>NC_089505.1:279287858-279912858 GCF_036850995.1 Saccopteryx leptura | reverse complement strand
AGATCATTATTGGGACATTTGGTGAAAAAAAAAAATGCTACAAAGATCATCACTGAATATATGAATATAGGCTGTTAGATAATGGAACTATATAACATTCAATTTCCTTAATTTGATAATAAACTGTAATTATACAATGGAATATCCTTGCTCTTAGAAAATATACACAGCTCTGACTGGATAGCTCAGTTGGTTAGAGCATCTATATACCCTGTACATCATCCAAAGGCACAGAGGTTGCCCGTTTGATCGCCAATCAGGGCACATACAGGAACAGATCAATGTTCTTGTCTCTCTCTCCCTTATTTTCTGAAATCAGTAAATAAAAATTTTTTTTAAATAAAATAAAATAGGGCCTGGCAGGTTGCCTCAGTGGTACAGCGTCGGCCTGGCGTGCGGGAGTCCCGGGTTTGATTCCCGGCCAGGGCACACAGGAGAAGCGCCCATCTGCTTCTCCACCCCTCCCCCTCTCCTTCCTCTCTGTCTCTCTCTTCCCCTCCCGCCACAGACAAGGCTCCATTGGGGCAGCGATTGCCCGGGCACTGAGGATGGCTCTGTGGGCCTCTGCCTCAGGCGCTAGAATGGCTCTGATTGCGGCAGAGTGACACCCCAAGATGGGCAGAGCATCGCCCCCTGGTGGGCGTGCCAGGTGGATCCCGGTCAGGTGCATGTGGGAGGCTGTCTGACTGCCTCCCCATTTCCAACTTCAGAGAAATACAAAAAAGAAAAATAAATAAATTAATTAAATTAAATAAAACATACAGGCCCTGGCCAGTTGGCTCAGTGGTAGAGCATCAGCCTGGTGTGTGGAAGTCTTGGGTTCGACTCCTGGCCAGGGCACACAGGAAAAGCGCCCATCTGCTTCTCTACTCTTGCTCCTCTCCTTTCTCTCTATCTCTCTCTTCCCCTCCCGCAGCGAGGCTCCACTGGAGCCAAGTTGGCCCGGGCACTAAGGACGGCTCCATGGCCTCCACCTCAGGCACTTGAATGGCTCCTGTTGCAACGGAGCAACACCCCAGATGGGCAGAGAATCGCCTCCTAGTGGGCTTGCTGGGTGGATCCTGGTTGGGCACATGTGGGAATCTGTCTCTCTGCCTCCCCACTTCTCACTTCAGAGAAATACAAAAAAAAAAAAAAAAAAAGAAAACATACAAAGAGGAATTTAAGGGAGAAAGGACATAATGTCTGCAACTAAATAGCAAATGATTCAGAAAAAAATAAGCTATAGTGTGCATAATGAAAGTTAATATATATGCCTGACCTGTGGTGGTGCAGTGGGATAAAGTGTCGACCTGGAACACTGAGGTTGCCGGTTCGAAACCCTGAGCTTGCCTGGTCAAGGCACATATGGGAGTTGATGCTTCCTGCTCCTCCCCTTTCTCTCTCTCTCTCTCTCTCTATCCCCTCTCTCTAAAAATCAATAAATAAAATATTAAAAAAAAAAAAGAAAGTTAATATAGAAAAATGTAGTCAAATTGATGAATCTGGGTAAATGGTATATAAGTCTTGCAACTTGTATTAGTTTGAGATTTTAGAAAATTTTGAAAAATTCAATATTCCCTATTATATGCAAGATAAAAGTTTCAATTCCTTAGTTAGGCTCTCCATGATTGCTCACCAAAGCACAACTAACATCCTTCCCTCCTGTACACAGTCATTACAAATCTCTGAACACACCAAACTGCTTTATTCCATGTCAAATACCATATTCCCCCATGTATAAGACACACCCTTTTTTGAAAAATATGGAGTCTAAAAACTGGGTGTGTCTTATACAGTGGTTGTGGCATTTCAAATGCCATGGATGGAACTGAGGACGAGGCAATATATGAAGACAGTGATTTGTCATCAGACACAGATGAGGACAAGCTAATGAATGGGAGTTTTGACAGTGATGAGGAGTTGTATGAATTTTATGATGAATAAAACTTGAGTTCAATATCTTTATGTAATACACATTTTTCAAATATCGGGTCCCAAAATTAAGTTGCATCTTATACATTTGGAAATATGGTATATCCTGAACCTTGCCTATATGGCAAACATATTATTATTTATGGTGATGTTCAAGTCTCATCCCCTCTAATTACACTGTCCTCTCTACTTTCATCTTCCAGACAGAAATAACCACTCCTTTCCTCGCTTCAGATCCTACTATACCCTGTACAGACTTCTCCCATAGCACCTATCAGACTGCACTGCACTCTGTGGTTTCCAAGTCTGCTTCCTGCTACTCTAAGCCCATAAGGGCAAGGACTCTGACCTATGTTTATATTCAGCTCCAGCACAGTGCTTGAGTTGGATGCAAAGATTAGTATATTTAATTAGAAAGGAGACAAACACATACATACACACACACAATATTCTTGGTTACTGTAGTATTTGTATATTTCAATTCTTCATCTTATGAGGTACCATAATGTACTACTAAAGAGTATAGACTTCCAGCCCTGGCCGGTTGGCTCGGTGGTAGAGCGTCGGCCTGGCGTGCAGAAGTCCCGGGTTCGATTCCCGGCCAGGGCACACAGGAGAAGCACCCATCTACTTCTCCACCCCTCCCCCCTCTCCTTCCTCTCTGTCTCTCTCTTCCCCTCTCGCAGCAAGGCTCCATTGGAGCAAAGATGGCCCGGGCACTGGGGATGGCTCCTTGGGCCTCTGCCCCAGGCGCCAGAGTGGCTCTGGTAGCGACAGAGTGACGCCCCGGAGGGGCAGAGCGTTGCCCCCTGGTGGCCGTGCCGGGTGGATCCCGGTCGGGCACATGCGGGAGTCTGTCTGGCTGTCTATCCCCGTTTCCAGCTTCAGAAAAATACAAAAATAAAAATAAAGAGTATAGACTTCCAAATCAGGTAAACCTAAGAGATCTGAAGCACAGCTCTACCTAACTCTACAACTCTATCTGGCCAGTTAGTTTTTAAACCTCAGGGCTTGGTACATATTATTAGTTAATAAATAGTTGCCATTTTAATATTGCTCTCTCTTTTCACTCATGCCTATAATTTGGATAGCTTAAAATCTCAAATATCCCCACTTACTCCTTTTATTTATTTTTTATATATTTTTTTATTTTATTTTTTTACAGAGACAGAGAGAGAGTCAGAGAGAGGGACAGATAGGGACAGACAGACAGGAACAAAGAGAGATGAGAAGCATTAATCATCAGTTTTTCGTTGTGGCACTTTAGTTGTTCATTGATTGCTTTATCATCATATGTGCCTTGACCGTGGGGCTACAGCAGACCGAGTAACCCCTTGCTCAAGCCAGCGACCTTGGGTCCAAGCTGGTGAGCTTTTTGCTCAAACCAAGTGAGCCCACGCTCAAGCTGGTGACCTCGGAGTCTTGAACCTGGGTCCTTCGCATCCCAGTCCGACGCTCTATCCACTGCGCCACGGCTTGGTCAGGCCCCACTCACTCCTTTTAAAAGTATAGTTTTTGTTTCCCCATCTCCCCAGTAGCAATTTCAATTAACTTCTCAAAGAAAAGAACCACCTATTTTTCACTAGGAAGCCAACCTGTTTTCTTTTTTTTTCTTTTTTTCTTTTTTTTTTGTATTTTTCTGAAGTTGGAAACGGGGAGGCAGTCAGACAGACTCCCGCATGCGCCTGACCGGGATCCACCCGGCACGCCCACCAGGGGGCGATGCTCTGCCCATCTGGGGCGTTGCTCTATTGCAACCAGAGACATTCTAGCGCCTGAGGCAGAGGCCATGGAGCCATCCTCAGCGCCCGGGCCAACTTTGCTCCAATGGAGTCTTGGCTGTGGGAGGGAAAGAGAGAGACAGAGAGGAAGGAGAAGGGGAGGGGTGGAGAAGCAGATGGGCGCTTCTCCTGTGTGCCCTGGCCGGGAATTGAACCCAGGCCTCCTGCACGCCAGGCCGACGCTCTACCACTGAGCCAACCGGACAGGGTCTGCCGACCTGTTTTCAATCTCTTGTACCATTTAAAGATGCCACTTGAAGGTGAACACACTTTCTAATAAAGTTTTATCTATTTCTTGATATTCATAAATATCAGCTAAATGTTATTTTATGGTAGTTTTACAAACAGCTTATTCATCAACTTCAAAATAATAAGAAAAGCATGTGATCACCAAAAATAAAGTAAAATAGAGAATTTCAATATCATCTATTAAGTACTCAAAACAAAGACCTATTTCATACTGCTGACATACACATAAAAATCCAAAAGCTGCCTGACTTGTGGTGGCACAGTGGATAAAAGCATCAACCTGGAACACTGAGGTCGCCGGTTTGAAACTCTGGGCTTGCCCAGTCAAGGCACATATGGGAGTTGATGCTTCCTGCTCCTCCCCCTCCTCTCTCTCCCCCCTTCTCTCAAATGAATAAAATCTTAAAAAAAAAAAAATCCAAAAGCTATCATACATGAAAGCAAGTAGCCCTCATTCATCTGAAAATTTTCAAAACTCTCAACTAGGACCTACTATGCTTGACTATGACCCAAGTTTAGTTACTTGAATATCTCAGACACTAGCAAACTAGAAAGGTAAGATTTGCTTCTGGAGAAATATAAATAGCTAATAGCAAAGGAACAAAATACAAAAAAAGTCTTTAAAGAGATTCTCAACATACTTAGTCTGTCAGAGCAATTTCTTCTCAAAGAAAATGTAACAAATCGACTAATATTAGATAATATGGAAAGGGTTGTATTATAGAAATTCTCTTTACACTCAAAAGCTATTTTCAATCCATAAAAAAATGGATATATTGCCTGACCAGGTGGTGGCGCAGTGGATAGAGCATCGGACTGGGATGTGGCGGTCCCAGGTTCAAGACCCTGAGGTCGCCAGCTTGAGTGCGGGTTCATCTGGTTTGAATAAAGCTCATCAGCTTGGACCCAAGGTCGCTGACTCTAGCAAGGGGTTAATCGGTCTGCGAAGGCCCACAGTCAAGGCACATATGAGAAAGCAATCAATGAACTAAGGTGTCGCAACAAAAAACTGATGATTGATGCTTCTCATGTCTGTCCCTATCTGTCCCTCTCTCTCTGTCTCTGTAAAAAAAAAAAAAAGAAAAAGAAAGAAATGGATATTAATAGTTCAAAAAGTACTTATTTCTCAAGAACAGAGTATGAAAAAAATGTTGCTAAAAATTCTTAAATCAGTTTATTGGTCATTATTAAATGTTAATAAAATTAACATATTATAACCATTTATAAATGTTTATTACAGATGCTATTTCCTGAATCCACAAGTATAAAAATTTGGGTTTGTTTTAGGAATGACAGAAAAATTATTCCAATATTTAAGGGAAGACTATCTTCCATTTTACAGAATTACCTTTCTTGCTTAAGTGCATACTCCAACATTTTGATCCTCCTCACAAGATCCTTCTTCAAATTTTCTTGACCTTTCCTTTCCCCCTGAAGAAAGGCAATCTGGGCCTGAGTAAGAAAAAGAAAAAGAAAATTCAGCTTAGGCAACATACATTTTTAAAAAAACTTAGTTGAAGCCCTGGCCAGGCTGCCCAGTTGGTTTACAGTGTCATCCTGATGCACCAAGGTTGCGGGTCCGATCCTCGGTTGGGGCACATACAAGAATCAACCAATGAATGCATTAATAACCAGATCAACAAACTGCTGTCTCCCACCCAGCTCTTTCTCTCTTTCTGAAATAAATAAATAAATAAGAAACAAAAAGAATGAAGATGGGGGAAGAAGGAAAACCATGAGTTCTTACAATACCCTTGCAAAGTAAGAATTCTCAGAGCTTCACCATATATTTACATTTATGATGGATTCCTTGTCAAGAGACTTTATCCTGGACCTCCCCTACAAACAATAAATAGCTGCGTTTTCTCAAACTCCACTTTTCATTCTACCCCCTTTAGATTTAATAATATGCAGGAAAAAAGAAGTGAAAGATAAAAAAGGGAAAATTGGAGATAATGGCCCTCTGTAGGTTCCTGGCACCTCCAAAGAATTACTAATGAAAAGAACTCCTACATTTTAACATGAAACAAACTGTAAAACTGTTGTCTTCAGTAATACAGAAAGCTAAGAAAGAACTGATCTGCAGAATAGTTAAAAAGACATTTAAGATTGAAATATCTTCCACTTAAGGAACTGAAGCTATGCTGCAAACACTAATTTGTTTTTTTTTGTTGTTTTGTTTTGGGTTTTTTGTTTTTGTTTTTCATTAGAGAGACAGAGAGTCAGAGAGAGGGATAGACAGGGACAGACAAACAAGAACGGAGAGATGAGAGCATCAATCATTAGTTTTTTGTTGCGCATTGCAACACCTTAATTGTTCATTGCTTGCTTTCTCATACGTGCCTTGACCGCGGTCCTTCAGCAGACTGAGTAACCCCTTGCTCGAGCCAGCGACCTTGGGCTCAAGCTGGTGAGCTTTTGCTCAAACCAGATGAGCCCTCGCTCAGGCTGGCGACCTCGGGGTCTTGAACCTGGGTCTTCCGCATCCCAGTCTGACGCTCCATCCACTGCGCCACCGCCCGGTCAGGCGAACACTAACTTGTTAAAGTAACTTCATAACACTATTAAGAACAGGCAAGGAAATCAAAACTACAATGAGATACCACCTCACACCTGTTAGATTAGCTATGATCAACAAGACGGGTAATAGCAAATGTTGGAGAGGCTGTGGAGAAAAAGGAACCCTCATTCACTGTTGGTGGGACTGTAAGGTAGTACAACCATTATGGAGGAAAGTATGGTGGTTCCTCAAAAAACTGCAAATAGAACTACCTTATGACCCAGCAATCCCTCTACTGGGTATATACCCCCAAAACTCAGAAACATTGATACGTGAAGACACATGTAGCCCCATGTTCATTGCAGCACTGTTCACAGTGGCCAAGACATGGAAACAACCAAAAAGCCCTTCAATAGAAGACTGGATAAAGAAGATGTGGCACATATACACTATGGAATACTACTCAGCCATAAGAAACGATGACATCAGATCATTTACAGCAAAATGGTGGGATCTTGATAACATTATAAGGAGTGAAATAAGTAAATCAGAAAAAAACAAGAACTACATGATTCCATACATTGGTGGAACATAAAAATGAGACTAAGAGACATGGACAAGAGTGTGGTGGTTACCAGGGGTGGGGGGAGGGAGGACAGGGGGAGAGTTAGGGGGAGGGGGAGGGGCACAGAGAACTAGATAGAGGGTGGCGAAGGACAATCTGACTTTGGGCGAGGGGTATGCAACATAATTTAATGACAAAATAACCTAGACATGTTTTCTTTGAATATATGTACCCTGATTTATTAATGTCATCCCATTACCATTAATAAAAATTTATTTAAAAAAAAAAAAAAAAAAAAAAAAAAAAAGAACAGGCAAGGAAGTCTATTTAAGGGCCATCAAGGTTAACTATCAATTTCACTATTCCCACGTTTCCCCCTCTCATTTTTATTATATTAACCTAGACAATGTCATTTATATTTTACAGTGCTTTCCATTTTATTAAGTAAGAACTACAGTTAATGGTGCCCTTACCACATCGCTAAGAAATGTCCAACTAAGGTTTAGAGAGCAAGCCATTAAGTTTACTTCTACTTAGTTTGATGACACTAATTTTATTCATTCAGTACTGAAATGAACATAAAACCCAACTCACCAAGCTTCTTAAAATTATCAAGATGTAGGTTACTATTGTTTTTTGCTCCCATTCAATAAACTCTTAAAAATTTTAATTGTAATTAATTAATTATTTTTCTAGCCTGACCTGTGGTGGCGCAGTGGATAAAGTATCGACCTGGAACCCTGAGGTCGCCGGTTCGAAACCCCGGGCTTGCCTGGTCAAGGCACATATGGGAGTTGATGCTTCCTGCTCCTCCTCTGTTCTCCCTATCCCTTTCCTGTCTCTCTCTCTCTCCTCTCTCTCTAATAAAAAAAAAATGAATAAAATAATTATTTTTCTTATTGAAATAATTAAGTCTAAAAATAATTCAATTGTATACAAAGGAAATAATCAAGTATCAACAGTATCTATATTTAATGATCATAATTTTTTTGAAATTATGTATTCAGTAATAAGATCATGATTTTATATAAGCATAATAATAACAATAATACATGCATTTAAAGCTGACAAAAATGAAAGACTTGCCAAAAAAACATGAAAACCCAACTTGTTTGGCCAAACAATGCTTTGGAACAAAATTCTATACACTCTTCAAAATGGCTTTAATAAAAACAATAATTTAATTAGTATAATCACATAATCAAAGTAATATTAAAATTGTTTATCAGTTTTCCTCTCCATACAGGTATACTCTGGCTAGTTTGTATTTCTACCACCAGCACTGGTGCTGGATGATTCTGAAACTTTAGCCCCTACTACTCAAATGTCTTTACTGTGATGCCTTCCTCATCTTATCAATTCATAAACTGGATTAATTAAATATTTAATAAAAAATGAATACCCAGAATTAATGAGAAAGATTACAAAGAAAAAGTAAGTGCCTAGAAAAGGCAAACAAAAGGGTATATAGTAGGTGTGTCTGTGACATTCCTTTATGATCACTGAACACCTCTGTGGTATTTCCTGCCAAAGATGCATAACTGGAAATCAATCATAAAGAAACATCATGAAATTTCAAATTGAGAGATATTTTACATTAACTATTTTGTAATATTCAAAAGTATCAGGTCTTAAAAGTCAAAGAAAGACTTTTACATTGAGAGAAACTAAAAAGACATGAAAATCAAATGTAATTTATGATTCTGGACTGAATTTGGCTACAGAAGGATGTTATTGGGATAACTGGTGAAACAGCAATGAGGTCTCAAGATTAGATAATCGTAATATGTTAGCTTCCTGATCTTGATGGCTAGATGTGATTACACAGGATAGTACTTGTTTATAAGAAATAAACGTAAAGCATTTTGTGGGAGGCAACAGGCTATCAGGTTGGCTGACAACTTGCCATCACATGGTTCAGGACAAAAACTTTTCAGAATCCTTTTTATTGTCCTTGCAACTTTTCTGTAAATATAAGATTTAAAATCTTTTGCCCAGTCTGGGTGGCTCAGTGGCTCAAGCGTTAAACCGGTGCTACAGAGGTTGCAGGATTGACTCCCCAGTCAGGGCACATAAGAGAAGCACACAATGAGCACACAACTAAATGGAACTAAGTGAAAGAAGTTGATGCTTCTCTCTCTTTCTCTCTGTCTTTCTCTTCCTCTACCATTCTCAAATCAATGGAAAAGTAAAAAGAAGATATAAAATCTTTTATTTTGAAATAAACACTATGCCAATGTCCTTAATATAGGCTACAAACAATACAATTTAAAATCAGCATCATGCATAATGAAGAAACCCTAGAAGTACAGACAGGAACAAAACAAGGATGTTGGTTTTTACCACAAACATTTAACATTGTTCTGGAGGTGGTATTGCCAATGTCATTAGTGTAAAAACAAGTAAGTTTAAAAATAGAAAAGAGGAAATAAAATTACTATTATTTGCAAATGATGAGTGGATACCTGGAAAAATCCAAGAAAATGAACTATAAACTATTACAAAAATAAAGGAATTTTAGTCAAGTAGATAGATGCATATAAAAGTAATAAATTGAGGCCCTGGCCGGTTGGCTCAGTGGTAGAGCGTCGGCCTGGCGTGCAGTAGTCCCAGGTTCGATTCCCGGCCAGGGCACACAGGAGAAGCGCCCATCTGCTTCTCTACTCCTCCCCTTCTCCTTCTTCTCTGTCTCTCTCTTCCCCTCCTGCAGCTGAGGCTCCACTGGAGCAAAAGATGGCCCGGGCGCTGGGGATGGCTCCTTGGCCTCTGCTCCAGGCGCTAGAGTGGCTCTGGTCGCAACAGAGCGACGCCTCGGATGGGCAGAGCATCGCCCCCTGGTGGGCAGAGCGTCGCCCCCTGGTGGGCGTGCTGGGTGGATCCCGGTGGGGCGCATGCGGGAGTCTGTCTGACTGCCTCCCCATTTCCAGCTTCAAAAAAAGAAAAAAGAAAAAAAAAAGGTAATAAATTGAAACCAGGGAAATTCTATAAAAACGACTGGCTAGATGATATAGTAAAAGAAAAGAATCCCATTTAAAGGAACAAGAAAGAAAATGATTAGACTAAATTAAGAGCTATGCAAAGAATACTTTAAATGGTGCCAAAGAACACAAAAAAATGCTTCAAATGAGAAGCAAAGTCATGTTCTTAAAAATAGTGCATTACAATGATTTTATTTCTCCCTAAATTAATCTTGCCCAATTAAAAAACCAAGAGTGTTTTTAAAAAGCATCATATACGATATTCTAAATTACATATGGAAATATAAATACACAATAAACAAATTACTTAAAAGCCCTAAAATATTTTAAAGCTTACAATTCTATAAGTCATTTAAAAATTGGTACCAACACATAAACATAGAAAGATATACATGGTACAGAAAATCCAAAAACAAACCCAAATATACACAGGAATTCATTTAAAGCTAAAGGTGACAATGCATGCATATAATTGAGAAAAATGTGGATTATTCAATAAATGTTGATGGGCAGCCATATAAAAATTATTTCTCAAATCAAATGTGAAAGGGATCAAAAAAATTTAAAGAAATCCCAAAGTATTAAACAAAAATATAAAGAGTTTGTTTTAATAATCTCAGGGTTAGGGATGCCTTTCTGAGAAGACTAAAGCCCAAAGCCATAAAAGACTAATAAATGTCATCTCAAAAATATATTTATATATGGCAATAAAAATGTTGCTGAACAACTATCATGAGAAATAAAACAACTCTTTTTCAAGAAATTTCCAAAAAATAGAAAAAGAGTCATATCACAACTCACATTCTTAATAATTCAAGAGATGGCTCTGGCCGATTATCTCAATCGGTTAAGAGCATTATCTCAAAATGACAAGGTTGAGGAGGATTCAATCCCCAGTCAGGGCACACACGGGGAGCACGACTGAGTGGAACAACGAATGCTTACTTCCCTCTCCCCTCTTTATCCCTTCCTCTCTGTCTCAAAAAAAGAAAGAAATAATTAAGCCCTGGCTAGGTAGCTCAGTTGGTTGGAGCATCATCCCAGATGAGGATGACTGATGGTTCAATTCCCCAGTCAGGGCACATATAGGAGCAGCTCGATGTGCCTGTCTCTCTCAAAAAAATAAAAAAGAAAAGAAAGAAAATAATAATTTAAGAGCACCTACAGCCCTGGCTGGTTGGCTCAGTGGTAGAGCGTCAGCCTGGCATGCAAAGGTCCCGGGTTCGATTCCCGGCCAGGGCACACAGGAGAAGCGCCCATCTGCTTCTCCACCCCTCCCCCTCTCCTTCCTCTCTCTCTCTTCCCCTCCCGCAGCCGAGGCTCCATTGGAGTGGAGATGGCCCGGGCGCTGGGGATGGCTCTGTGGCCTCTGCCTCAGGCGCTGGAGTGGCTCTGGTCGCAACAGAGCAACGCCCCGGAGGGGCAGAGCATCGCCCCCTGGTGGGCAGAGCGTTGCCCCCCCTGGTGGGCGTGCGGGTGGATCCCAGTCAGGCACATGCGGGAGTCTGTCTGACTGTCTCTCCCCGTTTCCAGCTTCAGAAAAAACAAACAAACAAAAAAAGAGCACCTACAAATCAATATGAAAAAGATCAGGAACTCAATAGAAAAACATACTAAGGACATGTTGATAAAAAGGAAATACAAAAGGCTCAAACATATTAAAAATGTTCAAATCCGGCCCTGGCCGGTTGGCTCATTGGTAGAGCGTCGGCCTAGCGTGCGGAGGACCTGGGTTCGATTCCCGGCCAGGGCACACAGGAGAAGCGCCCATTTGCTTCTCTACCCCTCCGCCGCGCTTTCCTCTCTGTCTCTCTCTTCCCCTCCTGCAGCCAAGGCTCCATTGGAGCAAAGATGGCCCGGGCGCTGGGGATGGCTCTGTGGCCTCTGCCTCAGGCGCTAGAGTGGCTCTGGTAGCAACATGGCGACGCCCAGGATGGGCAGAGCATCGCCCCCTGGTGGGCAGAGCGTCGCCCCATGGTGGGCGTGCCGGGTGGATCCTGGTCGGGCGCATGCGGGAGTCTGTCTGACTGTCTCTCCCTGTTTCCAGCTTCAAAAAAATGAAAAAAAAAAAAAAGTTCAAATCCACATGCAAGAGAAATAAATACCAATCAAACTTGTAGTCAGTTAATACTGTTAAGTGAATAAATGTGAATATCTGAGTATTACAAAACAAAGGCTCATTTATTAGAAGACCCCAAGGTCTTATCTTAGCTTTTTGTATATAAATGTATGTGTTCTGGTACTTATACCTTAACTAGATTGGAAGTGCACCGTGAGAAGAAATTTGGTTTCACTTGTCTTATAGTCTTCCTTACAGCAATTTGGACTGTGGAAGGTAGTAGGCATCCCCCAAACATGTTATTGAACTGAGTGAAAATGATTTTATTTTCTTATCAGTAAAAATACATAATAAACAAAGAATTTGGGAGAGAATCAAAAAAGCCAGTGTGAACTAGTTTGTCAGCTGGAGGGCCTATTTCATACCTCTGTGGAGTAAAGAGCTGCGGTTCTGGAATAGCTCTGCCCCTTGCTCTTTATCAGCTTATTTGCTTTTTTTCCAGATAACTAATATGCCACAGATGGTGAAGTCAGTGGTTCTCCAACTGCTGTCCCAGACTAGCAGCACCAGCAGCACCTGGGTAGACTTGCTAAAAATGCAAATTCTCAGCACCACCACCTCTGTTGAATCAGAAACTGAAGGTGGGGCTGCAAGATGAAAGCTGTGTTTTAACAAGTCCTCTAGGTTAGAGGTCCACAATCTTTTTTGGGCCACGGACCGGAAAATATTTCAGAAAATATTTTCACGGACCGGCCTTTAGGGTGGGACGGATAAATGTATCACGTGACCGAGACAAGCGTCAAGAGTGAGTCTTAGATGGATGTAACAGAGGGAATCTGGTCATTTTCTAAAAATAAAACTTTGTTCAGACTTAAATATAAATAAAACGGAAATAATGTAAGTTATTTATTCTTTCTCTGTGGACCAGTACCAAATGGCCCACGGACCAGTACCAGTCCACGGCCCAGGGGCTGGGGACCACTGCTCTAGGTGATTCTGATGTTTAAATTTGATATCACCATGCCCTGGCCGGTTGGCTCAGCGGTAGAGCGTCGGCCTGGTGTGCGGGGGACCTGGGTTCGATTCCCGGCCAGGGCACATAGGAGAAGCGCCCATTTGCTTCTCCACCCCCGCGCCCCCTCCTTCCTCTCTGTCTCTCTCTTCCCCTCCCGCAGCCAAGGCTCCATTGGAGCAAAGATGGCCCGGGCGCTGGGGATGGCTCCTTGGCCTCTGCCCCAGGTGCTAGAGTGGCTCTGGTCGCGGCAGAGCGACGCCCCAGAGGGGCAGAGCATCGCCCCCTGGTGGGCAGAGCATCGCCCCCTAGTGGGCATGCCGGGTGGATCCCGGTGGGGCGCATGCGGGAGTCTGTCTGACTGTCTCTCCCCGTTTCCAGCTTCAGAAAAATACCAAAAAAAAAAAAAAAAAAATTGATATCACCAAGTGGTGACACTGTCTTTAGGAGAAAGAGCTAGCCAGAGGCAATTAACTGGATGCCAGACAAAGCCAACTAGTAGCCTAACATGTTTACTCAGATTTCACCTTATCAGGTCTTTGTTCAAATGACACCTTATTGGTAAAGCCTTTCTTCCCCACTCCACCCTCTCAAGCACTCCATATCCCACTTGGCCCACTTTTTCACAGCACTTAGTACCATCTAACATTTCAAGAATGCATTTATTTATTACTGTCACAATTTATGCTTCATGAAGGTAGGATGTTTTCATCATTGCTGCTTTTCCAGTGCCTAGAACAGGACCTGGCATGAAGCAGGCACTTGAAAAATATCCGCTGAGCCTGACCAGGTGGTGGCACAGTGGATAAGAGTGTCAAACAGGGACTCGGAGGACCCAAGTTCAAAACCCCAAGGTCATGGCCCTGGCCGGTTGGCTCTGTGGTAGAGCGTCGGCCTGGCGTGCAGGGGTCCCGGGTTCGATTCCCGACCAGGGCACACAGGGGAAGCGCCCATCTGCTTCTTCACCCCTCCCCCTCTTCTTCCTCTCTGTCTCTCTCTTCCCCTCCCGCAGCGAGGCTCCACTGGAGCAAGGATGGCCCGGGCGCTGGGGATGGCCCCTTGGCCTCTGCCCCACGCGCTGGAGTGGCTCTGGTCGCAGCAGAGCGACGCCCCGGAGGGGCAGAGCATCGCCCCCTGGTGGGCAGAGCGTCACTCCCTGGTGGGCGTGCCGGGTGGATCCCGGTCGGGCGCATGCGGGAGTCTGTCTGACTGTCTCTCCCCGTTTCCAGCTTCAGAAAAATACAAAAAAAAAAAAAAAAAAAAAAAAACCAAGGTCACCAGCTTGAGCAAGAAGTCGCTGGCTTGAAGCCCAAGATGGCTGGCTTGAGCCCAAGGTCACTGGTTTGAGCAAGGGGTCACTTACTCTGCTGTAGCCCCCCAATCAAGGCACATATGAGAAAGCAATCACTGAACAACTAAGGAGCTGCAACAAAGAACTGATGCTTCTCATCTCTGTCCCTTCCTGTCTGTCCCTATCTGTCCCTCTCTCTGACTGTCAAAAAAAGAAAGAAAGAAAGGGAAGGAAGGGAAGGAAGGGAACGAAAGGAAGGAAGGGAAGGAAGGGAAGGAAGGAAGGAAGGAAGGGAGAATTGGCTGAATGAAAATATGAATCACTGATGCCAAAACCCAGATTCATAAACACTCTAGCACCAGCCTCCACACTATATGCCCTAACCATAACACCTTTTCCACAGTTCCAGCATTTCCAGATAATTAGCACAGCCTCTCCTACTACACCACACACACACACACACACACACACACACACACACACACACACAAATCTAGGGACATTAGGGCTAAAGACAAAACAAATAAAACAGAGCTCACAGTTCAGTGAACGAAAAGTATATACTGAATAAAAGTATCGATTGGTAACACATGTTGTGCACAACTAGAACCAGAAACACAATTATAGGCAAAAGCAATAAGTATACAAATAAAATACGGGATGCCTACTTAACTGGAGTACAGTATAAAACTGATGTTCAACTCTAAAACTATATTTTATTCTGGTATTAAAACTCTATGCCTAGTTTTATCTTTAACAAACTAGTGACTTTCTGAAAGATCCTCGTAAAGTTTTTGTCATTTTTTTACTTACCTAATATTCCTTTCAACCTTAATTTTTACTTATTTATTCAATCATTTTCAGAACATAAATTTCCAAAAGATACACTCCCATATATTTCTTCCTTCTCATACATTCTTGCTAAAGAGACAATACCATTAAAAGGTGAAACTAAAAAGAAGATACAAGATTCAGAAAACAAGAATTGTAACGAAGGAAAGAGCAAAAAATGCTTAGATCAGTGGAAGTCACCCTGTTCCCTACTGCCCACTAGTGGGCGTTCCAGCTTTCATGGTGGGTGGTAGCAGAGCAACCAGAGTATAAATAAAAAGATAGATTTAACTATACTAAGTTGTTTTATAAAGATTTATTCTGCCAAACTTAGTGAAAATCTAACATAAAGTACTTGGTAAGTAATTATTATATGCTTTAACTTGCTGTAACTCTGCTTTATAAATTTTTATAAAGTAAAGTTACTTCCCTACTTTATAAATCACCATTACTGTGGAACCGGTGGACGGTTAGAAAATTTTACTACTAACAGAGATACAAAACTGGGCGGTAGGTATAAAAAGGTTGACAACCTGTTTTAGATTAAAAGGCCTATATAGTAAGTAGGCCATATCAGAACAAGACATGAAACTATAGGAATAAAATCAATAGTTTTAAAAAGGGGGTAAGGGGCTTGAAAATTATTTGGTAATTTTGACCACATATAAATTCGCATTTAAAGGCTACTGAACTCTGCGGGGGTGGGGGGGGGTGGGGGGGGCAATGTTCAAAGAAAATTAAACCATGAGAAAAATGAGGTAATCATTAACTCCAGGAAAACCAAAAGTTGCATAAGAAAAAAAAAAAAAAAAACAATCACAGCACACTATCTGGCTGGCTCGTAGTGGCTATTACTTGTGTATATTTATATAATTTTAAGTATTTTGATATAACTGAGGGATAGGAAGTGGAGCCAAGAAGTAAAAGGGGATAATATAATAACTAAATCCTCATCTACCACAAAGTTAGTAGCTATTATTTAAAATTAACAAAGAAAAGTAGTATAATACTGTTTTGAAATATGAATAAATAACAGGGCAATTAAGAGTTTTGAAAAATGGTTGATTCTGAGGAGTTATATTTGGAGATAGGGAATGGCACATCAGGGAACAACTCTCTTGTATCATAAGCCCTTTAGTATTATTTTCCTTTAATTCTGTGCATGTATGACTTTGACAAAAATTAAAATTAAAATATATTTGATAATTTAACAACTATCCATACAGCTTGGTACTAAAGGATTCCACATGAAGTGTGTAGTAGACCATGAACTTCTTGAAAATACACGTGTCTTAACTATCATTGGATCTCTAGTGCCTAACATAGTCTCTGGTGCAAAAATCACAAAAGTGAACAGAACAGAGATTTCAAAACGTGACAAACTATTCTAAAAAATAAAAATATGTTAATCCAGAAGTAATACAATACTAAAAAAAGAGCATGATTTAATACTTGTTAGGACCAAAAAAGAATCATTATGAAAAGAAATAACTTGAAGTTATTCATATGCTAACCAATACACTGCAATAAAACCCACATGTTCCGTTATTGAGTGCTGACCATGTAACAAAACTGTGCTCAGTACTGGAGGATAGCCCCAACAGAGACATAGTCCATTTTTGCAGAGTTTATAATCTACATAAAATACTTGTGTTTTTTTTCAAAAGTGCTTTTCCTTTTACATTCTTTTTTTTTTTTTGTATTTTTCCAAAGCTGGAAACAGGGAGAGACAGTCAGACAGACTCCCGCATGCGCCCGACCGGGATTCACCCGGCACGCCCACCAGGGGGCGATGCTCTGCCCCTCCGGGGCGTCGCTCTGTTGCGACCAGAGCCACTCTAGTGCCTGGGGCAGAGGCCAAGGAGCCATCCCCAGCGCCCGGGCCATCTTTGCTCCAATGGAGCCTCACTGTGGGAGGGGAAGAGAGAGACAGAGAGGAAGGAGAGAGGGAGGGGTGGAGAAGCAGATGGGCGCTTCTCCTGTGTGCCCTGGCCGGGAATCGAACCCGGGTCCCCTTGCACACCAGGCCGACGCTCTACCACTGAGCCAACCGGCTCTTTTTACATTCTTATAAAAATAGCATAAGCCTTTCTGACTTCTGAAGAAATAACTATAGTCAATTAAAATACCTGTAGTAAAAGTATTTAAACACAAGACATTATACATAATAAACCATAAGGCATGCTTCAAAAAAAATAAAACAGAAAGTATAAACAGGAGATACAACTAATAAAAGCATACCTTTTAAAAAAGGTCAGTATTAATCAACATAATAACCAAATTGAGACTGGCAGACAGTCATGAGTCTATATATATAGATGAAAAATCATTACATGGAAACTACAGAGCCTAACTAGCAATAAAAAATATAAATTATCGCAATTACAAATATAAAAATTAAAGTTGGGTGAATTTTTTTATTTTCTTCTTAAAACTTTACTGTAAATTAGAATTTTTTGAAAGTTTAAGAAAAGCAGCTTTTATGCATCATGTACGTCTGCCAGTTAAATTAAGAAGATAAAAATAAAAACTAACGTTCACAGACAGATGAATTAGAGATATATCTTTGTGTGGTGGTGGCAATGCAATTTTTTTCCAATAAGGGGCTGACAAGTCTACACCCATACCCTATGACTTGGTATGAGAACACCAGCCCCTTCCTCAACATCAACCAAAAAAAAAGGAATGTGCAAAGGTATTCAGGAACACTCTACCTTTGCTTCTATTTTTATCCTTTATTTCCTTCTCATTTCCCTCAATCCATTTCTCTATACAGATAGAATTACAGTAGAGAATTTTATAGCTTACTTTTAGTTATACAGTTTCTGTGTTATTACTGTTTTTATAACCAACATTTTCATTGGGTTTATTATAGATCTTCAAGTACATTTACCATAACTTATATAACCAGATCTTGTGTACTGGCTATTCAAAATACACATTTCCAACTCCCTTCTACCTTGTACCTTTCCCACTATAGAATCTGGAAAGCAAATGCTTAACTGTCTTAAACTCTGTTGCGTCTAGCCCTAGCTATGTAACCAGTGAAATATATATGGATGTCTGCTGGGGCTGGGGAAAAGGTACTTCTGGGAAAGTTTATCACTCACTGATAAAGAAGACTCACTCCAGAATCAATCAAACAAACAAACAAAACCCTTTCTCTGCTTTCTCTGAGGTCTTAAATACAGTAGTTTCCCCTTTTCCATGGTTTCAGCAGTAGTTTCTCTCACAGTCAACTGTGGCCACCAAAAATATTAAATAAAAAATTCCAGAAATAAACAATTGTTGTTTTAAATTGCACACCACTCTCAGTGGCATGAAGAAATCTCATTGTCCCACCTGAGACAGTCCACACTATATAAGCTCCTGAATGCTAGCCACTTAGCAGCCAACTTAGTTATCAAATCAATTGTGGGGCATCGCAGTAAAATATAACCCTTAATTTACGTAATAGCTCTAATGCGCAGAGTAGTGATGCTGGCAATTCAAACACGCCAAAGAGAGAGAGAAAGAGAGAGAGAGACTGTAAAATACAGATGTATGTATAGGGTTATACTGAGGTTCAGTACTACCCACAGTTTCAGGCATCTACCAGAGATGGGAGGGACATAACCTCCATAAAGTGGAACTACTGTCTAGTAATCTTTTAACCATAATATATTAAAAAGGAAGACAATAAGTCAGTACATTGGAGGCAAAAGATGGTAGAGAATAGAAAAAATGTAGATTTTTTATGTTATCACTAAGCAACTACACCAGCTTATGTCAGAGAAAAAGACCTAATAGAACTGTGAGAAAATGATCTTTATGTGTTAACTCACTATTAACGGAGTTTAATTGCAGCCAAAAACATTTTAAGTGGTATTCCTCATTTCACCAGAGTGACATTTAGATTATAATTTTTCACTATTACAAAATAAACTGTAATGGTGTTCTTAATGAATATAGGCTTTTAAGACAATTTTTGTTCATCTCTCTGGAATAGACTATAAGCAGGATCTTATAACACATAGATCAAAGTATAACACTGTTTCCTTATGTTAATTACCAATACCACCAACAATGCATGAGAGTAAAATTTAACACATCACCCCTTCCATTGGATGTTATTATTATTGTTTTTAAAAATGCATAGATAAGCTATACCACTGTTAGGAATATACCCCAAGAACACCATAGCACTGTATGAAAAGAAGAAATGCACCCCCATGTTTATGGCAGCATTGTTCACAATAGCAAAGATTTGGAAACAGCCCAAGTGTCCATCAGAGGACGAGTGGATTAAAAAGCTTTGGTATATATATATATACTATGGAATACTACTCAGCCATAAGAAATGATGACATAGGATCTTTTACAACAACATGGATGGGCCTTGATAACATTATACTGAGTGAAAGAAGTAAATCAGAAAAAACTAAGAACTATATGATTCCATACATAGGTGGGACATAAAGATGAGACTCAGAGACATGGACAACAGTGTTGGGGTTACAGGGTGGGGGGAGGAGAGGGGCACAAAACAATAAAAAATAAAAAAATAAAAATGCATAGATAAAAAAGGGTACCTCACTGCTGTAATGTATATATTTTGATGATAATTATTAATATGGACTATTTTGCTATATGTTGACTATTATCCTCCTCTGAGTCCTCTGCTAAACAAGACAAGATCTTTGAAATTCCAGGTTCATCTTTGCCCAATTTTAGCAAAAATCTTACTAAATCAGTTTAGCAAGAATCCTTCAAAATCGGATCACCCTCAATCTTGATCAAATTCCACATCATCCACCATCTCCCAGTAGATGTCTGACCCCCCTGGTCAGACTTCAGCAGGAATTCTGTCAAGTAACTTCCACTCACCAGACCCCACCCTCCTCCTAGGCTATAAATTCCCACTTTTCCTTGTTGTATTCAGAATTGAACTCAGTTATATACTGAGGTCATAATTCCTGATTAAAATTTGCTTTAACCATTTCAGCCACTGTCTGGCTCTGGTTTTCTTTCATACCGTTAAATGTAAAATTTAGAGAGTTTCTAAAAGCAAAGTCTAAACTGAACTCCAAATTGTAAATAAGGATTAAACCTGAGTTTTTTTGTTAAAAAATTGGTGATTTCTAGTCAGTGATTTAGTTCTAAATCTCTTCTCTTATTCACATTATAACAAACTTATAAAAATATTTTTAATCAATAGATTTCTTAACTAGGGAAGTCAATTTTCTTAAAATAACCTTTCATTAATAACTACCTGACTTTCAACTATCGTAACACATTCATTTCTAATAAAATAGTAGGTCAAGATGTCAAAGTAATAATTTTTATTCAAACAGTCTGAAAACATATAGAACATAAGAAAAATAGGACTTACTAGGCACATACAAAAAATACTCGAGGTAAATTAAATCATTTAGCCTTGATTTATATTGAGTCTTAAAGATCAATAAATTCCTACTTTCATTCTTTAAAAAGCCAGTAAACATAATTTTTCTTGATAACTCAGGACCATAACTCTATACATCAATTATTGAACTGTATTGTATAAAAATTCAATGTCCTTTGATTTGGGAGTTGGGAAATTCTTATTTCTGGTTCTCTCACTAATCCGTGTGATCTTATTAAAGGGACTTAACTTTCTGAACTCCAGTTCCCTGAACTATCAATGAAATGGTTTACATTCTGTGATTTACATGGAACTACAGATGATACATGGAAAACACCTGAATAAGTACTGATCCCAAGACAATGAGTTTCTTTTTCCCTAAGATTTCTATGTGTTTGCATTCTATTTGCATCCTTTTCACAGGAGACTAATGGTATACAGTTGAATTAACATCTTCCAAAGCAGTGTTACTTCGGGTAATTTTTAAAAATTTATTATTGAATCCAAGAAAACAGCCAACTTCTAAAAGATATCCTTACCCTACAGAATAACCATCCTCTTCTCTATCATAGGGTCTTTTTTTTTCTGGCATTATTTGTCCAAGGGCTCCTTCTTGCAAATCTGAACTCGATTTTAACATCATTATTATTAGTACATAATGTGACAGGTACTAGAAATAACATTTAAAAAAATAATATTGGGCCCTGGCTGGTTGGCTCAGCAGTAGAGCGTCAGTCTGGGGTGTGGAAGTCCCGGTTTCAAATCACGGTCAGGGCACACAGGAGAAGTGCCCATCTGCTTCTCCACCCCTCCCCCTCTCCTTTCTCTGTCTCTCTCTTCCCCTCCAGCAGCCAACGCTCCACTGGAGCAAAGTTGGCCCAGTGCTGAGGATGGCTCCATGGCCTCCACCTCATCAGGCGCTTGAATGGCTCCAGTTGCAATTGGAGGAACACCCCAGATGGGCAGAGCATCGCCCCCTGGTGGGTATGCCCAGTGGATCCCAATTGGGTGCATGTGGGAGTTGGTCTCTCTGCCTCCCTGCTTCTCACTACAAAAAAATACAAAAAAAAAAAAAAAAAAAAAAGGACTTATCTTCCTAGAAAAACACTCACTTTCTATTTAGAAGGAATAAGAAATGTACATAAAATTTGAAGGTATGGCTTCAGAAAAGAAAAAATATGTTACGTGAAACTGCCGATTATAAAGAACATGATGCCAAAGACATTTTCTGGCAGTCTGTATTTAACAAACAAAGGGAGAAGACAACAACAAACCTACACTCACAGCTACCAAAACCCAAGCACCATTTGCTGCAACTAACATCAAGCTGCAATTATGAAGCCAGTGGCATCCCTGAAATGAGCTCTGTGAGAATGACTTGGCAGGACCCAGGCAATTTACACAACAGAACGCAGATACCACTTGCTCTAAAAGGCTCTTTCCAGGGTATGTCTTGAGGCAGAACTAACTAGCAGCAAGAAGGATAGATAGGCTGTTCTCCATACAGCAATATTTTTAAACATTTTCATCTCAACATACACATAAAACTAATTACTAAAATTCTGCAGCACACCATAAACATAATTTTTGCTGATATGACAAAAAATAGTTATAATTTTGATTCATTCACACTGGATAGCTATTGTTGTGTTGGCGGCTATTGTCATTTTTTTGACAGTCTAAGGGAAAGAGGTAAGTGCCTATGACTAAAGTCAGGTGTTGCATGTTTAAAAAATCCTGAGGCACCAGCTGAAAATTTCTGCTACATAGCAACATATATTGGACATTTACTATAATCATGACAAATACTGTGAATATCAAATATCTCTGGGACATAAGATCTGCCCTTAAGGACACAATTTAGCGGGGAGACAGGACATGACATACAAAGACATATATTTAATACGTATTCAGTAACAACATAACCTAATAGTATATGACTCATTCAAGAGCCATTTATTAAGCAGTTACTATGTGCTAGTCACTCTGCTAGACTTTAGGGAAATAAAAACACCCTTAAGTGACTCACAGTCTAGTGAAGAAACAAACATACAAAGTATGAAATAGGTAGTATAATTGATATACAATGGAAGTTCTCACACTTATCTTCTCTTAACAAACTATGGATTGACCAGTATTTTCTAGTCCCCTTGTAAAATAATGCCCAAAACCCAGGATATTAAATATTCACACCTAGAGTACGCTATTCTTTATAGTTCATTCATACACTTCAGTTCCCACAGTAGAGTTGTACAAACTCACCAAAAGTCAACTGGTTTCTTCCCAAACCTGTTTGTCATTGCATTTGTTACTGATTAGACAATTCAATTAAATATTATATAAACCAACAAAACATGGGTATAAAGAAACACTAGGCTGAATACTTCAGAAAGACAAGATAATAAAGAGATCTACTAAAAATATCACTGTCAAATTAGACATGGGTGAAACAACTGTAAAAGACTGGAAGAAAAATCATAAAAATCTAGAATTCAGTGCTCAATGGGCTTTACTAAAGGAAAACCAAAACCAGAAATCATAAACAGTTGTATTATGTATTACTGTATGTATTACCAATGCAGTACAACTGTAGTTAATTCAAGAACGTCAACACAGAACTCCTATCAGCATTTTTTTAAGTGAGAAGTGAGGAGACAGAGAGCCAGACCCGCAGCGCCTCAACCGTGATTCACCCGGCAAGCCCACTACCCGGCAGATGCTCTGCCCATCTGGGGCCATTGCTTCAGTCAACTGAGCTACTTTAGTGCCTGAGGTCAGGGCATGGAGACAACCTCAGCGCCCGGGGCCAATTTGCTCCAACAGAGCCATGGGTGGGGGGCAGGGGGAGGAGTGGAGAAAGAAATGGTAACTTCTGTGTGCCCTGACCGGGAATCGAACCCAGGACATTCATACAACAGGCTGATGCTCTACCACTGAGACAACCGGTCAGGGTTCTAATCAGCATTCTTAAAAAAAGGGGGGGGGGGGAAGGGTCAGTGGACTTGTGCCAAACTGGCAAATGATTATACATTTATATATATTTTAACTTGAAATATCATCTTAACAACCTTTTTTAATATACTGCCCTACCAAGGTCTGGGTGGTGCTGAATAACAAAGTTTCTATATATTCAATATATATATACACATACACATACACACATACACACACACACACACACACACACACACACACACAAACATGAAGTTTCATTGTGTCTGGAAGTCAGAGTTCTCCCCAAAAAAGTAAACTGAATCTCTAGATGATGATTAAGTTTACCAGACAACAAGAGAAGAAAACATCCCAACTGTACACTGACTCAGAGCATGAGATAACAACAAAAATGTCAAATTATTTCCTTCCACTTACCATGCCCAGGCCTATCACTCAAATTTGTCTATGGCAAATCATTTAATTTATCTATAAATTAGGGAATGATGGTTAATACCTACCACATATAACTGTACAAAGATCAAAACAGATTATGCACATATAAAGTGCTTAGCACTGTTCTTGGCACATGGTAAATTTCCAATAAGTGAAACTATTATTATTTTGGGAGGGTAAAAACAGAAAGAGAGGGAACAGATAAAGTCCTGAGTTCAGTTACTGGGACCACATGGTATCATCCTCCCCGACTGACTCTACCTTTTCAAGTTCAATAAGTGTGCTGACCCAGATCCATGGGCTCCTCCTTATTCCCTCCACTTAGCTTTACATGAATCCACATTCCTCAGGAGCAAGTTTTAGTTGTACCTATAATTTAGGATCCTTTGCTCACTACTTTAGGAAGTATAAACAAAAAAAATTGAGAACAAGTCCCAGACCTGTCTGTAATTTTCCACCAGGTGAAATTGGTGTCAGCCTTGTGGAATTTGACATGGTGTTTATTTCACCTAACTAGATATGCTAGTATTGGATCCAATTTCTGTCACATGTAAATGAGTGCTAATGGAACCTGTGCATAGAGTAATGAAACACTCCCCCTGGCCCTTTCCTTGGATCTCTACAGCGCAATTATGCCAAGAATCTATTCGCCACACCCAAAATACCTATTCCACCCAACCTTACTCAATATTTTCCAAAGCTCACCTCAATTCCAGGGCTTCTTTCCCCTTAGTTTCCCTCCGTCATATCCACAAAACAAAAATACTCACTTTTCTTTGTGCCATACTGCTTCTAGCCAAATCTATAACTTTTCTTCTTACATATCAGTATATTCTAATATTCCATATCTTGTTCAGATAAGGTACTTTAACAATTAAGATTAAACAGCATTTAGTCTGCACCCCCAAAATGATTTAATTTCCTCAAATACCTTACTGAATAAAAGCAAAGACATTGTTAGTATTCTATTCTGTTCAAATATAGCATATGTATAATAAATGGGCTATGAATAACCTAGTAACCAAAGTACTAAACAGACTGATACATGATCAATAAACACACACTATATTTAAAATACACAGACAGAATTTAAGTAAGCTACTCTCAGACAAGCTGAAAAAGATCCAATTTTGCAGATTTTAAAAATATATAGCCTGACCAGGCGGTGGCGTAGTGGATAGAGCATCGGACTGGGATGCGGAGGACCCAGGTCCGAGACCCCGAGGTCGCCATCTTGAGCGTGGGCTCATCTGGTTTGAGCAAAAGCCCACCAGCTTGAACCCAAGGTCACTGGCTCAAGCAAGGGGTTACTCAATCTGCTGAAGGCCCGCGGTCAAGGCACATATGAGAAAGCAATCAATGAACAACTAAGGTGTTGCAACGCGCAATGAAAAACTAATGATTGATGCTTGTCATCTCTCTTCATTCCTGTCTGTCTGTCCCTGTCTATCCCTATCTCTGACTCACTCTCTGTCTCTGTTAAAAAAAAAAAATATATATATATATAGACATTTTATTTCAGTATTCCTTACCCCAAAATAAATAATATTATTAAAATACAGTAATACATTGTTAAACAATTTCAAGGAATGCAAATTCTTAGAGGTTTTTCTGAGCCCCTTAAAGAATTACTCTACTTGAAGAAAATTATTCTACTAAATTATTCTTCTTGAAGAAAAATTTGAAAAAAGTGGTTAAGAATTTACTACAATAGATGACAGCTATTCAAAGCATACTTAATCAGCTAAATATTATAATTCACTTGGCTACTTCAGATCAGAAGCAGTTTCACAGGACCCATTAAAGGAGATAATGTAGTATGGTGAACAGTGCCCTGGACTGGGTACTGGACACCCGGGTTCTAAACTAAATCAACAGCAACTCAGAGTGACCTAAGACAAAGCAATTTCTCTCTCTGGCCCAAACTAATAAAACCAGGGATAAGACTACTTAAATTCTAAGGTCCCTCAAGAGGTAAAATATTGTGTTTAATGAAGGGGATAGAAAATGAAAGTAGAGTAGAAAGCCTAGAATTCTACAATTACAAGTACTAAAATGAAGACTACAGATAATACATCCTTTAGAAACTAAGAGCATGTTAATGTGTGCAGTGCAGTTTCTCCCTCCTGTCTGTCTCTGCTTCCCCCACCTCTCTGCTGCCCTGTCTCTATTTTTCTTCTACCCTTTCCCCAACTTCTCTCTTGACTGAGGATTCTCTCCCAAACTCCCAATCTCCACCTATTACTATTGTAGTCTTCAGTGCTGACAAACTATTACCACCTACTACTGCCGTCTCTGGCCTGCCCCCAGTCCCAATACAGTCAGTTTATTGTTCTTAAACCACTACTAACAAAGCAAAAAAAATGTAAGTAGCTACTACACAAAATGGATCAATATAACTAGTTCTTGTCTTCTAAAATTTGATTTAAATAATACAATCAAAATACATTCTGTCCATAGAAATTTCAACCAACAAGAGTAAACCACTTATTGGACACCTATTATAGGTAACAGACTTTACTTTTTTTTTTTTGCATTTTTCTGAAGCTGGAAACAGAGAGAGACAGTCAGACTCTCGCATGTGCCCGACACCGGGATCCACCCGGCACGCCCACCATGGGGCGATGCTCTGCCCATCCTGGGCATCGCCATGTTGTGATCAGAGCCACTCTAGCGCCTGAGGCAGAGGCCACAGAGCCATCCCCAGCGCCCGGGCCATCTTTTGCACCAATGAGCCTTGGCTGAGGGAGGGGAAGAGAGAGACAGAGAGGAAGGAGCGGGGGAGGGGTGTAGAAGCAGATGGACGCTTCTCCTGTGTGCCCTGGCCGGGAATCGAACCCGGGACCTCCGCACGCCAGGCCGACGCTCTACCACTGAGCCAACCGGCCAGGGCCCAGACTTTGCATTTTTTTTTAAAAAGCTTTTTATTTATTTTTTATATGATGTACTACTTCTTTTCTTTTCTTTATTCATTTTTAGAGAGAGGGGGAGAAAGAGAGAGAGAGAAAGAGAGAGAAGGGAGGGAGGAGCAGGAAGCATCCATTCCCCTATGTACCTTGATCAGGCAAGCCCAGGGTTTCGAACAGGCAACCTCAGTGTTCCAGGTTGACGCTTTATCCACTGTGCCACCACAGGTCAGACAGACTTTGCATATTTTATCTTTTTTTTTTTAAAGCTTCTAGAGAGTAATTTTTTTTTTTTTTTTTTAACAGAGACTGAGAGAGAGTCAGAGAGAAGAACAGACAGGGACAGACAGATAGGAACGGAGAGATGAGAAGCATCCATCATTAGTTTTTTGTTGTGCGTTGCGACACCTTAGTTGTTCATTGATTGCTTTCTTATTTGTGCCTTGACCACAGGCCTTCAGCAGACCAAGTAACCCCTTGCTCAAGCTAGCAACCTTGGGTCCAAGCTGGTGAGCTTTTGCTCAAACCAGATGAGCCCACACTCAAGCTGGCGACCTTGGGATCTCAAACCTGGGTCCTCTGCATCCCTGTCCGACACTCTATCCACTGCGCCACCACCTGGTCAGGCTGCATATTTTATTTTTTTAAAATCTTAGAGCTACTCTATTTGGTGGGTGTATTGTCATCTACAGTTTACAAATAAAAATAAAGCCTAGAAATATTATAAATCAAAAGTGATAAAGCTGTATGACTCTATGACCAACACCTTTCACGGCCAAATTGTAACAGTCAATAGATTGTTTTAGCCAAACGGCCAGCAAAGCAAAAAAACTCCAAAGATCCCAAGAGCAATTTTATTTTTAATGGCCCAGAATTGAAACCTGAATACCACTAATAACATTCATAAATCAAAAAGTGTACCTCCCAATGAGGAGACAATAGGCTGGAAAACGAAAACCAGTTTGGTTATTTGGACTTTGAAAGACTGATTAGTAAAGGGGTTTTCTTGTTTTAAATTCTGCTTAAATTACCAAGATTTTGGAGAAAAGTTATAGGTCTCTCTCTACCACTGGAATTCAAAGAAAAGTAGACTCAGACAGTATATGTAATTTAGAGTTAAATAGGTGCATCTCTTGATAAAGAACTGCTATCAGTGATATTTCTTCCCAGTAATACTGGGGCCATTCTTATATGCCAGTTTTGTTTTGTTTTTTCCAAAATGTTACAGGTCTTATTGTCACCACTGCAATAACATTACTGTGGTGGAAGCATAACCTGTCTCACTGTAGCCACATTAATGTCTGGACACAATGGACTAAGAATGGTGCCCATTTTTCATCTAGAATGAGGCTTATATACCAGTTTTTAAAAGAGAAGTCCGTTTCTAGTAATGGTACCTAGAAATAACTCCCCTAATGAAAACAAAATTTCTGGATAAAATAGTTTTACAATCATCTTAGAAAGCAAAACTGATAAAACAGTAAGGAATTATTTGGCCAAAACTGAAGAGAAATTGGGAACCCAGAGAGGTAAGGAAACAAAAGCCACTTTTGCCTTTTCAGTGCTGGCCAATCAGAACAATTTTAAACTTTAGTTTGGAGAGCCTTGCAGTACCCAAAAAGGAAAAATCAAAGACCAGGACCATATGGAATAGAAAGTCTAATAGGAGACATTCACTACATTTTGATAAAGCCCTAAAAGGCTTATACCCTCAAAGCAAAGGTGAAGTAGACATATATTGGCCCTCAAATGTATTCACAACCAAAATATGCATCACCCTGGTGGTCCAAAACTTAAAGCAATGAATTTGCTTTAAGTGGTTCAGTCCAGATAATGCCTCCAGAAATCTATCAAAAGCAAATGCAAAAATTATCTGAAGAAGCTATCTTTATTTGAAACCTCAGATTAGTCTTACACTTTTTCAAGAACAGTGACCAGGACACAATGATAACAATGCATACAAAAAGCTAAGTCATCAAAGAAAGAATCAGCACTAAACAACAAACCACAGAAAGGGACCTCCAAGACTTCACATATAGAAAGAACAGAGACACGAACTATAAAATAACTATACTTACTAGGCTTAAAAAAATACTAAAAATATCTGCAGGGAACAGGAAACTATTACAAAGAAAAATTGTAGATTTTAAAAGTAACCAAACTAAACTTCAACAATAGCTAACATTAGAAACTCACGGAATAGCTTTAAAAGATTAGATTCAACTGCCTGACCTCTATCCACTGTGCCACTGCAGTGGCACAGTGGATAGAGCATCGGACTGGGATACAGGGAACCCAGTTTCGAAACCCTGAGGTCACCAGCTTGAGCACGGGCTCACCAGCTTGAGCGCGGGGTTGCTGGCTTGAGCGTGGGATCATAGACATGACCCCATGGTCGCTGGCTCAAGCTCAAAGGTCACTGGCTTAAATCCCAAAGTCGCTGGCTTGAGCAAGGGGTCACTTGCTCTGCTGTAGCCCCTTGGTCAAGGAACATATGAGAAAGCAATCACTGAACAACTCAGGTGCTGCAACGAAGAATCGATGCTTCTCATCTCTCTCCCTTCCTGTCTGTCTGTCCCTAGCTATCCCTCTCTGACTCTCTATCTCTGTCGATAAATAAATAAATAAACAAACAAACAAATAAATAAGTAAAAGATGAGACTCAGCTGAAGAGAAAATAATTGGACTAGAAGACAAAAAATATCCAGAAAAATGTTTAGTACATATTAGGACTACCAGGTTGTTCAAAATAGACTAATGCCAGAGGCCCTAATTCCTACAATTTGGATTTAATTGGTCAGGGCCAGAGCTCAGGGAATTAATATTTTTAAAAGTTACACAGATTATTCTAATATTGAAGCTAAAATTGAGAAACACTAAAGTAATAAATATTAGGATATGTTTTAAAAGAGTCTCTATAATCTTTCCAAAATAAAATTAAAGATAATAAAAGTATCAAGAATGACTATAATAAAAAAGGAACCTGTTTTGCCTGATGGTGGTAGTAAGGTGGATAGAGTAACAACCAGGGACACTGAGGTCTCAGGTTCAAAACTCCGACGTTGCCAACTTGAGTGTGGGCTCATCTAGCTTAAGTACACGGTTGCTGGTTTGAGCGTGGGATTGTAGACATGACCCCATGGACCCTGGCTTGAAGCCCAAGGTTGTAGGCTCGAGCTCCAGCCCCCCTCATGGCACATATGAAAACAATCAATGAACAACTAAAGTGTCACAACACGAGGTGATGCTTCTCATCTCTCTCTTTCTCTTTCTAGCTCTCTCTAAAAAAAAGCCTATTTACTAAATTATACCACACCACAATGGGGTTTACCTGCTTCAAGTTTAAGGGTCCAAATAAAACCAAAATTTAGTTTTATAGAGTAGCTAGTAAATGTATACAATTTGTTGCCCAAGAAGTCATACATGGTTAAGATAAACCCATTCAGAAATGTTTATATAAATTTCAAGATAATAGCCTGACCAGGCGGTAGCACAGTGGATAGAGCGTCGGACTGGGATGCGGAAGGACCCAGGTTCAAGGCCCCGAGGTCGCCAGCTTGAGCGCGGGCTCATCTGGTTTGAGCAAAAGCTCACCAGCTTGGACCCAACGTCGCTGGCTCAAGCAAGGGGTTAATCGGTCTGCTAAAGGCCCGTGGTCAAGGCACACATGAGAAAGCAATCAATGAACAACTAAGGTGTCGCAACTCGCAACGAAAAACTAATGACTGATGCTTCTCACCTCTCCATTCCTGTCTGTCTGTCCATCCCTGTCTATCCCTCTCTCTGACTCTCTCTGTCTCTATAAAAAAAATTTTTTTCAAGATAACAGACATATCATGGGTTATTAAGTAAAGAAAGTACATTTGAAGTGGATTATCAATACTTCGAGGCTGACTCCTATTAAATGTTCCTTAGTGCCACCATCAGACCCAGAACATTAGACTGCTTGGTTCCAGGATGGCACCTACGTGCTCTAGCCTTGGGAAAGCTTCATGACTGAAGATTTTATTTTTCTGCGGGAACAAGAAGATACATATATATTTAACATCATGCACTTGGTACATTTCTTTATTAAGTACTTACTTTGTGTCATGTACCAGGTCTCTGCTGGGTACTTAAAATATCTCATTTAATTCTCACAAGGTAGTTTATGGCACACTTTACACATAAGGAAACTAAGGTTCTGAGAGGTCAGAATTTGGGCAAACATTTATTTTTGGCATAAAATAAAATAGTAAGCCTTACTGCAAAGATTTAAATCCAGTTCCATGCCATGTTGCCTTCACTGCAATTGTAAATAAGTTATGATATTTAAAAGAACTGTTATTTTAGGTGTCTCTACTTTGTCCATTTAAATGCTCAGTAAATCACTCAAGTCTCACAAAAACACTCAGTCAAAATAATTTTTAATCATACTTGAATGTCCCTTTTCTCAAATCTCACATCCTATCCTCCAGCACATCTTTCTGATTCTACCTTCAAAACTTCAGAATCCATTATATTTTGAATATGTACTAAAATATATAATCTCATATCTCATTACTGCCCTTGTAGTTCATCTCTGGCCTGGATTATTCAGAGTTTCCTAACTAGATTCTAATCGTCTACCCTCATCTTCCCTCCAAATCTATTATGCATCCTTGCAAAGGGTTGCATTTAAAGATGGTGTCATTCTTTTGCTCAAAACATTTCAATAGTTGCCCATTTGGTCAGTAAAGTCGTTACCATGGGCAGAACTCAGCACCTCTGACATCATCTCTTCTATTCTCCTCCTCTACTCCAGCCACACTCGCCCCACTATTCCTCAAACATGCCAAGCGCGTGCCTTCCCCTACCAGTCCCTCTGCCTAGAACAGTGTTTCCTTAGATTTCACCTTTCCAGGTCTTTGTTCAAATGACACCTTATTGGTAAAGCCTTTCTTCCCCACTCCACCCTCTCAAGCACTCCATATCCCACTTGGCCCACTTTATCACAGCACTTAGTACCATCTAACATTTCAAGAATGCATTTATTTATTACTGTCACAATTTATGCTTCATGAAGGTAGGATGTTTTCATCATTGCTGCTTTTCCAATGCCTACAACAGGATCTGGCATGAAGCAGGCACTTGAAAAATATTTATTGAATGAAAATATGAATCACTAATGCCAAAACCCAGATTCATAAACACTTGAGTACCAGCCTCCACACTACATGCCCTAACTATAACACCTTTTCCACAGTTCTAGCATTTCCAGGTAAACAGCACAACCTTGCCTAGTGCACATGCATACACACATACACATCAAAAGCTAGGGCAATAACTTTTATTTTTTATTTACATACTTACTTTGCCCTAAGTCAGTAATTTACAAATACTGAGCCTTAGGTTCTCATTACTTCATAAAGTTCTTCCTGCTATTCTCCCTACTCACTGCTAAACTCTTCTGTGCTAGTCTAAAAAAATTTAAACCCCCAAAATGATAAACACTTGATTCCTCTGCATTTTGTTTGTCCTATCACTCTGACTAGACTGGATGTTTCTTTGAGGTAATCCTCACCAGTATGTCTCATACATAAAATTTTTTCAAATGTTATGTATCCCATTTCCAATTCCCTTCACAAACATAAAGCTCAGTAGCAACTTTGACCATTCTTTTCTCTTGAATTATCTACTCTCATCTGTATGGTGGTGGTAAGGGGGATTACCAACAGTAAAAAAGAGAGTCATACATGAAGTAAAATGGGAAAGGGGGGACAAAATGACAAGTAAGTTTTTGGTACAATGTGACCAATTCCTTAGTCTTGAGATCCAAAGGAGGGAGGAAGTAGTGAAGGCAGGCCACTTAGATGAAAGCATGCATTGCCTTTCACAATTCTACCTTGACAATTTGAATGAGCAGGACTGACAAGCTCCTGAAGGGATGACTTAAGACTTAATCCTAAAGATATTTTTGTTGACTTTAGTGTTAATGACTTGAGAAGAGATTAAAAAATTAAAAGGATACCAGGTAATCCAAATTTCATCATCATTCAGAGTCAGAGAGAGGGACACACAGGGACAGACAGACAGGAATGGAGAGAGATGAGAAGCATCAATCATCAGTTTTTCGTTGTGACACCTTAGTTGTTCATTGATTGCTTTCTCATATGTGCTTTGACCACGGGCCTTCAGCAGACCGAGTAACCCCTTGCTCGAGCCAGCGACCTTAGGTCCAAGCTGGTGAGCTTTTGCTCAAACCAGATGAGCCCGCACTCAAGCTGGCGACCTCGGGGTCTCGAACCTGGGTCCTTCGTATCCCAGTCTGACGCTTTATCCACTGCACCACCGTCTGGTCAGGCCATCATTCATTCTTCCTATTGTTATTCTAGGAAAATTCCAATGCCAAAAAAAATTAAAAAGAATGTTTAAATTTAATGATGTTGATGTAAAGAAATGAATTTAAAAAATATTTTTAATAATGCTAATAAGAGGCATCAAAGACCACAGTTCCTGCAAACTCTCTCCCCCCAAAATACATACTTGCTCTGTTTGAAAAATATGACATATTTTTAAGTTTCTCTGTGGATGCTTAATTTAATTTGAGTACAAACAAAATTTACTGTAAAAATATAGTGTCCTTTTTTTTTAAATTAATTTTAATGGGGTGACATTGATAAATCAGGGTAAATATGTTCAGAGAAAACATCTCTAGGTTATTTTGATATTTGATTATGCTGCATTCCCATCATCCAAAGTCCAACTGTCAATATAGTGTCCTTAATATAATGAGCACTAATGGGAAACTTACGTTAAATTTAATATTTGCCATAAATAACCCAGGAAGAGGTAGGTGTGTATGTGTGTGTGCACATAAAATTGAAGAGTGGCTACAGTTATGGGTAAATTAAAAATTTTAAACACAATGGGGTAGGGTAAGGCATAGAGTGTGAAATGGGCTGGAAATTCCCAAATCTTTCACAGGTAGAAAAATAAGAGTTGTATTCTTATCTGTTTTTGACCAAATTAGTGTGATTTATCCTACATTCTCTAAAGAAGAAATTAAAATTTACAAGGTCACATATCAAAATCATTCTCCACAACTGTACAACATTAAAGTTAAAGCTGGCCTCTAACACTTCCTTGAAGGAACTCTATTTATGAAACTCATTGCTAATAAAGGTGAAGTACCTATAAACTTGAATAAAGCATTTAAGTTTGCTGCTTACTATACAGACATCATCAGATTCATTATGAGGAAAATTACAAATATCAAAAGACCAGATACTTAAAGCAACATAACAGTATGAATGCAAAAGCCACCAAAAATATTATATAAACAAAGAATCAGAAGGCATCTTAGAAATCATGGGTCATCTCCCTCACTTCATTCAACTTCTCCCAAAGGCCTTCCCTGAGCATCCCACCTAAAATAGCTGCCCCTATCATATTCTATTCCTGTACCCTGATTTCTTCTTCTCATAGCAGTTGCCACTATGGGTCACTATATTATACAGTTGCACTTGCTAATTGCCACTGGACCAAAACATAAACTCATTGAGGACAGAGGCACTGTCCATTTTGTTAATCCCAGGGACACAGGTGGCACTCAATAAATGTGCTGAATAATTAAATGATGAAATTGAAGTTCAGAGAGGTTCAAGAATTTCCTCAAGGTCACAGAGCTAGTAGCAAAGCAGTCCTTACTATATACTTGCTCTTTCCACTGGCACCTGCCCTACACCAGAGCAGCCTGTCCCAGCACAGATTCTATTGAAAAGACTTCTCCTTTTCTTTCCCTTTTTTTTAAGTGCCAGAAAAAATACATATTACCAAAAAAAGTGACACTCTGGGTAGCATTTTAACTTCAAGTGTTCCACCAACCAAAACTGCACTCAAATTTCATAAGCATACAGGATAAGGCAGTAAAGCTGAAAGGCATTGCCACTCACAGTTCTTTCAATTCCTTGTGAATTGGTGTATGGCTTGGAAGTTTTAAGATCAGCCACTGAAACCTACTTAGCAATTCGGAGTGGCCTGTAAAGTATCAGCCTCACTTTCATTCTTCTAAGAACCCACAAGAGCTCCTCCCTGGATATATTTTACCTTGCGGATTATGCAGGAAATGTAACCAACTTTAAAAGTCAGTCTCACAAAACACTGAACATAAAATTAATCCTCGGGAAGTTTTAGACTCTGAAAACAGGAAACCATCTCTGAACTATCATCTGACTGTGATCATCTAGGTCCTTCATTTAAAATCCCATGAATCTGAAATACCTAAAAGAAACGCGGGAGGGGATGACGGACAGGGAAGAAGAAACCTTTACAGGTAGAAAAAGAGCTGATATTCCTGGTAACGCTTCCCCCCAACATGAACATCTCGCCTAATGTCAGGGCCTCGCAGACACAACTTCTGTGGTCTTCTTTGATCACCTTGCTCTCAGAGGAGCCAGCTGCCAGTATGTACCGCGGGGACGTCTCTAGACCTGGGACAGAGGATGGCCGAGGTGCTTGACGTCTTTCAAAACTACTGTTAACCACAATTAGCATAATGAAAGAGAAGACCTAAAATGTGGGATGGCAAGACAGTGGTAAAGAGACAGAGTTAAGAGAAGGAAGGAGCAAACGAGAAGGAGCAAGGAGGATAAACAACGCATCGGGGCGGGAATGGGAACCCCGGGTCAAGGAAGTGGGGTCAGCCAAAGGCAGAGGTGAACGAGGGAAGGAGACAGTTCTGGGTGGGATGGGTGGGAGCAAAGAGGAGGGGACCGGCGATGGCCGAGGGGGGAGGGGGAGGGTCCGAGGCGGGGCGAAAGGGAGCGAAGAGGCGGGATGAAGAGAGCCAGGCCGGGAGGGTCTTTACCTGCAGCTCCGCCCGCTCCACCTCCCACTGGGCTCTCTCCACCTCGAAGCGGGCCCACTCGTGCTGCAGGAAGTGCAGGATCCCCGGGAGGCTGTACTGGGCTCGGGCCGCCCCCGCCGCAGTCGCCCCGTCGCCGGCCGCCTCCGCCAGAGGCCCGAGACCCTTGGCACCGCCAGCGCCTGGGTGGTTATTGCTGAAGAAGACGCCGGGACCCGCCTGCTCGTCCATGGCGGCCGCAGAAACCCGGGAAACTGCCCAGCGCCCAGCAGCGGAGGCAACGGCGGCGGCCAGCAGCGCCTCCTCCTCCCTCCGCCGCTCCCCGCCCACACCCCAGTCAGCAGGGAGCAGCCGCCTGGGCGCGGGGGCCGGTGGAGCCCGGGACGGGCCGGGAAATGGGTCAACTGCGGCGCGCGGGCGGCCCGAGGCTTGCTGGGAAATGTAGTCGCGGGGCGTGGCGACGGCGAGCGCGGCAGAGGCGGCCGGTGGGGTTGCGAGGGGCTGCAGCGCGCCCGCGGCCCCGCCCCCTCCCGTGGCGGTGGGGGCGACACGCGGGGAGCGCGGGTTTCCTCAGGGAAGGGGCGGGGCGCGGCGGGGCTGCGCTCGGGGTCCCTCGCACGCGGAAGTTCACGGGCGGGGTTCCCTGTTGCACACCCACACCCACACACGCGGAAGTTATCAGGCCCAAACAACAGCTCGGGCTGCACATCTTATGGGGCTTCCTGGTAGGTCTGTGAAGAAACAAGCTAAGAGCGAGCCCAGCTGGCCCGGCTCCGGGACTGCCCGAGTCCGGGAGAGGGCTCCCTCCCTTCGGCTCTGACTTCAGGGTCTCTCCGAGCCTAGACACTCCGTTCTGCAATCTGCGCATCGCTGTCGCTCCTCCCTGTTTCACTCGGGAGTTCAAACCTGTTGCCAGATCAGCTTTCTCTTATAAGAAACTCGGATCACCTCTCTCTCCCGTTCTGGTTTGTTGACACCTCATCTGAAAGATTGATCCGCCGAAGTCGCTTTCCCTTTGTAGTTAATCTTGCAGTAAATCTTTTTACAGTTTCAGTTTCCCAAGGCTATATGTTATTTCGGTCTCCTTTCCCCAGCCTTATTCCTGCGCAGTTTTTACTCACTTCAACAAATATTCGATTGTTGGTTCTATCTGTCGCTGGGGATATAAAGATAAGTGACACTTCCTGTCATCAAAGGGAAGTTGGCAAGTATATAATCAGTCTCACAGTGCCTTGAAGCTACACTCCCTGAAAGAACAAAGTCCCTTTCTGCTCCCTGGAAGTGTCTTAGGTCTCCAGGCACTTCTCCCTTTTCATTCACTTGTCCAGTTCCCAGTTTCTCCAGGGTCACCTGCAAACCGCCAACACTGGGAGCCTATCAAAGAAACACCAAAGTCCTTTCAACTGTTGCTCTGTAAATGTCATCCTTCTCCAAAGTCCCTGAAATTGTCACTATAATTTCAGACTACAATGATAATGAAAGGAACACACTTAAAAATATGTGTAATAAATTAAAATGAAATTAAGCACTTTGTATTCATAACAAGTTATTTGCAATTCTTTTGTTTTGTGGGATGGACTGCTGAGTTAACAGATTTGATGGCCATGGAAAAATGTAAAGATACAGGTTGCTGAGTGACATGTCAAGGAAGGACATCCTGTCGGGGCCCTCTCCCCCCTCCCTTCCCATGGCAACTTGTGAAAAGGACAGGAAACACATTGTGTCTGCTCTGGCTGCAAATAAAGATGGCAAGTCTTCTCCCACTTATTGACTTGTTTCTGCTTTATTAATTCATTCTTTATTATGAAAGAGTTTGATACATGGCCAAATCCCTGTATCATAATTATACTGCCCACAAAAATTGGGGGATATTTCAAAATGAATATGAAGCTAAAAACTATCTGCTAATTTTTGTGAGCAGTGTATTTTGGCTGTAGGTGTCCTTTGCTATACTGCCCAATCCTCTTCATTTTACAACTTAAAAAACTGAAGTTCAAAGAAGTTGAAACTTGTTTACAGTGAGGCTTTGATTTGGTAGCACTGGCAAAACTGGAAACCAGTATTCCTGGCTGCTAGTTCCCTGACTGTTCCATTAACGTTGCCTTCTCTTACTTAATCAGACCTACAAGAATTCCAAGTAGACAATAATGCAACAATGGCATATATTTTTATTTGAAGAATTTAAGTAAACTTAGAGGTTTTAAATGTTAAAAGCTGTTTTTTCTCTAATAGAATATATGTCTGACAATTCATTTAAATAAATTCATAACACACTATTAAACATTACTAAATTTAATGGTAGTTGTTTAAGAACCCATAAGTCCTTGAGCTAGACTCACCAAGAAAAAAAGAGAACTCAAAATCAGAAACAAAAGAGATATTACAACTGTTACCACAATACAAAAGATCATGAGACTACTATGAACAATTATAGGTCAAACTGGACAATGTAGAAGAAATGGATAAATTTCTAGAAACATACAACCTACTAAGACTGAATCATGAAGTAATAGAAAATCTAAACAGACTAAGCACTAGTAAGGAGATTGAATCAGTAATCAGAAATCTCTCAACAAAGAAAAATCCAGTGGCCCTGGCTGGTGGCTCAGTGGATCGAGTGTTCACCTAGCGTATGGACGTCCCGGGTTCAATTCCCACTCAGGGCACACAGAAGTGACCATCTGCTTCTCTCCCCCCCCCCATCCTTCTCTTCCTCTTCCCCTCCCACAGCCAGTGGTTTGATTGGTTCAAGCCTCTGCCTGGTACTGAGGATAGCTCAGTTGGTTCCAGCAGCAGCCTCGTGCTTAAAATAGCTGGGTACTAGAGTATCTGCCCCAGACACAGTTGCCAGGTAGATCCAATAGATCCAGGTAGGGGCGCATGCGTGAGTCTGCCTCCCTATCTCCCCTCCTCTCACCTTAAAAAAAAAAAAAAAAAAAAAGTCCAGGACCAGATGGCTTCATTGGTAAATTCTGCCAAACATTCAACAAAAATTAATACCAATTCTTCTCAAACTCTTCCAAACTCATTTTTTGAGGCCCATATTACCCTGATAAAAGCACTTTACAAGGACACAAGAAAAGGATATTAGAGGTCAATATTCCTGATGAAAATAAATGCAAAAGTCCTCAACAAAATATTAGCAAAGCAAGTTAAACAATACATTAAAAGGATCGAACACTATGATCAAGTGGGTTTTATTCAGGGAATGCAAGGCTGGTTCAACATCCACAACTCAGTCAATGTGATACACCACATTCAAAAAATGAAGGATAAAAATCATGATCCAGAAAAAGCATGACAAAATTCAACATCCATTTATGATAACAAAGTAGGTATAAAGGCCGCATATGATAGCCCACTACTAACACCCGAATTAATGGTGAAAAGCTGAAAGCTTTTCTTCTAAGATCAGGAATAAGACAAGTATGCCCCCATTACCATGCTTATTAAATATAGCATTGGAAGTCCTAGCCGGAGCAATTAGGCAAGAGAAAGAAATAAAAAGCACCCAAATTGGAAAGAAAGAAGTAAAACTCACTTTTTGCAGATGACACAACAGTATATACAGAAAACCCTAAACACTCCATTGAAAAACAGAATAAACATATTAGTATTGTTAAAGGATACAAAATCATTGACAAATATCTGTTGCATTTACATACACTAATAATGAACTATCAGAAAGAGAAATGAAGAGAACAGTCCCATTTACAATTGCATCAAAAAGAATAAAATACACAAGGGTAAATTTGAGGAGAGAGATATGAATACTGAAAATTACAAGACATTAAGGAGAGAAATTGAAGAAGAAACAAATATATGTAAAAAATATTCCATGCTTAAAGACTGGAAGAATCAATATCTTTAAAATGTCCACACTACCCAAAGCAATCTACAGATTCAGCGCAATTCCTGTCAAAACTCCAATGACATTTTTCACAGCAATAGAACAAACCTAAAATTTGTATAGAACCACAAAAGACCTATGATCCCCTCCCTGCATTTTGTGTTTATCTGTCTGTCATATTTGCGATATTCAGCATGAATTACATTTTTTTAAGTAAACACCATATATAACATACAGAAAAGCTCACGAGTGGTAACACCTCAGCAAACTTATAAACTGGACTATTCCATGTAACCACCACCCAGATCATGAAACAACATTGCAGGTACCCCAAAGCCCCTCTCAATGTCTCTTCTCAGACACCATAGCAAAAAAATGTTCTTGAGTTTGAAAAAATATTCTTAAAAAATTAATAACTAGAAAGGACATAGTATTCATTATTAGTTAAACCTAAATTTTATTTCCTACTATACAGTTTTCCAAATCCGGAAATCTTAGACAAATGGTTTAACCTTTATCTGCTGCAATTCTCTCACTTTAAATGAGAATCATATTTACCTTATAAAGTCACTGTGGAAATTGAATGACATAAGAAATGTAAATCCCCTAGCATAGTGCCTGACATACATATATACTGAATGATAGCTTTTATTGTTCTTTTTGCTTTTCATTTTCTGTTCTAAACTTTTAATTCAGCAAAGTGAAAATCTTTTTTAAAATTAATGTCTATGTCCATCCATTAAGCTTCAGACCTCAAGGTGCTGCTGATTTCTTGATTGTTTCACTTTATAATTAATAAAGCCTGTTACACAAAAAAATAGTGTTTCTTTTCCAAGTAGAGAGAGCAGCTGTCAAAATGTTGAGTTATATATCAGTGTATCCAGTTTAAAGTGAAAAATTATGAAATGCTAATATGTTATTTAGATAATTGGAGTGTTTGCTATCTTTTGGTTTATATATGTGTGCTTTGTGGGGATGGGGTAATTATATACATAGTTCCACAAAATGGCAAATAATTCATCTGTTCTCTTGTTTGTCCTTGTATTTTTCATTAAAATGAGTGGCTATTTAAAAACAAAAAGGTTCCAGATGACCTGTTATTTGGGTCTCTGAATCTAATTGCTCAAAGAAAAGTCTTCAAATTGAATTGGATGGCTCTTTTAAGAATTCTGCCAAGAAAAACAAAACAAGAGTGTACAACTTGGTGAGAAGCTAGGATGAATGGAACTTTGAGGAAAAGGAATGTGCAATAGCCTACTGGTTATTATCCTCTTAAACCACTTGCCCACTTCCTAACTTCTCTCACCTCTCCTTTCTGCCTGTGCTGCTTCATGGGGCCAGTTTCTCGGCCTCCGAACTTACTCCCTAGACTTGAAGTGTGGTAATGACTGGGTTGGGGAAACAGCCAATATCAAGTTGGGAAGTGAAGGAATTCTATTACTGATTTCTTTTTCTTGGAGTCCAAGAAATAAATCTACATCACTGTCTTGAGAGATGATAGGAACATAGATCTATTATTTATTATTATTACTACTGGTATTTTCTTTTGGAAGGATATAGTTGAAATTTGAGTTGCCTAACTTTTGTTTTTAAAATTAAATTTTGGCCCTGGCCAGTTTGCTCAGTGGTGGAGCGTCGGCCTGGCGTGCGGGAGTCCCGGGTTCGATTCCCGGCCAGGGCACACAGGAGAAGCACCTATCTGCTTCTCCGCCCCTCCTTCTCTCCTTCCTCTCTGTCTCTCTCTTCCCCTCCTGCAGTGGAGGCTCCATTGGAGCAAAGTTGGCCCAGGCGCTGAGGATGGCTCCATAGCCTCTGCCTCAGGCGCTAGAATGGCTCTGGTTGCAGCAGAGCGAGGCCCCAGATGGGCAGAGTGTCGCCCCCTGGTGGGCATGCTGGGTGGATCCCAGTCGGGCACATGCGGGAGTCTGTCTGACTGCCTCCCCGTTTCCAACTTCAGAAAAAAAATAAATAAAATTTTATTTTGCCCTGGCCAAGTGGCGCAGTGGATAAAGTACTGTCTCAGTGTGCCAAAGTCCTGGGTTCAATTCCTGGTCAGGGCACATAAGAGAAGCAACCAATGAGTGCACAGCTAAATGGAATAGTTAAGTAGAACAGTGAGTTCTACTTACCCCCCCTCATCCCTCCCTCTCTCCCAAATCAATAAAAAAATTCAAATTTAAAATTTTCATTTTACTTAATCTATTGAAATAAATTTAAGCAAAATTTAATTTTGAAATAAAAATTGATTTTAATATTGTAGTGGCCGAGCCTGACCAGGCAGTGGTGCAGTGGATAGAGCATCAGACTAGGACGCAGAGGACCCAGGTTTGAAACCCCGAGGTTGCTGGCTTGAGCATGGACTCATCCAGCTTGAGCGTGGGGTCACTGGCTTGAGCGTGGGATCATAGACATGATCCCATGATCACTAGCTTGAGCCAAAGGTCACTGGCTTGAAACCTAAGGTCGCTGGCTTGAGCAAGGGGTCACTTGCTCTGCTGTAGCCCCCCAATGAAGGCACATAGGAGAATGCAATCAATAAACAACTAAGAAGCTTTAACGAAGAATTGATGCTTCTCACCTCTCTCTCTTCCTGTCTGTCCCTATCTGTCCCTCTCTCTGACTCTGTCATGCACACAAAAAATATTGTAGTGGTTGATATTTAGAGAAATAAATATTTAATATCTAAAATCAGGATTACTTTAACAAATCTAAACATCTAACACAGGGGGATAGGGCAACAGCTCTGAAGCTTAGCAAGACTTCTCTTCGAAAATTGGTGGCGAACAATTTAAGATTCTGTTTCTGAAAGCAAAGATAAAGCAATTATGAACATATTCTTTTCATTTCTCCCCATTCCACCCCTTGCTTCTTAACTTTGTCTTTTAAAATTCCAAATGAATGAAAGCTCTATTCAACAGGTTGTTTTCTTTTTCTTATTTTTTCTTAAAATAACCATGGTGCCCCCATTTCTAAGGCAGGAACTAAATTTCAAACAATGAACTTGTGGGGTGGGGAAAGAGAACATTGGTAGAAGCTGGCTATTCTTGCCACCTATGCAAGACAGATATTCATTTCCATGTGGAATCTCTTCTCCGCAGCAAACACCCAACTCCATGCTCAGAAGAGCAATCCTCGACTCCTGTCTGATCGTCCTTTAACTCCTGTCTGACAGTCCTTTAACATAAATTAAGTCAGTTCTCAAAAGAATTCAAACATGGCACTTTAAAAAAATAAATAAACATGGCATGTCTGGGGGGAGAAGGTGGGAATCTGGGCTTTGTGCCAGAAAAGCAAGAAAAATGCATCAGGTTAAGGAGTTTCAGTACTTTTTTTTTTTTTTTTTTTTTCTGAAGCTAGAAACGGGAGAGACAGACAGACTCCCGCATGCGCCCGACTGGGAGTGGGGGCGATGCTCTGCCCCTCCGGGGCGTTGCTCTGCGCTACCAGAGCCACTCTAGCGCCTGGGGCAGAGGCCAAGGAGCCATCCCCAGCGCCTGGGCCATCTTTGCTCCAATGGAGCCTCGGCTGCAGGAGGGGAAGAGAGAGACAGAGGAAGGAGAGTGGGAGGGGTGGAGAAGCAGATGGGCGCTTCTCCTGTGTGCACTGGCCGGGAATCGAACCCAGGACTTCTGCACGCCAGGCCGACGCTCTACCACTGAGCCAAATGGCCAGGGCCTCAGTACATTTTTGTTTTAATTTTTGGAGACCCCTGTTTCCTTAACTTTTTTAAAACAAGATTTACCTTATTTTGCCTGTACTGCATTTCCCTCCTTCTCTGCAGTCCCTCAATATCCTACTATTTGTTGTTCAATTCATGTTAATTTTAGCACTTGTTCTCTGTAATGGAAAATTCTACCATTATCCCTGTTATCTCTGTTCCCAGATTTCCCCCCAGCTGCAGGACATGAGGTAACAAGAGGAGTGGTTTGAATCAGCTCACAAACACTTTCACATGAACTCATAATGTGTAATATTATAATCAATGAGTATTCAAGCCTAAGGTGCCAATACATATATTTATAGGAGAAAAGATAAATGAAATAATACAGTTTTTAGTATATGGCAATGACCAAGTTAATGCTGCAACATTTTAATGAGAATATTATCAGATTAAATGTGAAGGAAAAGTATAATTTAGCTAGAAGGCGGCAGAATGGAGCTTTTTAGGCAAACTTCAAACACCTTAGAAAGAAAAGTACATAGTGCATTTGATACCTTGAAAGAAGTCCAGCATACATAGCTAACGATAAAAACAATAGGAAAGTAACAATTATTATTTTTATAGCCATTATTTACTGAGCATTTACTCAATTAAAATAATGCATTTTATATGCATTAATTGGGTCCTAACGATGCCCCGTGAAGTAAGTCTTCCCATGAGGTAAATACTAATCTGGCTAGTTGGCTAAGCAGTAGAATGTCAGCCCTGTGTGTGGAATGGAAGTCCTGGGTTCGATTCCAGGTCAGGGCACATAGGAGAAGTGTCCATCTATTTCTCCATCCTTCCCCTTTCTCCCTCTCTCTTTTGCTCTCTCTCTCTCTACCTCCACCTTTCCCACAGCCATGGCTAAATGGTTAGAGCAATTTGGCCCCAGGCATTGAGGATGGCTCCATAGCCTCACCTCAGGTGCTGAAATAGCTCAGCTGCTGAGCAACAGAGCAGCAGTCCCAGATGAGCAAAGCATCGCCCCCTAGTAGGCTTGCCAGGTGGATCCTGGTTAGGGCGCATGCAGCAGTCTCTCTGCCTTCCAGCCTCCTTGCCTCCCTGCCTCCCCTCCTCTCACTTCATAAAAGAAAAGAAAAAAATAATACTAACATTACCTTCATTTGACGAATAGGGACCATAGGACCAGACGAAATAAAACGAGGAGGTGAAGTAGAGAGGAGCCAAATGATGCAGGCACTTGAAGGTTACCTTAAGGAATTTAGTCTTTATAATAAGGTAACCAACCGAAGATTTTTCAGCAAGGTATCACATTTGAATATGTAAACATCATTTCAGTTTCTGTGTGGGAAATACAGTACTAGTAGACATTTCTAAATTGTTTTCTAAAGGTCAGGAACTATTGTAAGGTCCTTTGCAAGTATTGTCACTTAATTTACAGCTACTATGTAAAATAAGTATTACTACTGTTCCCATTAAAAAAAATTTAATTCTTTTTATTTCAGTGACAGGAGGGGAGGCAGAGACAGACTCCCGCATGCCCCCCAACCAGGATCCACCTGGCAAGCCCTCTAGGGGGTGATGCTCTGCCCATCTGGGGCACTTGCTCTGTTGTAACTGGAGCCATTTTTTAGCACCTGTGGCAGAGGCCAACTCACTCTAATCGAGCCATGGCTGCAGGAGGGGAGGGGGGAGAAAGAGAGAGCAAGAGAGAGAGAAAGAGGAAGGGTGGAGAAGCAGATGGGTGCTTCTCCTGTATGCCCTGATGGGGAATTGAACCCGGGACATCCACATGCCAGGCCAACGCTGTATGACTGAGCAAACCAGTCAGGGCCACTATTGTTGCCATTTTACAGATGCTGAAGCAGGCACAAAGAAGACAAGTGACTTTCCCAAGGTTATACAGCTTTAAATGACAGAGCCAGGCTCCAACCGAGGCAAAATGACCCTACCATGCACACCAACCACTTTGTATTTGGATTAGGATTGGCATAATGGCAATAATAACACATGGAGGGATTTGAGCAGATATGTAGGAAACATGGTGATGCACTAACAGCAAGGGAACCAGTTGGAGAGTCATGGATGAAGCTAAGGCTTCCATATGGCTACCCAAAAGGATAAGAGTTGCATTTTTTACTAGAAGATCATGAGTTGAGAGGCAGATGTTAGATAAGGAGGTGAAAAGTTTAATTGTAAATTGAGTTTGAGGATCTTCTGAGACAACTACAACTAATGGTGGGTAGCCACAGATGCAAGTCTGAAGAGAAGAGCGGCTAGGGCTCCAGACAGCCCTATGAAGGAACCCTTGCCTAGTATTCTCTATCACACCACACTGCATACTATTCCTTCCTACTTATCACAAACCGGGGGTTATTTTCTCTCTCTCTCCAGGCAGAATGTTAACATATCATAGCAGATGTTTTGCTTGACTATTCACTATTGTGGTCCCAATGCCTGGCACACAGTAGCTGTCCCATAAATAACTGTCCAATGAATAAGAGACAGCATTAGAGCATCTTATCACAAAGTCTTTGACAAACAGGAATTCAAGTTCTCCTTGTATGTGTCCAGTGACAAGGAATACACTATTGTAAGGCAATCCTTTTAAAATAACTCTTAGAAAAGTCTTCTTTCACCCTGGCTGATTGGCTCAGTGGTAGAGTGTTGGCCCAGTGTGTGGAAGTCCTGGGTTCGATTCCCAGCCAGGGCACACAGGAAAAGCGCCCATTTGTTTCTCCGCCCTTCCCCGTTTCCTTCCTCTCTTTTTCTCTCTTCCCTTCCCACAGCCAAGGCTCTATTGGAGCAAAGTTGGCCTGGGTGCTGAGAATGGCTCCATGGCCTCCCCCTCAGGCACTAGAATGGCCCTGGTTGCAATGGAGCAACACCTCACATGGACAGAGCATCACCCCTAGTGGGCATGCTGGGTGAATCCCAGTCAGGCATAATGTGAGAGTCTATCTCTCTGCCTCCCTGCTTCTCACATCAGAAAATTACAATAAATAAATAGAAAGCGAAAGAAAGAAAAAAAGAAAGAAAGAAAGAAAGAGAGAGAGAGAGAGAGAGAGAATGAGAGAAAGAAAGTTTTCTTTCAAGTTTGATTGCAAACCACTTATCTGAAACATTGATCTATTGGTGCAGTCTGCTAACTGGTCCTCCTACCTGGAGATTAATGATCAGATTGCCACTTTTTACCCTCAGTTTCTCTATATTACTTCTTAGATACACACCAGTTTGTCCTTGACATGTGGTGTTAAATGGTGATCCTCTAACTCTCTCAGCAGACCCCTACACACACACACTGAGTTCCCACACTATGTAGATTAGGACTGTCACCTTTCTTATTTTAAGTAAGTATATTTTTACTAAAAAAACAGGCCAACTATTAAAGTTTTTCTACTAGCTTGATAATGATTTACAGCAGGGGTCCCCAAACTACGGGCCCGCGGGCCACATGCGGCCCCCTGAAGCCATTTATCCGGCCCCCGCTGCACTTCCGGAAGGAGCACCTCTTTCATTGGTGGTCAGTGAGAGGAGCATAGTTCCCCTTGAAATACTGGTCAGTTTGTTGATTTAAATTTACTTGTTCTTTATTTTAAATATTGTATTTGTTCCCGTTTTGTTTTTTTACTTTAAAATAAGATATGTGCAGTGTGCATAGGGATTTGCTCATAGTTTTTTTTTATAGTCTGGCCCTCCAGTGGTCTGAGGGACAGTGAACTGGCCCCCTGTGTAAAAAGTTTGCGGACCCCTGATTTACAGTCTACTAAAATGCCATTTTAAAAAAAAAGTTGGGGTATATCAAAATATTCGTGGTGATTAAGGGCCCTCTCAGGCATTTTCTTAGAATTTTGAAAACAATGAGCCAGTTTCGTTTCACATTTATTATTTCAAAATGCATCACTTTCTAAGATTCAGCAATGTGTGTCAAAATTTTTTATAACCGTTTTAAGGAACTAACCCAGGAAATAATCTGCAACATTTCCTCTTTAAAAAGTCAAATGCAGCATTATTCATTAAAATATAAAATCTGGAAATCCAGTACCCAAGCATAGAGTAATGGGTAAGTTGATGAATGGTACACCCACCATGAAGTAGCCATCGAAAAAATGAAAGAAGGAAGAGATTTAGAGAGGATAAGTAACCTTAAAAGTTGGAAAAGTAAAGCCCTGGCCGGTTGGCTCAGCGGTAGAGCGTCGGCCTAGCGTGCGGAGGACCCGGGTTCGATTCCCGGCCAGGGCACATAGGAGAAGCGCCCATTTGCTTCTCCACCCCTCCGCTGCGCCTTCCTCTCTGTCTCTCTCTTCCCCTCCCGCAGCCAAGGCTCCATTGGAGCAAAGATGGCCCGGGCGCTGGGGATGGCTCTGTGGCCTCTGCCCCAGGCGCTAGAGTGGCTCTGGTCGCAACATGGCGACGCCCAGGAGGGTCGCAACATGGCGACACCCAGGATGGGCAGATCATCGCCCCCTGGTGGGCAGAGCGCCGCCCCATGGTGGGCGTGCCGGGTGGATCCCGGTCGGGCGCATGCGGGAGTCTGTCTGACTGTCTCTCCCTGTTTCCAGCTTCAGAAAAATGCAAAAATGCAAAAAAAAAAAAAAAAAAAAAAAAAAAAAAAAAGTTGGAAAAGTAAAATAAGCTCACTTCAATCTTTCTGGATTCTTTTTATTTATTTTTATTTATTTATATTTTTTACAGAGACAGAGAATCAGAGAAATGGATAGATAGGGACAAACAGGGACGCAGAGAGATGAGAAGCATCAATCATCAGTTTTTCGTTGTGACACCTTAGTTGTTCATTGATTGCTTTCTCATATGTGCCTTGACCAAGGGCCTTCAGCAGACCGAGTAACCCTTGCTCGAGCCAGCGACCTTGGGTCCAAGCTGGTGAGCTTTGCTCAAGCCAGATGAGCCTGCGCTCAAGCTGGCAACCTCGGGGTCTCGAACCTGGTTCCTTCGGCATCCCAGTCTGACGCTCTATCCACTGCGCCATCGCCTGGTCAGGCTGGATTCTTTTGACTCAGTTGAAAGTCAAGGAGGAAAAGGACAAACAGAAGAATATGTGTATAAGGAAAACAATGCCTGAAATGAAAACCTCTGAGTTCTGATAGCGCAAAAAAAAAAAAAAAAAAAAAAAAAAGACCGATGATTGTAGATAGGGGACCAGGCTGTGAATAAGATCTCCTGAGACAAGAAACAATAATTGTACAGGTCACTTCAGCATGCCTGGTTCTCACATTTGTTTAGTGACAGCAAAAAACAGTTCAGGGTAATTTTTCTAAGTTACGATTAAGACACACAGTTTCCATTTACTTGAGTAAAAGTTCGTGAAGTCCATAAATAATAATTTCAAAAGCTTTTAGAATTATAAATGGGTTTGTTATGATTAAATTAGGTTTTTAAAAGAATCCATCTCATGGAAAGCATTAAGGCAAGAAATGTATTTATAGTTGTGCTCTAGCCATTTCTGGCATCAACCTAAAAATTTCAATTAAGAGTGAAGAAAATGTGAGGCACAGTAATTCATATAATTAAATGCATTTTGAAAACTGGGCTAATTATATCCATCCTTCGGCACTGTTTGAATGAAAGAAAATAAGGGATATAAAGTTCTAGCACAGTGCCTGACGCAACAGAAATGGCAGCTCTTCTTAAAAGTGAAAACCTGCAATATTTCAACTGCTGCCTGGATTTCATGTATTTTATACAGTGATTGCAATTTTATATACATGTAAAAACTACTTATCAGACTAAATAATACAATGTGTCAATATTAAAGGATTGACTAGAGCCATTCCCTTAAAAAAGAAAAAGGCAGGACAAATTGATTGACATACATACTTTTTAGAATTGCAAAAGATCGTTTAAGAGAGAACACCTAGTAAATGTTCCTCTTATTTTATAGATGGGCAAACTGAAGCCCCCAAAAGGGTTAGGTTGTCCAAAGTTCTGGCTGATGGCAGCACCTATTTAGAACAGGGAAACTTGATTTCAGCACTTCCTTCTCTCCAATTAAATTGAGAATTCAAATGTACTATAATATCAATTAACAAGAATTTGGAAAGCAAATAGAGGATACTTTCTCTTATAATATTAAAATTGTTCAGATCAAGCTTCTGAAAGAATCCATGGATTATCATGATGCTTCTCCTTTTAGATTCTTGATACTGGATGTTCTTAGTAAAATAAACAGGATTACCTGGGTTGAGAAAATTTCCTAGGTTGGGCAACAAAATAAATTAAAAATATTTAGTTCTTTAAACAAATCTTTTATATGTAGATATAATCATAAAAAATTAGAAGCTAAGTTGTAAATGGTGCAGAAGAATTTAGAGAAATTATAAAGATGTATTGAGAGAGGGGGAAGAAAGGAAGAAAAAGACTGAGGGAGAGAGGGAGAAGAAAAATGGCAGAACCATTGCTAATGCATGATCCAGCCTCCTGCAAAATGTGAAACAAAACATCTACTGCAAAGTGTGAAATTATGGAAAAAGCCTGGGAGGTACCAAGAACAACAGAAAATAGCCAAGACAGAAATAAACATACTTTATGAATAGGTGAGTGAGAGCCCTGGCCAGTTGGCACAGTGGTAGAGCGTTGGCCCAGTGTGTGGAAGTCCTTGGTTCAATTCCGGGTCAGAGCACACAGGAGAAGCAACCATCTGCTTCTGCACCTCTCCCCCTCTCCTCTCACTCTTCCTTTCCCACAAGCTATGGCTCAAATAGTCTGAGCAATTTAGCTCCAGGCGCTGAGGATGGTTCCATGGCCTCATCTCAGGCGCTAAAGTAGATCCATTGCTGAGCAACAGAGCAACGGCCCTAGATAGACAGAGCATCACCCAGTAGGGGGCTTGCTGGGAGGTATGCGGGAGTCCTGTCTCTCTGCTTCCCCACCTCTCACTTAATAAAAAATATAATAGGTGAGTGAAAAGGGGTAGGTCTGCAAGAAACAGAATGGGAAAACAGTCTGGCAGTTCCCTAAAAGTTGAAAAGAGTTACTACTGAGTAGGCAAGGCCACTCCTAGATACATACCCAAAAGACATAAAAATGTATGTCTACCCAAAATCCTGTAAACAATAGTTCACAGCAGCATTATTTATAACAGGCAAAGGGTGAAAACAACCTAAATGTTCAACTGTTGAATGGATAAACATAATATGGCATTCACACACTGGGATATTATCCAGCAACAAAAAGGGATGACGTACTGATGTATGGTACTACATAGATGAACCTTAAAAATATTGGGTTAACACAAGAGCCAATCACAAAAGACCATATATAATTTCATTTATATGAAATGTTCACAGTAGAACCAATAGAGACAAAAAGTCCATTAGTTCCGCCCTTGCCGGTTAACTCTGTGAAGAGTGTCGGATGTGCATCAAAGTTGCCGTTTCGATCACGGGTCAGGGCACACACAGGAACAGCTCATTGTTTCTGACTCTCTCTCCCTCTCTCTGTCTTTCTTCTCTATTCCCCTTCCTCCTCTCTCTCACTAAAATCAATAAATCTGGTGTGAATAGAAAAAAAAAAAAGTCCATTAGTGGTAACATCAGGTTAAGGAGAAATGGAAAGGTTGTGAAGTGACAGCTCACCGGTACGCATTTCTTTATGGGGCAATGAAAATGTTCCAAATTGTTTCTGGTGAGGGTGGTATTACTCTGTGTATATACTAAAAATCACTGACTTGTGCATTTCAATGAGGATTATATCTCAATAAAACTGGTATCTGCTCCCCAAAAGAAAATCCCTCCAAAACACAAGGAGAATAACGTTTAAAAAACAAATCTGAAATAAAAACTAACCCTGTAGAAATAAACACCAATGAGAAAATCGGTAAGGGAAAGCAACTGTCTGAGGTCTAAAAGACTGAATAAGGAAGAAAGGCTGCCAATTGGTGAGAATCTGAGAGAATGCATAGAAGGTGGCAGATAATAAATGAGTATACATTTAAATTTTTTTAAATTATTTATTTATTTATTCATTTTAGAGAGGAGAGAGAGAGGGAGAGAGAGAGACAGAGAGCAAGAGAGGAGAGAGAGACAGGGGGGAGGAGCTGGAAGCATCAACTCCCATATGTGCCTTGAGCAGGCAAGCCCAGGGTTTCGAACCGGCGACCTCAGCATTTCCAGGTTGATGCATTATCCACTGAGCCACCACAGGTCAGGCAAGTATACATTTAGAATGTTCAGAAAGGTGACTTGCTTTTGATAACATAGTCAATGTAACACTGGTCAAACTTGGTGTTTATAAACTATGCTAAACACTGTGGCAAACACTGATTTTATCAATCATCTATGTGATGTGGTAAAATTCCCACTGCATTTGAGACAGCATGACTATAACTATGACTATTTCATTTTTCTATGCCCTGCAGCACTTAGCTTGATGCTGTATACACAGTAGGCACTCAATAAATATTTGATGAATGAAATTAACCATCGTAGCCAGAGCTCTGTAATTGAAAAACATAACTGAGGCCAAATTTTATCCATTAGAAAAAGGCAGAATATTATTCCACGTTTGAAATATTTTAATGGATTTTAAATAAAAGTTTTGATTTCGTTAACAACTAAAATATAATATATAAAGCATAATTTACTAATCTAATATCAAAGTAGAAAGACATCAGAAGGTTAAGGCCTGACCAGGCGGTGGCGCAGTGGATAGAGCATCGGACTGGGATGTGGAGGACCCAGGTTCAAGACCCCGAGGTCACCAGCTTGAGTGCGGGCTCATCTGGTTTGAGCAGAGCTCACCAGCTTGTACCCAAGGTCGCTGGCTTGAGCAAGGGGTTACTAGGTCTGCTGAAGGCCCATGGTCAAGGCACATATGAGAAAGCAATCAATGAACAACTAAGGTGTCGCAATGAAAGACTGATGATTGATGCTTCTCATTTCTCTCCATTCCTGTCTGTCCCTATCTATCCCTCTCTCTCTGTCTCTGAAAAAAAAAAAAAAAAAGGCAGGACATCTTGAGAAATGCTAAGAAAATGTGACTTTATTCATATTATATATACCACAAAACAGACATTTTACATTATTTTTCTAACTTCAAAATTTAAATTCTCCTGTTTACAATCAAATTTTACCTGACAGATGCTGAATACTGACCTATTTCGTCTGACAGTATCAGTAAGCAGCCCAACTACATGAAACAATTATTTTTTAGCATTTAAATTTAAAAGACTGGCTCAGTGTTTAAAAAATAAATTAATAAAAGAGAAATACTACTAGGAGAAAAATGGAAGCACATTCACCAGATGATTAAAAAAAATCAATCCTTCAAAACCAGGAAGTGACATGAGCATTATTTCACTTAACCTTCCTGGAAGCAACATACAAGTAAAATAAAACCTATAGCCTAGAATGATACAGTGGCTATCACTAATCAGCTTCATGTTGACAATATAAATAACAATAAATGGAAGAGCAGATTAAAAAAAACTTGTTTTTAGTTTAATTGTCGGTGCAGAATGCACGGTAGGGGCTGGCTGCCTGGTGGCTGCTTTAGCTTTGCTGGCTTGGCTTGCTCGAACAGCTGTTTCCAAACGTACTTTCAACTCGGGAGCCGCTCCCATTACTGTCTTGAAAGCATGTGGATACAAAGGTCCAATATGCATTAAATTCTGGAGTGCAAACTCATGAAGATCTTTCGAAGCTGTGTTTGCTGAGGCAAAAGAATTTTCATCCAGCAGGTAAGAGATCAAAGTGGGAACTAAAAGAGCAAGCAACTGGACTCCTGCAAAGAACAAGGTTAGTCTGAAGGTGGTCACAAATCTAAACATCACAGTAAATTTTATTTTTAAAAGTAGGCACAGTAGTCTCAATTACTATAAAATACAAGTAAACATTCATAATCTACTTTAGATCTCAATGATCACTCATAATTAGTATATATTAACTAAATGTCAAAGCTATGTTAGAGGTGGAAATCAGGCTTAAGATAATATATTTTACATGTATTGTTTTATTTAAAAAATAATGTTTAAAAGGTTAAAAAGAAATAAATCCTTTACATTTGCCACCTGGTAGATTGTATTTTAAGAGTAAGATTATGAAATATGGTATTTAAGGGTACTCCAAAATAGGGTAGTAGGAGCATGGAACAGAAACCTGAATAGCATCTTTTTTACTATTATTTAACTAAAACAAGGTATTTTCTTCTTTTTAAAATGGGAATACAACTCTTTCTCATTTCATGATCCCCAATGCCCACAGTAAATGAGGGAAGAAAATCTTTCAAAAATAAAGGAATACACATACTACTTAGGGTTAAAAAACAAGAACCCATGTCTGGCTGACATAAATTCCAAGTCCTAAAAAAAAAGATTTATTGGAGGCTTCATCCCCTTTACTAGTCTCTTTATCTTGCCATATTAACAACTCCATCCTGGAACATAAATTTCATAAAAGCTGATAGTTTTCTAAAAAACATATGTAATAATGTATTTATGTAATCTTATAATCAACATTGAGAATAATTTTTCCACCTTTAATTTACGTTAATTTTTATAGAATGGCAATAGATGAAGTTTAGTCAAGTCTGTCGGGGAACAGGAAACATCTGATGCAGAATGTGGGATGTAACACTCACTGATGTCATCGAAGAGAGTGATAACAATCACTGGGGCCTGTCCAGAACCCCAACCCCACTCTGGCCCTGAACTTCCCTTTTCCCTGTAATAATTTTTTTCTCCATAACATCTATTCATTTCTGCATCTTACTATTATATCTACATCTAAAATATAGTTATAACCACTTTTACCCCTATATAAAATTAGACATGTCTACACAATACATATATATAAATTTTATGTCTATATATGTATAAAATAGATACAGACACATTTAAGAGGGGAAGGTGCTCGCTGTCTGCTTTCCCACTAGAATGTGCACTCCATGAGAGCAAGGACCATTCTGTGTTTTATTTCATGCTGAATCATCAATGTCTAGCACAGCACCTAGAAAATGGTAAGGTGCTCAATAACTATTTGTTGAAAGAGTGAACAAACACATATACACCCTTACCCTTGGAAACTACTCAGAAGTTTGTGTGTGTGTGTGTGTGTGTGTGTGTGTGTGTTTTACAGAGACAGAGAGAGTCAGAGAGAGGGATAGATAGGGATAGATACGGACAGACAGGAACGGAGAGAGATGAGAAGCATCAATCATTAGTTTTTCGTTGCGACACCTTAGTTGTTCAGATTGCTTTCTCATATGTGCTTTGATCGTGGGGCTACAGCAGACCGAGTAACCCCTTGCGCAAGCCAGAGTCCTTGGACTTAAGCTGGTGAGCTTTGCTCAAACCAGATAAGCCTACGTTTAAGCTGGTGACCTCAGAGTCTCGAACCTGGGTCCTCTGCGTCCCAGTCTGACGCTCCATCCACTGCACCACAGCCTGGTCAGGCTACTCAGAAGTTTTTAACTAACTGAATGTTTTTCCATGTTAAAATTTCAGAAGAAAGAAGATAAGCTGGTATTTTAAAAGTCCCAAGTAAATTCTCCAGCTGGCCGGGTTCAACTCATGTTCCCTCCCAAAGAAAAATAACAGAACTGTATAAGAACCAGCTTTCATAATGAAAATATAATATATAAATTATTGAATATATATGTGCTTACTAAAGTAAAAGAGGTTTTCAACAGTAGGTTGAAAGCAGGTTTTAGTTTTAACAGTTAAAATATAATTAATTGGAAAACATCTATTATAAATTACTTAAGTATGCATCAAGTCTCTGGAAATATGCCAAACATTTTAGGGAATACATAATTCATCTATACCTAATGTTTTTATTACCTAGTTGAAAAGCATACATATATTTAACACACAGGATAATTAGAGCACTACATGCTCAAATTCTATAGATAGCATTTGAGACAATAGAAATAGAGTTCATTAAAAGACTCACAAAGCTGAGTAATACTTTAGGATTTTATAGTTTTAGTGATTATTTTAAAATAACAAGGCCATAATAGAAAGTTGATTATAACTGCCAAGGAAATAGTAGGAAGGAAAAAAATCAGAGTGGGCTCAATGACCTGTCAACACTTGAAGAAATAAGACCTGATGCAGGTTTCGTAGAGTTACATAAAAAAGAAGAGAACCCCTGAGGAGAGTGAAACAGAATAAACACTACATAGAGATTAAAATAAGCAGTGAGAAAATTGGACTGGTCTGGTTAGTCAGTACACACACTGGGGAAGAGATAGAAGTTTAGAAAACCAATCTAAAATGTTTTAACTTGATGCAGTAATACAAGAGGAAATTACTCAAAAGTTTTAAATAAGGGAGAGAAAAAAATTTAGATATACTGATGGGAATATCTGCCAGTAAACTATTAATAATTATTTATTTACAAGAATAGGGGGCAGTTTCTCTTGAACCCTAGAGAAGTTTCAAAAAGAGGTAGGTTTTGAAAAATAGATTGGCCTGGCCTGTGGTGGCACAATGCATAAATCCTCAACCTGAAATGCTGAGGTTGCTGATTCAAAACCCTGGGATTGCCCGGTCAAAGCACATACAGCAAGCAACAAGCAAGCAATCAACAGCTAAAGTGAAGCAACTAACATGTCGCTCTCCCCACGCTCTCACTCCTCTCTCTGTAAAATCAACAAATAAAATATTTTTTAAAAAAGGAAACTAGATTGAATAAAGATAATAAAGAAGAGTTAATAATCAAGTCTAATTCAATATTTTTAGTTTGTAATCTTGGTCAAGTTGGGTAAAATATCACTCACAGACTGTTCCTATGGATACTGTAAAGTTAAAAATAAAAATTAACATTTGAAAATACTGAAAAAAACACACCAAGTTCAGTGATAAAACAAATTTAGCGATAGAGACAGCGGGACAGATAGAAACAGACAGGCAGGAAGGGAGAGAGATGAGAAGCATCAGTTCTTCATTGCAGCACCTTAGTTGTTCATTGATTGCTTTCTCATATGTGCCTTGACCGGGGTGCTACAGCTGAGCCAGTGACCCCTTGCTCAAGCCAGTGACTTTGGGCTCAAGCCAGTGAATTTGGGCTTCAAGCCAGCAACCTCTGGGTTCAAGCCAGTGACCTTGGGGTTTCGAACCTGGGTTCTCCATATCCCAGTCTGACATTCTATCCACTTGCCACCGCCTGGTCAGGCTGATAAAACAAATTTGAAAGCTGAAAATTTAACCTCTTGAGTCATATTACTGTATTTTATATAACTACATAATAAGCATCATCAAGGTTTCTTCATTTTTTTAATGAACTGCTTCATTCAGAATACTAATGTTTTTGTTTTTTTGTTTTTTTGTATTTTTCTGAAGCTAGAAACCGGGAGAGACAGTCAGATAGAATCCCGCATGCGCCCGACTGGGATCCACCTGGCACGCCCACCAGGGGGCGATGCTCTGCCCACCAGGGGGCGATGCTCTGCCCCTCCGGGGCGTCGCTCTGCTGCAACCAGAGCCACTCTAGCGCCTGGGGCAGAGGCCAAGGAGCCATCCCCAGCACCCGGGCCATCTTTGCTCCAATAGAGCCTCGGCTGTGGGAGGGGAAGAGAGAGACAGAGAGGAAGGAGAGGGGGAGGGGTGGAGAAGCAGATGGGCGCTTCTCCTGTGTGCCTTGGCCGGGAATCGAACCCGGGACTTCTGCACGCCAGGCCGACACTCTACCACTGAGACAACCGGCCAGGGCCCAGAATACTAATGTTTTATACTACAGAAAGACCGTTAAGAGGTACAGGAAGCAATTATTTCAAAAACTTTAAATATATGTTAATTCATTTATTTATTTGATAGCATCTTCATAATGAATGCTATCATATTCCATTAATATTTACTTTTTACTTTTAGTTAATGTATAGTAAATATTTACCAGTTACCCTTGGTTTTTGCATAGTATTAGCCTTAGATTTAGTTTTACTGTTGCAATGGCCTGTGTTTACTATCATATAAGATTCATATATAATACAGATCTTCATTTAAAAATTTTTTTTATTTATTCATTTTAGAGAGGAGGGAGAGAGAGAAAGAGAGAGAGAGAAGGGGGAGGAGCAGGAAGCATCAACTCCCATATGTGCCTTGACTAGGCAAGCCCAGGGTTTTGAACCGGCAACCTCAGTGTTTCCAGGTTGACGTTTTATCCACTGCGCTACCACAGGTCAGGCAACAGATCTTCATTTTAGACAAGTGGCTTTTAAAAGAAAATACTTACTGTTCTGTTCTTCCCCAAGAGCAACCAGTGTTTCGAGAACTTTGATTCCTTCTTGAACAGCTAAAAGTTCTGTGGTACTGGCTGGTCTGTTTCTTTCAACAGCTTTTAGCTTTTCAACCACTATTGGAGCTAATGAATGGATATAGGGAGTTGACAGGGCACGATTGGAATGCTGGAAGACTGAGAGGAGAAGCTGGTAACATTTGGCTTGAACCTAATAAGAAAATCATTGTATTACTTAACACGTGTGATAGTGCTTACTTGCTGTACAATCACATTGCATTTCAATATATCCTGAAAAGATGTGACACTGCAGAATGAAAACAGAAATGCAAAACAAATGATTGCCATTTACTACTTGTAGAAATGAAGTAGAAAAATGAAACTTCTAATAAGCTAATTAAATATAAGTAACTGAAAATTAAATAAGTACTAACAGGTTAACTGCCAAATTACCATGCTTATATAATCTGTATATTAATGTGAAAGAAGCTAAAAACCAGAAATTTTAATTGGTTTTTAATTCTTTCTTTAATGTACAATTGTCTCTTCCACTTTAACCTACTTAATAAGAAGACGAATATTTGAATGATGTCAAACAAAGCTATAAAAATACATTGCTTAGACACCACAAGTCCATTTGAATTCCCTGAAAATGACTGCTTATGCCAATTTAAGGTTTCCAGGCCTGGAAAGTAAGGTCTCATTGACTCCATTTAGATTAGAAAGACTTCCTATTAATTAAAAAAAAGAAAAGAAAGGAAGTTCCATTAACATGGACAAATAGTGGAATCAAACTCTTTCAGCACTTTGGTAGAAGAGAAGTTTCAAACCTTGCTGAAAATAAATACCCAGGGGATTTTTTCAAACACAGATTTCTGATTCAGGAACACAGTAATAAAGTTTAGGATCATGTTATTGAACCGATTTTTTTTCAGATGTATAGCAGGTTTGAGAAACATGAGTTTAGACTTTGACCTTGTGAAACCATAAAACTTATTTTCTGGAAAAACTAGAGTTTCCAATTGGTTCATTAAAACATGCAATAAAATAAATTTCTCTTTTAATGTCCTTGGTGTCATTAAGTAAACAGTAAGAAGTATAATCATAGACTCATGTAAAGTTTCTACCAATATAAGCCATGGTTAACCAAACATATTAGATATTGGAGAATTTTTGCATATGTAAATAAACATACACATAAGTCCTCTTCCCTAGTGCTTCTATTTGAGTGCTTCTATTTAAAAGCCACAGAGCAAATACTTAGGTTTTCATTTGCTATATCATACATTTTAACGAATCAATCTGAAATTTTACTGAAAAAGCGGATTTCCCTTTATCTTTGTTTTAAGAACAACTTACCCAGGGGTCACATGAATTTAATGCGTTTTTAAATCTGTTCATGCAGCCATTCTGTAATGACTGGACTCCAATGATTTCACTGCTGGCAGACCACAGGAAGAGTGCAATTGCCGTTAGCATGCTTACTTCGTCAGGCAGAGGCTTGGAATCTTCTGAAATAGATGAATAATGAAGTACTGAAATAAATGAAAAATGAAAGCAATGTGCTCTCTCTAAAATGCTTTGGAAGTTCAATCTTGAACAATGACACTCTCTCCCCCACCAGCATTTATAGCAGCTACGCCTCAATCTAATACAGTCCATAAAACACTTTCTGTAGAATGCATCTACTACTGAGAAATAGGGGCTACTTTATTACAGGTTCTATATTTAGGTTTTCTTTCCTTGTTTTTCTGGATGATTCAATAGTAATTTTAAAAAATTCAGGCATAAATCTTAATAAAAACTCTAATATGAAAAGTTTATTTAAATATGCAAGATAACATGGAAATATAAAATTACTTAAAAGTCATTTAACTTTTTTGGAGTTTAGATTAACCAAACATTTCCAAATATTCTCCTTCCAACAGAGTTAAATGATTTTGGTAAGATATTCTAAGTAATTAAAAAATCCAGAGTAGGCTTTTCTTAGTCATATACCCTCCTCTTTAGTAAATGTAAAACATATAAATTCTATAGAACTGTAAATAAAAAAAATCTTGTACAATTTCCTGAAGACAGTATTCCCACAATTTTAAAGAATTTCTTATAATTACAACAATTTATTCAGGAATAAATATAATGAATCCTAATGAAAATATAGTATATAATTAGAAGTATAGGAAATAGTACATTCATTATAAAGAACAATATAACTAAGCATATAAAATAAGAGACAAACTATTTTGTGTTACCATTTCTTTCACAGATAAATTTGTCAACATTCTATATATGTGAATTTGGGCTAATCTGACAACTGCATATACCCAATGATTATCAGTACTTTATCAGAATTATAAACATATATATTTCTTTTTTTTAATTTTTATTTATTCATTTTAGAGAAGAGAGAGAGAGAAGGGGGGCAGGAGCAGGAAGCATCAACTCCCATATGTGCCTTGACCGGGCAGGCCCAAGGTTTTGAACCAGCAACCTCAGCATTCCAGGTCGATGCTTTATCCACTACGCCACCACAGGTCAGGGTAAACATATATATTTCAAACATTATTTCATAATAAGGGTGCAATACAATAGTCAAGAGGTCTATTAATTTAATGTAAATAAAAGGAGGGCAAAAAGAGACTTTGCTTAGAGTGTGGGAGACACGATGTGGTTAGAGATGGAGTTATACTGCCTGACCTGTGGTGGTGAAGTGGATGAATTGTCTTTACCAAGCCACAGTCGCAGAGCTCCAGGGGAAAGCAACCTGGTCTCATCTCTCCAGGCAGAGGAGAACAGAAGCTCCATCCCCACACATGCTGCAGATGGCTTTTCCAGTCTACCTGAATCATTACCAGCTAGAAGCAGTGGTCATTAGGACTTGGACGTGAGCTGCAAAGTGTAGAATTGTGACAACAATTCCAGTTCCATGCAAACTTTTCCTGGATGTGGACCTTTCCTGGACTCCTGCTCCTTGTGACAGCTCCTAACAGACTGAACTGGGGTTGGGTTGCATTTTTCAGGGATTTGGCATGGTGTTGGGGCCAACATGGACTTGGTGAACATGTTAAGGACACTACTCTTTTATGGATTCTTGCTGTATTGGCCAAGAGTTTGCTTAAAGGCTTTAATCACTGTAAAAAATATATATATAGAAGCCTGGATAAAGAAGATGTGGCACATATACACCATGGTATACTATTCAGCCATAAGAAATGATGACATCGGATCACTTACAACAAAATGGTGGGATCTTGATAACATTATATGGAGTGAAATAAGTAAATCAGAAAAAAACAAGAACTACAGGATTCCATACATTGGTGGGATATAAAAACAAGACTAAGAGCCCTGGTTGGTTGGCTCAGTGGTAGAGCGTCGGCCTGGCGTGCAGAAGTCCCAGGTTTGATTCCCGGCCAGGGCACACAGGAGAAGTGCCCATCTGCTTCTCCACCCCTCCCCCTCTCTTTCCTCTCTCTCTCTCTCTCTTCCCCTCCCGCAGCGAGGCTCCATTGGAGCAAAGATGGCCCGGGCGCTGGGGATGGCTTCTTGGCCTCTGCCCCAGGCGCTAGAGTGGCTCTGGTCGCGACAGAGCGACGCCCCAGAGGGGCAGAGCATTGCCCCCTGGTGGGCAGAGCGTTGCCCCCTGGTGGGCGTGCCGGGTGGATCCCGGTTGGGTGCATGCGGGAGTCTGTCTGACTGTCTCTCCCCGTTTCCAGCTTCGGAAAAATACAAAAAACAAACAAACAAAAAAAAAACCGAGACTAAGAGACATGGACAAGAGTGTGGTGGTTACGGGGGTGGGGGTGGGGGTTGGGGGGAGGGAACAAGGGAGAGGGGGAGGGAGAGGGGCACAGGGAAAACTAGATAGAAGGTGACGGAGGACAGTCTGACTTTGGGTGATGGGTATGCAGCAGAATTGAATGACAAGATAACCTGGACATGTTTTCTTTGAATATACATACCCTGATTTATTGATGTCACCCCATTAAAATAAAAATTTATTTATAAAAAAAAAAAAAAAAAAAAAAAAGAGAGATGGCGTTATACTGAGTTGTATACTTGAAATCTGTATGGTTTGGCGAACCATGTCACCCACCAAATTAAAAAATAAATTTTAAAAATAATTTAGCCTGACCGGTGGTGGCTCAGTGAACAGAGCCTTGGCCTGGGATGCTGCAGTCTCAGGTTTGAACCACTAAAGTCACTGGGCTCCTCTGGCGTGAGTGCTGGCTCACCAGCTTGAATGCAGGCTCACCAACTTAAACAGTGGATCATAGACATGATCCCATGTTTGCTGGCATGATCCCAAAGGTCACTAGCTTGAAGCCCAAGGTCGCTGGCTTGAGCAAGGGGTCACTTGCTCTCCTGTAGCCCCCTAGTCAAGGCATGTGTGAGGAGCAATCAATGAACAACTAAGTGCCACAACTATAAGTTGAGGCTTCTCATCTCTCTCGCTTCCTGTCTCTCTCTCAAAAAAAAAATAAATAAATAAAATATGGTCTGACCTGTGATGGCGCAGTGGGATAAAGCGTCGACCTGGAACACTGAGATTGCCAGTTCGAAACCTTGGGCTTGCCTGGTCAAGGCACATATGGGAGTTGATGCTTCCTGCTCCTCCCCCTTCTCTCTCTTTCTCTCTCTATCTCTCTCTTCTCTCTCCCCTCTCTCTAAAAATCAATAAATAAAATATTTTATAAAAAAATAAAAAAATAAAATTTAAATGAAAATACAATAACCTTAGCCATACATGTTTAAAAAACCCAAAAGTGAAATGAGAATAATCTCTAATTCAGAGTTTGGAACATTTCAAGCAATTTTTTTTTTTTTTCAGAGACAGAGAGAGAGTCAGATTGAAGGATAGACAGGGACAGACAGACAGAAAGGGAGAGAGATGAGAAGCATCAATCAGTTTTTCGTTGCGCATTGCGACACCTTAGTTGTTCATTGATTGCTTTCTCATATGTGCCTTGACCGTGGGCCCTCAGCAGACCAAGTAACCCCTTGCTTGAGCCAGCGACCTTGGGTCCAAGCTGGTGAGCTTTTTTTTTTTTCTATTTTTTTTTTTTTTTTCATTTTTCTGAAGCTGGAAACAGGAAGAGACAGTCAGACAGACTCCCGCATGCGCCCGACCGGGATCCACCCGGCACGCCCACCAGGGGCGACGCTCTGCCCACCAGGGGGCGATGCTCTGCCCATCCTGGGCGTCGCCATGTTGCGACCAGAGCCACTCTAGCGCCTGAGGCAGAGGCCACAGAGCCATGCCCAGCATCCGGGCCATCCTTGCTCCAAAGGAGCTTTGGCTGCGGGAGGGGAAGAGAGAGACAGAGAGGAAAGCAAGGCGGAGGGGTGGAGAAGCAAATGGGCACTTCTCCTGTGTGCCCTGGCCGGGAATTGAACCCGGGTCCTCCGCACGCTAGGCCGACGCTCTACCGCTGAGCCAACCGGCCAGGGCGTGAGTTTTTTTTTGCTCAAACCAGATGAGCCTGCATTCAAGCTGGCGACCTCGGGGTCTCGAACCTGGGTCTTCAGCATCCCAGTCCGATGCTCTATCCACTGCACCACCGCCTGGTCAGGCTCAAGCAACTTTTTATCAGAAAATTAACATTTTATTTTAAAATTGTGACTTCAGTAACAGTGATAATACAAGATAGTCTGCTACATCTTGGAGCCATAAAGTAAGGAAGTGCTCAAGAAATAATGGGTTATGTCAAACCTCCCAAAACATATTTAAGTTCTAAGAGCATTTAGAGTCAGTATCCAAAAAAGCATACTAACGTTCATACCTGAAAGATATGACTGAACACCTCTGAGTTAACTCAGTATTATATAGCAGTTTTTTTACAAGCTCATTCAATTAATTAGTTATTAGGGAACAGATACCCTATAGGTTAAAAGTTTTAAAATTCTGATTATTTTACCTGGTTGTGAATATTCCAAGATGCATGCAAGGGTGCTACGTATGAGAGCTGTCCATTGCTTTTGAGTATCCTCAGTTTTGGCCATTGAAAGTGTCACAATATTTTTAATCCCTTGAAGAGCTGCACTAACTGGTGGAGAAACCTGATTATCTGCAGACTTTATTGCTGTGTCTTTCAATATTCTTGCAATTAAAAACAGAATCGTGGGCAGGACTGTCATACATCCTGAAATAACAAATCAGGTTACCTTGTAGCTACTTTAGCTCACATATTACAGTTGTTTAAATTGTTTATATTTTTTTACAATTGACTGTAGTTTAATATTATTTCTTTTCCTTGTTTTTATATAAAATTTATTGCATTACTATGACTATAGTTCAAAGCTTGAAAAAGAAAGTAAAAAAAAATGGCAAATTATTACAAAGAAGACAGAATATTTTCTTTTTTCAACTAGCCTTATTTTTTATTTCCAAAATTTATCTATTTAATATGTCAGATCCTTCATTATAAAAATGAGAAAGGAAGATAGAAAAACAGAAAGAGAACACAACTATATACATACTTTGAGAAATATCTAAGTAACCTAGTGAATCTTATAGCAATTCTAAGACATGTAATCACTCTTCAGTATACAAAAGTCAGCCTAACCATGCCAGGTAAATGAGAAACAGACTATATAGTTAAACAAAGAAAAAATGACAGAATCCATGAATTTGTAGCTGAAAGAGCTTCAAGGTCATGGAATTCAACCTTCCACTTAATAAAAGATCCCTTCTCCCATTCTGTCATTGTAGTCTTCCTGCAAGGCCCTGCAAAGCTCCACTGACAGAAAATCATTTTTTCAATCTGTGGGCTTATGTTGAACTGAAATTTACCCTTATGTCTTCTGATACAGTATTTCTACCTCCTAGATAAATAGAGGAAAGGCTGGTTTCCATTCAGGAGTTCTTCAGGAATCTGCAGACAGCTATTATCTTTTTAGCTACAATTTCTTCACTCCTTAGAGTTGGTTGTCACTCTCCACTGACATTATTTAGTTTGTCAATGTTACTCAAGAGTGGCAACCAGATTAGAAACGGAAGGATTTAGTAATTCTACCTTGTACACCTGAAAACAGTATCTTGGGTTTTAGGTTTTAAAATCTCTATAGCAGGGGTTGGGAAGCTTTTTGGCTGAGAGAGCCATGAACGCCACATATTTTAAAATGTAATTCCGTGAGAGCCATACAACAACCTGTGTACATTAGGCATTATCCAATAAAAATTTGGTGTTGTCCCGGAGGACAGCTGTGATTGGCTCCAGCCACCCGCAACCAAGAACAAGAGCGGTAGGAAAGGAATGAATTGTAATACATGAGAATGTTTTATATTTTTAACGTTATTATTTTTCTTATTAAAGATCTGTCTGCGAGCCAGATGCAGCCATCAAAAGAGCCACATCTGGCTCGCGAGCCATAGGTTCCTGACCCCTGCTCTATAGGTTCCTAAAGATAAACCCTTAAAGAAAAACTTCTTTCACACTTGAGATTTAAGAGGAAAGTAAGTCATAATGGCACTGGAAATAAAAAGCAAGTTCATCTTGGTTTACTGTAATATAATGCATTTCCAAAGAATGATCAATACTGTACCAGCAGGTGAACAAAGGGACGGTAAGTCAGAGAGTATGGTAACAGTGGCTGCCACCAAACGAGCACTTTCTTCTGACAGTCGAGTTTTAGTGGCCATGTGACTTGGGGAGTCTGACATCTTGGTGCTGAGATGTGGCATGTGCCGTACTAAAATGAACATCAACAGCTCCATGGTTGCAAACACAAGAGATTTTCCAGGAATAAGACCACCACTGTCACCTCCTTCTCCTAACACAGGACAGGACTGTTTTTCCATGTCATCTTCATCTTGAGTAAAAGAAAATTTGGTAAAATTATCAGAAAAAAAAATGAAAGAAAGAAAGAAAACAAGATAAAACATACACAATAAGTGTATTTGAGAAATTCTTTCAAAAGAATTTATAACCAAATGTCTAACTGATATGTCTTTCTCAGAATAATTCTCTGCCTTATTAGAATTGTTTATTGACCTCTCCTTAAAAGTAAAGGACAATCCATTTTTACTTGGCATAATTTTATTAGAAATTTTTATTAGAAAAGTACTTCATAATAGCAATAACACATATATTAAGTTCAACCCTACGAAGTTGACACTTTGATGGTGAAAAATAGTTGACTATCAGCAATTGCATTTGGTTCTCGCTAATGAAAGCAAAGTCAATTGTAGATCTTCTCAATGTTTGATTAACTTATTTTATTTAAAAAAGTTTTTGGCATAGCCTGGACTGGATAGCTCAGTTGGTTAGAGCTCTGCCCCAAAGCAGAGGTTGCTGGTTCAGTCCCAGGTCAGGGCATATACAGGAACAGATTGATGTTCCTGTCACTCTCTCTCTCCCCCTTCCTATCTAAAATCAATCAATAAATATTTCCTGGCATTAATAGTTTAAAAGTTAGAGTACAAATAAGATCTACATCAAAGTTAGTGTAATTTCTAGTGCTTACTTAGAGTGTTTCTTTTTTCTTGCAAATAATCCTGAGCAGCTCTCACTATCTGTTGTACAACTCCAGTAACCAGCAGCTGGACAGATGGTGGATTCCAGGTCAGTAAAAGGCGGTGCAAAACATTCAGCAACTCAACACCAATCAGCTGTTATAAATTAATATAGATAAATTTAATTAATTTTACTTTCAAAGGATAAATTTATATTATTAAAATCTAAGAGCCTGACCAGGCAGTGGCGCAGTGGATAGAGCATCACACTGGGATGTGGAAGACCCAGGTTTGAAACCCCGAGGTCACCGGCTTGAGCGAGGGATCATAGACATGACCCCATGGTCACTAGCTTGAGCCTAAAGGTTGCTGGCTCAAAGCCCAAGGTCGCTGGCTTGAGCAAGTGGTTACTCACCCTGCTGCAGGTCAAGGCACATATGAGAAAGCAACCAATGAACAACTAAGGAGACTAAAGAGCCAGAACAAGAATTGATGCCTCTCATCTCTCTCCCTTCCTGTCTGTCCCTATTGATCCCTCTCTCTGACTCCCTCTCTGTCTCTATCAAAAAAAGAAATCTAAGAAAGTATACATGTAAAAATAAATGAATTTGGTAGCTAAAATTAGTATATAGGACTATGTAAACAAATAAAAACATTATTACAATCTTGAGAAATTTTCCCATTTTATCCCAACATACTTCCAGTCAACAAATTACTTTGTTATTTATATATTGAAATAATTTTTATATTAAAAAATTATCAGCCTGACCAGGCAGTGGCGCAGTGGATAGAGCGTCGGACTGGGAATGTGGAGGACCCAGGTTCAAGACCCTGAGATCGCCAGCTTGAGTATGAGCTCATCTGGTTTGAGCAAGGCTCATCAGCTTGAGCCCAAGGTCTGCTGTAGCCCCCTGGTCAAAGCACATATGAGAAATCAATCAATGAACAACTAAGGCACGGCAACAAAGAATTGATGTTTCTCATCTCTCTCCCTTCCTGTCTGTCTGTCCCTATCTGTCCCTCTCTCTCTCTCTCTCCCACAAGAAAAAAAAAACTGCATTAGGTGAGACATAAAACTTCTTCAAACATTTTTAAAAAACATAATTTATTTAACAGCCTTATAAATTACTTTAGCCCTTTATTAGTAGAATCATAAACTGGGGCTGAGGTTAGTTATCCTTTAAATTTTCACTTTTAATTGTTTGCTGATGAACAAATCAAAGAAGGTATAGTGACTATCTCTAGTCTAGTAGTGCCTGGTCATACCACATTCAGTACAGGGTCTCAGATAAAGCCAAAATCCTGAGTAATTACTATAATATTTCATATGTGAGAAAATTCTTTTAAGATAAATATGATAAAAACAAAGCACACAATTAATGATCCACTATAGAAATAGACTGTACCTGATCTTCTGCAATATGGATGCGGGCATAAGGAGAATCTAGCAAGGTATGTAAGGCCTGTAGACATGCTGTAACATGTTCAATAGGCTCCTCAGGCCTGGGGGAACAAAGGAACTGTATACTCACACCTGCGACGTACCAAAAAAAAAAATGAGTTTATTAATATAAAACATGGTTGCTTTGATACTAATATTTTTTCTATTTCAATTTCTTCCTTACAAATTAAGATTATTAATGCCTTGGCCCTGGCCGGTTGGCTCAGTGGTAGAGCGTTGGCCTGGCGTGCAGAAGTCCCGGGTTCGATTCCCGGCCAGGGCACACAGGAGAAGTGCCCATCTGCTTCTCCACCCCTCCCCCCCTCCTTCCTCTCTGTCTCTCTCTTCTCCTCCTGCAGCGAGGCTTCATTGGAGCAAAGTTGGCCCGGGCGCTGGGGATGGCTCTGTGGCCTCTGCCTCAGGTGCTAGAGTGGCTCTGGTCGCAACATGGCGACACCCAGGATGGGCAGAGCATCGCCCCCTGGTGGGCAGAGCATCGCCCCATGGTGGGCGTGCCGGGTGGATCCCGGTCGGGCACATGCGGGAGTCTGTCTGACTGTCTCTCCCTGTTTCCAGCTTCAGAAAAATACAAAAAAAAAAAAAAAAAGATTATTAATGCCTTAAAGTAGAGTTCAAAATGGTTTGCAAAATAAGTAGCCAAACTTCACATAGACTGTAGCTTTTCAATTAGGTTACTAATCAAATTGAAAAGGTGAGGGGTGAGAGTTCTAAGGTCATCAGGCTGATTAAGAAAATATTTCATTTTTGATTTTTAGGACAAAAATAATACATTAATAATAAATTTATGAAAACTATAAAATTACTTTAAATTCAATAGTAGCCAAAAAATTATTCATACCTACACAGTCAGCAAGCTACAGAGGCACAATGGATATCATGGATAACAATGCTCTTGGCCCTGGCCTGTTGGCTCAGTGGTAGAGCGCCGGCCTGGTGTGTGGATGTTTTGGGTTTGATTCCTGGCCAGGGCACACAGGAGGCGTGCCTATCTGCTTCTCCACCCCTCCCCCTCTCTTCTCCCTTTAACTCTCTCTTCCCCTCCTGCAGCCAAAGCTCCACTGGAGCAAAGTTGGCCAGGGCACTGAGGATGGCTCTATGGCCTCCGCCTCAGGCATTGGAATGGTTCCGGTTGCAACAGAGCAATGCCCCAGACAGTCTGAGCATCGCCCCCCCAGTGGGTGTGCCGGATGGATCGCCATCCGGAGCATGCAGGAGTCTGTCTCTCTGCCTCCCTGCTTCTCACTTCAGAAAAATGAAAACAACAAAAACAAAAAACAAATTGCTCTTTTTTTTTTTTTTTTTTTTTTTAATTTTTTAATTTTTCCGAAGCTGGAAATGGGGAGGCAGTCAGACTCCCGCATGCGCCCGCCCGGGATCCACCCGGCATGCCCACCAGGGGGGGATGCTCTGCCCCTCTGGGGCGTCGCTCTGTTGCATTCAGAGCCATTCTAGCGCCTGAGGCAGAGGCCACAGAGCCATCCTCAGCGCCTGGGCCATCTTTGCTCCAAATGGAGCCTCGGCTGCGGGAGGGGAAGAGAGAGACAGAGAGGAAGGAGAGGGGGAGGGGTGGAGGAGCAGATGGGCGCTTCTCCTGTGTGCCCTGGCCAGGAATCGAACCCGGGACTCCTGCACGCCAGGCCGATGCTCTACCGCTGAGCCAACTGGCCAGGGCCAACAAATTGCTCTTAATTTGCATAAAGATAATGTCACTGTTTTGGTAGTCTATCATATTTTCATTTATGAGATCTACTGACAATAAATACCACAATCTCACATTACTGATTGTGCTCCTTTTCCCTCCCAGAAAATATAAGATGGCTAAGAGCTTCATTAGAATGTATAACATTACTAAGCAATTATAAATTAAGACTTATTCCAAATTACTTTAACTTTCATTTTATTATTTCTGCATGCAACAATTTGTTAAGTGTCAAGTTGAAAAATATGTTGTGACCTGTGGTGGTGCAGTGGATAAACACTGACCTGGAATGCTGAGGTCACCAGTTCGAAACCCTGGGCTTGCCAGGTCAAGGCACATATGGGAGTTGATGCTTCCGGCTCCTTTCCCCCTTCTCTCTCTCTCTCTATTCTCTAAAATAAATTTTTTTAAAAAGATTTATTTATTGATTTTACAGAGAGGAGGGGAGGAAAGGAGAAATATCAACTCATAGTTGCTTCACTTTGTTGTTCATTGCTTGCTTCTTGCTTTTTGTATGTGCCATGACGGAGTAAGTCCGGAGTTTCAAACTGGCGACCTCAGCATTCCAGGTCTATGCTCTATCCACTGCGCCACCAAATGCCAGGCTAAAATGAATCAAAAATAAATGTTGTTAGCCCTGGCCGGATAGCTCAGTTGGTTAGAGCATTTGGACCCGGAGTACAGAGGTTGCCTGTTTGATCCCCGGTCAGGGCACAGACAGGAACAGACGTTACTGTCTCTCTCTCCTGCTCTCGTCCTTTCTTTCTCTAAAAAAATCAATAAAATAAAACATTAAAACTAAGAAAGAAAAAATGTTAAAAATATATCTTTTGTTTTATCCACTGCGCCACCACAGGGCAGGCTTGTTTTAAAGATATTATTTATTCATGTTAGTGAGGAGAGAGAGAGAGAAGGGGGATAGGAGTGGGAAAATTTCTCATGATGAAGATGCCTTCCCTATATCAGGAAAAGAACATTCTTATCACCAGAGACTGGAGGTCCATCCATGTCAAAATAGATTTATATAATCAAACCTACTAAAATAACCCTTTTAGTCCATTAGTTTTTCAATGTATTTTCTAGTCACTATTCCACAATTTACAGCCCCTGATCTAAACCCCTTTGTCTTATAAGAGCACCACATTTATAATTCTATGTGTAAAATGGTAGAAGAGAATTTGGGCCTAACAGCTACTTCAGGTCTTCATTTTCTTTCTAAAGACTCCTGTGTGGAGTCTGCACCACCACGGCCTGACCTGTGGTGGCGCAATAGATAAAGCGTCGACCTGGAAATGCTGAGGTCGCCTGTTCAAAACCCTGGGCTTGCCTGGTCAAGGCACATATGGAGTTGATGCTTCCAGCTCCTCCCCCCTTCTCTCTCTCTGTCTCTCCCTCTCCTCTCAAAAAAAAAAAAAAGACTCCTGTGTACATATAAAAATAATAAATTACTTTGTACGCTTTTCTCCTTGTTAATCTGTCCTCTGTGCCTTTAATTCTTGGGCCAGCCACAGAACATAGAGCAGAGAAGGAAGTTTTTTTCCCCTACAGATAGGAATTTCCAGAAGTGATATATCTTGAAATGCATTAGTGTGGCTCACCTACCTAAAATCAGATGCATTCTGTCTTTGTTAACTTCTGGCAAAGACTTAGCAGTAGGCACCGTTCCTGATGCTTGGTTTAAATTGATGGATGCAGAACGTTTTTGTAAACCGGATACGGCTGCTGCTTCTGCTGACTCTGAACATGTAAATCCTGTGCTGTTCAACCAAAGTGCCACTGCATGGAGAATGGGGGCCCAGGAGTTCCGGTAGTGAAGTCGAGCCGTATCAATCGTCTCAGGAGTATAAAATGCTCCACCTGTAAAACAGTCAAATCAACCAATACCAGTACTTTTATTTATTTTTTATTTTTTTAATAATTTTCATTATTTTTTATTTTTTTTATTTATTCATTTTAGAGAGGAGAGAGAGAGAGAGAGAGAGAGAGAGAGAGAGAAGGGGGTGAGGAGTTGGAAGCATCAACTCCCATATGTGCCTTGACCAGGCAAGCAAGCCCAGGGTTTCGAACCAGCGACCTCAGCATTTCCAGGTCGACCCTTTATCCACTGCGCCACCACAGGTCAGGCCAACCAGTACTTTTATTCTAAGTGTTCACTCATTTATGTACAACTAACTTAAAAGTACCCATCATATACTATCTTAGTCCATTCCGGCTGCAACAAAATACCCCACATTGGGTGGTGTATAAACGACAGTTTATTTCTCAGAGTCCTGGGGGCTGGAAGTCTGAGACCAGGGTGCCAGCATGGTCCACTGAGGGCCCTCTTCCTGATTCACCTTTTGGCTGTGTTCTCAACAGTAGGAGAGGCGAGGGAACAATTTGAGGGGGCGGGTCTCTTTTATTGTGGGGTCTCTTTATACAGGCACTAATCCTCCTGATGAGGGCTCCACTCTCATGACCTAAGCAGCTCCCAAAGGCCTCACCACCTAATACCAATACAATGGAGATTAGGAAATCTGAGGAGAAATGAACATTCGGCCCATTGTACATACAAAAGAGCAATATGGCCAAAGAGATTATCCTCATTACAAAGCTACCAAAATGCACATTCTTCCTGCAGCCGCTGGCCTGAAGCACCTGTCTCTTGCTTACTGACACTAGGGCGCCCGGCCCAGCCTGGCGGGTGCTGCGCCACTGAGCAGCGGCTGCCCCTCCCGACCCTGTGCCCACAGGCTCCATCTCCATCCTGCCGGATTCACAAACCCTTAGCACCTTCTCCCTTCTGTTACAGCCAGGGAACTAACTCTGTTGCTTCTTCCTTTTTAACTTTTCTTCTGCCATTCCTGTTTTCAAGACCAAACTGAGGACTTCCTCACCTGTCCTTGCATGCATACTGACGAGCACAGCAACACACTTCATCATGCATAATGACTTCTTTGTTATGCATAGTTAATTAGAGTACCTCACTCATAGTTCATATTAGAACAGTGAGAACATTTTTGCTTCAGCTAACAAATAAATTTAATGCAGTACTTGAATTCACAAATTCAATATGGAAAACACACTATAAGTGAGAGGATGCCAAACTGAATTCCACAAAAATTTAAGATATTCTCATACTGTTGGTTTTAGCCTCCACCAATTTCATTTTGTTTAATTACTACTTAGAATTCCATAGAAGCAAAACTCTGAGGGCAGTACTTACCATCTGGGGGGAGCTGACTTGCAAATTCAGCTGGTAAAGTCAAAAGTGCATAGTCTTTCAGTGCTGCTAACCACAGGCGGCTGAGTGTTGGCAGTTCAGGTTGTACAAGTGTTATTAAACTATCTGGTGGTAGCTCATCTATGGTACCGTAATCATCATCATCATCATCAGTATTTTTAATTGCTCTTTTTGGTTTTGACTCTGCTTCCTTCTTAAAATTCATAGCAACCACATATACCTAGTAAGTTATTTAGGACGAGAAACAGGCGTAATTTTTTAATAACATATTCTAAGTTGTTATGATTATGCAGCGAAATTACTGAAAAGTAACTGAATATAAATACTACAGAGTATACAACCTCATGATTTCCTGATAACCACAAAAGAGTAATTCTATCTGCTTTAGAGGCGATGTTTTTCATTGATCTGACTTCTGACTAATTCCACTAACAGCATATTCCTTGAGTAGGAGCCTCTGAATTTTTTCTGGACTCTCTTGTTTGATTTTACAAAGCCCTCTTTTATATGTGTTTTTTCTTTTACCATAGGGTATAATTTCCTGTTTACTGCTTCCACTTTCATAGACTTATTAGGCAAGCCAGCATTCAAAGAAAAGGATTGAGGGGAAAAGAGGTCAGAGAAAGGATTTCCATAAATATCCTTCCAAACCCCTTGTTACACAGCTCTTAAGTGATATTTAGCAAGCTAGCCTTCACAACAGATACCTTAGCCAAGAGTATAATTTACCAGTCACATATATTATCTGTATCCTTTCTCTCTACTTTTTAAAACCAAAAAGATGTATACTAGCAACTTCCTAAAGCATACTTTTAAAGATTCCTCTTTGTTGAAGTTATTTTTTGTGTGTTTGCTTTCTTTGTTTTGTACTTAAATTTAGGCCTTGGCAACTGGCACAAACAAAGCTGGACTACACATCAATGAAAAAAGCAAAAAAAAGGGGGGAGAACGAGAGTCAGAAAGAAAACTGTACTAGGTCAACATCTTAAGAAAAGTGTGTTCCCTATGCAGTGTTACTTCCATTGTGCCCGGAGAGGAAGCCTGTGTCTGTGTGTGTGGACTGTAAGCTTCTTGATGGCAGGCTCCTATCTCTATTCCCACAGTGAGCGGACAGCTATGGCACAGTCCATCCAAGTTCTAGACAATGATTGCAGGAAACAATTACCAAAATCCTCTCATAAGCACTATAGTATATTTAACCATTCACTCATCAAATCCTTACTAGGGAGTTATTCTTGCCTTGCATTTGCTATTGTACTCACAGACAAATACAATGATAATGGAGTGAGAAAAATGCTGAAAGAGAAATGTTTTTCTATTTTTTTTAGCAAGAAAGAGCGCGAGAGACAGGAAGGGAGAGAGATAAGAAGCATCAACTTGTTGCAGTACCTTAGTTGTTCATTGATTGCTTTCTCATATGTGCCTTGACGGAGTGGGGGTGGGGGGGTGCTCCAGCTGAGCCAGTGACCCCTTGCTCAAGACAGTGACCGTGGGCTCAAGCCAGCAACCCCCTGCTCAAGCTGATGAGCTTGTGCTTAAGCCAGCGACCTCAGGGTTTCAAACCTGGATCCTCCATGTTCCAGTCTGACACTCTACCCACTGTGCCACCTCCTGGTCAGGCTAAATTTTTTTTTTTTAAGATTTATTTATTTATTTATTTATTTAATTTTTACAGAGTCAGAGAGAGGGATAGATAGGGACAGACAGACAGGAACAGAGAGAGATAAGAAGCATCAATGATCAGTTTTTCGTTGCGACACCTTAGATGTTCATTGATTGCTTTCTCACACGTGCCTTGACCGCGGGCCTTCAGCAGACCGAGTAACCCCTTGCTCAAGCCAGCGACCTTGGGTCCAAGCTGGTGAGCCTTGCTCAAACCAGATGAGCCCGCGCTCAAGCTGGCGACCTTGGGGTCTCGAACCTGGGTCCTTCTGCATCCCAGTTCGACGCTCTATCCATTGTGCAACCGCCTGGTCAGGCTAAATTTGTTTTTAATGATCTATTTTTCTCACTTTCCACACCAGTGCCTAGGCCCAGTGCCTGCTACCTAACACTAGACGGCTTCTGTAATAAATGAATGTATCTCACTCAGGTGCAGAATTGTGTGTGGTTTTTATTTTCTTCTTTTTACTTATGCTTCTATTTTTCTCGTGTAAAATCTAACAAGAAAAACAAGCCAAAAAAATGTTTATATCCACTCAATATCATCATCTCTGGCAAAGTCATATGGTCCTAAGATAACCAGCTATTAAAAACACCAAACACAAATATCCCTGCCTGAGGGCGGTGGCACAGTGGATACACCATAGACTTGGGACACTGAGGTCTCAGATTTGAAACCCCAAGGTCACCAGCTTGAGTGTAGGTTTATCTGGCTTGAGTACCAGGTTGCCGACTTGAGCTCAGGATTATCAACATGATCCCAAGGTTGCTGGCTTGAACCCAAAGGTCACTGGGTGGAAGCCCAAGGTTGCTGGCTTGAACAAGGGGTCGCTGGCTCGGCTTGAGCCCACCCCCCCATCAATCAAGGCAGGTATGAGAAGTAATCCATAAATAAGTAAAAAGTGATGCAACTCTGGGCTGATGCTCTGTCTCTCTCCTTTCCTGTCTCTCTTTCTCTCTTGACCTCTCTCGCTCTCAAATAAAAAGGAAAAAATCCCTGCACACTGCAAATTCCGCATAAATGAGCAGTGGCAAGTCTCCTGAAATTTAATCAAACAAAAGATTCTTGGCCTAAATTATTTTCTATTATTCATATTTATATGTTTTCCCTGCCTAATTTCCCAACAGTAAGTAAGGAGAGCCTTTCCTCAATATAGACTTTTTTTTTATTTTTTTTTATTTTTATTTTTTATTTATTCATTTTAGAGAGGAGAGAGGGGGGGGGAGGGGAGGAGCTGGAAGCATCAACTCCCATATGTGCCTTGACCAGGCAAGCCCAGGGTTTCGAACCGGCGACCTCAGCATTTCCAGGTCGACGCTTTATCCACTGCGCCACCACAGGTCAGGCTCAATATAGACGTTTTTTAAAAATTCATTAAAAAATACACTGTCAAAGATTTAATAAGAGTTCTTTGGAAATATAAAATTTTATGTATTTCGGTGAGAAAGAGAAAATATATTTGAATCTAAAGGTCAGTTTAAAAAAAAGAAGAATCAAATAGAAACTTTTTACCTATAAGAACAGACAAGCATTTCTCATGCGTGGGAAAACAGTTCAGAAACAACAGGACACGGTTACCTCTGCCCACGCCTTGAGAACAGCCAGCTTCTCCATGGTGGTGGCGCTTTCTCGGTACAGCTGGCTGGAGGAGCCTTTTCCAGCCTGGACTTTGTCCAGAGAGGAGACAAGCAGATTGTGTACTCGGCGAAGATCGTTGAGATCACTGACTACTCCACTTCCAATCCATGCACTACATACCTAGCCAAAGAAAACATGTAATTTTTATATAGAAACATTCGATGTATAAGAGAATGGAGTAAATATAATTTTTTTCCTTGAGGGAAGATAAAACCAAACAAAAAACCCCGAAGCTATGATTTAATATGTTTTAATAACAAAACAGCAAGTATGGGATTTACAGTACACTTATGTGGGAAACAAAATGATATTTACTTATATCATGTTTCCATTGTCTAATTGGACAAAAGTTATATCAGAAAAAAGTATTTCACCTAAATCAGATCAGTTATGAATAATTCTTACATTCAACAACATTTTTGCTTACTACAAGCAAAGAGTTATTCTGGGTGCTATAGAAGAGACTAAAAATTAAAGGAAAAAATATCTAGTCTCTGTCCTCAAGAAAGAAAATGAACTGAATGAATCCGTAAGAACATTTCAGACTATGATACTACACTTAAAAACTGGGGAGGAGGGACTAATTCTAGCAGGAAAAATGGGTATAGTTAGATATCAGGAAGATATGTGTGTATATAAGGGAGTTACATGAGGGAAGAGATAAAAGTAAGAAAGTTAACTGGGATCAGATTATGGTACATTTGAATTCCATTAGGACTGAATTCAGACTTGTTCTGTAGGAAATCATGAGTTTCCAAGGGTTCTGAACAGGTGGATATTATCAGAATTGTTCTTCAGTAGCAAGACTGCTCCAGTACGTACGCATAGGAAGGAATGTGTACAGACAGTAAGCAGTGTGTTAACTGACTATTACAATACTATAGAACTGAGATGACAGGGACCAAAACTGGAAATGGAACAAAAAGGGAGGTGTATCAGGAGAGACTTGAAAGTATAAATCATAGGGTTTGGAAACCAATTAAGTATTTTTAGTGGTTGGGGTACACAGACATGCAAAAAGTGTGAGGAATAAAAGATTCCAAATTTAGATTGCCAAAGCTGCTAACTTGAATGAATGGAGGAAGGTGATAAGAGAGATAACATAAGAAAATAGAAAAGCCTAGTGGAGATGAGGAGTGGGTGTGATTTTGGTTGTAAACATATTGACATGCTGTGTTTAGAGTACCTGTCAGAGACTAAGGGAACAATACTCAGCAGGCAGCTGGCAACATGGGTCTGGACTTCAGGAGTGAGATTAAAGGTAACTATGTAAACCCAGGAATCCTCCATACAAAGGTGATAACTAAGGTAATGTTACTAGGTGAATTTGTTCAAGGATTGATGGATTTTTTTTAAAAGCCTTAAGGACTAACACAGGGAAAATAATTACTTAAAGGACAAATGGAATCAGAATAAACAACGAACAAAATTGAAAGGCCAGAGACACAAAAGAAAAACCAAGCAAGTGCAGCAACAATTGGGCCAACGGGAAAAAGTCAAGAAGGAAAGCATGGTCTGCTAGGGCCAGCTTTATTCAACAATTACAAGTCCTCACTTTCTTATCTGGACCAAGACATGTTTCACAATTCACAACTTTTTGGTAAAAGGTAACAAGGAACATGAACCTAGTTAAGAAAGGCACCAAGCAAGATGTAAGGCATATTAACACATGGACATTTCTCAAGTGAAGGTGGTATGAATCACAGTAAAAGAGATCAATACTCTAGTCTCACTCAGCTTCATGTCAGGGCCAAATGAGTGGAGTCAGCTCAGGTTTTGCTACCAAATAAATTATGAGAAAGCTTTTGGCTTTCAGAGCGTTTGGATACTGAATCATGTTTAATGGATTGTGTTCTTACATTTAAAACTTTTTTTTTTTTAAATAGTCTTTTTTTTTTTTCCTTTTTTTCCCTTTTTTTCTTTATTCATTTTTAGAGAGGAGAGAGAGAGGGAGAGAGAGACAGAGAGAGAGAGAAGGGGGGAGGAGCTGGAAGCATCAACTCCCATATGTGCCTTGACCAGGCAAGCCCAGGGTTTCAAACCGGCGACCTCAGCATTTCCAGGTCGATGCGTTATCCACTGCGCCACCACAGGTCAGGCTTAAAACTTTTTAAAAATTGAAAATAGGCCCTGTCCAGTTAGCTCAGTGGTAAAGTGTTGACCTGACATGTGGATGTCCCGGGTTCGATTGTTGGTCAGGGTACACAGGAGAGCACCATCTGCTTCTCTACCCCTTCTACCCTCTTGCTTCTCTCTCTCTCTTCCCCTCCTGTAGCCATGACTCAATGGGAGTGAGTTGGCCCAGGGTGCTGAGGATGGCCCCATATTCTCCACCTCAGGTGCTAAAAAGAGCTCAGTTGCTGAGCAATAGAGCAACGCTCCAGATGGTAGAGCATCACCCCCTAGTGGGCTTGCCAGGTGGATCCCAGTCAGGGTGCATGCAGAAGTCTGTCTCTGCCTCCCCTCCTCTCACTGAATTTAAAAAAATGTTGAAAATAAATATTTAAGTAACTATTATTCTCAAAGAATCCAAAACTAAATCAAATAAAAATAAGTGTATTTTAAAATGATCAGTTATAAACATACTGGTGGGAAAATAAAATGCTAGTTGAAACAATGCTGAAAATATGACATTTAAAGTGAAAAAGATTCGCCTGACCAGGCAGTAGCACAGTAGATAGTGTCGGACTAGGACACTGAGGACCCTGGTTTGAAATCCTGAGGTTGCCAACTTGAGCGCAGGCTCATCCGGCTTGAGCGCGGGCTCACCAGCTTGAGTGCTGGGTAGCTGGCTGGAGCATGGGATCAGACATGACCCCATGGTTACTTTTGGGCTTGAGCCCAAAAGTCCTTGGCTTGAAGTCCAAGGTCACTGGCTTAAGCCCTGGGTGATTGGCTTGAGCAAGGGGTCACTCGCTCTGCTGGAGCCGCCTGGTCAAGGCACATATGAAAAAGCAATTAATGAACAACTAAGGTGTTGCAACAAGGAATTGATGCTTCTTGTCTCTCTCCCTTCTTGTCTGTCTGTGTCTGTCCCTCTCTCTGTTTCTGTCACAAAAAAATAAAAATAAAGTGAAAAAGATTCTATATAAATATGAAAATAGAGTTGTAACTCCAAAGGAAATGAAACATTTTGGAGAGATTTGATAAATATTTCTCTGACATTTGGTAAAAATATAACCAAGTTTGGGAAAATAGTGAAGACTGAGATTTGGCACTAAGTTTACTTTGCAAAACTCTAAGTAAATTTCCACTTTAAAGAACATGAAATTAGAAACTGCAGATACTGCAATAGGTTTGGTTTACGTAGAAAGATAAAGTAGCAGTGAATTAGCAATATCCTATTCAGAGAAAAGATCATGACCTTACATGAAAAAAGTAGGGAATGAATGTACATGTATAAGTTTTAAGCTGAAATCAATACTTAAATTATGTGTTAGGTTATGATTTCTACCTTGCCTTTTTTTTTCTAGCGAGAGAAAGAGAACGAAAGACGGACAGACAAGGACAGACAGACAGGAAGGGAGAGAGATGAGAAGCCTCAATTTTTGGTTGCGGTTCCTTACTTATTCATTGATTGCTTTCTCATATTTGCCTTGACAGGGGAATCTAGCATAGTGAGTGACCCCTTGCTCAAACCAATGACCTTGGGCTTCAAGCCAGTGACCTTTGGGCTCCAGCCAGGAACCTTGGGGCTTTGAACTGAGTCCTCAGCATCCCAGAGAGATGGTCTATCCACTGAAATACCACTTTGGTCAGGCTAAGCAATGTTTGATTAATCCACTGATTGCTGTCCCCAATTGTGTTATATCTGAAGGTCTTCGAATAATTTTTAAGAATTACCCTGATTTCCAGGTTTAATGTTATATTTCTCTAGTAAACAAGCTGGGAGCCATGTTTCATGATCTGCCTAAAGCCAGGTCCTTATTTTCCCTTAAGGAAACCACTCCAGCTGTTTCAAAACCAGGTTTTCTCCCAGAAATAAAAGAATGGGAGGTAAAAAATATGCCTGCCACTAGAAAAGAAGAAATTGCTTAACAAAAAAATAGGTAGGAGCCCTGGCCGGTTGGCTCAGTGGTAGAGCGTCGGCCTGGCGTGCAGGAGTCCCAGGTTCGATTCCCAGCCAGAGCACACGGGAGAGGTGCTCATCTGCTTCTCCACCCCTCCCCCTCTCCTTCCTCTCTGTCTCTCTCTTCCCCTCCCGCAGCGAGGCTCCATTGGAGCAAAGTTTGCCCGGGCGGGCGCTGAGGGTGGCTCTGTGGCCTCTGCCTCAGGTGCTAGAGTGGCTCTGGTTGTGGCAGAGCAATGCTCCAGATGGGCAGAGCATCGCCCCCTGGTGGGCGTGCTGGGTGGATCCCGGTTGGGCGCATGCGGGAGTCTGTCTGACTGCCTCCCCATTTCTAGCTTCAGAAAAATACCAAAAAAAAAAAAAAAAAAAAAAAAAAAAAAAAAAAATAGGTAGGGCCACATAAGAAGATGTTTAAGACAAACTCAGTAACATGAAATTCTCACAAAATTCATTCTCAAGATAAAATTCTAATAGATTTTGCTTTTCTAATGATCAGGAGCTTTGTAGGAGGTTTTCTTTACTTAAATAATATGCTCTGAAACATCACGATGATACATTTATTTATATATGACTGTGATTTCTGAGTTTTGTGTGTTGGTATAACAAAGCAAATGACCTACTCTAACTCCAAAATTTGTCCCACAATCCACAAACCTCTTTCCTAAACAACTTCCCTCTTCTCTCTCTGGTTCCTAACAGTGGGAGGAGTTCATTTGAAGGCTGCCATTAAGCTTCAGAGAAGGAAGTCTTAACAACGGCAGGGAGAGGCAAATCCATTCAGCCCCAGAGAAAACACAAGTCAGAATTTCAGATCCTTGCTACAAACAGCAGAACATTCTCTCTCCACAGAGGCCACATGTAGTTTGAGTGTGGACCCTAAGCAGTGATGGCAGACCACCGCTCTGTACTCCAGAAAACCTGGAAGGAGAGAGTTGATTCTCTTCTATATTAAGGTAAGCAGATGAAAAATCTGTTTTCTGAAAAATTAGAGCTTAAGACATGAATCCTTTCTCAGGATGAGCATAAAAAAAGAGGAACTTATTAAAGGTGTAGGAACATATGCTTTTGTGACTGTCTTCAGATACAATAATGTGAAAATACTCCTTGGGATTAATTGTGCAATGAAGCATCCATATTGTGGAATTCTCCTTTGGATAATCTTTTTTTTTTTTTTTTTTTTGTATTTTTCTGAAGTTGGAAACCGGGAGACAGTCAGACTCCCGCATGCGTCCGACCAGGATCCACCCAGCATGCCCACCAGGGGGCAATGCTCTGCCCATCTGGGGTGGTGCTCTGTTGCAACCAGAGCCATTCTAGCGCCTGAGGCAGAGGCCACAGAGCCATCCTCAGCGCCCGGGCCAACTTTTCTCCAATGGAGCCTCCGCTGCAGGAGGGGAAGAGAGACAGAGAGGAAGGAGAGGGGAAGGGGTGGAGAAGCAGATGGGCACTTCTCCTGTGTGCCCTGGCCGGGAATCGAACCCGGGACTCCTGCACGCCAGGCCGATGCTCTATCACTGAGCCAACCGGCCAGGGCCTTTGATAATCATTATAATATCCAGAAACTTGTATAATTTTCACAGCCTATAGTAAAAAAAAAAAAAAATCTCGTTATTAATTATCATTACAATACATTCTTTAATTATTCTATGTTTTGAGACTTGACTTTTATTTTAGTCCCTCTTAAGACTCATATTTCTGTCAGTTCTGGGTTATATAAGAGCTATGTATCCCCAAGTCATTCTCTCAGCTATAACAAAAAAAAAGAGGATGTTATTAACAGTTTCTAGTTCATCATTTGAAACAGAATAAAAAAGGGAACTGTCATTGTATTTCCAAGATAAAATAAATGTTATTTAATTGTTCTATCTTCTTTCCTGGAATGAAATTCTAAGCTATCTATGAATTTATAGACAGTAACAACAGAAATCCCTATTGTTCTTACCTGGCAAGCTTTTGCTATTATGTCTGATGGGGTATCTTGTGAAAAGGCTGGTCTTAGAGCAGCTCCCACCTAAAAAAATAAATACAAGCATTTTATTTTCAATGATAAGTAGTAAACAAAAAGCCTCTTGTCTTTGGAGAGGAAAACACACAAAACGCACCTCGTTCCTCTCCTTTTTTATTATATCTCTCTTATCTTTCTTTCCAGGTGCAATACGCTCAACTGTACCATTTTTCTTTTGTTTTCCAGGTCACCATTATCAAATCTATATGAATACTATACCAAATAGACAATGAATTTCATTTCTTTTTCTTTGTTTTTGTTTAATTGTAACAGGATTTTCTGGCAAAGTCACATGTTCCCAGAGATAACTAAAAACTGCTATCCTTTTATCCCCTACATTTCCCTAAACTTATTTCTAACAGTATTTACTGCATGGGTGACTCTTATGTAACTGGATCAATTACTTTGGACAACTTAGTAATAAAAACTTACAGCCACTAAAAAAACTTGGAAATCATTCCACCTCAAAAAGATTCTTCAACAAATATTACTTTATGTACTATTGTTATTGTAATAAGTAAAGGAATTTGAGCTTTAGATTTAATAAGCAAAAATCAATTACAGATTCTTAAGTATATTAGATTTAATATGTAATAAGTGGGGAAAGGAATCAGACGTAGTCAACTTCTAATTTGAGATCTCCTTCCTTTCACTAGAGTCACCTGCTAAGACACATCAACAGTGGTTTGGAAATGAATCAAGAGCACCTCTCTGTGACTAAAGACACATGGCAACTAACTGCAGTATTGTTATTGCAATAATCAACTAATTGCAAAGCTGGTAATTGGGTCCTGTACTGAAGGAAAATAATACTATAAAAGAGATTATTGGGTCAATTGATAAAACTGGAATATGATAGAGCAGTGGTCCCCAACCTTTTTTGGGCCACAAACCGGTTTAATGTCAAAAAATATTTTCACAGACCAGCCTTTAGGGTGGGACGGATAAATGTATCACGTGACCGAGACTAGCATCAAGAGTGAGTCTTAGACGGATATAACAGAGGGAATCTGGTCATATTTTAAAAATAAAACATTATTCAGACTTAAATATAAATAAAACGGAAATAATGTAAGTTATTTATTCTTTCTCTGCGGACCAGTACCAAATGGCCCACAGACCAGTACCAGTCCACAGCCCAGGGGTTGGGGACCACTGTGATAGAGTATGTAAAAATAGTATAGCAATGTTGAATTTCCTGAAATTAATGACTGTTCCGTGATTATTTAAGACAATGCTCTTGTCCTTTGGAAATACAGACTGAAATGTTTACAGGTAATTGTACATAATTTTAAATAATTTACTTTTAAATGGTTTAGAAATAAGAGTGTGTATGTGTGTGTATGTGTGTGTGTGTGTATCTACAGAGTGAGAAGAGACTGATATTATCAATGTTAAAGCAAATGAGGCAAAATTAACAACTGGCAGATATAAAAAAGGGTATAAGACAGTTTTTTGTACTATTATTGCAACTTCTCTGTTTGAAATTATTTCTAAATAAAAGGCTAAAAAAAGCCTTCATTCTAATAGGTTGGGTATTTGGGAATAAATAATTCATACAGGTTTTTGTTAGCCAGTTGGACAAAAAGCTCTAACTTCCTCACTTGTATTTATGATAGAAAAACAATGGATTATATATTATTCACATTTTATTTTGTTTAAATTTAAGCAGAGCTTTTAGATAAGGCATGAAATGTTTGGAACCAAGATTTTGGTATAATCAAAGCAAAAAAAAAAGTTTATTCTTTCCTTGCTAACGTGTTTGCCTTTACCAAATATACCATTACTAGGCTTACATCTATTGTGACTCATTTGAAGAATATAAGTCAAGAGATAAATCTCAGGAGAATGAAGTGTCTGTTTAGAATAAAATAAAAAATCTTTTGAAAGTATCTAATTCGTTCAGTAATATTTTATCTGCTGTTATTAAGTCAATTTATGCTTCAGCACACAAGGCACAATTGCTTTCTTTTTTTTAAAAATGCTTGTACAATCTTCATATATAAAAATAATGGCAACAAATCCACAATACTCTTTGAATGTTCTTTTTATCTTTTAAGTGGCATGGCTAAATGTGTAAACACAAGACCAGAAAGCCAGGCTGGAATTTCTATTCTAGTTTTATCACTAGCATGCTATCATGACTTAAAAATAGTGACAAGTTTTATACTATTGTTTTGGAACTGTGGGTGGATTCAGACTATGCAACAGACAATGGCTGTAAAGATATGCATTTTACATGAATAAATAGGTTGCAGTTCCAAATACATTCCTCCAGGGAATCTTCATTAATTCTCACACAGAGATCAATTTTAAGTTTTTAAGTAAAGAGAATATCTCACATTAGCTTGATACTGCTCCAGAATCACATGACCTGGAAATTCTGGCTCAGGCACAGACGCAAATTTCTTGATAATGTCTTCCAGTGCTTGCAGCCCAGCCATCCGCAGCTGGTTACTGTGATCAGTTGCAGCCATGAATGCCATGCGAATCAGGTCAGAAAGATGAAGTACTAAAAGGTCATCTAAAAATAAAAATAGGAGGCTAAAGGAAAATTTTTCCAAAAATAAGTATAATAACATAAAAATATAAAATAAATTTATAAAGTACTTATAATCCACATATTTCACCATGTTTAAAAATAAAGATACACTTTGAAGAAAGCTTCCACATCATAATCTCTCAAAAATATTGGTAAACTAATTACCATAACTTTCCCCAAACAAGTCTATAATTCTTTTAGAACAGGGATTGATGAACACTTTCTTTAAGAACTCGATAGTAAATATATATTTTGGCTTGGCCAGCCTCGTAATTTCTATAGCCACTATCCAACTCTGCTGTTGTATAAAGGTATTCACAGTACCTATACAGACAGGTATGTGGTACCTCTACAAAACCGTATTTACAAAAACAGGCTGGGGGCTAAAATTGAACTGCAGGCAGGAATTTGCCAAACCCTATTCTGACTGAAGAAGGATCACAGAGAGAGTCAACCTTGCTGGAATAAAGACAGGGAAAGGGGGCCACAAGCCAAGGAATACAGGTGATCTATAAAAGCAGAGAAAGAAAAGAAAAAGAATTCCACTAGATCAGGGGTCGGGAACCTATGGCTCGCAAGCCAGATGTGGCTCTTTTGATGGCTGCATCTGGCTCGCAGACAAATCTTTAATAATAATAAAAAAATAACGTTAGAAATATAAAACATTCTCATGTATTACAATCCATTCATTTCTTCCCGCTCATGTTCATGGTTGCGGGTGGCTGGAGCCAATCACAGCTGTCCTCCAGGACAACACCAAATTTTTATTGGATAATGCCTAACGTACACGGGTCGTTGTATGGCTCTCATGGAATTACATTTTAAAATATGTGGCATTCATGGCTCTCTCAGCCAAAAAAGGTTCCCGACCCCTGCCCTAGAGCCTCCAGAAAGGAATGCAGCTCAGCCAACACTTTGACTTTAGCCCAGTGAGTTTCATGTTGGACTTTCTGACCTACAGAACTATTATGTCAATATATTCGTATTGTTTTAAGCCACTGAGTTTGTGGTCATTTGTTATATAGCAGCAATAGACAACGAATACAACCAGTCTTTTCTACCTGGAAAACCTTTCCTCTGCCTTTAAAATCTAGCTTTAAACCCCTATCTTCTGTGAGGTATTCCCTGGCTCTTCAGGGTATGAATACTACTTCTTTATGTTTCCAAAGCACTCTATCATACCACTATTGGAACATATAATTATGTGAGAGATAAATCTGTCTCTCTGTCTTCTATTAATATACTAGAAGTTCTTTGAGGATATGGACTACGTTTTTTTCTTTTTTGTATCCCCAATGTGTAGCAAAGAACAGGATTCAGTAAATGTTTGCTGGTACCCTATATTCAGATTCACATTTTATACACGGTATACCATGTTTTACTTCTTGTTCATTTTTTAATCCATTTGTAAGCTCTGAGCTTCTTAAACGTAGTAATTAAACTGAAAGGCACTTTTAATGAATAGACTTGAATACTGTTAGTACGAGGTAAGGAAGGCGGGAAGGAAAGTAGAAAAGGTATGTTACATAGCAGTAAAATATTGCAAACCTATAAAAACACTTTTGGGAAAAGAAGAACTGATTATAAATTTACGTGTAGGGTTTCGGAGTTTAGCAGAACGTGCCATGGCCAGATCAAAGTGAGCCTGGTCCGCATTCTCACACAAATTGATGATCCGACACAGGCAATCGGCAGCAAACACCCGAGTGGCCCACCGAGGTGCCACAAAAGGCTTTGATTTATCGTCTTCGCCTAGAGTGGTGAACATGGTGTCATCATCCATCTCATCTTTCTTCTCAGATTCTTCATCTTTCCCAATACCTAATGGAGTTGCTGTGCTCATATCTGTAACAAAAATAAAAGCATATTATAACAATCTCTCATTTAGCAAAAATACTTTAGAAGATTGTCAGAAGATTGCTAATTTTTAAAAAGGTTAAATTTTCAATCGTTTGAAAGTAGTAGAATTGGCAAGCTTTCTTTTTTATACAATCAATCAAAAACCAAGAAAATGATAACATAACATAAATACTAGTTTAATATACAGTGCTATCGACAAAGTAACCTGGGATTTTTACACAGGAAAATTTAGTTTGCACCTAGTCATTTTCCAAAAAATAAAGTTCACTACTTTGTAATATAATCTTCAACATTTTAAAAGATATTTAGATTAAAAATCATAAATATTTTTAAATGTAAGCTCAAAATTCTATCTCTATCTCTATCTATATGTATATATAGGTACATATCAGAAGCAAAATAATTTTCATTATTTTGAGAACACATTTTATATATGTATATATTTAATACATACCACTAGAAGCTGCCAGGACATCCTTACAAAGCATTAACCAGTGGGACAGTTTTTCTACAGCCAGTGATGAAAGCATATGTCCCAAAGTATCATGAATATCAGAACATAATTTTCTGTCTGTCTCCCGGTCTAGCATTCCAAAAAGAAGTCCCTCAAGACCTGTTTCTGTTATATTAACACCTTGGTGCCGGCAGTGGATATCACTTTGAGAACTGACTCCAGGTGCAAAAGGACTGACATCTGAAAAGCAATTTTGACAGATGAACTTGCATAAGATTTTGTTGTATACTGTAAGTAACGATTATGCTAAGAAATAAGGCTTTTGTGCAAATTCACAACAGCAACAAAACCAGTTAGCCATATATATAATTTATCTGTGGTCTCCAGATAATTCTTTAGGAGCAGAATTTAATCTGACAATTAAAGGTAAAACCTTGATCTTTAAGATTGATATTATGATGTATTTTAAACAAATGTCCAGGGATGCTCCATAAAAATATTTGATTCTAAACAAAGGTGGTAAAGAGACACTTTTTAAATAGATTTAATTTAATGGGCTGAAAAAAGTTATTGCTATATTTGTTGGAAGAACAAATTGAAACTTATTCAGTCTTATAGTTCATATTTTTTGTTAAATCTATAAAGCCAGAACACAAATTATAAATGAACTGTATCCTAAAGTTTATTTAAAATTTTGGAGAACCTTTTCCAAGAAACATATAATCAATAAATAATACAGTTATGAAATAGTGGTACCGTTCTTAATTTATCCAAAAACCCTTTTTATTCTCATAAATAGCAGAAGTAATAAAACTGGCAGCCCTAAGAATGAATACAGTATGTTTGTTAATAGACTCTCTCATTATACTATGCTAAAATTGAAGTTATTTTGATATCTTGCTCCGTAGTCCGCAAGCAAATTCTGTGCATTAGAAAGTCTTATAAGCAAAAGTTTTCTTTCACAATAGGGGAAGAATCTCTGTCAACTGAGCTCCAAAAAAGTTCCTGAACCACCTATCCCTAGAGAATGGAAGACAAGCTATGAATTCAAGCAGTATTAAAAACCCTACCCCAGAGCAGAAAGACCTGAAGAAGGCAAAGATCTACCTTATACTACCAACATTTCATAGAGTATTGGTTACTCTGGCCTTACCTCTTAGAGAGGTTATATCACAAAAAGTGAACTACTGTCAAAGACTGGAAGCTTTCAAAATAGATAATTTCTCTTTTCAGAAGTCTATTAGTGATACAAAGCAATATCTCCAGTGAGTCACCCTTTATATAACTAAATCATTCTCAAGGGAGGACAGAAGTATTCAGATAAATGGTATCTTTTTTAAGTTACAAAATTTTTTAAAAGGCAAATATGTAAAATTACCAAGAAAACTACTCTGAAATTTTTAAGGTAATAATGACTTTATTTTTAAAAATAAGAAAATTGAACATATTTTAACACAAAAAATGTTTTTTCTTTTCTTTTTTTAATTCAGTGAGAGGAGGGGAGGCAGAAAAACAGACTCCTCCTGCATGTGCCCCAACCAGGATCCACCGGCAAGTGCATAGAGGGTGATGCTCTGCCCATCTGGGGCACTGCTCCATTGCTCAGCAACTAAGCTCTTCTTAGCACCTGAAGCAGAGGCCATGGAGCCATGCTCAGTGCCCGAGGCCAACTCGCTCCAACTGAGCCATGGCTGCAGGAGAGGGAGAGAGAGAAAGAAGCTAGAGGGGGAGGGGTAGAGAGGCAGATGAGTCTTTCTCTTGTGTACCCTGACCAAGAATCAAACCCGGACATCCACACACTGGGCCAGCACTCTACCACTGAGCCAACCAGCCAGGGCCCAAAATATGTTATTTAATAAGTAATACTCATTTGATATGTTAACATATTTAAATGAAAAGAAAACTGATTGATGAATGACTTACTAGTACCACTGCTCTCTTTGTCCCCAGCGTTTTTTGCCAGGCTCATGGCATATTCGCACACTTCAGCGGCTTCTCTTTGTGCAAGCTGCCGGAGGCATGCCACAGCAGCTCGTCGGAGTAGCAGATGGGAACTACACAAGTGAACCTGGAAACCATAACAATGTTAGACTTTTTTTTTTTTGAAGCTGTAATTGGCCCTGGCTGGACGGCTCAGTTGGTTAGAGCATCGTCCTGAAGCCCAGAGATTGCCAGCTCAATCCCCAGTCGGGGCACACACAGGAACAGATTGATGTTCTCGTCTCTCTCTCCCTCTTGCCCTTCCTCTCTCTCTAAAATCAATTAAAAAATAAAATGCTGTAATTGTACTTGCCTCATGAAGATATATCAACACCTAATCTGTGAAGAGACTCTTCATTTAATAGCCTCGGTCATTTAAACACTGTCGTCAAATAATGGCCTTTTAGAAAAATAACAATAGCAGTAAAATATATAAAGAATACTTTAGTAGCCAAAATAACTACTCCAAGGCCTGAGCACCAAATATCATACAATGTACTGAATAAAACTGCAGAAGGATCTTTTGCATGTTATCTCATATATGGTCCTAATAAAATCTGTATAAGTACACATAGATTATATGAAGTGAATGAAAAGTTAGGGGGCAGAGTACTCAGTAAAAAAATTTCTTTTTTTTTAAAGATTTTATTTATTGATTTTAGATTGAAAAAAGAGAGAGAGAAGTGGTGGGGGAGGAGCGGGAAGCATCAACTCATAGCTGTTGCTTCTCATATGATCCTTGACAGGGCAAGCCCAGGGTCTCAAACCAGCGACCTCAGCATTCCAGGCTGAGGCTTTATCTACTGCATCACCACAGGTCAGGCTACAGTAAAAATTGAAAGTAAAGGAAGGTATTAATTAAAATAAAATTTAAAAATCAAGAAAACATCTGAGAAGAATTGTAAAACGAAGTCTTTGGTATAGAATTTTTGTTTTCTCAAAAGTTCCTGTGAGAGTCAATATAGCATATACTAACATATGAAGTAAAGGATAAAAGCACAGTACAGCCTAATGATTGAGAGCTCAGGCTTCGGTTGCCAGGCTGGATTTGAATCCTGATTTAGTCACTTACTCCAGAGTAACCTTAGACAAGTTACTTAGTCTCCCTGGGCCTTATTTGCCCAGATGTATAATGGGGAAAATAATTCTTCATAAGAATATAGTGAAAATAAAAATAAGTTCATAGAAGTGGCTGGCACATGGTAATTGCTCAATAAATGTTAGCTATTAGAGCTATTACTATAGCTCTGATTCATCAAGAAAATATTAAACTATCTTTCACATGCTACATTTTTTTTTTAATTTTTAGTGAGAGGAGGGGAGGCAGAGACAGACTCCCACATGCACCCCGACCAGAATCCCCCTGGCAAGCCCACTAGGGGGCACTGCTCTGCCCATCTGGGGCCCTTGCTCCTTTGCAACCAGAGGCATTTTTTAGCACCCGAGGCAGAGGCCAGGAGTCATCCTCAGCGCCTGGGGCTAACTTGCTCCATAGAGCCATAGCTGCAGGAGAGGAGGAGAGGAGAGATATAGAGAATAAGAGAGAGAGAGAAGTGAGGGGGTAGGCGTGGAGAAGCAGATGGATGCTTCTCTTGTGTGCCCTGGCGGGAATCGAACCTGGAACATCCACATGCCAGGCCATGCTCTACCACTGAGCCAACCCACCAGAGCCCACATGCTACTTTTTAAGCACAGAAGTAATACATTTCATATTTTTATTTTTTTGGTAATACAATATATTTTAGAAAGAATCTTATCTACAAATGATGAAGGGTAGAATGATTATGTGGAATCCATCACCCCTTCACAATGTTAGATAGCATATTTTTAGGTGATAAAAATATCATATATTATAGTCCATTTATATTATTAAGATAGCATCTGTAACTCAAGATATATTTGCATAAAATTCATAGCCAATAAAATTTATACCAAATATTAAAAACTATATATAACTGAGGGGAGAAAATGACAAGTATTTTCCAACAAAATTTTATTTACTTCTCATCCTGAATATAACACATTTTGAAACTTTCAAATGTCCTATAATTAAGAAAGCTTAAGTATGGTCACATGAGATGGGCAGGACAAATCACTTAGACTCGCAGTTTCCGCTTTGTTGCCCATACAAAGGGGACAATGTCCACCTGCCGCTCTTACACAACTGCTGTAAGAACCAAATGACTAAATATATTGCTCACAAAAATTAGGAGATTATTTTATAGCTTCATATTCATTTTGAAATTTCCTCTAATTTTTGTGAGCAGTATGTATATGAAGTAGAACATCATAGAAATTTAATTTAATTATAATTAAACAGAACTATAGCTAAGAAAATATACTAAAAAAATGGTGACTGGCAGAGCCAAAGTAAAAGTGAAAGAAAGAAAACATTTTACAATTTATGAAGTGTTTTCAAAACTCTATTTCAATGATTCTGAGGTGATTTCTTTTTTCACTTTAACATCTCTAAAATGAGAGATGATTATAATCTGTGATATCTTGACAGTCACTGTAAACCAGGTGAACGAATAAAACATTAAATTTGATAAAAATATGTGGCTTCCTCATGCCCCTTCCTAGCCCCTCAGAGAAAACTACAATCTGTAGGACATCGATCACCAGGATTTGGTTTAGCCTGTTCTTGACCTTGAGCTAAATGGAACCATACAGTGTGTTCTCTTCTGTGTCTGGCTTCTTATCAGCAATATGTCTGTGAGATTCATCCATCTGATCCCATATAATAGTAGTTCATTAATTTTTATTGCTGTGTAGTTTTCTGTGAAATAATTATATCGCTCTTTACCCACTTTGCTGACTGATGAACATTTAGGTTATTTTTTGGCTACTATGAATAACATGGCAATGAACATTCCTGTCCGTGTCTTTTGGCATACATGTGCATGCATTTCTGTCGGGCATTTACTTAACAGTGGACCTGCTGAGTAAAAATGTATGCATATATTCAACTTTTATAAATTATGCCTAATTGCCTAATTAGAAAAAGCTTCTTTTTTCCCCCCTACATTCCACAAACCTCAAGAACAGGAATGCTGTGGCTCCTACCTCCATCTTCCTATAAAAAACCCTATTATTTTACTTTATGTAATCTTGCTATCTCTTCTTGTGCCTACCATCCTAGACAAATGGACACCCTTGCTCTGTCCTTGACAACGTGGGCATTAAGCCCAAGTCTTCCCTCACAGACTTCTACAATTATCCCAGAGGACATAAATGTCTATGTGCAGAATACTTCTGTCAGGACAGGAGAATGAATAACTGTGGGTCACATGGTACAAAAAGTCAATAACTGAGTAGAACAGAACATGAAATGTATAAAAATCTAAATTGATTTCACTAATATGAATGAACCCATCCATGTGTAGATGATTTTTCAGAGTGTCAAAAGATCTGGTAATGGAAAAGCACAAAGGCCTTCTGTCACTATGGAAACAAGCCATCCACCTGAATGGCCCCTTTTCTCACCTTATCCTGCCATGCCATTTCCTTCCCACCAGCTGCCTGTAATCTCACTATTTAGTCTTTTGGAAGTGGTTCAGGAAAGTGCTCCAATATGCCTTGTAATAAAATCCATGAGGTTCTACTAAGGATATCAGCTTGCAGACATAATCTTGTGTCGACACAAAGGAAACCCATTGCATTCCCTGTGGTTTCCTGATAACTGCCACTGAGATAAAGAAAGTAATGTTATTACTTTCCCAGATCCTCTTATTTAAATGTGCTCTATCTCATAAGGTCAACCTCCACAGCATACTTTCCATTAATGAGGGGAAAAAAGAGAGAGGAACCAGACAGCTTGAGGAGTGTATGCCTGCATCTTCACCACATTCCTCAGGTGCCTATCTAAGCTTCTGTTCTGCAACAAGTCTACCTGGCTCAAGAGTACCATCTATGGCCTCAGAGCTTGGGCATCAGACCATGGCTTTTGCCAGCATCTTACTTATCATATTGCAGAATTCAATCTAGTGTATATTCTTAGTTGACCTTTTTTTTTTGCGGATGTTCTTCGTAAACATTCCACGTGCACCTGCCCTCTGCCTTGTGGCACACTCAAACTCCCTAATGATGTGGGACTAATTCAGTGCCCTATGGTGAAACAGGTGCAATTGTTGTTGAGTAAAGCTAAATACATCACATAAGATCTAGTCTCATGGCCTTTCAGTTCCTTTACCATATCATGGATGACTTTCCATTCCCTTTCCTCAGCAACAGTCTCCCATGGCTACATCTATAGAGCCTTTACTTCTTTCTCCCTAAATATCAGCCCCTCCTGTCTTTTTTTTTTTTTTTGTATTTTTCTGAAGCTGGAAACGGGGAGAGACAGTCAGACAGACTCCCGCATGTGCCCGACCGGGATCCACCTGGCATGCCCACCAGGGGGCAACGCTCTGCCCACCAGGGGGCGATGCTCTGTCCCTCCGGGGAGTCGCTCTGCCACGACCAGAGCCACTCTAGCGCCTGGGGCAGAGGCCAAGGAGCCATCCCCAGCGCCCGGGCCATCTTTGCTCCAATGGAGCCTTGGCTGCGGGAGGGGAAGAGAGAGACAGAGAGGAAGGAGAGGGGGTGGTGGAGAAGCAAATGGGCGCTTCTCCTATGTACCCGCAAATGGGCGCTTCTCCTATGTGCCCTGGCCGGGAAACGAACCCAGGTCCCCCACATGCCAGGCCAACGCTCTACCACTGAGCCAACCGGCCGGGGCCAGCCCCTCCTGTCTTTACCTTTCTCCCTTATTGAGATTTCATAACCCTTCATTTCAGTGCTGTCTTGTTAACTTCCTCACCTCCCTCACCCTGCTTTCATTTAATTAAATCTGCTTGACTAAAGCCCACCTACAAATGTATCAAAGTATCTGGCTCCTCCATGCCCATACCCAAGTTGTTTACAGGTGCTGGAAAAAAATCTCACAACAGATGAATTAGTACCATCATAAATTACAAAATGGAAATAAAGAGGGCCACTGACCTCTAGTGAACCCTCAGTACAACCACAGGATCTTGTAGTTCTCCAGTTACTTCCAAACTCCCACATCCCATTCTACCCAAACTTCTGACCCTACTGCTGGCTCCCTCATTCATAGGACTTGGTCTTCCTTTTTACTTGATCAAGAAAGTAAAGGCCATTAGATGACTCCCAAATCTATAAGCTCCAAATCTATAAGCTCACCTATATCCACAATCATCCTTTCCTCCTTTCTTTATGCTGCACTGGAAGAGATACCCCTTACTTACGCCCTGAAAACTCTACCCCATTAGAAACCTTGGATGATTAAGATTCCCTCACTGCTCTCTACCTTTGACTTGCCCACCCTACTGGCTCCATGTCCTCAGTATTTAAACATGCTCACTTCTCACTACTGTGGAAGGAAAGAGTCTCCCCTGACCCCTTCATCCCCTTGACTCTTTGCACTCTGTCCTCTACTCCACAAACTTCTGGAAAGATGTTTCTGTTTCTATTCCATCTTTTTTTTTTTTTTTTTAAGATTTTATTTACTGCCTGACCAGGCAGTGGCGCAGTAAATAGAGCATCAGACTGGGATGTGGAGGAACCAGGTTCGAGACCCCGAGGTCTCCAGCTTGAGCGCAGGCTCATCTGGTTTGAGCAAGGCTCACCAGCTTGGACCCAAGGTCACTAGCTCGAGCAAGGGGTCACTCAGTCTGCTGTAGCCCCATGGTCAAGGCACATTTGAGAAAGCAATCAACGAAAAACTAAGGTGCCGCAACAAAGAATTGATGTTTCTCATCTCTCTCCCTTCCTGTCTGTCCCTCTCCCTGACTCTGTCATAAGATAAATAAATAAAATTTTAAAAAAAGATTTTATTTACTGATTTTAGAGAGAAGAGAGAGAGAGAAAGATGGGGGGGGGGGCGGAGCAGGATGGATCAACACCTAGTAGTAGCCTTGACTAATAACTAGTATGTTCCTTGACTGGGCAGGTCCTGGTTTTCAAACCTGTGACCTCAGCATTCCAGGTCAATGCTTTATTCACTGCACCATCACAGGTCAGGCAGTTTCTGTTCCATCTTTAATCCAAGTATCTGGGCTTCTATCTGTATCACTCTACCAGATGATTCAACAGTTCCTTAAATACATCCCACTCCATCCTGTCCCAGGGCCTTTCACATATTTTTCTTCTGCCTTAAAAATAAATGCTGCCTACTCCAATACCGTGTTCTTCCCCAAACTGACTCCTATTTATCCTGAAGATCACACCTTCAATTTTATTTTTTCAGGGGAATCTTTTCTGAATGCCTGGATTATGACAGGCTCCATGTTTGATGCTCCCTGTAGCCTTTTCTAGCACTTATTTCTAAATAATCATTGTTAACCAGGTTCCCTTGAAACTATAAACTTCATGATGACAGATGTATCCTCCATACTTTGCATGATGACTGACATATAGCACGCTCTCACTAAGTATTTGTTGAGTGGATAAATTAACCTTTGAGTAGTATGAACATTCACGTACGTCCTCACTCAAAGGATTAACAACGCCTGATCTGTGGTGGCACAGTGCATAAAGTGTAGACCTGAAACGCTGAGGTCGCCGGTTCGAAACCCTGGGCTTGCCTGGTCAAGGCACATATGGGAGTTGATGCTTCCTGCTCCTCCCCCCTTTCTCTCTCTCTCTCTCTCTCTCTCTCTCTCTCTCTCTGTCTCCAATCTAAAATGAATAACTAATAATTTTTAAAAATTATTAAAAAAAAGATGGATTAACAAAAAACTCACGATTCAAAGGGTTAACAACTGTGAGGATAGCAAAGATCCTCAGAAGTGATCAAACTTTAGGAAATAAAATTCTGAGTAGGAAAAACTAAAAATATGATGCATTCTTAGCCAAGAAACATATAATTCATCAAAATACTTTAAAAGACATGAAAAAGAAAATCACACTGGCTGGTTAGCTCAGCAGTAGGTCATTGGCCTGGCATGTAGAGGTCCCAGGTTCGATTCCTGGCAATGGCACACAGGAAAAGCGCCCATCTGCTTCTCCACCTTTCTTCCTCTTCTTTCTCTCTATCTCTCTCTTCCCCTTCACAGCCAAGGCTCCATTGGAGCAAAGTTGGCCTGGGCACTGAGGATGGCTCCATGGCCTCTGCTCAGGTGCTAGAATGGCTCTGATTACAGCAGAGCAACACCCCAGATGGGCAGAGCATCACCCCCTGGTGGGCATGCCAGGTGGATCCCGGTAGGGCACATGCGGGAGTCTGTCTGCCTGCCCTCCCCCCACCCCCTGCTTCTCACTTCAGAAAAATACTTTAAAAAAAAAATCACAAAATAAAATAAATCATCATAAAATGATTATTGAAGCTGAAATCTTAGAATTCATCATCCAGGATAAAAACTTGCATTTTTTTAAATTTGATCTAGTTTGATCTTTTGGGAAACGAATCTGGAGCTCTCTAAATAAATCAATAAATACAGAGCTCTATACTTACACAAAGGCTAGGAACGAGACTAGACAGATTGACATGTCGTGGTGCAAACATGTGAAGCTGCTGAAGGCAGGAGATGGCAGCTGCCTGGACGAGGGAATCTGAATGATCCTGGGTAATAGCACAGCCCACCAAACAAGAAGAACGAATTGTGGAAATTGTTGCTCCATTTCCTAGCAACAAAATAAAAGAAAATGTAAAATAAAACTTTTTTATTAACACCAAAAATATTTCTAGAGAACAATTATCTTCTAAATACCCCTCCTTTTGATTATGATTCAGATAGTTTCAAAACAAAGGTATGGCCTGACCAGATGGTGGCGCAGTGGATAGAGCCTTGGACTGGGACATGGAGAACCTAGGTTCGAAACCCCAGGGTTGCTGGCTTGAGCATGGGCTCATCCAGCTTGAGCGTGGGAGTCGCTAGCTTGAGCATGGGATCATAGACATGACCCCATGGTTGCTGGCTTGAGCCCAAGGATGCTGGCTTGAGCAAGGGGTCACTCGATCTGCTGTAGCCCCCTGGTCAAGGCACATGTAAGAAAGCAATCAATGAATAACTAAGGTGCCACAACAAAGAACTAATGCTTCTCATCTCTTTCCCTTCCTGTCTATCCGTCTCTTTCTGTCCCTCTCTCTGTCTCTGTTACAAAAAAAAACACCCAAAAAAACAAAACAAAGGCCTGGCCTGACCAGGTGGTTTTGCAGTTGATAGAGTATCGGCCTGGGATGCAGTGGGCCCAGGTTTGAAACCCCAAGGTCGCTGGCTTGAGCATGGACTCATCCAGCTTGAGTGTGGGCTCACCAGCTGGAGCGCAGGGTCGCTGGGCTTGAGTGTGGGATCATAGACATGATCCCATGGTCACTGGCTTGAGCCCAAAGGTGGCTGGCTTGAAGCCCAAGGTGGCTGGCTTGAGCAAGTAAGTGGTCACTTGCTCTGCTGGAGCCCCCTCATATGGTCAATCAAGGCACATAAGAGAAAGCAATCAATGAACAACTAAGGTGCCACAATGAAGAAATGATGCTTCTCATCTCTCTCCCTCCTGTCTGTCTGTCCCTGTCTGTTCCTCTGTCTCTCTCGCTAAAAAAAAAAAAAAAGTCTGCAAAGCCCATGAAAATGATTTAAACACAACAGTATATAGATGACAATGTACCTCTATTAGATTTAGCTAGGTTTATATTTATTTCCTGAAAATTATATTGTTTTTTAAACCCATTAATTTTATTTGAAAAAAACAAAAGAGTCCTCATCTCAGGCTCCCTGTTCAACCAACATTAACACCTCTATTATATAATTTGAAATCCCATTTTCCTAGTAAGAGTAATGGCAACTTTTACAGAGATAGGAAAAATAAATTGTAGTATCATGTGCTGTCTACATAACACGGTCTTAATTGCCAAATATACTATTATCAGCACAGGCCTGAGAAAATATAAGGTCTTTAAAACTGCCCAAACATAGCTGTGAACTTATCTTTTATTTCTAAAGATGAAATAAAATTTTTATAAATATAAAAGTTTCATGTACACATAAAGACTAAACAAGGAAATCAGAGTCAGGTAGGAGCCACATTCTAATTTGAAATAAGTATTGCCTCATCACCATCACATCAGAAAGCACTTGGTAAACACATATACTTAATCAAAGGCACCTGTTTTTTCTCTCCTTACCCTTCTGATATTCACTGAAGAAAGAACTGTCAACTTTCTCAAAGAAGACTCTGCGTCCAAGAAAGGGACATGTCTAAATCACAAATTTTCTCAATCCCTAGCATTTTTCTTTAATATCCTTTGTTTCCACCTCCTTCTTTTTAGAAATGTCTGTCCACAGTGGTGAAGAATGCAAGCAGAGGATACTGGTCTGGGTGTCATCTCTGACCCAACCACTCACTGGTGGTCCATATGTAACCTCTCTCAGCCTGGGTTTCTTCTGTGAAATGGAGACGTATGTCTGTCTCAGGGTTGTTGTCAGAAATGAGATGTTTGTTATAAAAAGCTTGACCCACTGAAAACATTTAATAAATGCTAAAATAAAACTCTGAAAATAGCTTATATATTCAGGATAAATTAGCAGTAATTTGTTGACCTGAGTGTTTAACCATTAGTGTTATTATTTCAGCGTAATTGAGTGGTAAGAACATGGACCTTAGAATCATAAATCTGCTACTTATTAGTTCAGTAACTCTAGGCAAGCTACTTATCTTCTCTAAGCTTACTTCCTCAGGGAAAAATGAGATAATATTATCTACCTTATGGCAGTGATTTTTCAAAACTATGTTCCTAATCCTGAAAGTTCAAAGAAAACAGCAAAGTGAAAGTCCATAAGGACAAGTGAATGGTTTTCCAGGCCAAAGGAATTCTACTTCTATCTTTTTTTTATTTATTTATTCATTTTAGAGAGGTGAGAGAGAGGAAGAGAGAGAAATGAGGGGAGGAGCAGGAAGCATCAACTCCCATATGTGTCTTGACCAGGCAAACCCAGGGTTTCGAACCGGCGACCTCAGCGTTTCCAGGATAATGCTTTATCCACTGCGCCACCACAGGTCAGGCAATTGGTTGCTTCTTTTAATACTTTTTATTTATTCATTTTAGAAAGGAGAGAGAGAGGAAGAGAGAGAAATGAAGGGAGGAGTAGGAAGCATCAACTCCCATATGTGCCTTGACCAGGCAAACACAGGGTTCTGAACCAGCGACCTCAGCATTTCCAGGTCAATGCTTTATCCACTGCGCCACCACAGGTCAGGCTTATTCTACTTCTATCTTTATCTTCATGTGGCCCCAAGTAAAATTTCATTTAGAAATATTTTCTCTGTTCAGAATTTCAAAAAATGCTACAAGCTACAGGTTTGTTGTAGAGATTAAATAATACATGTAAAAAGCAGAGTTCCAGGTCTTCCATAATTTGCAAGAATTTAGTGCCTAGGATTGATGATGATGATGATGATTTTTACTACAAAATTTCTTTAAATGATTGAAAAATTTTTTTAGATTAAAAAATAAATGTAAAAAGGAACATCTAAAAAAAATTCTTTAAGCAACATGATGATCACATTCAGGAAATTGAAAGAAAGTAATGATCTGTCTAGTTTCTCTAATTTAAGATGAACTTACCTTGTAGTTCAGGGCCAACAGTAGTGATTATAGCACCCAAGCATCTACCCAAACACTGATGAACTTCCGTATGGGAGGGTGGAACTGTCAACAGCAAGGTAAGAACTAGAGACAATGTAGGTTCCACATACCCACGATACATTGGGCCACTCGAATCCACTATCAAAGCCAGTGAATGCAGAGACCAAGTCTGGAATAAAATAAAATTTTATTTCAGTTGTAAAAAATAGAGTATACTAAATTCATTTTTAAGGTAAATTTTAGTAAATACTATCATCTTAGTTTTTAACTAATTATCTAGAAATACTAATAACAATATTCCTTAAGATATAAAAGGTAGCACGTAAGTTACCAACAGCTAATAACCAAAGCAACTGATAACAAATGCTATGTTTAAAACTTCTCTGCAGTGTGGCTTTGAGTGTCAGAAAAAAAATTTTAATGATGAAAAAAAATTTTAATGATGAACTATTTTTCTTCTACAATGTGTATATATTTTACACTTTTTTTGTGACAGAGACAGAGAGAGGGACAGATAGAGACAGACAGAGAAGAAGGGAGAGAGATGAAAAGCATCAGTTCTTTGTTGCAGCACCTTAGTTGTTCATTGATTGCTTTCTCATATGTGCCTTGATGGGGGGGGGGGAGGCGCTAGAGTAGACCAAGTAACCCCTTGCTCAAGCCAGCGACCTTGGGCTCAAGCTGGTGAGCCTTGATCAAACCAGATGAGCCTGAGCTCAACCTGGGCAACCTTAGGGTTTCGAACCTGGGTCCTCTGCATCCCAGTCCGACGCGCTATCCACTGCGCCATGCCTGGTCAGGAGTATTTTATACTTCTAAAAGACAATGACCTATGTAATAAATGCTTGATTAAGTGATGCTTATGGACAGTATCTTTATTATCTGTATTGCTAGCATTTTGTTAAGAAACTTGCCTGAAATAAAACAGTGATCATGGCAATATTCTGTCTTCAGATATATGTCTGGAACCATTATAGGTACACAGAGTTCTTCAAGTGCACGGAGCCAGTTCATGCCCCTATTTATGTTTCTAAGTACAAAGTAATCTAATCGCCTAATGATAGTTACAAAACTAACCCCAGGGCAATATACTATTATCAGCACAAGCCTGAGAAAATACAAGGTCCTTAAAACTGCCCAAACATAGCTGTGAACTTATCTTTTATTTCTACTGTCAGCAGTGCTAAAGGAGAGCTCGACCGCTTGACCAGATGGTGGTGCAGTGGATAGAGAGTCAGCCTGGGACACTGAAGAATCAGGTTCAAAACCCCGAGGTGGTGGCTTGAGCACAGGCTCACCAGCTTGAGCATGGAATCACAGACATAACCCCATGGTGGCTGGCTTGAGCCCAAAGGTCACTGGCTTGAAACCCAAGGTCACGGGCTTGAGCCCAGAGTAACTAGCTTGAGCAAGGGGTCACAGGCTAGGCTGGAGTCCCTGGTCAAGGCACATATGAGAAAGTCATCAATGAACAACTAAAGTGCCACAGCTACGAGTTGATGCTTCTCATCTCTTGCCCTTTCTATCTGTCTCTCTCTCTCTCTCTCTTTCTCTCTTGGTAAGAAAAAAAGAAAAAGTTCATACTAACTAAAACAAAAAGAATATTCTAGAAATATTTTTTAAAACCCACCCAATTTTATATTAAAAATTTATTTGAAAATTGGAAAAAAAGAAAGAATAGTTACTGCTAAAATCAAGCTACTATTATCCTCTGATGTATTAGAAAACAGAAATACTGAAACATTTATGAATAACAAAGGAAAGAACAGTGTGCCAGGAATAGTATAACCAACTAAAACATAATCCAAGTATGAAAACAACAGAAGCTACCTTTTAGTTATACAAGGATTCCAAAAGCAAACCGTTCAAGACCCTTCCTAAAATAATTATTGCTAGAGGAAGTGTTCCTAAGAACAAAGATCTCAAGATAAGAGTTAAGGATACAAAAAAGAAAATATCAAATAGTAAGTCTACAATAATTATAAACACATGTAACAATAATGCAATTGTAAAGTATGGTTTTTGAGTTAGGATTCTCAACACAGAAGAAACAGTAGGGGAAACTTAAGAATAACTACTACTACTAAAAAAAAAAAGAATAACTACTGTACTATTCTGTGAAGATATAAATTGAAATATTACCTTTGGGGGAATGAAACTGATCCAAATTATAGTAAAATGTCCTGTCATAAAAAACCATGTAGGGAGGTCACTTAGAGGAGTTTGGTATTGACAAATTAAAGCAAAAGAGGGGGGTAAGAAAATGTGAAGATCAAAGAAGAAAGAAAAGTAGTAGCTATTCTTTGACACACACAAAAAAGCAGTAACGTCTTGGATAAAATAATTTCATAATTTTTTTTTCTCCCAAACTAGTATAAAAAGACATAAAAAAAGCAGTGGAGCATCTCTTGAGGAATAAGATTACTTGATTTTTTTTTTTTTTTTTTCCTGAAGCTGGAAACGGGGAGAGACAGTCAGACAGACTCCTGCATGCGCCCAACCGGGATCCACCCGGCACGCCCACCAGGGGCGATGCTCTGCCCACCAGGGGGCGATGCTCTGCCCACCAGGGGGCGATGCTCTGCCCCTCCGGGGCATCGCTCTGTTGCGCCAGAGCCACTCTAGCGCCTAGGGCAGAGGCCAAGGAGCTATCCCCAGCGCCTGGGCCATCTTTGCTCCAAAGAAGCCTGGGGGAGGGGAAGAGAGAGACAGAGAGGAAGGAGGGGGGGGGGGGTGGAGAAGCAAATGGGCGCTTCTCCTATGTGCCCTGGCCGGTAATCGAACCCGGGTCCCCCGCACGCCAGGCCGACGCTCTACTGCTGAGCCAACCGGCCAGGGCCAAGATTACTTGATTTTTATTTTAATGCTTTTAGGAACTCTGTGCTTTATATAAAGGAAAGCTTTACAAAGAAGTCAGACAAACTAAACTTGTTTACTAGAAGCCTTTTTATTTAATCCTGAAGGAACTCATCCAACAAACTAATGGCAAGTAGTAATGGAAATTAAACTTGTGAGTCCCAATATGAGGTTGGGGAGTTAGATGCTATTGCATTCACAGATTAGTATTTTTGCATGCTTCAATGTGAAGTGGTAAATAAAGAATGTAGTACATTTTTACATATAGGAAGCTCTTGACTCTCAATGTAGTTATTTCTATTTGTATTTAAGGAGAAACAAACAAAAAAATTCAGAGTATACCTGAAAATTCAATCAGTGACCCTGGACTAGAAGATGGGAGAGAAAGAGGTTGGTCAATAATAAAAATTGATAAATCTAACAAAGGTAAAAAAATGCAAAAACAAGGAAATAAGCAAAGGATAATAAATAATTAAAAGAAAATATGCTTCAAGGAATATACATGAAATGGGTTAAATTCCCAGAATAAGACAGATTTAAGATTAGTTTAAAAAACAAAATCCTTGTTATATAATACTAAAAATAAACCATAGAACAAAATGACAAAGACCCTCACACATTTTTTCCTACCAACCTAGCAGAATCATTACAATTTTGTATAGCAAATAATTTTCCTAAAAATATTATTTAAATATTTCATAATAAAAAATTAATATTACACCTGGACTTCAGAGGATGTCCCATCTTGTGCTAGAGCCAATAAAATGCTGACACTGGTCTTTAGATGTTGTCCTGATCCAATACCACCAACATAACGATGCAAACAGCCCAAAGCCAATGAATGCCCAGTTCTGGATACAACATCTCGAGCTGATTTCAACCTGGAAAAAATAAGTATTCTTAAGAGATTTCTTTTTTATTTCCCTATGGCAATAACAAGCTCATAAGCCACATGATAAAAGGGAATTATTCGGGAAATCACAAAGACTACAATCATGATTACTTCTTTCACCACTCCCAAACAAGAGTTATTTAATTTAAAATGGTTGGCTTAGCCTGACCAGGCAGTGACGCAGTGGACAGAGCATCGGACTGGGATGCAGAGGACTCCAGATTAGAAACCCTGAGGTCACTGGCTTGAGTGCGGGCTCATCAACTTGAGTGCAGGCTCACCAACTTGAGCATAGGACCATAGACATGACCCCATGGTCAATGGCTTGAGCCCAAAGGTCGCTGGCTTGAAGCCCAAGGTCGCTGGCTTGAGCCCAAAGTCACTCAGTCTGCTGTAGCTCTGTGGTCAAGGCACATATGAGAAAGCAATCAGTGAACAACTAAAGAGCCATAACTAAGAATTGATGTTTCTCATCTCTCTCCCTTCCTGTCTGTCTATCCCTAGCTCTGTCTCTGTCACTAAATAAATAAATAAATAAATAAATAAATAAATAAATAAATAAATATGGTTGGCTTATTCTTGTGTATTGTGAAGAAGGGGGTCTGGTTTCATTAAAGTGGTACATTTCACTGAAAAGAAAATGTAAAGAGGTACCACAAAATCTCAGAACCACTGCCTCCCCCATCTCCCTCTCTGGTTAATGATTAGGATGTGTTTGATATAATTAGTACTCAAAATACAGTAATAGTTAAAAATGCTTAATTTATCTAACTCAAGTATTGGTTCTTGACCACTCTTGATTTCAACTTCTCTACTTAACAACCAACAGTCACTAATAATTGCATGTTACCATCTTAATCATACTTATTTGGAATCAGATCACTCTTTTTAATTAATATTAAAGGAAATCCTTAACACCGAATGTTAACTTTATCCTCCATATCAGGGATAATTGAAGAGATGATACATTTAGCAGCAGTTAGAAAAATAATGACTTATTTTAAAAAGTGAATAATTAACAGAAAGAATAATGGAGGGGGGTTGAGATAAAAGGATTTTAGAGCAGAGTACATATAACTGAGAGAAGCCCTATTAACAATCTTCTTGATTCCCTTATGTAATATTCAAAAGCGGAAACCAAAGCCCTCACCACACTGAAAGTACCTACCATATTACAACTTAGCCAGATTCTAGAGTTTAATCAATTGTTGAAATAAAAATTCAGGCCATTATGAAAAAAAGCACAAAATATTGTCACATGCTATACCATTTGGAAAACACACAGTCCAGTTAATCAATACTGATTACTAAAAAGACATCTTTGCCTATATGAAAAACTGACTTGTTTGTAAAGAGACCCACTTACTTGTCAAAGCTATATTGGGCCATTCTAGCAATAAAAGATGCTTCTCCAACCACCTGAGCCATTCTTCCAAGAGCTTCCCCTGCTGCACATCGTAAGATGGGATTTGGGTTGTCAAGAGCGCCCATAACCAGTGTCAGAGCGGATTTACGTACTTCTTCAGGTCCTAAAGTACTTTTGTTTTCAGCCAGGCCCTACAGTTATTATTTTTTTTAAAGGCAAGTCAAAATTCACATTAAATAACAGAAAAAAAATGTGCCACAATCTTTGTAAATATACATATATCTTAATATACATATTACTTTCTTAAGTCATCTTTTACAGGCATATACTATGACTAGAATCATCACCTGTTAAATTGATGGCAATCACTTTCCTAAACATGATTCAGAACATGATACATAACATAGTAATAGTTCAATTGACCCTAAAACCAACAATCCTTAGGAATGTCTCTATCCAAAGACTAATAATTAAAAATTGTTCTTATATATAAAGAACACTGTATTAGTAAGTCAGCTGTTATTCAACTGACTGAAATTTATCATCATAACTTTATGGATGGCTTGAGAAGTATGAAACTTTGATTCATTCATATAAAAATTCCAGAGAAGATAATTATGTCACAAAGAATATATCCAATATATACCTACAGGCTAAAATGAGATAACAATAATCAGTAACTGAATGTTGATATAATTTGTTCACCATTCTAACTGTTAATACCTCTGCTCTAGCTATACCTACTGTCCTGGAACTTCATTTACTCATTTGAGACCAAAACTCCAAGTACCGGTGCTTGAGGAAAACGTTCACTACAGCAGAGGCATTAGTACGCATACCCATGAGAAAAGTACACTGTACAGCAATTTTACAGTTGGTTCACTAGCTTTCCAACCACTGAGGAAGACCATGGCCACCCCACTTCCTTTTTTAAAAAAACTCTGATGTTGGTGTTGGTCGGTGGTCTCTAAATAAGTAATATACTAATAGTTATGTAAAAGCTACAAACCTACATTTCTATCAATGCCTATATACCCCTTCCCTGATGTTTACAAAACATGATTTAATTCATGCCTATTTAAATACTTGAACTTGTTGCCATTTTACTTTAAAACAGTACACCTTACAATAAATTTAGGGCTGAATAATATAAAAAGTTTTCAAATACATCACGAGAGGCTGCAGGCTGCATAGTAGCACATGAACTCTGAGAGAGGCAAAATAGTTATTATTTCACTTTATACGTGTAGGAACTGAGATTCAAAAAGGTTAAAAAAAACTGCACAAGATTTAAACCAAGTGAGTAGCAAAACCAGAACACAATCTCTAAACGCAGAATTCTTTCAACTGTATAATATGGCCTCTCCTGATTTATGGTCAAAACCACAAATCAAATTTAAGCTTTATCTCATTAACCTTCTATAAAATATCAGATTTCATTAGTCAGACATTTTTGAAAATTCTGAAAGAACTACTGGCGTTTGTAAAACATCTGTGGGCTCAAATTGAAAGATTATCATTACTAAAATATAAAATATTTAATTACAATGAGCTGAATAAAATTTCTAGTAATTTAAACATAAAAACACAGGTATCCAATGATATACATTTAAACATCATAATAGTCTAGATATGCCTGCCTTGTTAAGGAATTAATTAAAATCTTAGTTCAAAATATTTCATATGTTTTAAAAGTAAATACCTTTAAGGCACTAAGAACAGCAGTAAAAATATTAAGCTGCACAGCCTGTTGGCGGACACCTTTGGCTTGTTTAACACATTCAGCAAAGTGATCCAACATCTGCAGTCTATAAAAGTAGAATGAAGATCCCGTTAACAAAACTTTTAATTCAAATATGGCTCAAAAATTAGAGGTAAGAAGAGTAGGAGCTAATTGTTCAACAAATAATGCCTCAAGTTATTTCATTTCTAGCTCATTCCCCCAGCTGGTCCAAACCAGATGTTCTCCTCCTGAATTAATCTATGGACACATGGTTGTCAACTAGAACAAGAAAAGAGATAGAATATTATGTTTCAATTAGGAAAATAAGGTCATAATTTCAGTGGCCTTTATCATTAACACCAGCATCCAACAAAGTTTCTGGCATATAGAAAGTGCTCAAGGTTTTCTTGAATAGAATAACAATCATTAATTATACATCTGTGTGGAAGACTTTTAAGTTGGAAATAAAAGATTGTGGCAATAATCTTTTAAAAACATTCTCAAATAGAAGAAAACAGTACCTCATGTCCTATCCTTGAAAATTCATAGGCACCTTTTTTAAAAGATGTACTTTGGTCAATTTTTTTTAAATGTAAAAAACAGTCATTAGAGAGTCTTCTGATAAAAGAGAATGAGATCACTTCAGATTCTTCTAAAAAGAAATGGGTTTGGGCAAAGACACCTAGGGAAGTTGGATTTAGTCCTAAAGTAACTATGACCTAAAGTAGGAAATCAAAATTGCCCTAAGGTCACTAGAAAGATTTAAGATTAATTTACTACAGGACATGGGTCTCAGGTCATTGCTTCCAGTACATAGATTAAGAAGACACACAGGGTATCCAACATTATTGTTAAGCATCAAATGCATAACTTTTTTTAAAAGCTTATTAAAAACGTTTTTCTTACAAAATACTCATTTAATATAAATTGAAAGCTATTAACAAAAAGTCATTACCCAGAAATAATCAGTTACCCTTGGGTACATTCATTTTCTTCTAAGTCTTTTTCTTATGTATACACACATGTACTTGTATGCACATGTACATTTGTATGTATTTCACAATACCAAACTTGCCCTTTATTTTTTAAATATTGCATAATGAGCATTTTCTGATATCAAAATATCATCTCTGTAAAAAAGTATTTCATGGCCTTGGCCAGTTGGCTTAGTGGTAGAGCATCAGCCCTGCGTTGGAAATCCCAGGTTCGATTCCCAGTCAGGGCACACAGGAGAAGCGCCCACCTGCTTCTCCACCTCTCCCCCTCTCCTTCCTTTATGTCTCTCTCTTCCCCTCCCGCAGCCAAGGCTCCCACTGGAGCAAAGTTGGCCTGGGCACTGAGGATGGCTCCATGGCCTCTGCCTCAGGCGCTACAATGCTTCCTGTTGCAACGCCCCAGATGGGCAGAGCATCGGCCCCTAGGGGGCATGCCAGGTGGATCCCGGTCAGGCACTTGCAGGAGTTTGTCTTTCTGCTTCCCCACTTCTTACTTCAAAAAAAAAAAAAAAGGTATTTCAGCCTGTAAACCTGCCATAATGTATTCCTCATTCCTCCACCACTGATATTTGTTACTTATTATAATTTAATAGAATTTATTTATGTACATATCTCCTTGTTCCACAAAGGTGATTGACTAAAATTAAGATATTCCTGGGATCTAATTATTGCTCTTATAGCTAGCTGCATTACTTCAGGCAAATCATAAAGTCTTAGACCTGGATTTCCTTAGATTTACAACAGGAACCTTAAAGCAGATACTTCATAAGATTTCTTCACATTTAATGTTCTTTTTTTAAAATTTGTATCTTTTTTTTTTATTATTATTATTTATGTATTCATTTTAGAGAGAAGAGAGACAGAGAGAGAGAAGGGGGGAGGAGCAGAAAGCATCAACTCCCATATATGCCTTGACCGGGCAAGCCCAGGGCCTTGAACCGGTGACCTCAGCATTCCAGATCGACGCCTGATCCACTGTGCCACCACAGGTCAGGCACATTTAATGTTCTTTAACATTTATATGACAAGCAAATGTTCTTTAAGATATCTGTGTAAAGGCCTAACCTGTGGTGGCGCAGTGGATAAAGCGTCGACCTGGAAATGCTGAGGTCGCCGGTTCAAAACCCTGGGCTTGCCTGGTCAAGGCACATATGGGAGTTGATGCTTCCAGCTCCTCCCCTCTCCTCTTTCTCCCTCTCTGTCTCTCTCTCTCTCCCTCTCTCCTCTCTAAAAATGAATAAAAAAAAAAAAAAAAAAAAGATATCTGTGTAAAATGGTATTTCATATTTAAAAATTTCTACTGAAATTAAAAAGCAATTAACCAAGTAACCTACACATTTAAAAATATAACATTTGTGTAATCTCTTACATATTATGTTTTTAAGGCGTATTTTATAAAATAAGTTATCTGTGAAAACCTTGCATTAATTCATTTTCCGTCTTCTTTTTGGAAAAATGACCATATATATTTTTTTAAATGCCTAATAAATTTAGGGATAGCATCTGTGGACGTAGCTTAAAGCTAACTAAAAAGGTCCTATTAGAAAAAGAACCAGTTACCTTAGTCTCCTAAGTCCTTAGACTTGGATCATCTGACTGACAAATGTAATTGGGGAGCAGTTCTTCAGTAACAAAAACAAGACTTATCAAGTTGATGTCCCTAATTAAAGAACGCTATAGTCAAAGCCTACTTATAAAATGGCAAACAAACTTGTATTATAACAGATACCAGATACTAGTCCACAGGGCCAAATCTTTAAAAAAGTTTCAAATTATGTAGAATTTTTTGCATGAAATTTTTTTATCATGTATGTGACCTTCTTTTATTAAATGTATAAAGCTTATTGTTCAAGTAGTAATATACCTTATTGTAGAGCTAATTGGGGTGGAAAAATCTACCATGTGGATATTGTTTATATTTAACTAACCGGTGTTTATAAGAAACATGAGGAAACACTACACCAAAAAGAGCCACGGAAGCATCAATGACAGAAACTCCAAGAGGGAGGGGACCAGGCACAGCTTCGCCAGCAGGTATCCGTAAGTAAATGGAGGACGGGTCATGCTCCAGAGCCCCACTCCCAGACGCACTGTTTGGCTGCAGCTGCAAAATAACAACAGAAAGATCATACAAAATCTACTTTAGGAAATTCACGTACTAAAAATTGGGCGTGAAGAATAGAACAGGTGAGGAAGGAGAAAACAAACAAACAAAAAAAAACCCAGAACGACTGAATCTAAAAAATTTTAGACAGATAAAAATGTAATTTGGCCATTAAAAAAAGCCAACAATAACACCTTATGTAATTTTAAGAAAATGATTGTCCATTCTAAAACAGTATTATGTTAGCCATCTTTAAATGTGTAAGCAAAGTAATATCAGAAAAAACTTAAACCCACCAATATTTATTTAAAAGAGGCTTTAGTAACTCTTTTTTAAAAGTACATAAGAGGTAACGTATTCAGTGGCCAAAAGGTTCTAAATGCTCAACCTACTAACACCCATTCCTCTCCAAAAAGCCAGCTGAAAGTGGTATTTGCCACAGACACCACTGGGTATCTAAATACAAAGAATACTGAATAAAGAGAATTAGCCAGATTCTAACTATTGCTATTTACCTGTTTTCACTATTTATCCATCAGCAGGAAGCCATCTTTATTTATTTTTTAAATTTCTTTTACAGAGAGAGAGAGTCAGAGAGAGGGATAGATAGGGACAGACAGGCAGGAACGAAGAGAGATGAGAAGCATCAATCATCATTTTTTTGTTGCAATACCTTAGTTGTTCACTGATTGCTTTCTCATTATGTGCCTTGACCGCGGGCCTTCGGCAGACCAAGTGACCCCTTGCTCAAGCCAGTGACCTTGGGTCCAAGCTGGTGAGCTTTGCTCAAACCAGATGAGCCCGCACTCAAGCTGGCAACCTCAGGGTCTCGAACCTGGGTCCTACGCATCCCAGTCCGATGCTCTATCTACTGTGCCACCGCCTGGTCAGGCAGGAAGCCATCTTTAAAAGTCTAAGAAAGCTCAATGAAAATTAAACCTTGGTCTACTACATTTCCTTTTTAAAAAATAATATGTAATAGTATCATGGTTTTCAATTAAGCAAGTATTTCAGTTCCCTGCATGGTTTATTTACTACCTGGTCTTCAATTGACTTATGATCAGTTTCTTGAAGCCAGGAGCCAAGAAGAACACTGTCATCATAATGACAGAGGGACCTGAGAAGGGAAGTGGTTGTATTGGCTGAATTGTCTGTCAAAGTGAATTCTGCCACCAGTTCTCTAAGAAGTGCGTTGAAAGATCCTAAAAAACAGAACTTCAGATCAGATTAAGAAGAATAATTTTTATGTAAATTACAATCAGTGTCCACAAAGAGCAGCAACAAGTTCAACAGAAATAAAATAATTGAGTTATTTCCTATGAAAATGTATATTAAATATTTCATTGCTGTTTAATATATAATAAGGGCACTTCATTTTTTACTGTTGTATTGTGCCTTTTAGCCCAATTATTTAAAGTAACCAAAAACCTGAAATAAAATAAAAATTATTTGTTTTAAATATATTAAATAGGACATGATTATCATTTTATTAATTACCTAATGATATACAAACACTGAACCAGAGCATATCAAAATTCTTGGGCATGGTTGATCTGGAAACAAATCAATGACTTATTTTAACATTAACATTTATATAATACTTATATTTAATTTCTGCAAAGTTCATTACTCTTCTACCTCCAGGTTCCTAAATTATTGGCTATATTTAATGCATATAAAGCAGTTTAGGATAGTTATTAAAAGCACAGACTTTAAAGATGAACCAGCTGGATTTAAATCTAATCTCTCACTTACTAGCTTTCAGACTTGGGCAAGTTCCATTATCTATCTGTACCCAATTCTTCATTTATTAAATACAGCTCATCACCTCATAAGGTCAGAGTCAAAGATGTTAATACATATAAAGGGTTTAGAAGGGCCAGGTCCTTGCCAGACAGCTCAGTTGATTAGACTGATTTTCAACCTTTATTTCTCATGCACTCGTAAACTAATTACTAAAGAAAAAGGGGGGCCCTGGCCGGTTGGCTCAGTGGTAGAGCGTCGGCCTGGCGTGCAGAAGTCCCGGGTTCAATTCCCGGTCAGGGCACACAGGAGAAGCGCCCATCTGCTTCTCCACCCCTCCCTCTCTCCTTCCTCTCTGTCTCTCTCTTCCCCTCCACAGCGAGGCTCCATTGGAGCAAAGATGGCCCGGGCGCTGGGGATGGCTCCTTGGCCTCTGCCCCAGGTGCTGGAGTGGCTCTGGTCGCAACAGAGCGACGCCCCAGAGGGGCAGAGCGTCGCCCCCTGGTGGGCGTGCCGGGTGGATCTGGGTCGGGCGCATGCGGGAGTCTGTCTGACTGTCTCTCCCCGTTTCTGGCTTCAGAAAAATACAAAAAAAAAAAAAAAAAAAAAAAAAGAAGAAGAAAAGAAAAAGGGGCCCTGATCTCTTCTTCTTTAGTAACTAATTAATTTGTGCCATGAGATGAAAATGGTTGTATTTAGTCAGGGGCACTGACCTTAGTAATTAGTGTGTGTTTGTGCCATGAAAAAAAAAGGTTGAAAATATGCAAAGGTTGCTAGTTTGATCCCCGATCAGGGCATAAATAGAAAGAGATTGATACTTCCCTCTTTCTCTCTCATATCAGTAAATAAAATTTTTTTTAAAGAAAAAAAAGAAAGGGGCCTGGAACACAGTAAGTGCTATGTTCACAGCACAGGGAAGGAAAATGGCTGCCTCCCTTTTCAGAGCGAGTCAGTTGGAGAGCCGCGGTGAAAGCTCTGTAATAGTGTTAAGAACTGAAAAGGCACATTGAAACTCTTCTATCAGTATCGTAAATTTTATTTACCTTCATAAGTTTTTGGAGGTAATAAAGCCAAGATATCGTAAAGTCTTAAACGGACCATTGCGGCACTGGCTTTCAGGTGAGCTCCATGAGCTTTAATTACAGATGGAATGCTGAAATACCAAAAACATGGTTAGTTATCACCTGGTTAGGATAAGTATTACTTATAACCATTTTTTTCAGCGATGTATCAATGTAATGACAAATTGACAATACTTCGTTAAGTATTATAATTTCATTTTAATTCACTTTGTGACCTTTACTAGTAACAGAAACACTATAAAGTACAATTTTATCTCAATACATATCATTACTGCATTTTTAATTTATTTTTTTTCTTTTTATTGAATTTATTGGGGTAACACTGGTTAACAAAAATATACAGGTTTCAGGTGCAAAATTCTACAACACATCTCTGTACACCGTATTGTGTGTTCACCACCCCAAGCCAAGTCTCTATGTTACCATTTAACTCTCCCATACCCTCTCTCACTTAAAAAAAGTCACTTGATAAAAATAAAATTTTATGTTTCCTATATGATACTAGAGGGAAATACAAACTATAACCATTTATCAATATATAAAATTTGATAGTGTTTGTCCTAATTGCTTACTTACTGTGACATCATAGTCATGGCACATTCAATAGGGGTCATCAATTTTCTAATCACATCTTCTGTTAGGAGTTCAGGACAGTGGGCAACAAAACTTCTCATTGCTAGATAAAAATTGTAAAAGGACAAATTTGGAGCAGTCTTTGTGAGGATGAATAAATTATAAAAGGGATCTACAATTCTTATTATAAAATATAAGGTTCTAAAACCAGGACAAATAGAAAGAAGAACCAATTGCAACTGTAGAGAGAAGTCATTAGGAAAGGCTAGAAGAAGGGTGGGCAGCAGAAATGGAGGGAGGAAAGCTGTCTGTTAGGGAGACTTCCATGAGTAGGAATTTAGAGATCTATCACACTACATGAACCTAAATGACTACAAAGCAAGCAGTCTCAAGACAGAACCAAGAGCGGACACAATGGCCCAGTGAAAAGGAGTACTTTTATTGTCTCTTTAGCAATAGAGCTAAGACTAAAACAGCTCTTAGAGGTGCAGGAACAAACTGCCACCTTGCCCTGCCACTCTTATGGTTACAATTGACTCCCATGGTTCAAAAAAGAAGCACTGTTCACCCTAAGATAAAGCAAGAAAGAACAGGGTCACCCAGTGAAATTATAGTTCCCAAGTGAAATAAAACTTGAGCCATTCCTGTAAGTTTCTGACTCCTGAACAAAAAATAACTTTATTCATAATTTTTGTAATGCCGATGTCTGAAAAATGTATCAACGTTTGTAGATTTGACAATGATGGGAGGAAATGTCTGTTTGTGCATTATAGAAAGATGAAGTGCAAATTCAATAAACCTGGTAATCCTGAGTTTCTTTTTCCTTTAAATACCCACTGGGTTTTTTACATGGTGATCCAATGCTCCCCTGACAGGTGGAAGAAGACAAAAACTGGGAAGAGGCCTGTGTTTTAGCTCCTAACTCACCCTCCTTCTCAGTCTGTTTCATTTTTATTACATAATTAACAAACTGGTGTAGATGATAAAGTTTCTTTCTAAATCTACAATTAAAAGGTCTACAAACTTTTAATCTATATTCAGCTTATACATAAGTTTATATTATAAACTCATCACTATTTTTAAAAATTTGAGGTCCTGGCCGGTTGTCTCAGTAGTAGAGTGTCAGCCTGGCATGTGGAAGTCCCAGGTTCGATTCCTGGATTCCTGTTCAGGGTACACAGGAGAAGTGACCATCTGCTTCTCCAGCCTTCCCTTTTCTCTCTATCTCCCACCCCCCCTAGTCATAGCTCATTTGAGCAAGTTGACCCTGAGCACTGAGGATGGCACCATGGCCTCACCTCAGGTGCTAAAATAGCTTGGTTGCTGAGCAACAGAGCAACGGCCCCAGATGGGCAGAGCATCGCCCCTAGTGGACTTGCCAGGTGGATCCTGGTCAGGGTGCATGTGGGAATCTGTCATTCTGCCTCCTTGCCTCTCACTTAATAAATAAATATATATATATTTGAAGTAGTTATTTTTCTTCACAAAAATTTTAGTAATAAAATAATATTCCAAAAGTGCATCCCTTTTAGTTATTACCACATAAAGCTCCAGCACGGCCTTCCAATGTAACCTGCCAGGTAAAAGAATCGCCTCGGGCCTTCTCAGCCTCCAACTCCTTCAAAGAACGAGGGAAAACATTTCGCCACAGTAACAACATCTTTGGCAGATGGTAGCGAACGACAGATGGTCCTAACCAAGAAAAGGGGAATGTAAAACCATAAAACCATACATATATACATGTATACATACATTACAATACAAAATTTTTAAAAAGAGCCCCACACAAGCTTTAACAATAGCTAACATTTCACTCTATCTTTACCTCTAATATTAACATTTTCAAAATGTTTCTTATTCGGAAGGTAAAATGTATATCTATTAAAGCATAAAAACATCACCTAATAAGTGCCAATATTTTTAGCATATAAATATAAAACAAATCCATGAAAAGTAGTCTAAAACAAATCACCCAAATATACTCAGAATGGTGAATTACTATCAATGAAAAAATATATCTGGAACACATTTTATGTCTTTTCTATAAATATATGTACATAAACATATATACACACTCCTACACATATACATATTTGATATATAAATTCCTCTTCGGTGGGGGGGCAATTTATATGGTTTAGTTTCATAGAGGAGTGATATATTTAGAACTAGGAACCTATATCACTTAATATACTTAACATAAATTTCTAGAAAAGAGTTACCACCTTTTATTTTCTTTAGAAAACTAGGTCAAAGCATAATTCAAAAAGGCAGATGTTTAAAGTGGGAAGTCTGTACACACACAAACTGTAAACATATTTTTTACAGAAGTTAAACATGTGAACTTAAAGGTGGACACACCTCATCACAATAACATGTCTTTCCATTCTATGTACAATGCTATACTTTCCCTACCTCTCAGATTTATCACAGCTCTTCAGAAAGTGAAGCACATAAGAATACCTGCAAGAAAGTATCACCAACAATACCATTTAAATGTGACTAAATTATGTCACTGCCCTTTCCTTTGGGGAAGAAATGTGCCCACCATACTCTTACCTCTTTTGAGTAACAGTAAGCTAATCACTTAGACCTTGGCTATCCTTCTGATGACAAAGGTAAAACTTTGTTACCAATTTTCTCATTAAATGCTCTCAAGCAGAAATTGTGAAAAAAGAGAATGCATGCCCAAGTGATAGGAAAAACATCTTTACCATTCTATAATCTCATTCAAGGTCTAGAATGTGAAGTTTAATACATTTAAATTACATTTTCTTTATTGTCTACCAACAGTAATAGAATAAGACAAAAATCCTACTCTAATATAATTATACCTAAAGTCATAAGTGCTCCAAGTAAAAGCCATCCAGCTTGGGTGCGCTGTAAAGACAGCCTGCTATTTTGGGCAGCAGTTCGTAAAAGATCTTCAGCAATACTAACTACCATCTGCAAAAAAAAGTGGAAAAAATCAAAATAGAAAATACATAGCTAATATACTTTATTAAAACACAAGTTGTCCTTTTCTGTAGTTGCTGTTAATATGCTTTTAAAGAGCTAAGACCCAGAGCAGCACAGTGGTTAAGAGTGAGCTCTAGGGCCAGACTGCCTGGGTTCTTATCCCAACTTTGTTGTTTCCTGTTTTCTGACCTGGGACAAGCTAACCTCCGTGCCTCAGGTCGCTCACTGAAAAAACAGGGATAAGAGAAGTATCTACTTCACTCTTCCAGGGATGAAATAAGTAAATGTAGCAAAGTGTTCAGAACAGTGTTAGTCCATGTAGCTCTGTAACAAACACGATTATTATTGGCACTATTATTCTATATTCATTTGTTGAAGTCCTATTATGCAACTGCTGCTAAGCTAATATTACGTATTTATAGTCTTAGAGAAGACACAGAAAAAATGGGAAGCAACAAGCAGCACATAAATAAATGACAAATAGTAGTAGAGAGGTGCTAGTGCTCAGAAAGGCTATCAAAGACTGTACAGTTTCTTTTTAAAATTTTTCTTTATTGATTTTAGAGGGAAAAAGGAGAGAGAGAGAGAAGCATTGAATTGTTGTTGCATTTATTTACGCATTTATTGCTTGATTCTTGTATGTGCCTGACCAGGGATTAAATCCACAACCTTAGTGTATCGGATGCCCCTCTAATCAGTTCAACTACCCAGCCAGGTCCAAGACTGAATAGTTTTGAAGAGATTTCATGAAAGTGATGGAACTTGAATTGGTGAACAAACAAGAAGGAAATGAGATTCTATTGTACGAGATTAGCATGAGGAAAGGCATGGGGGCTGAAGAAAGCAGGACAACTGGTTTGACTTTAGAGCAGTGAGAAATTAGAATGACCGAGTAGAATGAATGTAAATTATGAAGGTACCAGCTTACCAGACAAAGGCAATTATATTTTATTCTGTTGAGTACCAGGTAGCTCCTAAGGGTCTCTGAATAAATGTGAAATATGACAGTTGTATGGAAGAGACAGGAGAAAAGATTTCAAGGACAATCAGAGAGGAGACAAGTGTATGACACAGGGAGCTGGAAGCCCAGACACAAGTGGCAGCTATGGAATTCTCAGGAATGAATGAACATGGGCCTAATGACCCAGAAAAAAAAGGAAGTTAAAATCTAGCCCTAATCTGCCTATGTAAAGTATCAAATAATATTTATAGATTTATTCAATATTCTGAGAAGAAAACCATGATGGTAGTAGGAGTGCAGTAGAAAGAAAATGAAAGAAAAGTAACTGACTCATAAAAACTTCAACTTTAATTATCAAAATGCTAAATATGGGCAATAGCTTATTCTCCTGACATTTTTAATATATACATAGCAGTGTGAATTTTTATTTCTAAAAGCTGATAGAAAAGCTCTGATTTCTAAATAACAGTAATTAGGTTTTTTTCCCTCTGAAATCAATTATAAAGTGATACTATGCCTAAACAAAATCTATTTATTACTCTTATGTCAGAATTAAATACCAAATTTTAATTAGGGTCTGTCAACTCCATATTATCAGAACACTTTCATATTACCATAGTAAAAGTGGTGTCTGTCTTCTGATCACCAAGTTCAACTTTAAAAACAGAAGGTGTACCAATAAAAACTAAAGCACTAATGATAACATTTGCAATTTTAGGATCTCTGTCATACCTTTCCCTTGGCATGAGGAATGCCCAATGGACACTGATGAACTCCACCTAACAAGGCAGCCATTGCAAAACTGTATCCACTAACAGCTTCCGGTGAAGTTTTCAAGTTGTTGAGTCGTTCTGCACACCTGTCTAGGAATGGTGTCAGCTGGAAAGGTAACGCCACAGCCACGCAGCGCAGACACCACGCAGCAGCAAGCCGCGCAGCCATACTCGGATGAAGAAGCACAGAAGTCACAGTCTCCAAAAGTCCTAAAAAAGTAATACTCAAAATATTACTCTGTGATGCCTAACCTGTGGTAGCGCAGTGGCTAGTGCATCCACCTGGAATGCTGAGGCTGTTGTTTTGAAACCCCAGGCTTGCCCTGTCAAGGCACATATGAGAAGCAATACTTCTCGCTTCCCTCCTACTCTCTCTCCTCTCTCTGTAAATTCAAGAAATAAAATATAAAAAATAAAATTACACTTTAATGTGGCCAAACGATTTCATGAACTAAAAGACTATGTACAACATAATCAGTAAAATTGTGATCATTATGCCCTGGCCAGATAGCTTGGTTGGTTAGATCATTCCAGAGCACAGAGGTTGCCAATTTGCCAGTTCGATCTCCGGTTGGGACACTTACAGGAACAAATAGGATTCTTATCTCTTTCTCTCTCTCTCTCTCTCTCTCTCTCTCTCTCTCTCTCCCATCTTCTCTCATTAAAATCAGTAAATAAATGTTTAAAAAAATAGGCCCTAGCCGGTTGGCTCAGCGGTAGAGTGTCAGCCCAGCATGTGGAAGTCCCAAGTTCGATTCCCGGCCAGGGCACACAGGAGAAGCACCCATCTGCTTCTCCACCCTTCCCCCTCTCTTTCCTCTCTCTCGCTCCCCCTCCCGCAGCCAAAACTCCATTGGAGCAAAGTTGGCCCGGGCGCTAAAATAAAATCAAGTCATGATAATTATGGTTTCACAAAGACACTTTCAGAACTTGCCCAAAACAGATGTGTTGCCTCAAATAGCAGGATATTCTAAATGAACACTTCCTACAAAGAACATAGTATTACTATATTCAATAAAATATAACTGCCTGACCAGGCAGTGGCGCAGTGGATAGAGCGTTGGACTGGGATGCAGAGGACCCAGGTTTGAGACCCCAAGGTCGCCAGCTTGAGTGCGGGCTCATCTGGTCTGAGGCAAAAAAAAGCCCTCACAGTTTGAACCCAAGGTCGCTGGCTCCAGCAAGGGGTTACTCGGTCTGCTGAAGGCCCACGGTCAAGGCTCATATGAGAAAGCAATCAATGAACAACTAAAGTATTGCAACGCACAATGAAAAACTAATGATTGATGCTTCTCATCTCTCTCCGTTCCTGTCTGTCCCTGTCTATCCCTCGCTCAGACTCTGTCTCTGTAAAAAAATAAAATAAAATAAAATAAAAAAATAAAATATAACTATTGATGTAAAATTAAATGAAAGTAGTCAACAAATTTTAGTCCAAAACTACTGTGACTTTTTTTATTTGTCTCCCAAAACTGTATTTCACCATTTAATTCAAGACTATCAAAGTGATTTTAACAAAACTCACCTTTTTTTTTTTGTATTTTTCTGAAGCTGGAAACGGGGAGAGATAGTCAGACAGACTCCCACATGCGCCCGACCAGGATCCACCCGGCACGCCCACCAGGGGCGACACTCTGCCCACCAGGGGGCGATGCTCTGCCCCTCTGGGGCATCGCTCTGCCTAGACCAGAGCCACTCTAGCGCCTGGGGCAGAGGCCAAGGAGCCATCCCCAGCGCCCGGGCCATCTTTGCTCCAATGGAGCCTTGGCTGCGGGAGGGGAAGAGAGAGACAGAGAGGAAGGAGGGGGGGGTGGAGAAACAAATAGGCACTTCTCCTATGTGCCCTGGCCGGGAATTGAACCCGGGTCCCCCTCACGCCAGGCCGACGCTCTACTGCTGAGCCAACCGGCCAGGGCCCAAAACTCAACTTTAACAAATGATCTTAACTGCTAATTTGATGACCAGCAACTAATTGGGACTTAAATAACAATGACACCTATGACTTTGAAAAATAGTGAAGAAACATTTCAGCAAGTAAGGGGATATCATACCTATGGACGCTTCCTGAATAAGCGGGGACGCCGTGGCGTTCAGGCTCTGCACCAGGCTCCCGAGCTCCTGGAGGGCGCAGACCATCACGTGCTGGCTGGCGGCGATGTCTGCTGCTCCAGATTTGTTCTCACCACTGGTATCGTTCACTACTGCTTCTGCGAACACAAAGTCATGTACTTGGTGAGCGTGGATTAAACTGTGATGTAATTTGCTTACTCTACACAATTATGTTCTTAAGTCATCCCAGTTGATGCCTGAGTGTTGAAATTCTGTCGGCAGTTATTTCTCAGCAGAAAACCTGTGTAACTAGTGAAGGAACCTAAAAACAGTTGAATGACTTCATGCATGTAGCTCATTATTCTAGTCCCACCGTTTGGCAGTGTTTCTGTCACTCAAACATTTCTCCACTGAACCAGTGTATAAATATTCCCTAAATTGTAACCCCAGGCTATATTGCTATTTTAACATATCTCAAGACCTATTCCTCATTAATGTAAACACCTTTTAATTCACAATTTATCATTTTCAATTAGACCTGTATATTTAGAAAAAGGTTCACTAAATTAGGTATAAACAACAAAAACTATAACTACCATATTTCCCCATGTATTGATATAAGACACTCCCATGTATAAGATGTACCTTAATTTTGGAGCCCAAAATTTTAAAAACAGACAAGTGAGAAAAAGTGGGAAATGAATGTAAAACAATCTACAACCACTGTATAAGATGCACTCAGTTTTTAGATCCCAAATTTTTCAAAAAAGGGCGCATCTTATACATGGGGAAATACGGTAAACTGTTTATAAATGTATTTTTATTAAATTTATAAAACAATACATATTCTCTAAATATAAATTACTAATTATTATACATTCATTATATTCTTATTTCTAAAGACCTCTATTAGGCAATATAATTTGCCTGATTGAAGTTAATGTAATTTCCAAAAGTGATAAAACTAAACTGTCTTATAGAATTTACATCTTGCTTTGTTTTAATTTCCTAATTGGACTGTAAGCTCCATGAAGCTGGGAACTTTTATCTCACTCATTACTCAAATCTTAAATTATTGCTTTCGAATCTCGATTCCCAATAACTATTTGTTAAACTAAAATATTTTAAAAATTGATACTTCTTAGAAAAGGATTTTTTAAAATTATGAATTACTGAAGTTTCACAATGTATCCTATAGTGAGCTAATAGCCACCTGTAATTGTTCTACTCTAGGTCTTCATATTAAGCCTATTACGGGAGAAAAAATCCCCAACACCACATATACGGTATATATAAAACAACAGACTCCAAGCACAAAAATCACATTAATTATTCCTTAAAGAGAGCAAATCAATGCTGCTGCATACCAGAAGAACTATAAACTCAGTACTGAATAGGTATTTGAAATAAAATAGAAAACCTAATTTTATAAACATGCTACCAGTATCTTTAAAACACTATTTCACTAGCCTGACCAGGCAGTGGCGCAGTGGATAGAGCGTCAAACTGGGATGCAGAGGACCTAGGTTCAAAACCCCAAGGTTGCAGGCTTGAGCACAGGCTCATTGGCTTGAGCACAGGCTCATTGGCTTGAGCGTGGGCTCACCAGCTTGACTGCAGGGTCTCTGGCTTGAGTGTGAGATCATAAATATATCCCATGGTTGTCGGCTTGAGCCCAAAGATCGCTGGCTTGAAGCCCAAGGTTACTACTGGCTTGATCAAGGGGTCACTCAGTCTGCTGAAGCCCACCCCAGTCAAGGCACATATGAGAAAGCAATCAATGAACAACTAAGGTGCCTCAAGGAGGAACTGTTGCTTCTCATTTCTCTCCCTTCCTGTCTGTCTGTCCCTATCTGTCCCTCTGTCACACACACAAAAAAATAACAAAACAGTATTTCACTAAAATTATATGTTGCTTTACTATTAAATAAGAGTACTAAAAAAATCACTTTTAAAACACAACCCAGAAAAATATATAAACCAGTCAGATCTGTTAGAATTTATTAAGAATAATAATAAAGAACTAAATGACCAAGGTAATCAGCAGCATTATCACGTCAATCCTTACCTACGGCTTTCATTTGTTTTCCAATAGCTTGGCATATTTCTTTGGCGGCTGCAATCTGGGCTTTTTCACCTAGCAAACTGCCCACAGTAGCTCTCAGAATAAAGGAGACACATCGTCTTGAGTACACGGCCTCCACATGTGTTTGCGTTGCCCGAGGATGGGAAACCAGATCAAGGACGTGGGACAAGAATGTAGCAAAGCTACGCTCCAACCACTGACCACCCAGTGTTGTGACAAAAACAACGTATGCCTATAAGCAGATTAAGATACAATTTCAAATAAATGTACGGTATATCAATGAACTAAAATCACAGATAAAGCAACCACAGAAATAACTGATATCAGCATTAAAATAAATTATATTTGAGATTAAAATAGAGAAAATTTAAAACATGAGACCTTTTTAGTACTTCTGGCATAGGAATTACTGGCAGAATTCTCTTTCACTAAATAGTTAACACAGAGAATGGTAAAGGAGGAAAGGAAAGCTGAACTCATCCTGGTATGAAAAAAGGTAATGGGCTATCGGAATAACAAAACCCTAACATCCTAATAAATACAGACCTAGAGCTACCTAATAAATACAGACCTAGAGCTACAAATCACTTGCTTTTTTACTTTAAGATAAAAATGGTTACTTTTATTTATACTTGTTTCAGGAATAAGAAATAGTTAAAGTGATTTTTTACTAAAATTACAAAGAAACCTTTCATCTTATTAGACATTAATTATTATTAGATCTATAAAAATAACATCTTATTTGGTCTCAATTATTATTTTAAATTTATAATTCTAAGTCAGATTTAATCTCAGAGTTATCTTGGTGATTAACCATTTACAGAAATCCAAGTACTAACCAGTATTTTTAGCTACAGGGTTATTGAACAAAATTAAAATATAAATGCTTCAAGCTACCTAAATAAAATTTCAATCACAACTGAATTATTTCACATCTGATGTTCTAAAAAGTAAATTTTGTTAGACATTTATATAAATATAGTAGACACAGGCTTATTTATACATATTAAGCATGTAATTTAAAATTTAATTTTAACTCATTCATTTGGTAAAATAAATGTTTTGAAAGAAACCAGACAATATGAAGAATCTCTCTGTGAGTACTGGTATTTAGTAAGAGTCTTCCATGAATTTTCACAAGTGATTTGAACAGAATTCTTTTATACATCTGTATTACAAACCTGTGTGACTCCAACTCTCACTTCACGATTAACAGACCCTCCAACTTTTAACATTTCTCCACCACTCTTCAAGAAACCTGACCCTCCACGCAGAAATCCTGTGGCCATGAGTTCTAAGACTTCATCAAATGTTGCTCGCTTCACATTCTGGCGCATTACTTTCAGGGAGAAGAGTAAATTTATAAGCACATATATTTTGCTATTAGTTAAATAATATTTTCTAATAATCTAGCTTTAAAATTCAAGTAATTATTTTTAAGCATACTAAATTACCACAAAAGATGTAAGGTCTATAGTTTCCCTATGATCTTAAAATTTATGATGTGCTTGCAGAAATAAATTCAATTTGAAGCAAAAATGCTAAGAAGACTAGAAGGAACTAGAAGTTAAAATCAATTCCATAAATCTATGACAAAATAGTCTAATGATGTAACGTTGATATGTACACATGACAAGAACACACACCCACAGCAGACACTGCTAACTGATCACAGATGGCCTCATTCCCAGCACTGAGATGGACATAAAAATACCGAGGCACTAAAATATCACTGGACTACAACTGACTTGCCATCCCTGGTATACAGGTTCATATTTTATGACTTCCTTTCACATACAGTAGCAAACATAATCCTCACAAAGACTCTATAGGAGAGGCATAAAGCTCATGATTAAGTTTGTAGGCTTTAGAATCTGATCGTCTGAGTTTTAATTTCACCTCTGATTCTTAATAGAATATTTAGTAGAGTACAAATTATGCAATCTCTCTAAACTTATTTTCTTTTTTTAATTTATTCATTTTTTAGAGAGGAGAGAGAGAAAAAGGGGGGAGGAGCAGGAAGCATCAACTCCCATATGTGCCCTGACCAGACAAGTGCAGGTTTCGAACCGGCAACCTCAGCATTCCAGGTTGACGCTCTATCCACTGCGCCACCACAGGTCAGGCTAAACTTATTTTCTTCTTTATAAAATGGTAGCAACAACAGAACTTACAATTTATAGGGCTTTTGTGAGGATTAAATAAACAATTCTGTTATATGATTAATTCAGTGCCTGAAACACAGCACTTTATTATGTTTCCTGTCATCATCTAATTCAGTGGTCCCCAGCCCCCGGGCCCCGGACCGGTCCCGGTCCGCAGAGAAAGAATAAATAATTTACATTATTTCCGTTTTATTTATATTTAAGTCTGAACGATGTTTTATTTTTTAAAAATGACCAGATTCCCTCTGTTACATCTGTCTAAGACTCACTCTTGACGCTTGTCTCAGTCACATGATACATTTATCCGTCCCACCCTAAAGGCCGGTCCGTGAAAATATTTTCTGACATTAAACCGGTCCGTGGCCCAGAAAAGGTTGGGGACCACTAATCTAATTCATAGATTCAAATACTTATTATTATAGATGGAAGAGAACAAAGTTCAAGGGGTTTCGCAGCTAATAAACATAAGAGCTAGGATTTTATAACAGCTGATTCTCTTTCTACTATACAGAGATGGAGTAGGGGTGGGGACAATAGCAGAGCTAGGTTTGCAACATCTAAGCACAACTGTCCTTGAAGCATCTCCATAAAACTGTGGAGTATAGAAGTCACATCAACAGTCAGTGCTTCCTGATTGACTACGACAGTCAAGAAAAAAATGAAAAATAATACGGTGCCACTGTCCTGGCCAGCTGGCTCAATGAATAGAGTATTAGCCTGGTGTGCAGACATCCTGGGATCAATCCCCAGTCAGGGCACACACGAGAAGCCACTATCTGCTTCTCTTCTTCTCTCTTACACCCTTTTCTCTCTCTTCCTCCTTTTTTTAAAAATTTATTTTATTTATTTATTTATAGAGAGAGGGATAGATAGGAACAGACAGACAGGAATGGAGAGAGATGAGAAGCATCAATCATCAGTTTTTCATTGCAACACCTTAGCTGTTCATTGATTGCTTTCTCATATGTGCCTTGACTGCGGGCCTTCAGCAGACTGAATAACCCCTTGCTCGAGCCAGTGACTTTGGGTCCAAGCTGGTGAGCTTTTTGCTCAAGCCAGATAAGCCCGCGCTCAAGCTGGCGACCTCGGGGTCTCGAACCTGGGTCCTTCTGCATTCCAGTCCGACGCTCTAACCACTGCACCACCGCCTGGTCAGACTCTCTTCCCCTCTTGCAGCCAGTGGCTTGACTAGTTCGAGTGCCGGCCCCAGGCACTGAAGATAGCTTGGTTGATTAGAGCATCAAGCCCAGACATGGGCTGCAGGTTAGATCCCGGTCAGGGCGCATGCAGGAGTATATTTCTCTATCTCCCCTCCTCTCACTTATAAACAATAATAATAATCATAACAATAATACTGTGCTACAAATGGAGATCTAGTCATCAGAGATTTAAATTAAGAAAGCACATGAAGAGCCAGATTTAAATTCCTTGAACAGTATACAAAATTTCATAAATATTTGCTTGTATGATCAAACACATTCCTACATACTATTTTATACATTATCATTATTATAAAAAATGTCTTAACTACCAAGAAAGATGGCATTTGGGCATTTTAATTTTATGAAAAAGTAGACTAATACTTAACAATTTAGATTTGCCAGTAAGGAAAACTCATCTAGAAGGAAGTATTCCATATATCTTCAAATGTCTGTAACAGTCTAGATCAGGGCCTGGCAAACAACGGTACCTGTTGCTTGTTTTGGCATCAGTGCTGTAGCCATGACTGTTCCTAAGAGTTTAGACACTGCCACTCGTACTCCATAATTTGAGTTTTCCAAAGCCTTGAAGCAGAGAGTAGCTATATTTTCCAGTTCGGCAGTCCACATGAACACAGCTTCATTCTGTAGTTCTAGTAGACACTATAATTTTAAAAAAAATACAAAGTTAATTATATCCTAAAACTTCTACTTCCAGAGATAGAAAAACAAGAACCAGATTTACTCTACTGAAATAACCAAAATATTGGATAAAATATATGAAACCACAGCTTTCAAGACCTGGACATCAGGAGATAAAAGATAGTGATCCTTAAGCAACTCACAATGGATCTCATATATATATATATATATATATATATATATATATATATATATATATTTTTTTTTTTTTTTGTATTTTTCTGAAGCTGGAAACGGGGAGAGACAGTCAGACAGACATTTTTTTTTGTTTTTGTATTTTTCTGAAGCTGGAAACGGGGAGAGACAGTCAGACAGACATTTTTTTTTGTTTTTGTATTTTTCTGAAGCTGGAAACGGGGAGAGACAGTCAGACAGACTCCCGCATGCGCCCGACCGGGATCCACCCGGCACGCCCACCAGGGGCAAAGCTCTGCCCACCAGGGGGCGATGTTCTGCCCCTCTGGGGAGTCGCTCTGCCTAGACCAGAGCCACTCTAGCGCCTGGGGCAGAGGCCAAGGAGCCATCCCCAGTGCCTGGGCCATCTTTGCTCCAATGGAGCCTTGGCTGCGGGAGGGGAAGAGAGAGACAGAGAGGAAGGGGGGGGTGGAGAAGCAAATGGGCGCTTCTCCTATGTGCCCTGGCCGGGAATCGAACCCGGGTCCCCCGCACGCCAGGCCGACGCTCTACCGCTGAGCCAACCGGCCAGGGCACAATGGATCATATATTAAGTGAAAAACCATGCAACTTAAAGAAGGAAACCCAGGGGAAACTGTGGGTTAGGAAAAGTTTTCTTAGTTACAACACCAAAAGCACAATCTGATAAATTGGACCTGAACAAAATTCAAAACTTCTTAGAAAGGCACTATTCAGAGAATGAAAAGATAAGCCACAGACTGAAAGAAAATATTTGCAAATAATGTATCTCACACAAGAATATATAAAGAATCTATAATGTACCCTCAAAACTTAGTAAGAAAACAAACCAATGCACAAAAGTTTTGAACAGACTCCGCATCAAATCAATGGCAAATAAGCACCTAAAAATATGCTCTTCATTAGTCATTAGGGAATTGTAAATTAAAGCCACGATGACATACCTGTACATATCTATAAAAAAGGCTAGAATTAAAATGACTGGCAATGCCAAATGTTGGTGGAGATGTGAAGAAAATGGAATGGTATGAGTATTTTGAAAAATACTAGCAATTTTCTGAAAGTTAAATATAAATCTAGCATATAATCCAGTCATTCCACTCCTAGGTATTTACCCAAGGGTAATGGAAACATGTGTCCACACAAAAACTCATATACTCATCACTCATGTGATAATCACATCAGCTGTTGTTGCAACAGCCCAAACTGCAAGCAACCCAAATGTTCATTATAGGTGAAGGAATGAACCATTTGTGGTAGAGCAATATAATGAAATACTACTCAGCAATAAACTACTAAATAAACATGTAACAACATGGGTGCATTTCAAAATAATTATATTCAGTGAAAGAAGTCGAAACTCCCTCCCCAAAAAAAGATCACATACCACATGATTCTATTTATATAGCATGAAACTAATTCATGGGGGACAAAAAGTATTCGACCATATTTTAAAACTTTAAAAGAACAAGCAGGATAAGGAGCAGCATCATAAATTGGTCTGGTACTAACCTTGGCAACTGCACACCGAACAGCCATTGACCTGTCAGTCAAGAGGGACCTAGCATTCTTGTAAATATCACGATGAGAAGAAGCTGCTGCTCCACCCAGTCCATTGAGAACTTTCTGTAGACTCATTAAGATTTCACTTCGCCCTTGAGACTAGAGTCAAACATAAAGAAAACTTAAAAACCATGTTGTAAAGCAAATTCCACATTTAAGAACATACCAAAATACAAAAGTTCTCTGGGCCTAATGGTCTTACCTTTAAACTCTAAAGAGTAAGAAATAAGAAATGAAGTAGGTATTTTAGAAAGTACCTGAAAGGTAAAAATAATTACTAACTTCAATTAAATAGCATCTCTCTGAGAAATTAGGTTACAGCAAGTGAATACATTCCAAAGTTTCCCTGACCTGCTCAAGTACAATATAATAAGAATATAAAGACAATTTCAAAAGCTTTAGTATCATATCTCAAGATCCCAAATTTTTGGGATGTGAAAGGTTAGATAAAAAGCAGTTAAGAAGTAAGATAAGCCATCTGCCTGACCAGGCGGTGGCGCAGTGGATAGAGCATCGGACTGGGATGGGAAAGGACCCAGGTTCGAGACCCCGAGGTTGCCAGCTTGAGCGTGGGCTCATCTGGTTTGAGCAAAAAGCTCACCAGCTTGGACCCAAGGTCACTGGCTCGAGCGGGGGTTACTCAGTCTGCTGAAGGCCCGTGGTCATGGCACATATGAGAAAGCAATCAATGAACAACTATGGTGTCGCAACGAAAAACTGATGATTGATGCTTCTCATCTCTCTCCATTCCTGTCTGTCTGTCCCTGTCTATCCCTCTGACTCTCTCTGTCCCTATATAAAAATTAAAAAAAAAAAAAAAAAAAAGGTAAGCCATCTAAAAGAAAACATCTGCATATTTTAAAAGCTTGTCAGAGATACGCCAAATTCCCATTTTCTTGTGACAAATTCAAATTCTTTGTTTTCATACTCTTATGGTGCTTGATTTATGTTTTTTGTGACAGAGACAGTCAGAGAGAGGGACAGAAAGGGAAAGACAGGAAAGGAGAGAGATGAGAAGCACCAATTCTTCGTTGTAGCACCTTAGTTGTTCATTGATTGCTTTCTCACATGTGCCTTGACTGGGGGGCTACAGCAGACCGAGTGACCCCTTCCTTGAGCCAGCAACCTTGGGCTCAAGCTGCTGAGCTTTGCTCAAACCAGATGAGCGCGTGCTCAAGCCGGCGACCTCGCAGTTTCAAACCTGAGTCCTCCACATCCCAGTCTGACGCTCTATCCACTGTACCACCGCCTAGTCAGGCCTGTAAGCTTTTTGATGTCAGGAACCATGTCTTATTCATCTTTATACCTAATGCCTGACAATATGTCCTCAATTTTTATTTAATAAATAAACGGACAAATAGTTCCCAGAAGAGATTGTCCCAGAGATCTTTAGCTTTCTTAAAGGGAGTTAGACTATGGGAGTACAGCACTTACTCAATTTTTAGTTAACTTCAAGTTGACAAGGAATTAACTTCAAACTGACATAACAAAACAGAACTATTTTTACTTAATATTATCTGCTGTAGATCAGTAGATCAAATAGTGTTTCCCCCACCCAAAAGAGTAGTTCAATTCCTAAGTGCTAGTATAATTCCTAAGTGCTGCTGATATGACTTTCTTTGGAAATAAGGTCTTTGTGGGTGAAATAAAATAAAAATAAGGTTATCCTGGATTAGGGTGGTCCTAATCCATTGTCTGGCATCTTTACAAGAGAAGACTTTGGCCTGACCAGGTGGTGGCGCAGTGGATAGAGCGCTGGACTGGGATGTGGAGGACCCAGGTTTGAAACTGTAAGGTCACCAGATTGAGGGCAGGCTCATCTGGTTTAAGCAAGGCTCACCAGCTTGAGCCCAAGGTCACTGGCTCGAGCAAGGGGGTCACTCCCTCGGCTGTAGCCCCCCGGTCAAGGCACATATTAGAAATCAACCAATGAACAACTAAGGAGCCACAATGAAGAATTGATGCTTCACGTCTCTCTCCCTTCCTGTCTGTCCGTCCCTATCTGTCCCTCACTCTGTCTCTCTGTCTCTGTTACACAAAAAAAGAGAAGACTTTGGACACAGAACACAGATGCATGGGGAGAACACCACGTGACAAGGAAGGAAAGGCTGGAGATGCACCTCCACACCAAGGACAGCCAATAACCACTAGAAGCTCCAGGCAAGGAAGGATTCTTCCCAAGAGGCTTCAGAGGAAACACGGCCCTGCTAACTCCTTGATTTCCAACTTCTGGTCTCCAAAATTGTATGACAATAAATTTCTGTTGTTTTAAGCCACCCAGTCTGTGATAATTTATTATGGCACCCCTATAAAACTCATGATACAAAAAAAAAAAATGGCAATGCAAAAATATCCATAGGGTTAAATAAAAAATGATAGGAAAAACTATTATTTGTCAAAGAAAAGCAATCTTTCCCTTCTCCCCAAATATGAGATAACGTACATTAAAAAAAAAGGGCAAGTGGCCCTGGCTGATTGGCTCAGTCGTAGAGCATCGGCCCAGTGTGTGGAAGTCCCAGGTTAGATTCTCGGCCAGGGCACACAGGAGAAGCGACCATCTGCTTCTCCACCCTTCCCCCTCTCCTTCCTCTCTATCTCTCTCTTCCCCTCCTGCAGCCAAGGCTCCATTGGAGCAAAGTTGGCCCCGGCGCTGAGGATGGCTCCATGGCCTCTGCCTCAGGCGCTAGAATGGCTCTGGCCACAATGGAGCAATGGCCCAGAAGGGCAGAGCATCACCCCCTAATGGGCAAACTGGGTGGATCCCAAACGGGCGCATGTGGGAGTCTATCTGACTGCCTCTCCACTTTAACTTTGGAAAAATGCAAAAAAAAAGGGCAAATAATTTTTTTGCAAGTAATAATTTTAACTTACCTTACTGCTAAACAGTATGAGTACCTCAGTAACAGAAAATAGGCAAACATATATTTTGTTTGTTTTCTTTTTTTGTTTGCTTTTATTTTTTATTTGCAAACATATATATATCTGTGACATTTAACTCCTGCCACAAGCAAAACATTTAAATAATATTTGTTGTAAAACTTACCTCTGCACTTTTCAGAGATTTCAAAAGATTATTTACTGTTTCTGGAAATGCACTGCCTAGCATTCGCCCCATTTTTTCATAAAATGCTCCAACACAAGTCACTGCAGCCCTGTAAGAAGTAGTATTTGCACTAGTTATTGATTGTTCAGGTTAGTAATATAACTTTATCATTACTTTTCTCGTTTTCAGAAATCAATTTATATTTGTGCAGGACGCTTTTGGCTGATAATCCTTAATTTTCAAAAACATCTTGTTTATTCTTTATAACTACACCAAACACTGTGGTTAATCAAATTGTAATCTTGTTAGAAAAATAAGAGAATAAGTATATATTTACATAACAAATCATACCCATCCTTTGGAAAGATACCCACGTATTTTTTTTTCCTTTTATGAAGACTTCTCAAATTATATCAATCTACAAAGATCCTTCTCCTCTCTCAAATATAATGTCAACCACTCATTTTCACAAAATGGTCACTGTGTTGTGACTTGACAATTTTATTCAGCTCTCTTACCTTGCCAATGGAAATGTAAACTCTGGAAACAGAAAATCTAGCATATATTTTTATACTGTTCACAGTATCTGTCTCTTAGTATACAAATAATAGTAAATAGTTACTTGCAAAATTTAATCTAAATGGTTTTTTTTTTTCTTCTATTTTTCTGAAGCTGGAAACGGGGAGAGACAGTCAGACAGACTCCCGCATGCGCCCGACCCGGGATCCACCCGGCACGCCCACCAGGGGGCGACGCTCTGCCCACCAGGGGGCATGCTCTGCCCCTCCGGGGCATTGCTCTGTTGCGACCAGAGCCACTCTAGCGCCTGGGGCAGAGGCCAAGGAGCCATCCCCAGTGCCCGGGCCATCTTTGCTCTAATGGAGCCTCGCTGCGGGAGGGGAAGAGAGAGACAGAATCTAAATGGTTTTAATGGAACATTTGGCTACACAGAAGAAATGTAACAGCTGCCCATCTCTTCAGGGCAGGGAAGACCACCTGACCTTCCTTCACTCATGTAAACAGTAAATAAGTGAATAACTGAGCTCAGCTGAGAGGCTGGAGTAATGAAGAGGTGAAGAGCATATACTTGGGAGTCTGGCAGGCATGTGCCTGAATCCTAGAACCTGCCACTTAATAGCTGTGTGTCCTGAGCAAGTTACTCAGGCTGAGAGGATGTAAATTTAGCTTACCATCACATGTATAATAAATAGTAAAATCAGGGATGCAGCCTTTACCTCTTTGACTCCAAATCCCTCTTTTTCCAATACCCTTCAGGCTGATAACAAAGCTAAAGATGACCGAGGTCACATGCCAGAATATATTAGGAAATTCTTAAACAGAAACCATGAATCATTGGAAGTACATATAAATAGCATATAATATATGTAATAAATCATACTTATGTAGAAGTACATAATGTGTGGATTTGCTAAGTGGGAAAGAACTAAATCATCAAAATCATTAACATAACCCCATATTCCAAAATAAACTGGAAAGCACTAATACTCACTAATCTCTTCTAAAACTTTGGTGATCTACATCTATTTCACACAACACAAAATGTAATCATAACTTATCTATGCAGTTGGAAACAAGATTGAAGAATCAGTGTTCACAAAAATTTCCCCATTTCCTCTGTAAACTATTATATTGGCCTTGGCCCCTTGAATGTTGGTATTCTAGAGTTGTATCCTTGGCACCCTCTGTCCTCAAACAGATGTACATTCTTCCAGGGTAACTTTCTCCATACCAAAGGGTTCAGCTACACCCTAACGTCCATTCTCTACCCACCAAAACTACCATATTTCCCCATGTATAAGAAGCACATTTTGGCCCTGGCCGCTTGGCTCAGTGGTAGAGCGTCGGCCTGGCATGCAGGCGTCCTGGGTTCGATTCCCAGCCAGGGCACACAGGAGAAGCGCCCATCTGCTTCTCCACCCCTCCCCCTCTCCTTCCTCTCTGTCTCTCTCTTCCCCTCCCGCAGCGAGGCTCCATTGGAGCAAAGATGGCCCTGGCGCTGGTGATGGCGCCTTGGCCTCTGCCCCAGGCGCTGGAGTGGCTCTGGTCGTGACAGAGCGATGCCCCAGAGGGGGGGCAGAGCATCGCCCCCTGGTGGACAGAGCGTCGCCCCCTGGTGGGCATGCCGGGTGGATCCTGGTCGGGCGCATGCGGGAGTCTGTCTGACTGTCTCTCCATTTCCAGCTTCGGAAAAATACAAAAAAAAAAAAAAAAAAAGAAGCACATTTTTTCGAAAAATCTGTGGTCTAAAATTACTGGGTGCGTCTTATACAGTGATTGTAGTTTTACTTGCATTTCCCGCTTTTCCATGCTTGTTTTTTGCACTCATGTTGAAGACAGTGATTCATCATCAGACACAGATGAGGACAAGCTAATGGATGGGAGTTTTGACAGTGATGAAGAGTTGCATGAATTTTATGATGAATAAAACTTGAGTTCAATAACTTTATGTAATATATTTTTTTAAAAAGTCGGGCTCCAAAATTAAGGTATATCTTATACATGGGCGTGTCTTATACTTGGGGACATACGGTATATTCTCAACTCAGATCTCTAAAATCCAAACCAGGATTTCCACCTGCCTACTACACACAGTCACTTGGCTATTCCCACTTACACTCCAAAATCAGCATGCCCAGAATGAACTCATCACCTTTCCTTTACCATGTGTTTCCTCCCCTAATTTGTATCTTTCTGAAAAACACTATATATAAGGTATAAATAAGCCATTTCTGTTTCCAATGAGAAGTTTCCTTTGCCTAGAAAGTAGGTTAGCCAATGTCAGCCCGTAGACCAAATCTGGCCCATCATCCAGCCTGCCACCTGTTTTTTTTTTTTGTTGTTTTGTTTTTTTTCTTTTTTGTATTTCTCTGAAGTTGGAAACGGGAGGCAGTACGACAGACTCCCGCATGCGCCCGACCGGGATCCACCTGGCACGCCCACCAGGGGGCGTTGCTCTGCCGCAATCAGAGCCATTCCAGCGCCTGAGGCAGAGGCCACAGAGCCATCCTCAGCGCCAGGGCAATGGCTTCTCCAATGGAGTCTTGACTGCGGGAGGGGAGGGAGACAGAGAGGAAGGAGAGGGGGAGGGGTGGAGAAGCAGATGGGCGCTTCTCCTGTGTGCCCTGGTCGGGAATCGAACCCGGGACTCCCGTATGCCAGGCCGACTCTCTACCACTTAGCCAACCGGCCAGGGCCTGCCACCTGTTTTTAAATAAAGTTTTTAAGAACACAGCCATACTCATTTATTTACATACCGTCTATGGCAGAGGTGTATAGCTGTGGCAGAGATGTATAGCCTACAAAGTCAAAAATATTTATTATCCGGCCCTTTTCATAAAGTTGGCCAATCCCTGGGCCTATCACATCCATTTTACCCTCTTCCGATCTTAACCCCTTACTTGGGTCAATTCCATGTTTCCTTCTTGATGGCTGATCTTTGGCTGATGCTTCTTTGAGACGTCTTCTTTAACACTGCCCTTCTCTTACATCACAACCAACCTTATTTAGGTGTTGTTTTTCTCTCCCATGGCACTCCTCACAGTACTATAACTGCTGTGTTTCTTATTTAACTTGTTCACAGGATGTGTCCCTATAGCCATTATCTTCAAGACTTGCTCCAAACCACAGGTATGGGCTAGGAATTGGATTAAGCTCTTAATCTAAGGGTCAGCAAATTTGCAGGCAAAGGGGTCTCTGTCCCAGGTACTCAACACTGTCACCACAGCCATGAAAGCAGCTACCTCCTAAATGAACAGACACATCTGCATCCCAACAAAACAGGCAGCAGGCTGCATTTGGCCGAGGGCTATAGTTTTCCTATTCCTGCCTCAATTTCATCATCTGTTTCTATCCATCCCAGCCAAGAATATCATCTCCAAAAAATCCCTGTGCAAATTGCTGCCATTATACCAAACTTCCACAGTTTGCTGAAGGTCCCAGTGGTAATGAGGCAAATGTTGAAATAGAACCCCTTCCCCAGACCTACTCAGGGAGCTTTTATTGTCAACAGCATGCCTCAGGTTCCAACTACATGGAGGTCTTTACAATCAGCAGGCCCTTATTAAGACAAGACACTCTGAAAAAAACAACAAAAAAACCCGTTCAAGATCTCAAAGTAAGTACTTACAGTTTCGTTGGTAAATACGCTGCAGTGTCATCTTTACTCCTGATAATGTCATTACATTTTTCAAGTGTTTGAAAAACAGTGAAAGTATCCCCAATGCTATAGAGGGCTGCGAGATTTTTTGCTAACAATTTTCGTGTAGGTGGTCCAGGTGAACTACTTATTAATCCAGTTAATTGTTCAACAAGTTTTTTCTGTTTCTCCTTAACATCAGTCTGTTATAAAAAATAAATAACATAACCAGTTTTTTTCTTATTTTTATTTTTATAGCCTTTTAGTCAAAATAAAAAATACTTAACAGTTAAAGCACTCTATTAATTAAACTTAGTATTATATTAGGCATAAAACCAGAAATTAGAATTTTCAAGATAAGGAAGAGTTCAGTAGGAAATAAATCATTCTTTACTAGATTATATAGTCTCCTTCATTCCCCTGCAAAGCCAAAAGTTAGCTGCCAATAAAAGTACTGTAGACCCAAAAGATTCCATGCCAATTTACTAAGAAATAAACCAATAATGTAAGGATGTAAAATATTGGGCATATGGAGATTAGCTCCCATTTTAACAGCAAAGTCAGTAGTCCAAAAGTTGTATGTCAGTGAAGGAAATCAAAAGAAACTCTGAAGGAGCTCTAGGCAACAGAAACAATATTCAGATCTACCCATAATTAATACTAAAAACTACTTCATTCATTCAAGAAATATGTATTTTGCACTTATTATATGCCATGCACTATTTTAGGCATGAATACTCTAAGGCGGTGAACACAACAGATAAAGTCTATGCCCTCATGAATTTACATTCTAGAGAGGATACAGAATTTACCACAAAAACAAACGAATAGTGTGAGTTCTTCTTACCTATACTGCTCACAAACATTAGGGGATATTTTATCCCTTCATGTTCATTTTGAAATATCCCTGTTTGTGAGTAGTATATTTTACATAGATAAGTGAGGAAAGGCCTTTCTGAAAAGAAGTAAAGGTGTGAGATATGCAGCTATCCGGGAGGGGAACATTCCGGGCAGAGGGAACTCTGGAGGCCTGGAGGAGGGAGCATGGCAACCTGCTTGAGGACAGAGAGGGCCCGCGGGGGGAGCAGAGGAAGAGACAGGCAGTGGAAGATGAACTCAGAAGGGTAAAGGGACCTGATTGTGTCATGCCTTACATACATCATCATAAGAACTTTGAATTTTATTCTGAGAGTTGGAAGCAGAGGGCCATGATCTAAATGTTTAAACAAACACATTCTGACTGCTGAACTAAGAATACTCTACAAGTGCTTCTCAACCTTTCTAATGCCATGACCCCGCAATACAGTTCCCCATGTTGCGGTGACCTCAAACCAAAAAATAATTTTGGTGGCTACTTCATAACTGTAATTTTGCTACAGTTATGATTCGGAATGTAAATACCTGATATGCATTATGTATTTTCCAATGGCTTTAGGCGACCCCGCCGGGGTCACGACCCACAGGTTGAGAACCGCTGCTCTACAAGGTACACATCTGAAGCACTGTGAGCACTCAGGAAGCTTTCTGCAATATTGTTAGTAACAATAGAGATGATGAAAAGAAACTTAATTCTGGATATAGTTAGTGGATAGATCCAATAGGATTTGCTGATGAATATAATGTGAAATTTGAGGGAAAAATTCAAGAATGTCTCTAAGGTTTATGACCTGAGCAACAGAAGGATGAAAGGTCATTTCCTGAATGAAGACCACAGGGGAAGGGCAGGTTTGGAAGGGCGAAATCAAGAATTCGTTAACTTTGAGATGCTGTTTAGGTGTCAAGAGAAAGAGGTAGTGTCTCATTGGACATTGGGAAGTCATTACTATATAGATGGTAGTAAAAATCTGAGACTAAAGGATACCACTGGAAGCATTTATATAAGTGTAATAGATTAAACAAGAAGAAAACGGAGGCTCCCCAGGACTGAGAAAGAGCCATCTAAAGGAATGAGGAGTAATTAGTGAAGTAGGAAGAAAACTAAAAGAAAATAGTGTCCTGAAAACCACAAATAGGACTTCACACAGTGTGCATCCACAGGATCAATAACAATCTATTGTTAGATTTGAATAGAGTATATGCAGATGTTCATATTACTATACTTCATAATTAAGATAACTTTGTATACACTCTTTTGTACTTTTTCATTTCAAAACAAAAAAAATTTTAAGTGTTTCACATAGAAAATCAACTACATCAATTAATACAGAATACTGACCCATTGATTTTTTTTTTTTTTTTGTATTTTTCTGAAGCTGGAAATGGGGACAGTCAGACAGACTCCCGCATGCGCCCAACCGGGATCCACCCGGCACGCCCACCAGGGGCGATGCGATGCTCTGCCCCTTCGAGGTGTGGCTCTGCCGCTACCAGAGCCACTCTAGCGCCTGGGGCAGAGGCCAAGGAGCCATCCCCAGCGCCCGGGCCATCTTTGCTCCGATGGAGCCTTGGCTGCGGGAGGGGAAGAGAGAGACAGAGAGGAAGGGGGGGTGTGTGGAGAAGCAAATGGGCGCTTCTCCTGTGTGCCCTGGCCGGGAATCGAACCCGGGTCCCCCCGCACGCCAGGCCGACGCTCTACCGCTGACCCAACCGGCCAGTGCCTAACCCATTGATTTGAGCAATTTGAGATCACTAATGACTGCACAGTAGCTGTTTCAGGGGAGCAGAGCTGGAGAGGGTTTCAGAGAAAATAGAAATGTCTAGTTAAAGAAACCTTACTAAAACTATACTAAAGGCAACCAAAAAAAGAAGCCCGAATCCACAAGAGTAAGAAAAACAGGAAAAGAATCAATGCAATATATGGAAGCCAGGTATCCCTTATAGGGAAAACTAAGAAGAAAACCAACTTACAAACAAAAAGGTCCCCTAAAACTGATGTTCACAGTTGTTTCAAGGATCTAGGCACTTATGGAAAACTTAAGTTGTGCCTAGAAATGGAGGGAATGCTTGAGAATCCAAGAAGTTGTAAGACTCTCATATCTCTCTCCTCTACTCTGGAGCCCAGGCACACTGTGGGCTGGGGAAATGGCACTGAAAACAGAGGGATTAAGTGAAAGTTTACACACTGACTGTTGAAGTCCCTAGCTTTCTCTCTGAATTCCTAGAACCTAGACAACTAGTCATACAACCTAAACCCGAGAGTAGAAGAGTCTCTCTGAGGAATGACTAGCCAAGAGGAACCTATGATACTCACGTCAAGGGTTCCTCAAAGAACTGGGCTAGCCTACGACGAAGTGCAGTTAAAAAACTTTACCCTGCCCAGAAAATGTTTTCCTACTCACTATAAATTTGAACAGAGAGCCAAAAAGCATCAGATGTTTGAGGAAAGCACATAATTTTTAAAAAATATTTTTTTCTTTATTGATTTTTGAGAGAGAGAGAGAGACAGAAACACCAATCTGTTCCTGTATGTACCCTGACCAGGGACTGAACCTGCAGCCTTTGCATCTCTGGACAATGCTCTAACCCAGTGGTCCCCAACCCCTGGGCTGCGGACCGGGACCAGTCTATGGGCCATTTGGTACCAGTCCGCAGAGAAAGAATAAATAACTTACATTATTTCCGTTTTATTTATATTTAAGTCTGAACGATGTTTTATTTTTTAAAAAAGACCAGATTCCCTCTGTTACATCCGTCTAAGACTCACTCTTGACGCTTGTCTTGGTCACATGATACATTTATCCGTCCCACCCTAAAGGCTGGTCTGTGAAAATATTTTCTGACATTAAACCAGTCCGTGGCCCAAAAAAGGTTGGGGTCCACTGCTCTAACCAACTGAGCTATCCAGCCAGGGCATGAAAAGCATCTAATTTTCAAAACAGAAAATAAAACACACACATAATGAAAACCAACACAAATAATGAAATACACTACTCAGGATAAATAAAACAGAAGTCTGTTATTAACTCCTCAGAGGGATAAATGAAGATATTGGGATTGCTAGAAAGCATTGAGGGGCCACAGGAAGTCGGACAGCAGTCTAATAGTCATGTTTTTCTACAGTAGCACTCAGCTGTCCAGGTAGAGACATGACGTAGGCAACAAAGTGGGTTTAAAGGAGGTGTGGGTCTTGCCACAGAATAGACAAGTACAGACAAGAAATTCCTATTACAGTATATTATCCTCAAGTACCATAAGTGACCTACAACCTTTCCAAAAATGTCTTCTCACAAATCATGAGCACAAAATACTTTTGATTATGTTAATGCAACTGGGAAAATAAAAGAAAGAAAGCAATTTCATACCTTGTTGGCAGCAACCAAGACTTTATCAAGAAATCGCAACCATTCAAAGATGAAAACTGGCCTTTTTGCTTCAGTGATTTGAGCCAAGGCTTCTTCATTTAGCAACAAACTGTGAGCTAGCTCCATTACTGAAGTTTTAAATTCACACCTTAAAGTAACAAATTAAAAAATACTTGTAAGGATGTTTTCACTGTTAAAAGTGCAGCTTAATGATTGGAACCCACTAAGAAATGAAAAGTCAGGCTTTACTTCTCATTTCATTTGGAGGAAACTTACATAATTTCTTTGAGGCAAAACCTGAGAACTAAATTCTAAAAAAAAGGGTACAAACAATTAATGATCAGTGAGGGGAAAAAATGGGGTAAAAAAATTGCAATAAATACCGCAAATAAGGCACTTGTCCAGGAAATAATATGCCTAGAAAAACACATGTCATTAACTCATTCATTCCATACACTGGAAAACTGAAGCACTAAGATCAAACACCAGCCAGGTCTGACAACCCAGCCTTCTTTCTTCTTGTCCACTGCGGGGTGCACAGCACCCGTACTCCCCCTCGCTGCACCTCGCCCAGGGCTGTGTCAACACGTCCCAGCAAGAAGAACCCACATGGAAGTCTCCCACGGTCTTCCTACAGGGAAGGGATGGGGCGGCCTGGTCCCCTCGGCCGAAGCATCGGTGACATCCCCGGGCGGTCCGAGCCCGCAGCGAGCAGAAGCTGCGCGCGCTGCGGGTCTGGGTTCACACGGCTCGTCCGCGGACCTCCGCGCAGCGCCGGGCCCAGGGAAAATGCAAGAGGACGCCGCAGGCCTAGGCACGGTCACTTGGGCTGTCAACCCCAATAGGCGCGGGCTCGGAATCGAGTCCGGCCCTGGAAAAGGGAAAAAAGTCAATTACGAACTCAAATGTCTTCCCCTACCCTCCCAAAACGTGCGGGGGGCCAGGGCTGTGCTTGCGCGTCAATGTGCATGCTTTGCCGCCAGATGCGGCGGCCTCACCTCCTACTCTGGCAGGGGCCGATCAGCTGAGCGCCGGGGCCAGAAGCAACAGCCTTGGGACCCGGATGCCCCGCCTTCCGCACGGCGGCCAGCAGGAAATGAGGGGAGAGCGCCTGCGCAGAATGTTGGTCTGGCGCAAGCGCGCTAATCACGTCCTCCTAGCCCCGCCTGGCGCAAGTTTCTAATAGAGTCTGCTCACGGAAACTCAGGAGTGGGCTGGACCTTAGACGTCCTTCGCTGGTGGGGGAGCTTGTGCGCAGCTCGCGCTGTTGTAAACTGGCCTCAGGCAAGTAGAGCTGCCAGGTAAGGGGCTGGAGGTCCGGGATAGAATGGTATAGGGCAGTAATCAGTGTGCTGGTTGTGACTAGCCCATCGCACCATCCCCCACATTCCCACTCGTAGTGGTCGCGTCTGTGGAATGCTTGCAGCCAGGAGGGACGTGAGAGGGTGGGGATCAGTGGTCCTGGAGGGAGTTTGAGACAGGTGGGGTTTTTTACATCTTTCTGCTGTACATCCAACTACTTAGCCCATATTTCCACCAGGATGTGTAGTGGGACTTAAGAGAAGCACTGTTGTTGCTGCCACCCTGCCCTCTTTTCTGTAACCACTCTCGAAAACTAACTCCATTCCTCCAGATATTCAGGCCAAAACCTTTGAGGTACTGATTAATGCTTGACATCACCTCCAGTCCGTCAGAAAATCTTGTTAGCTCTATCTTCAGAATACACCCAAAATGTGACCACTTCCACTGCTGTGACTGTGGTCCAAGCCACTGTCTCATCTCTGCCTGGGTTATTGCCTTGTGAAGTTTATCGTTATACTTGATGGGAAAGGAGGGTACATTGTACCCATAAAAAGGGAGTTTTTAAAAGAATCTGTAACCCCTATTCAGGTCTGCATGGCACTTTGCAGCTCAGTGGGTCCCTTAAAAATAATTGGTTACACAGGTCAATTCTGTTTACTGTGGAAGGTGACTGCACAAGGACGTTGAAAACCAAGAGTCAGGAATCACTGGGGGCCAACCAAGAAATGCATAACCTCAGGCTCCAGGTCAGAATCAGACTCGGCTGCATTTTAAGAAGATCCTGATGCAATTTATATATACAATAAAGTTTGAGATACATTTTTCTGGATAATTATTTTACCCCTTTATGCATCAATAATTACATTATTTTAGCATTTGTGATGGAGACTCTCCTCAAAAATGTTTCTATATAGGTGAGGTGTTAACTATATCAAGTTCCAAATGAGCAGCTTGGGTATAAAGTGCTGTAGAGAGAGGCGAGGACAGGTTTTTGTGTGGGAGGGCAGCCTAGATCTAGGAGGAAGGGAATGTCAATGGTATGTTCAGAGCTTAATGAGAAGCCCATGTGGCTTGAATAATAAATCTTAAAGAGTCAGTGGTCAGATTTTGGAGGATTGCTTCTCGGTCTTTTGGCTAAGATCAAGTGTAGATTTTGGAGGACTTCTGCTACGTGTTAAAGTGACTGGTTCTTTACTGCCTACAGGGTAAAGTTTATTAAAGGATGTGAAACAGCAAGTAATGTGACTAATTTTTCTAAGTGGTTAGTAACAATCAAAAGCAAAGCTAAATAGCAGCTAGAAGAGACAATAAGATGATGTTTTAAAAACTTAGGTTTTTATTTTTATTTTATTTTTATTTTTATTTTTTTTGCATTTTTCTGAAGCTGGAAACAGGGAGAGACAGTCAGACAGACTCCCGCATGCGCCCGACCGGGATCCACCCGGCACGCCCACCAGGGGCGACGCTCTGCCCACCAGGGGGCGATGCTCTGCCCATCCTGGGCGTCGCCATGTTGCGACCAGAGCCACTCTAGCGCCTGAGGCAGAGGCCACAGAGCCATCCCCAGTGCCCGGACCATCTTTGCTCCAATGGAGCCTTGGCTGCAGGAGGGGAAGAGAGAGACAGAGAGGAAGGCGCGTCGGAGGGGTGGAGAAGCAAATGGGCGCTTCTCCTGTGTTCCCTGGCCAGGAATCGAACCCGGGTCCTCCGTAAAACTTAGGTTTTAAAAACACCATTATGGAGAGGGTATGTAGAGGATGGATTGGAAGAAGGAAAAGCCAAAAGCAATGAGACCGATTAGGAAGCGGTTGTAGTATTTCAGGTAAGAAAGAAATGCCTGAGCTAAAGCATTGGTCACAACGATAGGGAAAAGTGCCTATGAGGGATATTCTAGAGGAGGAAGTGACAGAGGTTTATAAGAGGTCAGGAATGGGAAGATAGTAGTGACTTTAATTTAGAAATATAGGAGATGAAAGAAGTTTAGGGTAGAAGGGTACTTGGATGTGGAGTAGAGTTCTGGAGAAAGGTCAAGGCTGGGAATACAGAAAAGTTTATTTCCATTTTGATAAACTAAAAAGTCAGTACTGTTATTTTATCCTGTTTGATCTGCAGGTACTTTTGTCATGTGAAGTTGAACATGGAAGAGGAGGAAGATTATATGTCTGATTCCTTCATTAATGTCCAGTAAGTAAATGTGTACGCCTCATATAATGATATGTATAAGACATTAATGTAGACTCTTAAGCAATGTCATTGACGTTAAATGTGAGGTTGGAAAGTTAGTCTTTCTATTCTATGGGAACACCATCTACCTGTCCACCTAGAAAAATTAGTCAAAAATTACTTTCTTCTTACTTCTTCAACCGTATACTTTCTTTAGTTTCCCACACTCTGGCACCAACCATCATCAGTTTTACTAAAAGTCACTGATTACGTTCTCATATTGATGATAACAAAGATAGTCAGAGAGGTAACACTGAAATACGAAGTAGTGTCAAGTGAGTAAGTATCAAAGTCATGAGAAAACTTCATGTACTCTTCTCAAACAACCATGTCTCTATTCTTCAGGGAAGATATCAGACCAGGATTGCCAATGCTGAGGCAAATCCGAGAAGCCCGTCGAAAAGAAGAAAAACAACAAGAAGCTAATTTGAAAAACAGGCAGAAGAGTTTAAAAGAAGAAGAACAAGAGAGACGTGACATTGGGTTGAAGAATGCACTAGGCTGTGAAAACAAAGGGTTTGCTTTGCTCCAGAAGATGGGATATAAAAGTGGTCAGGCCCTTGGCAAGAGTGGTAAGTCATGTCTAGAAATAAAAAGGCATTCCTAACCACCACATGGTGATTTATCCATGAGTATAGAAATGCCTCTTTAATCTTGTTTATTGATAGAAATTAAAGCAATGTAAGCATCTTAGAGTATCTTATGTGCTAACGAGCATCATGGAGAACTTTCATCTTCCCACATCTACTTTTGACAACCATGGACCATTGAAGACTGCCAATGGGCCTAGCTCAGCCTTGAAGGCACTAACAGCTGGGATGAACTAAGCTTACAATGGAGGCAAGAGCTAAGAAAGGTGACAAGAGAAGGGTTGAGAAGTACCATTGCCAAAGGATAGTGAAGCAACATTGAGGATGATGGCAGGACTCGGCCCTGTTTGCTCTGCACCTGGAGCTGCTGCCTGAGTGACCACGCAGTAGGAGAAGCTCTATTCCCACCTCTCTTTTTAGGAAGTGAGACTGCTTATTAGGTAGAGAGGCTGTATATTTCAAGCAGCTTTTGTAAGCTGTTTTTCTTTTCTTCTCTCCTTTATTGTAATTGCTTTGATCTTCATCTAGCAAGGCTGCCACCCTCTTGGATGTTTAATATCAATCTTTCACCTCTTACAACCCTAAAGAGAAGCTTTGGGTTAGCCTTTTTGAGGACTTAGGTATTCAAAAGGTGGTAATTGATTATAGAGTATTAATGCTCAGATTTCAGTTTGAATATCAGTGAAACAGGAGGAGCTCTGTTTGGAATATTGTAAAGGTGCATACTATGCTTACCTGCAGTTTGAGGAAGAATTTCTAAAGTAATTTGTGTTTTGTTCTTTTTTTAGGAGCTGGTATTGTTGAACCAATTCCTCTCAATGTCAAAACAGGTATGTAATTATTATTAAGGACATTTCCCAGTAATAATAACATATGCTTATATCTAGCACAAATGTTTGCTTAATAAATTCTTCTTTATGTGGTACTGTTACAGTTCTCATCATAGGAAGCCCTCAGTAAAATATTTCTTTTTTTTTATTTTATTTATTTTTTTCATTTTTCTGAAGCTGGAAACAGGGAGAGACAGTCAGACAAACTCCCGCATGCGCCCGACCGGGATCCACCCGGCACGCCCACCATGGGGTGACGCTCTGCCCACCAGGGGGCGATGCTCTGCCCCTCCAGGGCGTCGCCATGTTGCGACCAGAGCCACTCTAGCGCCTGAGGCAGAGGCCACAGAGCCATCCCCAGCGCCCGGGCCATCTTTGCTCCAATGGAGCCTTAGCTGCGGGAGGGGAAGAGAGAGACAGAGAGGAAAGCGCGTCGGAGGGGTGGAGAAGCAAATGGGCGCTTCTCCTGTGTGCCCTGGCCGGGAATCGAACCCGGGTCCTCCGCACGCTAGGCCGACGCTCTACCGCTGAGCCAACCGGCCAGGGCCAGTAAAATATTTCTTAATTAAACTTCTAAACCTTTTAGACTAAAAAGTAAGTTTTGGTGAGTTTAAAATAAAGTTTAAATAAAAAAATTTGGAGGGCCTGACCTGTGGTGGCGCAGTGGATAAAGCGTCAACCTGGAAATGCTGAGGTTGCTGGTTCGAAACCCTGGGCTTGACTGGTCAAGGCACATATGGGAGTTGATGCTTCCAGCTCCTCCCCCCTTCTCCCTCTCTGTCTTTCTCCTCTCTAAAAATGAATAAATAAAATTAAAAAAAAAAATTTGGAGGAAAATTGTCGTAATGAAAATACAAAGTGATCTTTACCTATTGAAATGTTCTAAAAGTATTTTGAGACAGTGCCTGACCTGTGGTGGAGCAGTGGATAAGGTGTTGACCTGGAGCTCTAAGGTTGCTGGTTTAAGACACTGGGCTTGCCTGGTCAAGGCACATGTGGGAGTAAATGCTTCATGCCCCTTCCCTCTTCTCTCTCTCTCTCTCTCTCTCTCTTTCTCTCTCTGCTCTCTTCTCTCTAAACTGAATAAAATCATTAAAAAATGTATTTTGAGACAGATTTATCCATTAAAAGTTTTTTGGTTTTTTTTTTTATTAAGTGAAAGGTAAGGAGGCAGAGAGATAGACTCCCGCATACGCCCTGACTGGATCTACCTGACAAGCCCCTTGTGGGGCAATGTTCTGCCCATCTGGGGCTGTTGCAGTGGTGCTCAGCAACCAAGCTATTTTAGAGCTTGAGGTGAGGTCATAGTGCCATCCTCAGCACCGGAGCCAACTTGCTCGAATGAGCCATGGCTGTGGAAGGGGTGAGAGAGAAAGAAGGGGGAGGCCCTGGCCGGTTGGCTCAGTGGTAGAGCGTCAGCCTGGCGTGCAGAGGTCCCAGGTTCGATTCCCGGCCAGGGCACACAGGAGAAGCGCCCATCTGCTTCTCCACCCCTCCCCCTCTCCTTCCTCTCTGTCTTTCTCTTCCCCTCCCGCAGCTAAGGCTCCATTGGAGCAAAGATGGCCCGGGCGCTGGGGATGGCTCCTTGGCCTCTGCCCCAGGCGCTGGAGTGGCTCTGGTCGCAACAGAGCGATGCCCCGGAGGGGCAGAGCATCGCCCCCTGGTGGGCAGAGCGTCGCCCCCTGGTGGGCATGCCGGGTGGATCCCGGTCGGGCGCATGCGGGAGTCTGTCTGACTGTCTCTCCCCGTTTCCAGCTTCAGAAAAATACAAAAAAAAAAAAAAAAAAAAGGGGGGGGAAAGGTAGAGAAGCAGATGATCACTTCTCCTGTGTACCCTACCCAGAAATCAAACCCAGGACTTCCACACGCCAGGCCAAAACTACCACTGAGCCAACTGACCAGGGCCAAAAGTTTTTCTTAAATATCGGGTGGATCACTTTATAAAATATATAACTCTCTAAACATTATGCTCTACACCTAAAATTAATACAAAATAATATTGACTGTAAACTGTAGTTGAAAAATAAAATTAAAAAATAAATAAATGTTTTTTAATACTTTGAATGAATTAAATGTTTTTTGTTCATCGTATTTGTTTTATTTGTTAATCATATTTATATGAAAATATGACTATTATGTTCTCCCAATTTAAAAAAATTTGTATACTATGACTATCACCTTAGCTCAGACTAATAATGATCCTTATAAGAATCAAATTGTGTGTTTGGGGTTCTAAAAAAATATCTCCAGTGTTTTCTTCTGTCATTCTTGTCAAATAATTTTGAGTGATTATATTTAAGTTACAATTGCATTTAATTTGCAAATGTTTATATTGTCATGGTTTGAAGTATAAAGTCAGTAAGCTCATCAGAGTTGTCTGTGTGAACAGGAAAAAGTGGCATTGGTCACGAGGCACTATTAAAACGAAAAGCGGAGGAAAAATTAGAAAGCTACAGAAGAAAGATTCACATGAAAAACCAAGCTGCAGAAGAAGCTGCAGAACAGTTTCGGTAAAACTTAGTCTTTGTGCTGCTTTTGGTGCCACATTTTCTTGGTGTGGTACATTTTCTGGTCCTTGGACGTAGTAAATGGACAGAGGGAGTACAGACCTGTACTGTGCTCTTTTCTTTCAATTAGAATGCGACTTAGGAACAAGCAAGACGAAATGAAGCTGGAAGGAGATCTCAGAAGAAGCCAGCGAGCCTGCCAGCAGTTGGATACACAGAAGGCAAGCCTTTCACCTGCTTTCAGATTGGCAGTGACGTGCTTCGGCACCCAGTATGATTGGCCATGAATTTGTATTTTTTAAAAAAACAGAACAAAACAAAACACTCTAAGTCTGGTACACCTAGTCTTCTGTGGATTAAAGTAGCAATTTTTAACCTTTTCATCTCGTGTCTGTCACACAAACTAATTTACTGAAATTCTGCAGCACACCACAATATATATTTTTTGCCAATCTGACAAAACAAAATAGGTGTGATTTTGATTTATTCACACTGGACGGCTATTGTGTTGGCTGTCGTCATTTTTTTATTTGACACTAAGGGAAAAGAAGTCAGTGCCCCTGACTAGGTATTGCATGGTTTAAAAATTCTCGTGGTGCAAAAAAAAAAAAAATTTCTTGTGGCACACCTGTTGAAAATCACTGGATTCAAGCTTTTGTTTAACATTTACTAATGATCTATAGTAATTGACTCTCACAATAATGACTTGTTCATGGCAGGAATCTGAGTAATCTGGATTATCTAATAAGGGTTAAGTAACATTTTTACATTTAATTATTCTCTGCTTATTTAAATGTTGGTTACTCAGAGCTACTTTGTGTGGAAATTCTGTGCCCCTGAATATCAGACTAACCAGAATAGCCTATTTTTAGTCCATTTTCAATACCTCACTGTCTCTAGCTAGTATGATCATGGTAGAATACCGACTGTTTCAGATATGAATAATTTCTTAAGTGTGTCTCTGCTTTTATTTTCTACTTTGATAGTTCAAAATAAAATGACTTCATTTAAACTCTCAAAAATTTTATAATATTTTTATCATCTTTAAATAGCTTGCTAGAAGCAACCTCTCATTTTCATATATTTCCCTAGCACTTTATTTCTTTTTTGTTTGTTTGTTTTAATCAAGTAATAGGCAGGGAGGTGGAGAGACAGACTCCTGCATGCAACTGGGAACCTGGGAACCCCCTGTCTGGGTCTGCCCATTTGGGGCCGCTGCCCCAATCCTCGGCAACCGAGCTATTTTAGCACCTGAGGTGAGGCCATCCTTAGCACCTGAGGCCAACTTGCTCATACAAGCCATTGCTGCAGGAGGGTAAGAGGTGGGGTCAGAGAAGCAGATGGTTGCTTCTTCTGTGTGCCCTGACCAGGAATCAAACCCAGGACTTTCACACACTAGGGCAACTCTCTACCAACTGGCTAGGGCACACTTTATTTTCAATGTGTGTTAGGAATCTTTGATTTCCTAGCTTGTCTGTATATTTTATACCCATTAAGCTATTTATATTTATAGCTTATTTTCCTTACTAGATTGTCAGCAGCTTGGAGACCACATTCTCAGTGGGTTCTGCATCCCCAGAGTTCATAGCACAGTGCTTTACTCCTGAAGCTGCGCTCAGTAAATGTTTAATTGAAAGAATGAATTCATGTTGACCTGAACATACTGGTGATAGTCTCATGTTTAGCTATGTTTAATTGGGAATAATTCTACATTTTCAGAATATTCAAGTTCCCAGGGAGGCCTGGTACTGGCTGAGACTTGAAGAAGAGACTGAAGAAGAGGAAGAGGAAGAAAAAGAACAAGATGAAGATGAATATGAGAGTGAAGATTTAAGTGTATGTTTTGGTACCATTTCCTTGAGCACTATTAACATTCTGAGCAGGGTAGTCGAGTGTTATGGGGTGCTGTTCTGGGCACTGTGAGGTATCTAGCAGCATCCCGGGTCTCTGCCCACTGGCTGCATGTTGCACTTCCGCCTTATGACAACCAAAACTATCTCCGGGCATTGGTACATGTCCTCCGAGGGAAAATCGCCCCTGCTTGAGAACTACTGCACTATAGGTTTATTAGCCCCAAATGAAACTTCATGTAATTTTTCTGTTTAGCTTCAGTTTGCCCTTTCACCTCTGCTTCAGTTCAGATGATGCATTAGCTGCAAATGTAAATTATTTTCACTTCTACCTTGTTTCTTGTTACACTTGTGGAAGTGATTCTGAGTACCTCTCTCTTCCACCCATAAACAAAACAAAGTAAAAAAACTCAATTCAGAGGAAGTGGAGATTATTTAAGAAATGAATACACATTTCTGTGGTTACATGTATATAAGAGTTGTGTAGGGAACATTCAAATTTGAAAAATCTTTGTACCACTTAACTTCAGGACCACTGATTAGACCTTTAATGGTAAAGGGAGTCAGTGTTCACCCTCATCCCACTGGGGAAAGTATCAATAGATTCTTGGAAAGTAGAGTGGTCTCTAAAGGCTCCTGATCCTGAAAGAGCCACCCAAACTATTTTCTGAATGTTAACAAGTGGTCTCTGTTGTGTCCAGCAGACCTGTGAAAATACCAGGGTGGCTGGTAAACTGGAACACGTTCTAAAATATTCTGCCTTTGATAGCTCTCCTAACTGGTTGAGAGTGTGGAGGAAGATTTATAGCATTGGGCTAATTCAGCATGATCCTAGAGACCGGAAGCCCAGGATTCTGTTCAGTGGGAACCATTAACGTTCTTGTGCCCTGTATCTAGGTAGTGGACAAATTACAAATACTGACCAGTTACTTAAGAGAAGAACATCTGTATTGTATTTGGTGTGGAACAGCCTATGAAGGTAAGAAAAAACTTTAAACTTTTTTAAAATATTGAACATAGGCCTTGTCATGTAGCTCAGTGTATAGAGTGTCCCAGCACACCTGGGTCATGGGTTTGATCCCTGGTCAGGGCATGTATGAGAAGCAACCAGTGAGTGCACAACTAAATGAAACAACTGAGAACAATGAATTGATGCTTCTCCCTCTCCCTCTCTCTCTCTCTCTCCTCCCCCCCACTTCCTTCCTTTCTCTCTCAAATCAATGGAAAATTTAGAAAATATTGAATGCAAATGCTGTCTGATTTTTAACTTCATTTTTTTCTATAAAAGTCACATTTTCAAAAACCAATGTACATTTCTTATTATCCAAATGGTAATATGGAATCAATATCTTGAAAAAATAGTGGATAGGACTGGCCAGTTACCTCAGTCAGTTAGAGTGTCATCCCAAAACACCAAGTTGCAGGTTCAATCTCCAGTCAGGGCACATTGGGGAAGCAACCAATGAATACTTAAATAAATGGAATAAATGAATCCTTCTCTCTCTCTTCTCTCCCTTCCTCTCTCTGACTCTCTAAAATCAATAATTTTAAAAAGAAAGAAATAGTGGATATAGAAATAATAGACCTTATTAAAGGTATTTTTAACTATTTGGAAACTGAATGTACAAGGGAATTTTTCAGTCTTATTTCGAAAGAAAGAATTTTGAATCATATAAGGATAAGTTTTTCTCATGCTTTATTTTTAGAATCTTTAGCTACAGATACTTGAAAGCTATATTAAATTTTTAGAACTAATTTTTTATATACTGTAGTTAGCTAGAATATTGTCCCAAAAGCATAAGAATTAGCATGTTGAGATCCACTCCATTTCTTTCTTATTGTAAGAAAGAAATGACTGACCTGTAGTACCACGGTAAAGAAAGTGTCGACCTGGAACGCTGAGGTCGCCGGTTCGAAACTTTAGGCTTGCCTGGTCAAGGCACATATAGGAGTTGATGCTTCCTGTTGCTTCCTGTTCCTGCCCCCTTCTCTCTCTCTTTCTCTCTCTCTCTCTTCCTCCCTCCATATATATAAGGATATATATATATATATCCTTCTCCCTCCTCTCTAAAAAATGAATAAAAATCTTTTTAAAAAAGACATTAAATAAAAAGAAAGAAATAGTTAAAATTTTACCATCTGTCATATTAGAGCCAGTTGTTTTCCCTTTAACACATTTTTCTGTTCTGGCTTTACTAACTTGAATTTAATGACTTTGTACTTGAAAGCAAATAGCAAACACAGCTACAAAATCCAAGTTATATTGAAATAATTTTCTAGAGTAGTCTATTAATACAAGTTGTAGTAATCTTTTATTTTCCTCATGTCATTTACAGATAAAGAAGACCTGTCCTCAAATTGCCCAGGACCAACTGCTGCCGATCATGACTAAAATTATTCTTCATAAAGTAGGAACTTGGAAAAGGCCGTTGTTTTCTAGACAGTTGAGCAGTTAGAATCGCCAGACTTTTTGATGCCAGTAAAGAAAGAGGGTTTTTATTATGTTTTGCTCTTTTTGTACTTTAGAGTATAATTGTTCACTGACTTCAATAAAATAATGGAATGCTATTTCAGAACATTATTATAGACATGACCATTACAATGTATTACTCTATTCTGATGCTTAGGGGGTTTAAGGACACCAACAGGGAACTCTCTTATTCACCTCTTCACTTTGGAACAAACTGAGAAATAAGGGGAGTCAGGAGATATCAAAATACCCGCTTTATTGTCAGTGGAGCTGAAACAGAGAGCAAGGCTGACTTGTTCTTCAGTCAGGTTCCCTAGTAAATCTCATTGATTGAAGACAACCACAGATCTCTGCCTTGCAGGGACACTGCCCATCTTGCATCCTGAGACCAGTTAGCTTTCAAGGTGAGCATCTCCACCAGGAGCTAGGCCACACATGCTAAGTTCCTTCTCCCAAAATCATTCATCAGATAAGACCTGTCTGTTGAAAGGGAATGAATGAGGTTTCACAGAGTTTGTTCCCACATTTCTCAGAGCTCAGTGCCTTAAAACTGATTGTTCCATACCTGGGTAGCTCTAAGCAATTTTTAAAGTTATCTTTCTGTCTTACACTGAAATCTGCTTCCATATAATCTAACTGAATACAGCTAAGGACTTAGCATGGCACATCTGTACAGAGCTCCATCCAAGTTGGGCATCAAAATCATGCACTTTTTGTTCAAGTTCACAAGCTCAAGTGCCTCCCCTAGTGATTCTCATTGAGCAAATCTAGGATAGTTCCTGGATATATGTATTTATTTTAAAGTTCTAAGAATGAGTCTCATTAATTACCTGTGGGTAAAAACTAATGCTATAAGTTAAATATAGAGCACTGATGTTTTTGGGATAGAGTTGTGACTGCGTCAGCTCAGTTTTACATCTCACCTTTCAGTAGCAGTGAGCAAGAGGTCAACTTCTTTTTCCTTTTATTAGAAACAGGAGAAAAAAATGGCCCTGGCTGGTTGGCTCAGAGGTAGAGCGTCAACCCAGAGTGTTGATGTCCTGGATTCAATTCCCGGTCAGGGCACTCACTGGAAAAGTGACCATCTACTTCACCCCTCCCTCTCCCCCTTCTCTTTCTCCCTCTTCTCCTGCAGCCATGGCTCGATTAGTTCGATCACATTGTCCCCGGGCACTAAGAATGGCTCCATGGAGCCTCTGCCAACCAAGTTAAAAATAGCTCGGTTAGGAGCACGGCCCCAGATGGGCAGAGCCTCAGCCTCAGAGGGAGGTTGCTGGTGGATCCATCATGGTGCATGCGGGAGTCTGTCTGCCTCTCCTCTCACTTGGAAAACAAGAGGAAGAAGAAAAGGAACAGCATACATGAGAATATAGCAAAAGCTAAGCTATACTGATACAAGTTCATCAGCCTCACAACTTGTTTTAGCCTCTGACCTAATATGATCTATTTCACTTTTCCTCAAGTTGACCTTGGGAAGCTTTAAAAAACAGTTCAAGGTCACACCTGCAGATATTCTGATGTAACTGCTCCCTGTGACCTTAGCATTACTACCCTTGATTCTAAGATGCAGCAGAGTTTGAGAACCACAACCTGGTTATCTGGGCCTTGGTTCTTCCTCCAGAAAATGAATCATTTTTATGAATATAAATATATATATAGAAAATACTGGAGTTTATATACTTGGATAATGCTGTTTAATATTTACTTGTTTCATTTAAAAATAAAATTATATTCATAGCTAAAACAAAGGCATACATCTTTCCCTCATCATCATGAAATCGTTTTCTGTCATTTTAGTCAACGTAACGATATTCATTCAGTCCCAAAGCCGTGTGCAATGGAGTCAGAAGCTGGCTTACTTTTCTCCTTTGACTATGGGGACAACCCACCACCAGCCCAGTGGCCTAGAATATTTTGAGTATGTTCTTCAACAACTATGCTGAGAATGGGAATAACCTGATGGGACCCACGACTTCACCAAAGTTGTGGTCTGCATTCCCAGGCCTAGGGCCTGCCTTGGAAAGTGGGAGATTTCCCACCATTCTTATCCATCAATGGTTAAAACAAAGACTTTCAATGTGAGTCAAAACATTTTCATTTCGTAGGCCTTTTATGAGTTCATGACTAAAGAATGAAAACCAAGGGAAGCAAATCATTGAAAATAATTTTCTAATCATCTTTAGTACATTTGTGTGAAATCTGAAACTTAAACTTTAATGTCATGTTGTCATTTACATGTGTTTATATTGTGCTGCATATTTTCAAAATCCTTTCTACAATTCCTAAAATGTTTCATTTCCCTAATTTTAAATTTCAAATACTGGAGCTTCTAAAATTCAGAATAAACAGACTTCAATGTAGCAAATTGATTTGTTTAACAGACCATTTCTTTATTATTCACCAAACATTTAATTGTTGAAATTTTAAAATGCACATTTATTTAGGATGATACATTTTGTAAGTTCAAGCAAATTAGTACTTATTCCCCATTTATTCAAAAGCACTTCATAGAGGTCGGTCTTTTCGCAGGGCAGTACACTCGCTGCCTTGGGGCATACAGAAATGAGATTGCCTGTCCTGCTTTCCAGAAATTCACAGTATGGAGGAATAGCTGAACTCCGAGGCACACTGGTAAGCACAATACTGAGGTACCAAACAATGGGAATACTAGGGAGACGCTTCCTTCTGAGTGGGAGATGGTAGAACACTAGAAGCAGCACTGAATTTGGGTTCCAAATAGTTTTAAATGCAAAATAATTAGGCCCAGCATTTCCTCTCTTACATATATGAGCAAGAGAAGTGGAAACATGTTCACATAAGCCCTGGCCAGTTGGCTCTGCCTCAGGCGCTAAAAATAGCTCAGTTGTAAGCATCAGCCCTAGATGGGGTTGACGGGAGGATCTCAGTTGAGGCATATGTGGGAGTCTATCTCCCCTCCTCTCACATTAAAAAAAAAAGTCCATATAAAACCTGAATATGGATGAACATTTACAGTAGCCTTGTTCATAAGAGCAGGAAGGAGAAAACCCAAAGGTTCATCAATTAATGTTAATACATAAAATGAAATATCTAATGAAAAGGAATAAAGTACTGATCCATGCTACAACCTGGATGAACCTTTAAAAGTTACACTAAGTTCAAGAGACCATATATAATTCCATTTAAATAAAATGTCCAGAATGGGCAATGGCTATAAAAGGTAGATTAGTGGTTGCCTAGAATTGGGAGATAGGAATGACTGCTAATGGGTACGGGGGTGCCGCGAACCAGCGTGGCTAGTAATTCCTGGCCTGAGTGGGAATGGCACGGAATGAAGAAAATAAACTTAGAAATAGGATGGGATCGGGAGGTCTCTTTGTAACGCAAAAGATAGCTTGCAAAGTGTCTCCGCCCCATATCTGCTTTATTTTTGGGCAAAGTAAAGTCATTAGCAAATCAAAGAGATTATTAACGTCATATTTCCAAGGCAACCCAAGAATTCTCCCAAGTGCAGAAAAACCATCCACCCTGCATAACATCTTAACTTCACAAAACAAAGGATAAAAAGAAAACGGCCTCCAGTCTCTCTGAGGAACATGGAAGATAGGACAGAGCAAACAATCCAGCATCACAGCCAACACGGAGGTGTGGAGAAAAACAGCCTTTGGCAACTTAAGCAAGTGAGGTGGGGCACTGGGCAGACTGTCAGCTTACTGCCAGTCCCCCACACCTCTGTCCCCCACAATCTAAACAGCAAGGACCCTGTCAGCTTGCGGTCCCCAACATGGGGGTTTCTCTGGGGGCTGACAAAAATTGTTTTAAAGTGGACTGTGGTCACAGTATAGAGTACCATGGAGCATTCTTGGGAAAGTTTTGAACCAGAATCTGATCAAGATTCTAGATCTAACTAGATAGGTGGGGGATACTATCAGCCCAATCCTAAGTGGAATGAATTCTACTGATAAAAATTCCAGTTCCTTCCTCAATTAAATGGCACAAGGAAAGAAACTAAAATCAAGGGTAAATTTTATAGGGTAAAAGGGACATCAACTAAACATAGTGTTGAACCTTGATTGAAACAACCTATAGAAAGATAATTTTTGAGCTAGGAAAACTGCATATAAGCTAAATTATCAAATAATTAAATACATCTTTCTAATTTGTTGCATGACAATGATATTGTGGTTTTGTTAAAATTAAAAAGATCTTATCTACTAGAGATAAAGATCATTTTTAAGTATTTACAAGTGAAATGATATAAAGCCTAAAATTTGCTTTAAAATACTCCAGCAAAAGAAATTTTTAATAAAGGGGTAAGTACAAAATTTACATATATCATATATAGATACAGTTATATCTTTCAAAATCTCTTTCTGGGTGTGTGCGTTTTAATTTGTAAGGTTCTCTGGCCTTTGCATTTCTCCTCCTCTAAGAGGATACTTTTTCTTTATTATAATTCTGAGGCTGAGAAAATACATACTTACAAACAAAAGCTTCCAAGAGATACTTTATGTATTTCATAACAGTATAAATATTAAAATGAGAAGGTAAAAATAAGGCTATCTTCTTTTGAGTACAGCCTATTCATTATACCCAGATAATAGTGGTTTTTAAAAAGATTTCTCTCCTCCCAGAAAAAAATTTCAAACCTACAGAAAAGTTCAGAGTACAAGAAACAATTCTTTACCCTCCACCTAGAACTACCAGTTGTTCAGTTGTTAACATTTTACCACATTTGCTTTCCATCTCTCTCTTCATATACACTGATGTTTGCTGAATATTTGAAAGTTGCAAACATAATACCACTTCACCCCTAGATACTTCTGCAAGCATTGCCTAGAAATAAGACATTTTCCTGCATGATTACAATATCATTATCACACCTAAAAATTGATAATTATTCTGTCATCTAATATGCCATGCCCCTTGCCCAGGCTGCCCATTTGGTCTGTGTATTCATCTCTTGCTAGAGGGTCACTTGTAAACCCTGTGCCAGTCCACTTCAGTAGAAAAGGATCCCACCCCGCCAGACGGACCGTTTTCTATGCTCAGCTATTGGCTTATCTGAAAGTTATCTCTTTAAAGTGTTTGTTAGAATTAGATACAAAATGTATGTAAGAGGAGAAGAATAACTGGAAGCACTAGTGGACTCAACATCCAGTTTAAGAAAACTGTACCTTTAAATCCACTTCTCCTGTCTCATCACTCCCATCCCTCCTCAGAGACAACCACTGTTAGGATTTAATATTTCTCATATATTTTCTTCTCTTTATTGTTTTACCACATTTGTTTGGATTCCTAAATAAGATGATTTAATTTGTATGTTCTGGAACTTAATATAAAGGGAATAATTCTGTATATATTTTCTGCTAACTTGTTTTGTTGCTTAACATAACATCGTTCCTGAGAGACATGTTATTACATTTAGCTATAATTCCTTTATTTTCACTGCTATTTAGTATTCCAATGTGAATGTAATACAATGTATGTATCCACTTTTTCTCTTGAAGGACCGTAGTGTTGTTTTCTGTTCCCTTGACTTTTTTTTTTTTTTGTATTTCTCTGAAGCTGGAAACCGGGAGAGACAGTCAGACAGACTCCCGCATGCGCCCGACCAGGATCTACCCGGCACGCCCACCAGGGGCGACGCTCTGCCCACCAGGGGGCGATGCTCTGCCCCTCCGGGGCGTCGCTCTGCCGTGACCAGAGCCACTCTAGCGCCTGGGGCAGAGGCCATCTTTGCTCCAATGGAGCCTTGGCTGTGGGAGGGGAAGAGAGAGACAGAGAGGAAGGAGGGGGAGGGGTTGAGAAGCAAATGGGCGCTTCTCCTGTGTGCCCTGGCCAGGAATCGAACCAGGGTCCCCCGCACGCCAGGCCGGCGCTCTACCCCTGAGCCAACCGGCCAGGGCCCTGTTCCCTTGACTTTTACAAACGGGATTTCTATGAACATTCTCTTGGCACGTATGTAGGAATGGAACTGATGGCTTTCATGGTATATACACATTTAACTTGACTACAGGATACCAAATTATTTTTCAAAGTGATTATATATAACATCTTTTTATGGTTACTATTTTTCTCCAACTGGCTTGTCAGCTACTTAAGATAGGGAAAGAGCTTATTTTTTGGCCTAGAAACAATGGACATTTAATAAATATTCATTAATTGATATAAAAAATTGAGGGATTTTTTTTTTCATCTTCATGATCAAGACACATCTGGGGCAAAATCAAATGTAAAAATGTTTTTTCCAAGTTAAAAAGTGTAAACCATTCTACAAATGTAGAAAAAAGGGAAAAATGAAAAAAACAGGTAAATATCATCAATATTCCCCAACAGATTTTAGACAGTTACAAGAAAACCGAACAGGAGACGGACGCAGGACACCTTCTTAGAAAGGTGCTGTGTTTGTGTTTCGCATCTTGTTCTCCGCAACGTTATTCCACTCCGTCAGAGTCGTCAGTATTTCACAGGCGGTAGGTCGTTTCTTGGGGTCCACTGAGAGTAATTTCTGTAGAAGACTTTTCTGTAATGATAGAAACAGTCATTATGAAGACATAAAACATTAAAATAATAAAATTCTGATTATTTTCAAGTGCTTACTTCTTTGCCATCAAATATATCTGGGACACAACCCTTCCTTAGATCTTCAAAAATCTGAAAAATAAAACATACATATACATACATTCATTAGGGAATTATTCACTTGGGAGGAAAACCAAACTTAGGAAGCACAACAAGCTGGTGATACCCTAAATCTAGGATATTTTTATATCTATGGAAAGTCTCTTTAGCCGAGAAGCTAGCAGAACTCCCTTTACCCACTCTGTCCTATCTAATAACCATCTTCAACATTACATGTTTAAGTGTTAAGAGCATCATATGCCTTATCTTCCCTCATCCTGGAGCCCGATCCTGTTTTTATTGTTTTTTAGGTGAGAGGAGGGTAGATAGTGAGGCAGACTCCTGCATATACCCTGACTGGGGTCCACTCAGCAACCCCATCTAGGGCCAATGCTCAAGTTCTAAGTTATTTTTAGCACCTGAGGCTGATGTGCTGGGATCAACCAAGCTATCCTCAGCACCCAGGGCCATGCTCAAACCAACTGAGCCATTGGCTGTGGGAGGGGAAGAGAGAGAGAAGCAGAAAGTTGCTTTTCCTGTATGCCCTAACCAGGAATCAAACCTGGGATGTTCATACACTGGGCCGACACTGAACTCAATTGATATCAATTTTTCGGGGGTGGCCGACACTGGGATGTCTATACACTGAACGGCCAGCCAGGATGTTCAAGTCCTATCCAATAGGTATTTTCGTTACCCCTGTTTTACAGAGAAGGCTGATAACTCCAAGTTAAGTCCCCTTTAGTGAGCGTCAGGCTAGGAGATACAGTTGCATAATGCATTTTGTGGCTCCCCACTGCCTTCACAAGAAAGTCCACATTCTTGCCTTAATTTAGCCCAACATGTCTTTCCAAACCCATCAACCAACACTTCCTTATAGCTTATATACGCCAATAAAAATATCAGACTCTGCCGAATATTCCCAAACACACTCTGCACATCTCTGTCACCATACTGGAATCACCTTCTCTATTTGGGACTATTAGAAGCCAACCAACCCTTTAGAGCTCTGCTTCAACCCCTCCATGAAACCTAAATCCCCACAGCTGGAAAGATCTCCTCCTAGCTGCTCCCCTAAAACTTCAAGCCTTCTCCAACATTTACAGCATTCTCATATAGTACCTTCCATTCTAGAATATGAGCTCCTTGAGAACAGGGGACATACTCATTTTCATAATCCCTGTAGCATTTAGCTCAGTGTTTTACACCAAGCAGGCAATCAAAATTCTACTGACTTATTCAAATAGAAAGGAACAGCTATGGTTTTATGATATGCACACGCCTTTCAAATAAAAACTCAAAGTTTTTGGTCTTTAACAAAAAGGGGTTTTTGTTTGTTTTAATTTTTCAATTACAGATGACCTACAATATTCAGTCTCGATACAGCTTTTCCTTTGTATCCTTAGCTGTAGGAGTTCAGTTCAGCTAGTCCCCGGGTAGTTCCCAAGTGTGGCTGTTCTAGACTTCAGCGGGGATTTTGATGTAGTCATGAGGAGGTGGGCACAGAGTTTACCGCTCCCTACATGGACCAAACTTCCAACAAAAAGTTTTGGTCCAACCGTGAAAGAGATAAAAGCCGTATTTCATTTGCAGTCAATACTAATGTGTTCAAGCCCATCCTTACATGACGGTAGTAACTCTGGCAGCACTTTGAAGAATATGGCCAATAATTTTTGTTGCTAAATTTTTTCTGTAAGATTATTTACCTTCCTCATTTCCGACCGTGTGGGACATATGTAAAGAAGCTCTGCAAGGATTAGCCCTAAAGCAAAGATGTCCACTTCATTTCCATAGTCTGGTGAAGAGACCTAACGAGACCAAAATATATTCATATGTCATTCACCCAATACAAATACCCATGCCTTCTGAAGAGAAAACAGTTATCTGACTAAAATATATAACAGTGTATGTTTGTTAGCAAGATCTCTGGAGTCCAACTGCCCAAGTTCAAATCTCTGTCACTAACTAGCTGATTCACCTGTGTTAATTAACCATCAACATGGGAATAATCTCAACCATAAAATGGGGATAACAACAGTTTCAACCTCAGAGTTTGGTTGTGGGGGTAAACAAGATGGGTCAGCGGAAACAGTTAAAATAGCTCCAAACATTGCAATAAAGCAAGTCACGTGATCTTTTTGGTTTCCTAAAAAAACAACCCGGCCTGACCAGATGGTGGTGCAGTGGATAGAGCATCGGCCTGGGATGCAAAGGACCCACGTTCAAGACCCCAAGATCGTTGGCTTAAGCACAGGCTCACCAGTTTGAGCGTGGGGTCTCTGGCTTGAGCACGAAATCATAGACATAACCCCATTGTCACTGGTTTGAGCCCAAAGGTTGCTGGCTTGGCTGTACCCTCACTCCCCATCAAGGTACATATAAGAAAGCAATTGATTAACAACTACGATGAACAACTAAGGTGCCACAATGAAGAACTGATGCTTCTCATCTCTCTCCCTTGTTTGTCCGTCTCTCTCACAAAACAAAACAATACAAAACAAACAAAAAACCCCACAATGTACATTAATTTAAAATGCATTATTGCTAAAAAAATGCTAACCCTCATCCGAGCCTTAAGAGAGTGGCACAGCTATACGTATTTCGGTGTACATTATAGTTATTAAAAGGAGTGTCAGATCTACTTGTACTGATACAGAAAAATTATGATGCATAGTTGAGTAAAAAAAATCCAGTCACAAAAGACCATTATAGTATTCCAGTAAAAAATCTATGTGTATGTATATATATTTTTGTGTAAGAAAGTCTGTGTAAATACGTGTATTTGTATATGTATATAAGTTTACCTAAAATGATCCTAAAGGATAAATGTGATGACTGGGAGTGGAACACACAGCACGGTGTATAGAGATGTGCTGCAGAACTGAGCACCTGAAACCTGTACAATTATATTAACCCGTGTCGCCCCATTACACTCAATTTAAAAGTAAAAATTTAATATTTTTTAAAAAGGATCAACAACAAACTGTAGTTCAAGTAAAAGTATAAAGGAAGGTTAATTATCCATTTTTGTTCCATTTACTTCTATACTGTTTTGATTTTATCAAAGGTGTCTTATTTTTATAATTTTTTAAAAATTGAAAGAAGTAAAAAAAAAATAAGAGAAAGAACAGGGACCTCACCTGTTCTGGGCTCATGTACAGTGGAGTTCCCCTATTACTTGTCCGCTTTTCATCATATTTCTGGAATGTTACGAGTCCAAAGTCTCCAATCTTTATTTTGTTATTATTTACTAAAAATATGTTACTTGGCTACAGAAAAAGAAAAGAATATTTAATTTTTTAAATAAGTACCAATATGACAGACTGGTATCAAATATCCAAATCATATTTTATAATAGCTATTTTTAAAATTATATTATTTATTGATTTTTAGACAAAGAGGAAGGGAGAGACAGACAAAACATCCACCTGTTCCTGTATGTGCCCTGACCAGGGATCAAACTGGCAACCTCTGCACTTCAGGATGAGGTTTCTAACCAACCGGGCTATCCAGCCAGGGCAGCAATGGCTATTTTTATATTTACTTACAGGGGTGGGAAAAGTAGGTTTACCATTGTTTGTATGGAAAATAATACAATAATTAATAAATAATATTTAAAAATAAACTGTTTCGTGTATTCACAATGGTAAACCTACTTCTGTTGGCCCCTGGGTAAGGCATTTACCCTTACATAGGGAGCCCAAAATAAACATTTAATATCACAGGTCTTTAAAATACCAGTTGAGGAAGTCAGGACTTCTCTATAAGCAGAGAAGACTTATGGCAGAGCGGCCTTCTAATATCTGGAGAGCTGTTTGGTAGAGGTGGATTCATTCTGCATGGTCCCAGGGGATAAATCCAGGACTAGAGGGTGGGGACGAAAAGATCTGCTGTAGCGTAACCTAAATATATATACTCACAGCGTGATTCAAAGAATGGGAGTTCACGAGTCCCCTCTCCCAGGAAGTATACAAGAAAAACTAGACATCCACTGAGTGGAAATGTTGCCAATATGAGTCCAGGATTTGATGGAGTTTCAAGGAGACACCCTTAAGATCCCTTCGAAATTTGAGATTCTTAGGATGGCTCTCTTCCCAGTAATGCTGCAGGATATCATGTGCAGACTTTCTTGTGGCTTCCTTGATATCAATTTTTTCAGGCCTCTGACAACTTCAAAAACACACCCCCTCTACCTTTGAAGGCATACCAAGTTAACTGGAAGCTGATAACTAGCACTGAAGTGTTTTTCCATGTAATTCTTTGAGCACATTGAAAAAAATCAAAGGAACAACAGAATAAGGGGCGTACATCCTTTCCACAAATTTGTAGACAGTACTGACCAATATTCTAAAAGACTATGAAAGCAGATGGTTATCAAGGAGGAAATTAGTATTTTGGCATTGTTGAAAAGACTAGACTTTCAATACAGTGTTGGGCTACACATTCACACAGAGACCTCATGTACCAGCACTTACAAAAGGGCCATAATAAAGGGGCTGAAAGAGAAATCAGCACAGGACGGCTGAAAGAGGAGCTTTCAAGTAGCCAGCCTAATAAGGTGTACATAGAAATTAACAGCTGGATCGACATAATGGACAATGAGAGTGGAACCTAACACCAATGTGCGTGGGTGGGTGGGGAGAGAAAATGTGCCAATCTAATTCCAGTGACAGTGCAGGAATGTGTTGGGTTGGCAAGTGCGACCGCTAGTCCCACACGAGGCTGTAACTTGACTAGAGAAACAGGAGGTGACACGTGCGATGCTGTGCAAACATGTAAGCTGGATAGGATGATGTGGTAAGAATATCAGACTGCTTACTTATTGTTCATTAAAAAGAAAAAGAAAAACAGTAATGCCATATTTTGTCTAATCAGTTACAATATGCTTCGGAAAAATGTTGGGTTGTAGGGCATTAAAAAACAGGGCCAATTTTACATAGAAGTACAAAAATAAGGGTTGATGATCAGGCTGAGGATGAACAAAGAAGCATGGGCCTCACGGGACTGAACCTCCAAGGACCGCATGTCCTCACTCCAGAAACTTCTATGTCCCTCCTCCAGAGCCTTTGGTCTAGTTCCTAAGATTCCGACAGAAAGTGGTAAGCACTGGTAGACTTCACTTAATGGGCTTTAGTGGGTCAAGATCATTCCCTGGCAAAGCCACCTGCAGCTGGTGCTTTGTGAGGCATCACCAAAAAAAAAGCATGCCTTTGTTTGCACCCTAGCTCAGATGCAAGACAGCAACAGTAGCAGTGAAGGTGGAACAGCTGTAGAAGATGGAAGAAGGCTCAGTAGCATTAAAATCTGACCTTCGAGCACAGAGATAGAGCAGACAATCACTGCAAACACACAAAAGAAAACATCAGTCTATGACAGTGGTTCTCAAAGTGTGCGCCCTAGAAGATTTCCAGGTGCGCCCTATTGTATTCCAGAGAAATATGTGCCTGTTAGGGACCAGAAAACCAACAGGGTTTTTGGAGTTTAGATTTTTGGAGGATAGAGGTGTGGAGAATTGGCTGTAAGCTGACAGTCTGCCCAACTCCCCACCTCACTTGCCTGATTAGGTTGCAAAAGGCTGTTAAGCTGTGGTGCTGGAATGTTTACACTACCCTCCATGTTCCCCAGAAAGACTGGAGGCAAGTTCCTTCTATCCTTTGTTTGGTGTAAAGTTCAGATGATTTGTATGGTGGGGCTTTTGGATTGATGATTAAACATAAGGAATTGTCTCTTGAAGCCTTTTGGATTTCTATAAAAGAATATGTGGCAATATCTAAAAAAGCTTTGAACATTTTACTACAATTTTCAGCATCCTATTTATGTGAATTAGGATTCTCTACCCTCAACACAATTAAGAGTAAAAAGAGAGGAATTCTTCAATGTATTGACAAGGAAATGAGAGTTTGCCTTTCAAATATATGCTCAAACATTGAAGAAATCACTAGGACACATCAGGCTCATGTTTCTCATAAACAAAAGAATGAAAAAAACTTAACACATTTGCGCCAGGACCTGCCAAATTTACTAAATCTTACTAAAAATGAATGTATCTATATATATAAGAAGATAACTTTTTTGTCATTTTTAAATTTTTTAACCCCTCTTTTTTATGAATTCTAAAAAGCATAACAAAAAATATAACATAAAAATGTTTTTTAATGTCAGAATGAATTTAATTTTGTCGTATTTATTTTGTTAATTACCATAAAAGCACGCTTGGACTTTACATTTTTTCTTTATATTTGACTTAATTATTATAACATATTTCTCAGAAATTTGTATATAGTGCACCTACAATTATTTGTAGGATTTTAAATGCGTCCTGACTTCAAAAAGTTGGAGATCCACTGGTCTATGACATGGGCACAGGCAGTGTGAGAAGTATAAGAGAGGAGAAGGAAAAGGCAGACGTCCAGTCAGCAGCAGACAGAAATGCACTAGTTCATCATGAGGACAGGATGGGAAACAATACCCAAATTACTCCTTTAACTCTATATATGATTTATTCCAAAGTGAAAGTATAGCCATTCTAAATTTATCTTTTTGAACGTAGTCCTTATTGTTATGTTCCAACTTCAAAGAGTACCTTTAGATATTGTTAAAGAGAGACACTGGAACTAGGTAGACTCCAACAGGAAGGCATCAGACATTCACCCCCTGGGCCAACCAAGGAGACAATATGGTTTAAGGGCCACTTACTCCTATCAAGGCCCAACAAACAACTATCTGTGTAAGTGCTTATTTTACTCAAGGAAATTTTTACTTTGTTCCTCCTTCCCGGTGTTCTAGATAGGGATGGAGAAGCAGATAGCCAAGATCCATAAAACAAGGCTTCTGCCTCATTCAGAGTGATCTGGAAAGGCTAAATATAGGAACTGGAATGAAGGGGTCAGGCAGAAGAGCATTCAGAATATGAGCAAAGGTTCAGTGACAGGATTCAGAATGGCTAGTTTATGATGACAGCAGGCAAATCATAGAGCATAGAATATGGGGGAGAGACTGAAAGTTGTTCTATCTCTCTCTTCTTTTGCTTTGAAGAGATGGAAAAACTGCTCATCAAGATCATGTAGGATGCTGGGAAAACAGAAGAAAATGAAAATACAAAGGTGTGCTGCATACTCCAAGATTTGGATTGTTGCAGTTTTCCAATCATGAGACAGAGGTGTCTAAATGCCATAAAAATTCTAGACTCTGGACCTAGTAGTTGTGACTACCCTCAAGAATTATGGCTGATGATCTGGCTGGTTGGCTCAGTGGTAGACTGTCGGCCTGGCATGTGGAAGTCCTGGGTTCAGTTCCTGGTCAGGGCACACAGGAGAAGTGACCATCTGCTTCTCCACCCCTCCCCTTTCTCCCTCTCTCTCTCTCTTCTCCTCTCAGTCATGGCTCAATTGGTTCGAGCAAAGTAGGCCTTGGGCACTGAGGATGGCACCATGGCCTCTGCCTCAGGCACTAAAAAAAAAAAAATGGCTCCATTGCTGAGCAATGGCTCCAGATGGGCAGAGTATCGCACCCTAGTGGGTTTGTCTGGTGGATCCCTATTGGGGCACATGCAGGAGTCTGTATCTCTGCCTCCCCTCCTCTAACTAAAATATATATATTTTAAAAAAGTAATGGCTGAAATCCCTCTACTGGGTATATACCCCAAAAACTCAGAAACATTGACTTGTAAAGACACATGCAGCCCCATGTTCATTGCAGCATTGTTCACAGTGGCCAGGACATGGAAACAACCAAAAAGCCCATCAATAGATGACTGGATAAAGAAGATGTGGCACATATACACCATGGAATACTACTCAGCCATAAGAAATGATGACATCGGATCATTTATAGCAAAATGGTGGGACCTTGACAACATTATACGGAGTGAAATAAGTAAATCAGAAAAAACCAGGAACTGCATTTTTCCATACATAGATGGGACATAAAAGTGAAACCAAGAGACATTGATAAGAGTGTGGTGGTTACGGGGGGGAGGGAGGAGAGGGAGAGGGAAGGGGGAGGGGGAGGGGCACAGAGAGAACTAGATAGAGGGTGACAGGTCAATCTGACTTTGGGTGATGGGTATGCAACATAATTGAACTTTAAGATAACCTGGACATGTTGTCTTTGAATATATGTATCTTGATTTACTGATGTCACCCCATTAAAAATAAATAAAAGGAAAAAAAAAAAAAAAAAAAAAAGTAATGGCTGAGAAACCAGGAGGACCCATGTTCCCAAAGCCATAGTCACCAGAGTCCCTTCTGCCTCTCAGACAAGCCTTAGTAGCAGCAGAGGCAAGGAGAGAGCACTCAGCTGGCTGTGTCAGCCACAGTAATTATCTGCATGGAAATATTCAGTATACTAAAGCTACTACTGTTTACAACTGGAATATGACTACCAGCCAGATAGCACCAGAAGTGAATGAGCTCCTTCCTATGGAGAGCTCAGCAGCTTGATAAGCTTACTCTATGGGCAAGTTCTATATCTAGTCTCACTTTAGAGGATCAGAGAAATTGTTTCTTCATGACTGCCAAATAATTCTAAAACTTGAAATGACAGATTTTATTTTATTTTTTTATTTTTTTATTTTTTTATTCAGTGAGAGGAAGAGAGGCAGAGACAGACTCCCATATGTACTCTGACTGGGATCCATCACAAGTAAACCCACTAGGGGGCAATGATATGTGTATCTGGGTTGTTGCTCCATTGCTCAGCAACTCAGCTCTTCATAGCACCTGAGGCGAGGCCATGAAGCCATCTTCAGTGCCTTGAGCCAACTCACTCTAATCCAGCCATAGCTGAAGGGGAAGAGAGAGAGAGACAGAGAGAGAGGGAGAGAGAGAGAGAAGCAAGAGGGAAAAGGGTGGAGAAGCAGATAGTTGTTTCTCCTGTATGCCCTGACTGGGAATTGAACCTGGGAACCACACACTGGGCTGATGCTCTACCCCTGAGCCAACTGGCCAGGACTGATAGATTTAAAAATTATTAAATTGCCTGCCCTGTGGGGGCACAGTGGATAAAGCATCGACCTGGAATACTGAGTTCACCAGTTAGAAACCTTGTGTTTGCCCAGTAAGGCATATACAGGAAGCAACTACTACAGGTTGATGCTCCCCACTTCTCCCCGCCCCCACCCTCTCCTATCTATAAAAATCAACAAATTAACAATTTTTAAATTATTATATTTATCAGCCTGACCAGGCAGTGGCACAGTGAATAGAACATCGAACTGGGATGCAGAGGACCCATGTTAGAAACCCCAAGGTTGCTGGCTTGAGTGCGGGATCACCAGCTTGAATGCAGGGTCACTGGCTTAAGCATGGGATCATAGACATGACTCCATGGTCACTGGCTTGAAGCCCAAGGTCGCTGGCTTGAGTCCAAGGTCACTAGCTTGAGCAAGGGGTCACTCCCTCTGCTGTAGCACCCTGGTCAAAGCACATATGAGAAAGCAATCAATGAACAACTAAGGTGCCACAACAAAAGAATTGGTGCTTCTCATCTTTCTCCCTTCCTGTCTGTCTGTTCCTATCTGTCCCTCTCTCTGATTCTGTCTCTGTCAAAAAAAAAAAAAAAATATATATATATATATATATACACATATATATTATTTATTAATTTCTAACACAGCACATTTTTCACTTACCTTAAGATCTCTATGAATTAAATTTTTTGAATGTAAATAATTCACTCCTACTACTATTTGTTTAAATAATTCCAAAGACAAGCATTTGTTTGGTTCTTTGTCTCTTCTGTTGTCAATCCATTGTTCCAATGTCCCTTTATCACAGAATTCCATTTGGATGAAAAGGCACTCAATTGATCTGGATATAAAAGTCACAGAAAAAGAACAATAAAAATGAATATATAAAAAATACATTTCGGCCCTGGCCGGTTGGCTCAGCGGTAGAGCGTCAGCCTGGCGTGCGGGGGACCTGGGTTCGATTCCCAGCCAGGGCACACAGGAGAAGCGCCCATTTGCTTCTCCACCCCCCCTCCTTCCTCTCTGTCTCTCTTTTCCCCTCCCACAGCCAAGGCTCCATTGGAGCAAAGATGGCCTGGGCGCTGGGGATGGCTCCTTGGCCTCTGCCCCAGGCGCTAGAGCGTCGCCCCCTGGTGGGCGTGCCAGGTGGATCCTGGTCGGGCGCATGCAGGAGTCTGTCTGACTGTCTCTCCCCGTTTCCAGCTTCAGAGAAATACAAAAAAAAAAAAAAAATACATTTCCTTTCTAAAATTATACCTTCTCTTCTTAAGTGTAAAATATGCCTGAAAACAAATCTAAATAAATAATTTAAATCAAAATATAATAAACCATTTATATCTATTTTTGGTGGGGTTTTTTTTTGTTGTTTTTTTGAAGTAAGAAGTGGGCAGGCAGAGAGACAGACTCCCGCATGCTTCCCGACCAGGATCCACCCAGCATGCCCACAAGGGGGCGATGCTCTGCCCACGTGGAGCATTGCTCCATTGCAACCAAAGCCATTATAGCGCCTGAAGCAGAGGCCATGACGCCATCCTCAGTGCCCAGGCCAACTTTGCTCCAATGGAGCCTTGGCTGCAGGAGGGGAAAAGAGAGAGAGGGAGAAAAAAGAGGGGGAAGGATGGAGAAGTAGATGGGTGCTTCTCTTTTGTTCCTTGGCCAGGAATCGAACCCGGGACTTCCACACGCCAGGCTGATGCTCAGCTACTGAGCCAACTGGCCTGGGCGGCCATTTATTTAAGTTCCCTGATGTCCACAGCTTTATTTGTTTAGCTAATTTATGAAGTCTAACCCTGTCTATTCTTTAGTGCTGAAGGTCCCTGATCAACTTTCTAAAAGACAGGAATGAAAACTATACAACAGAATTGCAGAAAACCAAATTTATTTATTTATTTTTTTGTGACAGAGACAGCTAGGGCCAGACAGACAGGAAGGGAGAGAGATGAGCAGCATCAATTCTTTGTTGCGGCACCTTAGCTGTTAATTGATTGCTTCCTCATATGTGCCCTGACGAGAGGAGGGGGGGCACTACAGTAGACTGAGTGACCCCTTGCTCAAGCCAGTGACCTTGGGCTCAAGCTGGTGAGCCTTGCTCAAACCAGATGTGCCTGCACTCAAGCTGGCGGCCTCAGGGTTTCTAATCTGGGTCCTCCACATCCCAGTCTGACACTCTATCCACTGTGCTACTGCCTGGTCAGGCCCAAATTTTAGTATTATATAAAGTAATTTTAAAATATTTTAATTCACCATCAATCTACTGAGCATCTATTTTGTAAAAGGCACAGATCAGGTACCTAGAGATGAGAAAATGAGTTAGACACTACCCTTGCTGTCATGGGGATGACATTTTAAAAGAGAGAGGTAAAGGAAAAACAGACCTACAATAATAGCACAAGGATTGGTACTCTAAAAGATATGCCAACAAATTGCTATGAGATATAAGTGGGAGGACTGGTTTTGCTAACCATGTTTTGTTATTTGTTTTTTCTGAAATAAGTTGGCCTCATTATTAATTTATATTCTTTGACATATGTTGGCTAGAAAATAGAAAGAGGTAGCCAAGAATTTGCATAAAAATGAAATCCTATGTGCTGACAGTCAAGAACTCCTGAAACAGATGACAATGTTCTCAGTACACGGGATGGAGACTGGTCTGGGGTCAGGAGATGATTAATGATCAGGCCCACAATTGCCTCAGCATTGCAGTGACCAAGGAACGTCCCCAAGAAACACTGGGTGAGTTTGAAAGCAGTGCCAGCTCGTTAGAACCGTCCAGCCCTTTGGCAGCGAATGACCTGAGACAAAACGTAACCGGTGCAAGGGGAGGTGCCCCATCACAGCTCATGGTCTTAAAATTATTTTCACTACCATAACCAGTTTCGGTGCCGTTGCATTTGAAAGAGGCCCCTTGACTGCTTCTACCAATCAAGGGCCCGAGAGAGGAAGAGACAAGTGCTGGCAGCTGAGGAGGGCCCTCCAACTGCAGCATCTACGAGTTGTTCACTTCCTTCTCAAGACGGCACTGACAGCCTACACCGAAGTCGGGGCATATGAGCCACGTATCCAAGAAACAACGGAGTCAGGAAAGCTAAACCAAAGATTCTGAAAAACAGCTGAGGACAGGGAAAAAAAATATTTGAAAATAAGTTTGGGGCAAGGAGAGAAAGGAAAAGATTATTCATTGTCTTCTTTTCTGCAGAATGGAGACATAACTGTCCCAAACAGTGTTTGTGGTTGTGGTTATTAAATTTATTAATAAATGGCCTTATTCAATGGCCCACACATACTCAATGACATTTTCCACCATTATGGCTATGAGAATTTCTTTTTAGTTACCTTTTTCTGCCGCTTTCATCATAAATATCATCAATGCCACTCCAACTATGATAGTAGCGAACAATATTGTCATGAAAAAGGTCTGTCAAAACACTTGCTTCCCGTAGTACCTTTTCTTCATTTCTGAAAAGAAACAGGGAACATAAAGTGTCCGTATACATCCTGATAATAACAAAACACCTCCTTTATTAAACAGTTGCCATGGTTCCCACACCGAGTTTTAGAATGAAACCCAGGACCACTGAAAAGGAAAACTGAACATACAGGAAAAAAACAGCCATTTTCATTCTCAACATAAAAGAAAAAAAAACAGTGACTTAAACTATCCCAAACATCAGGCAATTTAAAAGTCATTGGCAGTAGTCTCTGAAATGCCCATAATATAAGTTTTGGTAGCTAATTCACACATTACATTTTGGTTAGACTTGTGTTGAAGTCACTCTGAATATCATCAACAAACCCTACATGGGCAGCAAGGGTAGGTAACCCCGGCAGCAGGAAGCGCCGAGTTCAGAATTTTCAGTGTGTGGCAAAGACACACGAGGGAGAGGGTCTATGCAGAGCAATGGAGACTTCACTGTGCGGGTACAGGAGCTTGACAAGGATATGTAGTCAAGAGTTAAGACAATTCTATGCTAAAAGGATGAAACAAATTTGAAATGTCAAGGATGAGAAAAGATCAACAAAGACTGTACGACTTAAGTTTTTAATTTGACAAATTATTTACATGACATACAATTTGTAAAAATGAAGAAAATGTTACTCGTGTAAATGATGATCCTAGCACAATCAGTTGTTATTTTGGGTTATTTCTTATTGTTTCTTTTATATATGTTTTGATATATTTGTAATTACAGTATGTCATTTTTACTCTGTTTTCATGTTATCTTTACAATTTTCCTTGTGGTTTTGCAATCTGCATAACCAGTGTTTATGTAATCGATTAGTTCCCTCCCTTCCCCCCCTCCATCCCTCCTTTCCTCCATCCTTTCTTTTTTTCAGAGAAGCAGAGAGAGAGAGAGAGAGAGAGAGGAACATTAAGTTGTTCCTGTCTGTGCCCTGACAAGGGAACTGAACCAGCAATCTCCGTTCTCTGGGACGACCAAGCTATCTGGCCAGGGCTTAATTTTTTTAGAGATAGAGAGAGGAAAAGAGAGAGAGGTGAGAGAAAAGGAAGCATTCATTTGCCGTTCCAGCGTCATGCATTCATTGGTTGTTAACCAGGGTAGAGTAAGATCATTTTAGAATAAGCCAAATTCCTGATGGTAGAATAACATTTTTAAGGATGACTGGAAAAAAGTAAATAATATACTACTGAAGAAGACATACATAAAAATATTAATGCAATTCAACGTACCTTCTCATTTAAAATAATAAAACATTTACTACTTACTTTTTATCATATTTAACACGTTTAATAACAAAAGTCTTCCCAATCACGTTCTGTTTTGCTTTGAAAACATGGCCATATCCACCTGAACCAATTGGTCTTATTTCTGAAAAATCCTCGACAAACCTTAAAAGATAAATGCCACTGTTATTCTGAGGTTCGGTGCTAGCTGGCCCCCACACTTCTGCTTTCCCTTAAGGTCACTATTGAAATGGACTGTATAACAAACATGACTCTCCCCTTCTGAGTAAGAAGGGCCCACTTCAGAGAAACCCTTGAATCACAGAGGATAGTTCCTCCCCCACTTCCTCCCAATATACCAGATCACCCCTAGTAGTCACAGTCAACTCCTGGCTGTATAACAGCCATGATAAAAAAAAAAATTATCACAAGTACAGAACTGTAGAAAGAAACATCATGCTGTGCTCCACAGCTGCCACCAAGCTGTTGTAAGAGAAATGAGTGGGTGCTCTGGGCCCGCTAGGCTTGCAGGCCCCACCTTCCATCATGAAGCCCTGCCAGTTCTACCCCTAAAGCACATCAGTGGGGTCTGCCCAGTTTCCCCATCTCTGACATCTTTGCCCCCAGTTCCAGCTTCCATCAGGCTCCTGTGGGACCTTACTGGACACTCCACTTCCTCCTTCTCCACTTGTATACATGATCCACACAGCAACCATGGGATAAAAACTGAGCCTGATCATGTCTCTATTGCCTAACTGCCCATCGCCTAGCTTTACATTCAGCAAGAAACAGAGAGCCCTTCAATAGCCTCCAAGTAGCCACGCGGTTTGGCCCCTGCCTCCCTCTCCGGCTTGTCCCCGGCACAGTGCCCAGGTTCACTGGACTTCCAGCGCACAACCTTCCCTCTGCTCCCTGAACACTCGCCTCACCTGGGCCACCAGCACCTTCCTGCAGGCTCTATCTGCTTTTGCAGAGCCGGGAGCCTCCCACCTGCCTGTGCTGCCTCTTTCTTCAGGCCTCTGACCACAGTTTGAATTACAGACTTTTTCATGTAAATTTTCATCCCCACAAAACTCTGAGAGCAGAGGCTGTTCCATTTGTTCTCACTCACGATCCAATGCTCAGCCCCGTGCCAGCTATATATTAAGTACTTATTCAACATCTATTGAATCTTTATTGGTTTAAAACTCATTTTCAATGCTCCTTTTAGTCAATAGGCCTCCTTTGGGTTTTAGTGGGGGTTTTTTCTTTTTACAGAGAGAGTCAGAGAGAGGGATAGATAGGGACAGACAGGAACTGAGAGAGATGAGAAGTATCAATCATTAGTTTTTTGTTACAACACCTTCAGGGGTCCCAAACTTTTTATACAGGGGGCCAGTTCACTGTCCTTCAGACCGTTGAACTGACCCCAATGAAAGAGATGCCCCTTCTGGAATTGCAGCAGAAGCCAGATAAATGGCCTCAAGGGGCCGCATGCAGCTGGCTGTAGTTTGGGGATGCCTGCTTTAGTTGTTCACTGATTGCTTTCTCATATGTGCCTTCACCCTGAGTGACCCCTTGTTCAAGCCAGGGACCTTGGGTCCAAGCTGGTGAGCTTTGCTCAAACCAGATGAGCCTGCACTCAAGCTGGTGACCTCGGGGTCTCGAACCTGGATCCTCCCCATCCCAGTCTGACGCTCTATCCACTGTGCCACCGCCTGGTAAAGCCTCCTTTGTTTTAGATATTTTTTTATATTATTGTGGTTTTTAAAATTTATTTTTTAATATATGAGGTTGGGTTGACATGGTTCGCCAAACCATAAAGGTTTCAGGTATACAACTCAATATAACGCCGTCTACACACTGCAACCCAAACATATGATCTACCACTGGAGGAACCCTTTTTTGAAAGTGAAATCTGGAGACTGAAAAACAGATTCAAGTGGCTCTATTCTGATTCCTGCAGGAGTATTTTTTAAATCCTGGTTTATAGAAATATTTGCTCTCAATATTAAAAACTTGCATAGATGTCCGAGGAATCCACACAGTATCACAGAGATCTGCACTAACTACCACCGTCCACTGAGATCCGTCTGAACTTGAACTTCACTTCTCCAAGAGACAATGGTCTTTTGTGGGCCTATGTCACACTAATTTAACTGTTCAGGTGGAAAGATAATGCAACCTGTCTGATGTACAACAGTCTCTTATGAAACTTTTGTTGAATAAACAAATATATCTTTGAGCAAATTCTACTTTACAGTTCCCTCTTACCTGGGGTTGCTAGTATGCTTATTTCCTACTACACCAGGAGAGTCAAATTTAGCTGCCAAATTTCTAAAAATAAAGAGAAGAATGTAAAGCTCAAATAAAATTGGAATCAAATATAACTTTTGTTTAGAGTGGGTTCATGCCATGCACTAGTAGGCTTTCTGTTGAGTCAACATTTGATAACATTGGATATTTTTCTTACCCAAGTTACTACACCATTTCTGCCCTACCTGTTTCTCTGCAGAATAATGCACATCTCTTGAAAATACATCTCAAAGCCCACTTCTAAAATAATGCCCTTAACCAATTACTCTAGCAACACTCCCATAGGCCTTTAGGTCTACAGTGCAGTGTATGCATACCAAGATTTCTCTACATATTTAAAATTATTTGTTTGTAGATTTGAGGCTTTTTGTGATCCTTAACCACACTCTCTGCTTTTAAAACTACTCAAATCAGGGTAAGCAATACTCAACCAACACTGAGGACTTCAAGGACTGAAAAAACAGGTCTGAAAGAAAACTTCATTTCAAACCACGGTTCAAGGCATAATGATACTCACATTTTTACCTTCCCCGAATTATTTCTGGGACTGCTCTATAACAAAAGAGAAAGTTTCAAATGAGTAAATCAAGTCTATTGTTTTTTCTTGCTACACTTCATCCTATACTTCTAGCTGGTTCCTCGACCACATTTCTTTGCCCGTAAGACTAACCAATGTATGTACTCTATCTAATCCAGCCCTGTTTCCCAGTTTACTTGGTTATATCAATGTTCTTACCTACAATAGCAACCAGACAGATATGGCAGGAAGGACAAAAAGGGCAATCTCAGGGCACGTTCTGAAGGAGCAGCGACTCTCCAGGTAGAGAATATGGCTTCCCTGAGGATCCTCTGGCCAGCAGAGCTCAGGGAGAAGCTGTGCATCCCAATCATTCGCAGTGCTAATAACCCAGATGGAGCCCAGGGATCTGGCTTAAAATGGCTGCCCAACGGTGAATGATCTGACCACAGGTTAAAAACTGCAATGCTCACAGTTGCATTTTTAGCATAAATAAATAATTTCAATATTTAGCATAAAAGAGGAGTCTTCAGTATAACTCTCAAAGATTAATGTCAATAGCTATTTTTTTGTTCATATTCACTTTTATTCTGATAAAGTTTATGGATTTTTTTTTTACCAATTTAAATACAGTGATACAGAGTAGGGAGCATCAGACTAAGATTTCTTGTGCTCCTATCACTCATTGGCCAGCCTCAGTACTGCCTGATGACTGCACTACGAAGTAATTTAGTTACCCAGGAAGGAAACTCCTTGGCACACCCTCAACTTTACTACATGTTGCCAAATTGTTCTCCAAAATGGTTGTGCTGATTTACATTTCCACCAGCAGTGTATAATAGTTATAACTGGATCACAGCTGTGTCAGCACTTAGTATTGCCACGTTCAAATTTTGCCAGCCTAATGGATTTAAAACGGTATTTAACTGTTATTTTGATTTGCATTCTCCTCGTTACAATGAAGTAAAGAATCTTTCATATGCTCCTTGCCTATTTGGGTTATCTCTGCTCTGAACAGTCTGTGCAGTTCATTTGTACACTTTTCTACTGAGTTGCTTGTCTTTTTCTTATTGATTTGTAGTTCTTTGCAAATGGGATATATTATCACCATAATAATTATCTGATTTTTAAGTTTAGTTCTGATTTTTTTAAAAATGGAAGCAGATCTACATTAATTTTTTTTTATTCATTTTAGAAAGGAGAGAGAGAGAGAAGAGAGAGAGAAGGGGGGAGGAGCAGGAAGCATCAACTCCCATATGTGCCTTGACCAGGCAAGCCCAGGGTTTTGAACCGGCGACCTCAGCATTTCCAGGTCGACGCTTTATCCACTGCGCCACCACAGGTCAGGCCTACATTAATTTTTGAAGTACTGTCTAGTTCAGGGGTCAGGAACCTTTTTGGCTGAGAGAGCCATGAACACCACATCTTTTAAAATGTAATTCCATGAGAGCCATACAACAAGCCATGTAGTTATGCATTATCCAATAAAAATTTGGTGTTGTCCCAGAGGATAGCTGTGATTGGCTCCAGCCACCCACAACCATGAACATGAGCAGTAGGAAATAAATGGATTGTAATACATGAGAATGTTTTATATTTTTAATATCATTTTTTTTATTAAAGATTTGTCTGCAAGCCAGATGCAGCCATCAAAAGAGCCACATCTGGCTCCCAAGCCATGAGTTCCCGACCCCTGGTCTAGTTAGTAGAAAATGAGAAGCCAGATCACAGAAATATATGAGAATATAAAGGTTAGTATGGAGAGAAAGATGGGAGTGAAAAGTAAGGAAATTCAACATATGAAGAACAGGGGTTAATAACAAAAGGAGGGCCTGACCTGTGGTGGCACAGTGGATAAAGCGTCGACCTGGAAATGCTGAGGTCGCCGGTTCGAAACCCTGGGCTTGCCTGGTCAAGGCACATATGGGAGTTGATGCTTCCAGCTCCTCCCCCCCTTTCTCTCTCTCTGTCTCTCCTCTCTCTCTCTCTCTGTCTCTCCCTCTCCTCTCTAAAAACTAATAAATAAATTAAAAAAAAAATAACAAAAGGAGACAGTCAAAGGCTGCCAAATATATATTATTATTTAGTGAGAGGGCAGGAGAGAAAAATAGAAAAATTATGTTTAGGTACTGAAGGTCATTTTTTCTTTTTTGTGACAGAGACAGTGAGAGAGACAGAGAGAGGAACAGATATGGACAGAGAGACAGGAAGGGAGAGAGATGAGAAACATCAACTCTTGACCATGGGGCCATGTCTATAATCCCACGCTAAGCCAGCGACCTTGTTCTCAAGCTGGTGAGCCTATGCTCAAGCCAGAGACCTCGGGGTTTTGAACCTGGGTTTTCTGCATACCAGTCCAACAGTCTATCCACTGTGCAGCCGCCTAGTCACGCTGAAGGTCATTTTTATATATTTTTTTTTATTTTATTTTTCAGAGACATAGAAGGATAGGTAGGGACAGACAGACAGAAACGGAGAGAGATGAGAAGCATCAATCATCAGTTTTTCGTTGCGACACCTTAGTTATTCATTGATTGCTTTCTCATATGTGCCTTGACTGTGGGGCTACAGCAGACCGAGTAACCCCTTGCTCGAGCCAGCGACCTTGGGTCCAAGCTGGTGAGCTTCTGCTCAAACCAGATGAGCCCGCGCTCAAGCTGGCGACCTCGGGGTCTTGAACTTGGGCCCTCCGCATCCCAGTCCGACGCTCCATCCACTGCGCCACTGCCTGGTCAGGCTGAAGGTCATTTTTAAATTAGGGACTGCACAAAGGGGAATAAGATTCACTAGGAAGGTGTAGAGATAAATACTATACCGCAGCAGATGAACAAAAAGTGATAAAACTGTCACTGTTTTTTCTTTCTGATTCATTTGCTGATAATCCATTTTCAGATGGTGATTCAGAATCACTAGAAGAAAAGTGAGTAACTATTAGTTTGTGAATTCTGTCTATTTTTTGTTGATAAGTAATTTCTCTAAATTCTCCTTAAACATTTTCATAAACATTTGCTCTTTTGGGCTGAAATGTAAATTTCTGAAATATCACGGTTGTCTGAACACACTTACGATGTTATCATCGAAGAGTTGCTTCCGTAATCACTGGACCCTGCCGTGGAAGAGCCAAGGGGTCCTGGGACATCTTTCTGAAAGAAAAAGTGCCCCTCAGGGGTATAAGTGCAACTAACTGACTTCTCCACAGTGGCTCAGTCTCTGTGTACTAACTACCACATTTATTTTCCCACATTTACCAAACTCACAGGCATACACAATATGAGATTAATACATGGATCATTGGTGGTTCATACAATTGAGGAACTCTTTTGCTATGTGATTGGCTGTCTTGACATCATGTAAGCACAGTCACACCTCAAAGCAATTTCAGGGAAAATTTTAAAATACAAAAAATAAATCTAAAAGCAGTACGTACCATTGCTTCTTTTTCTAATTGTAACTGCTCATATGTAATTTTAGCAGCCGACTGTCTTGCATTCTTTTTAGTAGAACCTTCAGCATTACCATATTCTTTCTTTCCAATTATGCACACACAATGGAATCTAGGGAAAATGGTAGAGAAGATTTATCTAAGTACCAAAAAACAGTAAATCTAATTTATGACTGGAAAAAACACATACACACACATCAACACAGGCCTTAATATCAATACTATACTTTTAATAGATTTGTACTTCATGTCTTTGTAAAATGTAAATATGCAATATGATGGCTGACCAATGTGTCCAAGTAACCAGAATTGGCTGAAATCTCAGCTTGCATTTTCCAACTAACTTCTAACTTTTTGCTGTTTCACTTGAAGATCTGGCATAAAGGCACTAAGCAGTGATTTTTCAAAATTCTCCAAAGGTCAAAAGCTACGAAGGTAGAAATGGAGAAAAGATGATCTGGTGAAGTTTTCAGAGATGCTCAAATGAAAAGAAAAAGCCAGTAGAGAAAATGTGGCTTCTACAGAGGAAACGAGGTTACAGAGCTTTGTAGGGAATGGGCGAGGCACGGATGCTGCTCTAACCTCAGCATGTTCTGCCCTCTACTTATGCACACAAAATCCTACGAAAATTCCCATACTGCAAAATCCTCATGCTGAACTCCACATCTTCTTCATATTAATGTGAGGACATTTGGGGTTAGGCAAAGATATTTGGACAATTATTTAAGAATCTTTTCTTTTTTGTATTTTTCCAAAGTTAGAAGCAGGGATACAGTCAGGCAGACTCCTGCATGCACCCAACAGGGACCCACTTGGCATGCCCACCAGGGGGCAATGCTCTGCCCATCTGTGGCATTGCTCCACTGCAGCTGGAGCCATTCTAGCATTTGAGGTGGAGAACATGGAGCCAACCTCAGCCCTCAGGACTACTTTGCTCCAATGGAGCCTTGGCTGCAGGAGGGGAAGAAAGAGAAAGAGAGGAAGGAGATGGGGAAGGGTGGAGAAGCAGATGGGTGCTTTTCCTGTGTGCCCTGGCTGGGAATTGAACCTGGGACTTCCACACACCAGGCCGATGCTCTACCACTGAGCCAACTGGCCAGGGCCCTAAGAACCATTTCTAAGGTGGCAAACTAATGCACTGTTTTTCAACCAGTGTGCTGTGAGACATGGTCAGGTGTGCTTTGAGGAAATTAAACATGGGTCCCCAAACTACGGCCCACGTGCCAGATATGGCTCACGGAGGCTATTTATCCGGCCCGCCGCCAGCCGCCTCCATCCAAACATAAACATTCCCCTCACAATCCCTCCAGCTATCAGCGACAGGAAGAGTGGAAGCACAGGGAACGCTCACTGACCAATCACCTTCTAGGATTCATCCCGACCACTAGCGATGAACTAATAGTAGGCCGCCTCTCATCCACACCCAGGAAGGTCCCCGCTCGGGCTGCTGCGCACTTGTCATTGTGTGGCCGTGGCAAGTAGTTGAAGCTGCTACTCCTCCCCATGGTCCCAATTTCTAATCCTGGTCAGGACTGGAGGTAAATGTTGCCACCACTAGATGAAGCCTCAGCCTCAGCTGGTTATGTCTATCCTGATGGTGTATATAGATATTTGATCTTTTTCTTTTTAAAAGAGGCCCCTGCAGAGGGTGATATACAATGCATCACAATGTTATCTAACTTTAAAGCTAAAGTTTGCTGATCTTCCTTTGGACAATTTTTGGTTATCTGTTGCCAAGGAGTTCCCCATTCTGGCCAACAAAGCTATTTTGACATTGCTCCTGTTTTCAACCACATATCTATGTGAGCTGAGCTTCTCAAGCTTGACTGCGATAAAAACTAAAAACAGAGAGAGACTGAGAACTGTTGAGGAAGAGCTTCGTGTGTGTTTTTCTACCATTTCTGCCAGGATATCCCTTTTGTGTTCATCGAAACAGGCCCAGGTTTCACACTAAGTGAGTATAAATACATTTAGAAACTATATTATTAACTATATGTATAATATGTACTGTGTTAGAGTGTCATTTTGTGTCATTTTGGTAGGTGGCATGCCCCAGGATTTTGTAAATGTAAAAAATGTGCCGCGGCTCAAAAAAGGTTGAAAATCATTGAACTAATGTATATGGTAAGTAGCGTGGAGTTACCATGAAATCATTCCCGTATTATCTGCTATAGAAGGAAACACACCCAACCAGGGTAAGTCTTCCTCTCTAGGCCCTATTGGGAGAATTAGGGAGCTGGGCTGTGACTGATCATTTCCATAGCTCCTGTTTCTCCCAGGCACCGCCTAAGAAGACTTTTCTCTCTTTTAGAAATCAAATGTTAGAGCACCTAATTCACAGGAACAAAAACGGGTGAGCTACAGAAAAATAAAATAGCCTCTTAATTGATTGAGACTGACCTACAGAACTTAATTTTGACTATTTTCATTCCAAAGAATACTATCACATTTTTCTCTTCCTAGTTCTGGCCTAAAAGCCATTAGAGCAAAAAAGTCACACAAAATTAGTTCCGTCAATTCAGAGAACAGAATCCTAAAGTGATTTTTGGACTATTTTAGTCTATTTGCATTTTTAGAGCTTTTTTTTCCTTCCCCCTCCTTTAATTGGTTGGTTGTAGCTGGGAAACAAATCTCTCTCAGGCTCACTGTTTTATATTTCTCAGTTCCAATCCATTCTTGTTCTTGATCCTTACTTCCAAGTCTTAGCTCACTGGTGACATTCTCAGTAACTGAAACTCTGTCCCCCTCCTGGTATTCTCAAATCCTGGTTCCCTCAGTCTAGGCCAGGGGTCTCAAACTCGCGGCCCACCGAACAATTTTGTGCGGCCCGCAGACTAATCCACGAAGTTCAAAATATTTTGGATAAAATTAAGTAAACCTAGGGGCCTACTTGTATTTTTCATTTCTCTAGCATCCTAGCTAGATATTAGCTTAGTTAACAGCAGTTGTGATGCGAACTACAGTTTCTGGTCGTTTTGTGACACTGAGTAAACTGCATGTATGATTGTGCTTGTTGTACTGATTTTTTTTTGTTTTCAACTGCAGTGAGAATAGTGTTGCGTAACAGTTGCCTTTTGTAGACCTAGTGCGGCCCGCCTAACGGCTGTGATCTTGCTCTGCGGCCCACATGCTGAGTTGAGTTTGAGACCCCTGGTCTAGGCAGATATTTTCTTATACATGGTATCTGTCTGCAGATTGATGCTATTTAATCAAATCTGAAAGATGAACACCAAGACAGACAACTCTCTAATCTGATGGTGGTGGAAAGAGAGTCATTCTATACGCGTGGCAGAGCTGTCTTCATACCGCCACTCCCACTGTGACCTCAGGGCTGGAAAGCTCACCACATAACTTCAAGCATGCTACCTCCTACCATCTTAGGTGTACAGCAAACTAAACCACCCAGCTATACCCCAGAAATAAAGGAATGCCCAGACTTGATCAATTATAATAAATGGGTTCCACACCTTCAACAAAAAAACATTTTAATACATTAATTACAAAGATGTCCAATTGCTTAAAAGTTATATAAAACCTTCCACACAGAACGTATAAAAAAAGGACAAATATTTCTGGGAAAGTAGACATAGAAATAAGCCCACTCTATTGCTTAGATACAATGAAGCAGAAGAAAAAACCCAACTGCATCTCACCTTCTGAACCCATTTGTGTCCAATTCACATTCTTGGTAATTTACAGGTAGTTTCGCCTTTTGGGTATAGCTATTAACAAGGCCTACATAATTCCCACTGGATAAATCATCTGCAGTATCTGTTGTCAACAGTGATAAATCACTAACTTCCTACAAAGAAAAAAACTCTTGTTTAATATGAATGACATAAAGGATGTAAATCTGTATTTTATTTTTCTAATAAAATCACTAAATGAGCCATATGAAAGACAACTTAGATTTTATGTATTTTCCTACTACATTACTTTGAGTCAAAGTTTAAGTATATACTTTCCTCTACCAGAAAATCCCACAAGAACAAATTTTAACAATAGGAAAGAAATCACCCATTTTCCTTTTATATTTTCATTAAAAAAAAGTAAGAGTGTCAATTTTCTGTTTTTCCATGCAAAATGCTATAACACTTTCTAGCTTGCTATACCCTTTGTAAATCTCAAAAACCAAGATAACAAATATTGAATAAAGCTATATCCTTAATGACAATTTAATGGGAAAGATGACTATAATAGCATCAATCCTTTCATTGGATTCTGAATATTATTTTATTCTTTTTTTATTCTTTTATTCTTAATTTGACAAAATCTTGTCTAGCCTGACCAGTGGTGGTGCAGTGGAGAGAGCACTGACTTGGGACACTGAGGTCCCAGGTTCCAAACCCTGAGGTTTCCAGCTTGAGCGCGGGATCATGGGCTCATCTGCTTTGAGTGTAGGCTCACCAGCTTGAGCGTGGGGTCATCGGCTTGAACGTGGGATAATTAAAATGATCCCATGATCACTAGCTTGGGCCCAAAGGTCACTGGCTTGAGCAAGGGGACACTGGCTCAGCTGGGGCCACCCAATCAAGGCATGTATGAGAAGCAATCAATGAACAATTAAATTGACACACTATGAGTTGATGCTTCTCAAATCCCTCCCTTCCTGTCTCTCACTCTCTCTCTCTCTTGCTAAAAATAATAAAAAAAAAAAGAAAAAATCTTGTCTATAAAGTTTTGCTACTTTATAAATTATGTTTGAACAACTACCTTTGGGGGTTTGTTTATATTAATTTCTGCCCTTATTTTTGTGATTTTCTTTCTTCTGCTTTGCACCCTTCCTCCTGACTCCCTCCCCCACTTCCCTCTGGGATTTGCTGACCTATTATCTGTATCTATGGAAGGTTTTTTTTTTTTTTTTTTTTTTCATTTTTCTGAAGCTGGAAACAGGGAGAGACAGTCAGACAGACTCCCGCATGAGCCCGACCGGGATCCACCCGGCACGCCCACCAGGGGCGACGCTCTGCCCACCAGGGGGCGATGCTCTGCCCATCCTGGGCATCGCCATGTTGCGACCAGAGCCACTCTAGCGCCTGGGGCAGAGGCCACAGAGCCATCCCCAGCGCCCGGGCCATCTTTGCTCCAATGGAGCTTTGGCTGCGGGAGGGGAAGAGAGAGACAGAGAGGAAAGCGCGGCGGAGGGGTGGAGAAGCAAATGGGCGCTTCTCCTGTGTGCCCTGGCCGGGAATCGAACCCGGGTCCTCCGCACGCTAGGCCGACGCTCTACTGGAAGGTTTTTTTTAAAAGATTTTATTTATTAATTTTAGAGGAGAGAGAGAGAGACAGGGGGGAGGAGCGGGAAGCATCAACTCCCATATGTGCCTTAATCAGGCAAGCCCAGGGTTTCAAACCAGTGACCTCAGCGTTCCAGGTCGACGCTTTATCCACTGCGCCACCACAGGTCAGGCCACGGCTGAGTTGTTTTCATCTTCACCCAGGTCTTTCTTTAGTTCAGAAACATTTTCTACTGCAATCTCTTTGGATGGCTTTTTCTGTACTGGTTACTCTATTCTGATCTTCGGGGATACCAATTATACATATGTTGGCTCTCTGTCGCTGCCCTCCCTATACATCCTTCTTTTTGTAATCCTTTCCACCTCTTTGTCCCCTTCCACTGATTCCCTCAATTAGGAGGAGGGACTCCAGCCAGCACATTTCTGTTTCCCTTCCATGTCTGTTCAACTTTAGAGTATGTCACCACTACGGGCACCCTAAACAGGTGTTATCCAGCTTTACCCACTATTTCCTGGGCATACTTCTCATTCAGGGTTCTACAGAAATGAGGATGGGAAAAAGACGGAACTGAACTTGTAAATGTAAAGGAACCTGCTGAGCCTTTATTCTGTATGTCAGTATTGTCTCACCAAGGAAAATATAGTCACATTGTGAGTACCTTTTCACTAGGGGAAAAAAGCAATTACTCACCTGTTTTTCTTTATTAAGTATGTCAATAGCTATTTTGGCTGCAGCATTTCTTGCATCCCTCTTTGATTTACCTTCAGCTTTAGGATATTCTCTCCCATCTATTATAACTTGAAATGTAAACCTGTTTACAAAGAAAATATTCAGAAAATTTATTAAACTCATGCATTATCTAGAGATAAGTATTCTAATCACCACTGTCTCTTATGGCTACCTTTGAAGGTTTTGATCTATGTTCATTATAGAATTTGAGCAGTCACCTCCAAACTGCCTAACAGCACATCATCTTGAAACATGGGAAAGCTTATATACTCTTTTTTCTGCAGTCCTCTGAAATTGCAATTTTACACCAAGAAGACTCTCTCAAAGAACTCTGTAGAAACTCTGGCTCTAAAGTATTAACTTCAAAATTGTGCCCGAGTTGTCATTCCCCTAGTTTATATTTCATAGGTTTATATCCTTTTTTAAAATAGCATTTTATCGAAAAAAAAAAATAGCATCTTATCGGCCCTGGCTAGTTGGCTCAGTGGTAGAGCATTAGCCCAGCATGTGGATGTTCCAGGTTCAATTCCTGGTCAGGGCACACAGGAGAAGCACCCATCTGCTTCTCCACCCCTCCCCCTCTCACTTCTCCCTCTCTCTCTCTCTTTCTCTCTCTCTTCCCCTCTACTCCTGCAGCCATGGCTCAATTGGAGCGAGTTGTCCCCAGGCACTGAGGATGGTTCCATAGCCTCTGTCTCAGGCACTAAGAAGAGCTTGGTTGCTGAACAACAAAGCAATGCCCCAGTTGAGCAGAGCACTGCCCCCTAGTGGGCTTGCCGGTGGATCCCAGTCTGGGTGCCTGTGAGAGTCTATCTCTGCCTTCCCTCCTCTCACTGAAAAAATAAAAATTAAAAAAAGTATCTTACCAACCCTGGCCAGTTGGCTCAGCGGTACAGCATTGGCCAGGCATGTGGAAGTCCCAGGTTCGATTCCCGGTCAGGGCACACAGGAGAAGCGCTCATCTGCTTCTCTACCCTTCCCCCTCTCCTTTCTATCTTTCTCTTCCCCTCCCACAGCCAAGGCTCCATTTGAGCAAAGTTGGCCCGGGTGCTGAGGATGGCTCCATGGCCTCTGCCTCGGGCACCAGAATGGCTCTGGTCACAACAAAGCAAAGCCCCAGAGGGGCAGAGCATCACCCCCTGGTGGGCATGCCGGGTGGATCCCATCAGGCACATGTAGGAGTCTGTCTGCCTCCCCACTTCTCACTTCAGAAAAATACAAAACAAAAATTTTAAAAGGCATCTTACCTTAAGTCATGTGGAGGTCCTGTCTTACATAGCTCACGATAGTCAACTTTTACGTTGTTCTTCTGACGGTATTTATTAATTGCATCTATGTAGAAACCTGATGAAAGATCACTGGCCATTTCTTCCTCCGGTAACCTACAATGCAAGTGATGTTTAAAAGAAGTGACACTCACAGAACATATTTAATCGAGTTTTCCCACTCCAGCTTAGGAGACAAAATGGTATAAGAACTTCTTTTATATGACTCATCTTAGCCATACACAAATCCAGAGAAAGCTTTCTTTTAAAATTTTCTTTCTCTCATGGACTGTACAATCAAGCTAATTTCTCCAAAATTTTCTAACTTCAAAACTCAACTGGCCAACAAGGAAGGGGCCTGTCATTTTTCTTTGCTTTCACTGAGTACCAGAAAGCAAGTCTGTCCACCTGCTTGCAAGGGCTGCAGAAATAGAATTAGGATTCTTTATGTTGAGAAGGAAAAGACTGAGGTTATATACATAAAGTGAAGCTTATTAAATCATGAAGCATTTAGCTCTATGGAAATACATTCTCCTAGGAAATCCAAAATATCCTCTCTTTGAAATTTGAAGAAGTCAATGTTAGGACAACTGACCTAGGTATATCTGGATCCCAGTTTATGGGTTGCAGTGGACTAACTCATAGCAATGATTTAAATAATAAACAAAATCTAAAGAATGTAAAATTTCTATATACAAACCTAAACTATAAAACACTTAGAAGAAAACATAAGGGTAAATATTCCTAACCATGGATTTGCAATGAAATCTTTGCCATGATAACAAAAGCACAAGTAACAAAAGAAAATAGATAAATTAGGCTTTCCCAAAGTTAAAAACATTTGTGTACCAAAGGACACTATGGCAAAAATAAAAGACAATCTCCAGAATGAGGTATTTATAAATCATTTTGACCATGTGAAACAGGTCTAGTATCCAGAATATATGAAGAACTCATAACTCGACAAAATGACAACCCAGTTAAAAAGCAGGTAAAGGATGGGAACAGATATGCCTGACCAGGCGGTGGTGCAATGGATAGAGCACTGGCCTGGGACGCTGAGGACCCAGGTACAAAAGCCTGAGGTAACAGGCTTGAGCGCAGGCTCACCAGCTTGAGTGTAGGATCATAGACATGACGCCATAGTCACACTCAAAAGTTGCTGGTTTAAAGTACAAGGTCGCTGGCTTGAGCAAGGGGTCACTAGCTTGGCTGGAGTCCTCCAGTCAAGGAACATATGACAAAGCAATCAATGAACAACTAAGAAGCTGCAACTATGATTTGATGCTTCTCATCTCTTTCCCTTCCTGTCTGTCTCTGTGTGTTCCTCAATCTCTCGCTAAAAAAATATATGGGAATAGATATTTCTCAAAAGAAGATATATAAGTGGCCGAGCACATAAAAAGATGCTTAACATTATTAGTCATTAGAGAAACACAAATCAAAACCACAACTACCGGAATTTACCACTTCACACCACTAAAATGGCAATAATAGTATTAGCACAATTAACACAGAATAAGTATTGATATAAAGAAATTGAAATTTTCCCACCACTGCTGATGAATATGCAAAACTGTGTAGCCTCTATGGAAAACAATTTATTTCCTCAAAAAGTTAAGCTTAGATTTACCATACAACACAGCAATTCCACTCATAGGTCTATACCTAAAGAATTGAAAAACAGTTTTTCAAACAAATACTTATACAAAGATGTTCGTATCATCAATACTCCCAAGAGACAAAAAGTAAAAACAATCCAAATGTCCATCAGCTGATAAATTGTTAACAAAATGTGGTATATGTATTCTGGGAATCCTATTCAGTCATAAAAAGAATGAAGTGTAGAAATATTCTAAAACATAGGTAAACCTCAAAAACATGATAAATGAAAGAAGCTAAACACAAAAGGTCACATATTATATGATTCCATTTATATGAAAAATGTAGAATAGAGACAGAAAGCAGACCTTGCAGAACTCTCATTTCTTGTTGGAAAGTTCTTTTAATTTTTTTCTTCCAAAGCCAACCTTCCTTCCTAACACTTTTTTTTTTTTGAGAAAGAGAGAGAAACAGACAAACTGAGGAAGGGAGTGATGGGAAGCATCAATTCTTCCTTGCGACACCTAGTTCAGTGGTTCTCAAACTTTTTGAAGTCGGGGCGCATTTAAAAATCTACAAATAATTGTAAGCGCACTATATACAAATTTCTGAGAAATATGTTATAATAATTAAGTCAAATATTAAAGAAAAAATATAAAGTCCAAGCGTGCTTTTATGGTAATTAAATGAAATAAATGACAAAATTAAATTTATTCTGACATTAAAAAACATTTCTATGTTATATTTTTTGAGTTAGGCTTTTTAAAATTTGTAAAAAAGAGGGGTTAAAAAATAAAAAAAACGACAAAAAGGTTATCTTTTTACATATATAGATACATTCTTATGTATCTTTGTAAATTATCTTATGTAAATTCGGCAGGTCCCCTTGCCAATGTGTTAAGTTTTTTCATTCTTGTGTTTATGAGAAACATGAGCCTGATGTGTCCTAGTGATTTCTTCAATATTTGGGCATATATTTGAAAGGCAAACTCTCATTTCCTCGTCAATACATTGAAGAATTCCTCTCTTTTTACTCTTAATTGTGTTGAATGCAGAAAACCAACACCATACATATCATTTTAACTTTACACCAAACGAAGGATAGAAGAAACTTGCCTCCAGTCTTTGCGGGGAACATGGGGGTAGTGTAAACAATCCAGCATCAGAGCTTAACAGCCTTTTGCAACCTAATCAGGCAAGTGAGGTGGGGGGTTGGGCAGACTGTCAGCTTACAGCCAATTCCCCACACCTCTGTCCCCCAAAAATCTAAACTCCAAAAACCCTTTTGGTTTTTGGTCCCCAACAGGCACATATTTCTCTGGAATACCATAGGGTGCACCTGGAAATCTAGGGCGCACCAGTGCACCCTGGCGCACACTTTGAGAACCACTGTTGTTCACTGATTGCTTTCTCATATGTACCTTGACCAGGGAGCTCCAGCAACCCCTTGCTTAAGCCAGCAACCATCATATCGGTGATCCCATGCTCAAGCTAGCAACCCCATACTCAAGCTGGATGAGCCCCCACTCAAGCTGGTGACCTCTGGGTTTTGAACCTGGGACCTCAATGTCCCAGGTCAGTGCTCTACCCACTGCACCACCACCAGTCAGGTTTTCTTTTTTTTTTTTTTTTTTTTTTTTTTTTTTCATTTTTCTGAAGCTGGAAACAGGGAGAGACAGTCAGACAGACTCCCGCATGCGCCCGACCGGGATCCACCCGGCACGCCCACCAGGGGCGACGCTCTGCCCACCAGGGGGCGATGCTCTGCCCCTCTGGGGCGTCGCCATGTTGCGACCAGAGCCACTCTAGCGCCTGAGGCAGAGGCCACAGAGCCATCCCCAGCGCCCGGGCCATCTTTGCTCCAATGGAGCCTTGGCTGCGGGAGGGGAAGAGAGAGACAGAGAGGAAGGCGTGGCGGAGGGGTGGAGAAGCAAATGGGCGCTTCTCCTGTGTGCCCTGGCCGGGAATCGAACCCGGGTCCTCCGCACGCTAGGCCGATGCTCTACCGCTGAGCCAACCGGCCAGGGCCCAGTCAGGTTTTCTAACACTTATCTTCATAGGTTCTTTTCTTTTCTCTTTTTTTTTTTTTACAGGGACAGAGAGAGAGTCAGAGAGAGGGATAGACAGGGGCAGACAGACAAGAATGAAGAGAGATGAGAAGCATCAATCATCAGGGTTTTTTTGTTGCGACACCTTAGTTGTTCATTGATTGCTTTCTCATATGTGCCTTGACCGTGGGCCTTCAGCAGACTGAGTAACCCCTTGCTGGAGCCAGCGACCTTGGGTCCAAGCTGGTGAGCTTTTGCTGAAACCAGATGAGCCCGCACTCAAGCTGGCGACCTCAGGGTCTCGAACCTGGGTCCTCTGCATCCCAGTCCAACGCTCTATCCACTGCGCCACTGCCTGGTCAGATTCTTCATAGGTTCTTAATGCTAGAGTTCCCCGAGGTTTCATCCAAATACTCTATAGTCATTACTTCATACTTTTTCCCCAAGGTTGTATCTTTCATGTCCATGATTTCAATGATCAGCTATCTGTCATTAACTCTAATATTTACATACCACTTATGAACCTCTCTCTGAATTTCAGATCTCTCTATCCAACATCTCCACCTAGACATCTTGAAAGAAATTTATGGTAAACGCAAAAGATCCAAAATGGAATTTATGATCTTCCCTTCAGCTGGTTTGGAGATTCCTGTCTCAGAATATCACTCCACTATACATCCACGTCTGAAAGCCATGAATCTGCGAGGCATCCTTGACATCTCCTTCCCCACTTTCTTATCTATAACAAAGTCCTGATCCACAAATCCTTCTACTTCTCCACCACATCACGGCCACTGTCCTGCTTCAAGCCACCATCTCACTCCAGGACTGCTGCCAGAACCTCAGAACCAGTTCCTCACAGCCACTGACACTCCTCCTCTACCCTGCAGCCACTGTGATTTTCTTTTGTGGTAAAATATACATAACATAAAATGTACCCTTTTAACCATTTTTAAGTGTACAATACATGGGATTTAAGCAACAAGCACAATGTTGTGCGGTGTTGGGCAAACAAGTGTTTTTTAGGTTTGCTTGCTTGTATTGGAGCAGCGCCATGTGTGTATAGTCTATGGAAGCCTGCGATGCTTGCCCTCAGGGCAGCAGATTGCAAATTGCAGACTGCCTGCCTCCATGGCGAGGGGCAGTTGTTTGCTGGAGGAGTTTTTCCCCTCAGCCTGTTTTGCTGGTGAGTCCAGAGAGAGAGGGGGAGTGTTGAGGGGCTTGGAAGCCCTGCTGAGGCTGGTTGGGGCCTGTGAGTACGGGAGAGTCCGGAGAAAGAAAGGGAAGTGGTTTTCCCTGTTTGTTTATCTGCTGTTAAGAGGCTTGAATAAATGGAATAGCCCATCATTTTGTGGCTGCACTGTTCCTGTACCGTCTGCCCGAATCCATTGAGAACCTTCATGGCCATGGCCACTGGCCTTACAGCAGACATCATTGTCTTTACCATCAGAACTCATCTTCCCAAACAGAAAGTCTATACACATTAAACAATACCTTCCCACTCACCATCCTCTCATCTCCTGGTAACCAACAATACTTTCCATCTCTATGGAGTTGGAACCTCAAAGAAGTGGAATCATACAACTTTTGTCTTTTTGTGTGTAGTTATTTTATTTACCATAATGTCTTCAAGGTTCACCCATGTTGTAGCACGTATGAGAATTTCCTTCCTTTCTAAGGCTGAATAAATAATCCATCATGTGTATACACCAGGGGTCCTCAAACTTTTTACACAGGGGGCCAGTTCACTGTCCCTCAGACCGTTGGGAGCGCTGGACTATAAAAAAAACTATGAACAAATCCCTATGCACACTGCACATATCTTATTTTAAAGTAAAAAAACAAAACGGGAACAAATACAATATTTAAAATAAAGAACAAGTAAATTTAAATCAACAAACTGACCAGTATTTCAATGGGAACTATGGGCCTACTTTTGGCTAATGAGATGGTCAATGTCTGGTTCCATATTTGTCACTGCTAGCCGTAACAAGTGATATGATGTGCTTCCGGAGCCCTGATGCGTGCGTCCCGCGTCACCAGAAGTAGTACTGTGAGTGATGCCGCACTTTGCGGCGCTGCCACATACAGTACTCCAAGAGATGCTCCTCTCACTGACCACCAATGAAAGAGGTGCCCCTTCCGGAAGTGTGGCGGGGGGGCCGGATAAATGGCCTCAGGGGGCTGCATGCGGCCCGCGGGCTGTAGTTTGGGGACCCCTGGTATATTCTATACCACAGTTTGTTGATCCATTCATCTGTTGATGGTCACTTGTATTGTTCCAACTTTTTGGCTTAGTGTGAGTAATACTGCTATGAACATTGGTATACAAATATCTGTCCACATCCCTACTTTCATATAGTTTGGATATATGTATACATATTAGTGGAATTGCTAAGTCATATGGTAATTCTATGTTTAACATTTTGAGGAATCATTATGTTCTTTTCCGTGGTGGTTATACCATATTATATTTCCACCAGCAAGGCACTAGTGTTCCAATTTCTCCACATCTTCACTGACACTTGCCATTTTCCGTTGTTTTTTTTTTAACAGTAACCACATCATGATCTTTTAAAATATCAAGCCAATCATGGAGTCCTCACAAGCCACCAAAACTATTCTTTCAAGTTCATCAATGCTTTCCTCCCCATCTCTAAAACTAGTAGTTGCTTCTGAATCTTTGTCTTCTTGACCATAAAAGAGCATTTGACATGGTTGCTCATTCCTTCTGCCTTCTCTGTCTCCTTGCCTCCTGGTTCCTCCTTTTTTCTAAATATATATGCAAGCAAGAGAGAGAAACAGAGAAGGAGAGAGGGGAAGACAGAAGAGAGAGAGATTCGAAGTATCAATTCTTCATTGTGACACCTTATTTGTTCATTGATTGCTTTCTCATAGGTGCCTGGACCGGGGGGGGGGGGGGGGGAGAGCCAGTGACACCTTGATCAAGCCAGCGACCTTGGACTCAAGCCAGAGACCTTGTGCTTCAATCCAGCAACCCTTGGACTCAAACCAGCAACCATGGGGTTATGTCTATGATCCCAAGCTCAAGTTGGTGAGCCTGTATTCAAGCCAGATGAGCTTGCGCTCAAACCAGTGACATTGGGGTTTCAAACCCTGGGTCCTCAGCATCCCAGGCTGATGCTTTATCCACTGTGCCACTGCTTGGTCAGGCTCTTCTAAATATTGTTGTGTCCTAGGGCCCAGTCCTCAAAACTCCTCTCTTCTCTATTTACACTCACTACCTTGGTCTTCGAGTCTAGGCTTGTGGCTTTAAATTCCACCTAAAAAAAAAATCATGCGCCTGACCTGTGGTAGCTCAGTGGATAAAGCGGCGACCTGGAAATGCTGAGGTCGCCGGTTTGAAACCCTGGGCTTGCCTGGTCAAGGCACATATGGGAATTGATGCTTCCAGCTCCTCCCCTCTTCTCTCTCTCTGTCTCTCCTCTCTCTCTCTCTCTCTCTCTCTCTCTCTGTCTCTCCCTCTCCTCTCTAAAAAATAAATAAATTTTTAAAAAAAATTCAGCTTTAAAAAAAAAAAATGATGCTTAAAAGTGTGCCTCTAGCACTGGCTGTTTCCTGAGTTCCAACTGCTTTTGTGCAACATGCTTCTTTCTAAAATGCTCTTGACTCTTCCCCTTCTGCTGCCTTTGCTTGTTGAACTATTACTTCCTATAGATCTCAGCTCAAATGTCATTTCAGACAGCCTAGAAGAGGTCCTGATTTGACACTATCACAGCCCCGTCCCTATTATTATAATTGCTTATTTAACTGGTTCTTCCAAATGAGATCAGGAGCTACAACAAGGAAGAATCCAGGCTTACAAGAGGGGCTCAAAATGAATGAAGAATACCAAAATAACTCCACATCACCCTCACCTCCATGACCTGTATATGTTTATTTCTGCTCATAATGCCGTATCTACATACTCTATCCACCAGGCAATTCTCACTCATGTGTGAAGATCAGCACAACCTCCTTTAATGATGGAGGGGTAACTATTGTAGTACCCCTCCTAGGGCCTGTTACTCCACCTTATCCAGCTTCTTTCACAGTCCTGAATGGTTGTTGGTTTTTTTATTCATTTAGAAGAGGGGAGGCAAAGAGACAAACCCGCTTGCACCCCAACCTGAATCCACCCGGCAAGCCCACTAGGGAGAGCTGTACATCTGGGGCCTTGCTTCGTTGTTCAGCAACCAAGCACTTCTTAGCACCTGAAGGGGAGGCCATGGAGCCATCCTCAGTGCCTGGAGCCAACTCACTCCAATTGAACCATGGCTGCAGGAGGGGTAGAGGGAAAGAGAGAGAAGCAAGAGAGGGAGGGGCAGAGAAGCAGATGGATACTCCTCCTCTGTGCCCTCACCAGGAATCAAACCCGGACATCTATACACCAGGCCAATGCTCTACCACTGAGCCAACTGACCAGGGCTCCTAAATGTTTTAAAACTAATCAGTGAGCTCTCTGATTAGGGAGCAGGTTCTAAGTCTTACTCATTTTTGTATCACCAATACCCAGTGGCAAGTACAAAATGTTAAACCCCTGGATGGTGTACAGTTGAATGAGATAATGATTCATTAAAATTAAATACTCCACTTTAAACTTCATCTTCTCTCTTTTCTATACCTGCTGTTTTTTGGCATCTTTCATTCATTCAGCAAATGCTTATCAAATGTCAAACACTATTGTGACACTGAGTATACAGGCATGAAGAAGACAGAACAGGTCCCTACCCGCATTCCCCTGAAGGAAGAAAGAAAATGACCATGTGCAAAAACAATTAACAGGAGTGGAAATTATGGTGACCAGATGGCCAGAAGTGCTATGATGAAATTAACCAGGGGTACAGGAGAGAGGGTCAGTTGGTAGGTGGAGGCAGAAATATGAGGGAGAGGATTTAGATACAGTAGTTGGAAAAGACCTTTCGTAGGAGGCAACTCTCAAATCAAGTCTGAATGATGACAAAATGCATCATACCAAGAAATGGGGGAGAAGTACCTCAGGCAGAGGGTTTGAGAGAGCTGGGCAGGGGCCACAGCACATAGCCCTGTGGGTCATGGTCAGAGGCAATGGATGCTACTCCAATTGTAATAGAAAACTATTTGAGGGTTCTCAGTAGAGGGGTGATGTGATTGGATGTACCATATTTCCCCATGTATAAGATGCACCCTTTTTTGAAAAATTTGGGGTCTAAAAACTGGCTGTGTCTTACACAGTGGTTGTAGTTTTCTTACTTGCATTTCCTGCTTTTTCTGCATCCATTGTTGAAGACAGTGATTCATCATCAGTCACAGATGAGGACAAGCTAATGGATGGGAGTTTTGACAGTGATGAGGAGCTGTATGAATTTTATGATAAATAAAACTTGAGTTCAATAACTTTATGTAATACTTTTTTTTTCCAAATTTTGGGCTCCAAAATTAAGGTGCACCTTATACATGGGCGCATCTTCTACATGGGGAATTATGGTATGGGGTTTTTTTTGTTTGTTTTTTTCCTGAAGAGATAAGTGGGGAGGCAAACACACCAGCGGGTGATGCTCTGCCCATCTGAGGCATTGCTCTGCTGCAACCAGAACCATTCTAGCGCCTGAGGCGGAGGCCATGGAGCCATCCTCAGCCCAGGCCAACTTTGCTCCAATGGAGCCTTGGCTGCAGGAGGGGAAGAGAGAGATAGAGAGAAAGGAGAAGGGGAAGGGTGAGAAGCAGATGGGCGCTTCTCCTGTGTACTCTGGCTGGAAATATGGTATGTTTTATTTTTATTTTATTTTTGGTCTCTTTTTTTTTTAATTTTTATTTATGCATTTTAGAGAGGGGAGAGAGAGAGAGAGAAACGGGGGAGGAGCAGGAAGCTTCAACTCCCATATATGCCTTGACCAGACAAGTGCAGGATTTTGAACCAGCGACCTCAGTGTTTCAGGTCGATGCCTTTATCCACTGTGCCACCATAGGTCAGACAAATATGGTATGTTTTAAATGATCGCTCTGATGCTGTGTAGAAAACACAGTATGGGGGAGCGGCTGGGTATGTAAGGGGGAGTGAAGCATGAGTAAAAGCTGGGAAACCAAGTAGATGCTGCTGCACTAGTTTGGGTGAGCAATAGGGTGGCTGGAAGCAGGGTGCTGGAAGTGCCTAGATCTGAGCAACGGCAACATTTTCAGAATACTACTTAGTACAGTGGTGAGTTAGGCTTTAGCGCCACAGAGAACTGGGCTAGACACCTTTCTGAACCTCTGATTCATGTCCTGGAAAAACCTGGTTCACAGGTTATGAGGAGTAAATCCAACAAAAAGCATCTGGCAGAATCCCCCACACCAGTGGTCCTCAATTAAGGGGGCTTCTGGTCTGCAATTCAAAAACCAAAAAGCACTGAAAATTGAGGTTTATTTTGTTTTCATTTGTTTTGTTTTTGGTGGATTTGTAGCCCCGTGTCTAGACCTAAACTGACATGACTTATTTAGAGTCTTGATCATACTTTGTTGCCTAGTTATCATATGACTGCAGAAATGTTTTACTGTAAAGTGATGCCCCCAAATCCTGCTGAGAGGACTACATAATAGACAGGGTTTATGCTGCAATGTCTTTCTAAAATCCAAAATCTGAATATCAGAACACACCTGGCCCAAGGTTTCAGAATGAATATCTGCAGTCATACCATTATTTTCAGGAACCCAAGTGTCATGTAATTTAGTCACAATCATGAGACCATACACCCAGTTGGAAGAGGGTCACAGATCTCAGAACAGCAGTTATGGAATAGTCCTTATCATTTACTTAACAAAAAGTCCTATCAAAATTTTTAAGTCCTCAGCACTTTTAACTCTAAGTAACTGCTAATCATCAGAATGACATGCCAGTTTGAATATAAGTGAAATACATGTGCAAACTTATAAAAGTGCTAAACTGACTTATTTGAAAAGTACTTAGAGCCCTGACCAGTCAGCTCAGTGGTAGAGCATGGACCAGGGCTGTGGACATCCCAGGTTGGATTCCCAGTCAGGGCACACAGGAGAAGCGCCCGTCTGCTTCTCCACTCCTTCCCCTCTCAACACCCCCCTCCAGCCATGGCTTGATTGGAGTGAGTTGGCTTCAGGTGCTGAGGATGGCTCCATGGCCACCACCTCAGGCACTAAGAAGAGCTTGGTTGCTGAGCAACGGAGCAACGTCTCAGATGGGCAGAACATGCCCTCTGGTGGGCTTGCCCAATGGATCCTAGTCAGGGAGCATGCAAAAGTCCGTCTCTCTGACTCCCTCCTCTCATTGAATAAAAATAATAATGATAAAAAGTACTTATAAGTTTGGTAAATAAAAAAAACAGCAGGATTCTTTTTAACTATTTTATTTTATTTATTTATTTTTTTATTATTATTTTTTTTTAGAGAGAGGAGAGACAGAGAGAGGGGGGGGCGAGGAGCTGGAAGCATCAACTCCCATATGTGCCTTGACCAGGCAAGCCCAGGGTTTCGAACCAGCGACCTCAGCATTTCCAGGTCGACGCTTTATCCACTGCGCCACCACAGGTCAGGCCCGTTTTTAACTATTTTAAAGTAAATCTTGTTTTAATACTATGTTATCATTTTCCTACAAGAAATCGCTACCATAATCACTAACAAACAGCATATAAACCCAGCTAACTATGCCCAGAAGTAACTCCGGCTGTGCCTGGGTCTCTTGAGGGCACATTGTAAGCTCCTGCTGGCCCAGCCTCCTCCAGGTCCTCCACAAGTTGCATGCAACAGGCACTCAAGTAGGACCTGATGAATTAAGTGAACGGACTACAGGTTGAGTGTTAGAGATCTTCGGGTTCAAATAAGCAAACTGAAGAAAAAGAGCACAGTCAGCCCAAGATGCTAAGATCCTAAAATGACAGCAGAGAGTACCATTTCCTTTCCATCTGGTAAGGCATTTCTAGTCCTAAAGTAATCACAGACAATAGGAAAGCTCACTATTCTGGAATTCAAAAGAGAAGTTATGAATAACCATTCATTAAACTATTTTATGAGCACCTATTATGTTCTAGGTGCTGGGGTTATACCAGTGAACAAAAACCCTGCTCTGGTGAACTTACTAAGGAGGACCACAGAAGGACCCATAAAAAATGTCACAGGGAGATAAGTACTAAGTTGAGAACTGAAGCAGAGAAAGGGGGACAGTGAAAGAGGGGCGGGGTTCCTCTTATATGCAGGTTGTTCAAGGGAGGCGGTTCTAACAAAAGTGACAGTCAAGAAATGTTGGGGAAAGTCAGAGATTGGCCCATGCAGGTTTCTGAGGGAAGAGCTCTCCTGGAAGAAGACACAGACCCTGAGGCAGGCGTGCGTGGCCCTGTCCCATGAACAGCAGTGCGGTCAGAGCGGGGGGGGGGGGAGGGGGGGGGGCGGGGGGGGGGAGGGGGGGGGAGGGGGGGGGGCGGGGGGGGGAGGGGGGGGGAGGGGGGGGGGGCGGGGGGGGCGGGGACGGAGCTGGCTAAGGCCGGGCAATTGGGAAGCAATTGTAGCGGTCTAGGAAAGAGATTTTTGGCGAGAGAATTACTGAGCCAGGGTATGGGTCATTTACGCATCCATATTCCCTATCTCTCTGTCAAGTCATAGGGCCTAGCTGCTTCCCACTGGATCCGCCACCCCCACCCGGCCTGGGCTTTTCGTTACTTGCTCTGATTAAAATTCTTCGCGGGAAGAAAACAGCTTTCAGCTCCCAGCGCGCCGGGGGCCGGGAAGAGCTCCGCACCGGCTGCAGGCCTGGGAGGGCGCTCCCGGCGCGCGCGGCCAGGGGTCGGGGCCTCTCCCCGGAGTCACGACCCAGGCTGGGGACGGGTCTCTGCGCGCCCCTCGCTGCGCCGGTGCCGCCCGCGCGCCTCGCGTCGCCGCCCCGCTCACCTCGCGCCGCCGCCGTCCTCGGAAGCCGGGCGGGCACTGCGCCGCTCGCTCTCGGTTTCGCTTTCCCCGCGGACTCCGCCTTCTGCTGCGGACGCCCGGCCCCCTCCCGCACACGTCCTTACAGGCCCCGGGGCAGCGGGAAGGTGGCCCGCCACTGCAGTCCCGCCGAAGCCACCGCAGGCGGGGCTGCACTCCGCGTGCAGCTTTTCCACGCCTTGGAGCGTCCGCACCCGGAAGCCCCGCCCTGGCTTCTGGGCGGCCAGGGGCCGGTCCAGGGGAGAATCCGCGACGGTCAGGCCAGACTCTTGCTGAACTAGGCTCAGGAATAGACCATCTCACATCCTCTTCCACACAAACATTGGGGTGGGCAGGAGGGACACTATCGGCTCCATTTACAATAGAAGAAACAATAAATTAACTCTCCCAGAGTCTTGGGCCTGGTAATTGGCAAAGACAGCATTCAATTCAACATCAGACCCCTAAACCAAAGCTTTTCCACACTGCTGCCTTGTCACATTTACAAGGCTGGGGATGGAGAGGCCTGGAGGCACAAGCTTCCTTCTTCTGTTTGCACCCATTCATTGTTCATTCAACAGGTACTTGCCAGCTGCTGTACTCAGCACCAGCCAGTTCAGCAGTCAAGAGAGTCACCTGCTCCTTGCGGGACCTCATGGAGCTTACTACTAAAGCCCTTGCCAGTAATCCTCGATTTATAAGAAATCCTACCACCTAAGGGACTATGCCATGTGATTGCGGAGTGCTGAGGACTTACCTCACAACAACAGGGCGAGGTCGGTGCCATTACTATGCCCACTTAACAGATGAGAAAACTGAGGTTTGAGGCACAGAGAAGTTAAGAAACCACAACTGGTAAACAGGGGACCTAGAATTAGAACCAAGAGTCTATAACATCAACATCTTAGCTATGGTAAAGGAGAAGTGGTCCCAAGATGGACCTACATGAAATATTTGCCATTGACTCTAGGTGTCCTTTTCCACTTCTCTTATATGTCCCCCCATATTTCAGGGTAGCAGTGACTATAAGCGACATTTTCCTTGTAGCTCTGGACACAGAGTTTGAGCATATTGTGTCCCCTCGTGAATGTTCACCAAAGGCACCTTCTCCTGAGGAGGCTTTTGAGAAACAATTGGGCAAGAAGACTTCTGTAGTTGTCAGTCAGCTTTCCCCCAAGGGCTTGTTCAAAATGAATGAAGGCAGTGGTGGGATTCAAATATACTACTGACAAAAGTTAAAGGATATTTCAAAATGAATATGAAGCGATAAAATATCTTCTAATTTTATGAGCAGTGTAATTTAACAACCAATATTTAGTTCTCTGCCCTAAATACCACTTTAAGAATAAAAAAAACGGGCCCTGGCCAGTTGGCTCAGCGGTAGAGCGTCGGCCTGGCGTGCGGGGTACCCGGGTTCAATTCCCGGCCAGGGCACATAGGAGAAGCGCCCATTTGCTTCTCCCCCCCCCCTTCCTCTCTGTCTCTCTCTTCCCCTCCCGCAGCCAAGGCTCCATTGGAGCAAAGATGGCCCGGGCGCTGGGGATGGCTCCTTGGCCTCTGCCCCAGGCGCTAGAGTGGCTCTGGTCGCGGCAGAGGGCAGAGCGACGCCCCCGGAGGGGCAGAGCATCGCCCCCTGGTGGGCGTGCCGGGTGGAGCCCGGTCGGGCACATGTGGGAGTCTGTCTGTCTAACCCCGTTTCCAGCTTCAGAAAAATACAAAAAAAAAAAAAAAAGATATATTGAAAAGTAGTTTATTATTTCATGCATTTAATACTTAAATAAGAACAATAAAAGAGATACACAAAACTAGATTGTGTTATAAGAGTTTTAAAATACTGATGAAAAAATATTAAATAATACCTGACAAAAAACAATAAAACTGTTATTTAAGATATTTTCACATTACTTCTTGACTGGCATCCTCACTTGCAATTTTTTTTCACCTATGGATGGAATGAACATTACTATGGGTGCTTAGAATACATTGTTGTGCAGATAAGGAGTGTAAATTTGTGATTTCCACATTGGGCAGCTGCCCAGACGCCTACGTTAGAGAGAACCCTGATTACAAGTGCCATTTTAACAACTGGTTTGAAGAACTCTACAAAAAATTAGGTATCAGTTCTGCCGAACCAGTGCGAACCATCTGAATCCCACCACTGACTGAGGGGATGTGGCAACAGGAATGGATGGCATGTGTGAGTTCATCAACGTGGAATTCCCATCAAGGCTAACCTGGCTGCTGAGCACCCAATATGCAAACAGCAGATTCCAAACCTGACCCCTATGTGGATTACCATACTCCAAGGAAGACCAGCCAGCAGACTGGCACATGGGAGCCCTTCCATCGTGGAGTGCACAGTTATTTGTGGAACAAACATTTATTTCAGCTATGAATTTGCTTCTTCTTCCTGCAGTGCTTCTGCCAGCACCATTGTTGTTGGACAGTATGAATACCTTGTTCACCAGCATGGAACCCATTTTACAGAAAAAGAATTGAGGCAGTACACTGACTACCATAGGATTCAATGCTTTTATTATGAACCACATTGCCCAAAAGCAGCTGGCCTTATAGGAAGCGGGATAGAGTAGTGAAGACCCAGTTACAGCCCCGGATAGGAGATAACACTTAGCAAGCTGGGTGTGCTATCCTTCAAGTGCAGTATATGCTCTAAACCAAGTTGCTGTTTTCTCCACAGCCAGAATACAGGAGACCAGAAAAGAGTAGAAGTGAGGACATTTGGTACTGGTCCACAGAGAAAGAATAAATAACTTACATTATTTCCGTTTTATTTCTATTTGTCTGAACAATGTTTCATTTTTAAAAAATGACCAGATTCCTTCTGTTACATTCATCTAAGACTCACTCTTGATGCTTGTCTCATAAGTTCGACAATTATATTTTAAAATACCGCAGTTTTTACACCGGTTGCATAATTTTATTTTGTGCATTTATCCATCCCACTCTAAAGGCCAGTCCGTGAAAATATTTTCTGACATTAAACCGGTCCATGGCCCAAAAAAGGTTGGGGACCACTGCCCTAGAGGACAATTCCTTGAGCAGGAATTGAAACTGAATCTGAATATTGTAGGTTCATCACATCACCAAGTCATCAAGAAACTAAGGGGAGGCCCTGGCCAGTTGGCTTAGTGGTAGAGCGTCGGCCTGGCGTGCAGGAGTCCCAGGTTCGATTCCCAGCCAGGGCGCACAGGAGAAGCGCCCATCTGCTTCACACCTCCCCCTCTCCTTCCTCTCTGTCTCTCTCTTCCCCTCCCGCAGCCAAGGCTCCATTGGAGCAAAGTTGGCCCGGGCGCTGAGGATGGCTCCATAGCCTCTGCCTCAGGCACTAGAATGGCTCTGGTTGCAACAGAGCGACACCCCAGATGGGCGGAGCATTGCCCCCTGGTAGGCGTGCTGGGTAGTTCCCGGTCAGGTGCATGTGGGAGTCTGTCTGCCTCCCCGTTTCCAACATCAGAAAAATACAAAAAAAGGGAGGGGGGACTGGCTGGGCTGACTGATAGCAATTGCCAAGGGAAATAGTGATGCAGCCACACAAAAGAGGCAGGGAAGAGTACGTCTTCAAGCCAGGTCAGGGGTTTCTCTAGGGTTCCTTCTAGTAATCCCATTTTCAGTGATAACTGTTAGTGGAAGTCTGAAGCTGCCCAACACAAGCAGGACTGTCCAGATCCTTCAGGATTGTTGATTTGTATCACCCTACTAGCTGGCAAAGGTAACAAAGGAATAAGGAAGCTGTGAACACCAACTATGGTCTCATGATTAGTTGCAGAATAAAGGACCATAGAAGCTATGCATGTTTTTTGTTTTTCTACTTGCTTTGGGGTTTTTTTTCCTGAAAGTTGGAAACGGGGAGGCAGTCAGACAGACTCCCGCATGCGCCTGACCGGGATCCACCTGGCATGCCCATCAGGGGGTGATGCTCCGCCCATCTGGGCCGTTGCTCTGTTGCAACCAGAGCCATTCTAGCGCCTGAGGCAGAGGCCACAGAGCCATCCTCAGCGCCGGGCTAACTTTGCTCCAATGGAGCCTTGGCTGCGGGAAGGGAAGAGACAGATAGAGAGAAAGGAGAGAGGAAAGGGGGGAGAAGCAGATGGGCGCTTCTCCTATGTGCATGGCTGGGAATTGAACCCAGAACTTCCACACGTCAGGCCGACGCTCTACCGCTGAGCCAACCGGCCAGGGCCTTGGATTGCATATTTTTATTTGAAGAAGGGAATGCATTAGGTGGGAATGTAGTTTTGGTTGTTTACTTGAAAGATTATTGGTAGAAGGAGTGGACTACACTAGGTATTATTTATTTTATTTAGCTTCCATTCTAATTCTTTTCTGTTTCTTCATCTCCTGGAATAAAACATATAGAAAGTTAAAACCACATTTTCTAAATTTCTATGGAGTTGAAGTTATGGATATAATTTGAGTTCTGCCAATGACTGATGAGTAGTGGTACAAGGAAGAGAGGATCAGGTCATTCTTCTGTGGCAGGGTAAGATGACAAACAATGTCCATGCTCAGAAGTGTTTTCAGGAGCTGGACTGCAGGTTCACTGTCAGTTCTCCAGAGGCATGGGGTATCTGTGGTGGCCACAGTGGCAGGATCGTGAACTCTGGAGGACAGCTGCAGTAGACGTCTCCTGATTTCCATTCTGCCATTTGTTCCAACATTTATGTGTTAATATTCTACCAAATCTTTTTGCTTAGTGTATGTCCAGTGGTTTCTGATCCCTGTACTGAACAAAGAGAAACCTCCCTGAAAGTAAAGATTAAGAATCATGTTCTTGGTCAGACCAGGTGGTAGCACAATGGATCGAGCATTGGACTGGGATGTGGAGGACCCAGGTTCAAGATTCCAAGGTCACCAGCTTGAGTGCAGGCTCATCTGACTTTAGCACAGGCTGACCAGCTTGAGCACGGGGTTGCTGGCTTGAGCATGGGCTCATAGACATGACCCCATGGTCGCTGACTTGAGCCCAAAAGTCGCTGGCTTGAACAAGGGGTCACTTGCTCTGCTGTAGCCCCCCACCCCCGCCCTGTGAAGGTACATATGAGAAAGCAATTGATGAACAACTAATGTGCCGCAACAAAGAATTAATGTTTCTCATCTCTCTCTCTTCCTGTCTGTCTGTCCCTATCTGTCCCTCTCTCTGACTCTCTCTGTCTCTGTCAAAAAAAAAAAAAATCATGTTCTTGTATGAGCCCTTAATCAAGTCTCACCTGAAGCAAGCACCATCCTAGATTGATCAGTTATAAGAGCCTCCTTTCTCCTTTTCTTTCTACTATAAACCAATTTATGTTTGATTATCTTTTAATTAAATCAAAAGCATGCTCTGATATTTTGATAATACATTTTTTGGGGGAAAAATCCCTTTACTCATTAATTTATTCAGTAAATATTTATTGAGTGCCTCCTATGTGAAGCACTGTGCTAGAAATATATGGCCCAAAATAACATTGTGTCCTTAAGTGTTTATATAGCAATTAGCTTCCTAAAGATTGAATTGTAAGAAAGGAAGCAACTTTGTGTTTGGAGGAGTGGATACATAGATAACATAGATACATAAATAGAGCAGAAGCATCTTTGATAACTTTTGTTAATTTTTTGGTCATGGCTTATTTAATATGTAATTTTTTATGAATGCCAATTTGATTACTGACCTATAGTTACTGCAGTAGATCTGTTTTTCAATTTTGACACAATGACTTTAGATCAAATAAATAACAGTACAACAACTAATCTGACACGGATAAAAGAATCTTGCATGTATTGAGTATTTTTAATTTTTTAACTAGCAAATGAAAAATAATAACTGGTATTTCTACATTGAGAAGTTGCTGAGTAATATAGTTTGGAATCAGGAAGTGTGAAGCTTCTAGCTTTGTTCTGATTTCTCAAGATCAGTTTGGCTGTTTGGTATCTTTTGTAGTTTCATATGAATTTAAGGTTTTTTCTTTCTCTATGAAAAATACCACTGGAATTGTCATAGGGATTTCATTGAATCTGTTGAGTGCTTTGAGTAGTATGAACATTTTAACAATACTAATTCTTTCAATTCATGATCGCGGGATATCTTTCCATTTCTTTGGGTCTTTATTTTTTCATCAATGTTTTCAGTTTTCAGTGAAGAGAACTTTCACTTCCTTTGTTAAATTATTTCTATTTTATTCTTTTTGATGTTACTGTAAATAGGATTGTTTTCTTAATTTTTCTGAAGCTGGAAACGGGGAGAGACAGTCGGACAGACTCCCGCATGCGCCCGACCGGGATCCACCCGGCACGCCCACCAGGGGCGACGCTCTGCCCACCAGGGGGCGATGCTCTGCCCCTTCGGGGCGTCGCTCTGCCGCAACCAGAGCCACTCTAGCGCCTGGGGCAGAGGCCAAGGAGCCATCCCCAGCGCCCGGGCCATCTTTGCTCCAATGGAGGAGGGGAAGAGAGAGACAGAGAGGAAGGGGGGGGGGTGGAGAAGCAAATGGGCGCTTCTCCTGTGTGCCCTGGCCGGGAATCGAACCCGGGTCCCCTACACGCCAGGCCGACGCTCTACCGCTGAGCCAACCGGCCAGGGCCTGTTTTCTTAATTTATCTTTTCTGTAGTTTGTTCTTAGTATATGTAATGCAACTAACTTTTTGTATGCTAATTTTGTATCCTGCAACTTTATTGAACTTATCTATTATTTCTAATAGTTTTTTTCTTTTTGGTTAAGTCTTTAGGGTTTTCTATACATAATATCATGTTATCCATATATATATATATTTGTGTATGTGTGTGTGTGTGTGTGGCAGACACAGAGAGAGTCAGAAAGAGGGACAGATAGGGATAGACAGACAGAAAGGGAGAGAGATGAGAAACATCAATTCTTCGTTGTGGTTCCTTAGTTCTTCATTGATTGATTTCTCATATGTGCTTTGACCAGGGGGCTACAGCAGACCGAGTGACCCCTTGCTCAAGCCAGTGACCTTGAGCTCAAGCTAGTGAGCCTTGCTCAAACCAGATGAGCCCGCGCTCAAGCTGGCGACCTCAGGGTCTTGATCCTAGGTCCTCGGCTTCCCAGTCCGACACTCTATCCACTGTGCCACTGCCTGGTCAGGCGGTTTGCTTATATTTTGTTGAAGATTTTTGCATCTACAGTCAGCAGGAACATTGACCTATAATTTTCTTTTCTGGTAGAATCCTTGTCTAACTTTGGTATCAGGATAATGCTGACCTCATAAAATTTGTTTGGAAGAGTTCCCTTCTCTTCTATTTTTGGAAAGATTTTGAGAAGGATTAGTAGTAAGTTTTTAAGTGTTTTGAAGAATTCATGAGTGAAGCCACCTGGTCCTGGACTTTATGTTGTTGGGAGAAATTTTTTATTATTGATTATCTTTACTAGTAATTGGTCTGTTTTGATTTCTTGTTTCTTCATTATTCACTCTTGGTAGGTTGTATATATCTAGGATTTAAAAAAAATTTCTCCTAGGTTATCTAATAATATGTTGTAATGTTCACAGTAGTTTCTTATAATGATTAGTATTTATTTGTTATCAGTTCTATGTCCCCTCTTTCATATGTAATTTTATTTTTTAGTCTTCTCGGTTTAGTTTATAAATTTCTCCTTATTTATAAACAATACAACAATAAAGATTGTTCTTCGAGTATCCTTATGCAAATGTGGGAGAGTTTCTCCAAGGTTTATACCTAGATGTATAATTGCTATATTGTAAGATATATAGGCAGAGACCAAACTTCTTTCCAAACTATAAAGAGTATATACTTCTGTTCTTTCTCTCCATTCTTTGGGCCTTGTTGTCATACATTTACTTCTACATATATTAGAAACACAAAGTACTTTTGCATTGAATAGGCAATTATCCTTTAAAGAGATTTTAAAATAAGAAAAATAGCATCATGTTCTTTTTGCCTATACCAGTTTCACTAATATTTCTTGTAATGCACTTAAGTTACGAACTATTTCTCCCAGTTTTTTAATACATAAAAGGTCTTTATTTCATCTTCATGTTTGATTGATTTTCTAATATCTCTTTGTAGCTAAATAGTCATTCCTCAAAAAAAAAAAGGGAAGAAACTATGCTTTTGCTAAAAAAGAAAACATCTTCAGATGTTATCATTATTGTTAAATTTATATTATCTCTACATGTTATTTTTCTATCGTTACTTGATTATTTGATCAATTCATTATTTAATTATTTAAATTCAGTTACTATTAAGGAAAATAAAATATCCAAGCCTGATGAACTGAGTAGAATCAAGCTTGGCAATATGATTCGTACTTAAGCTTTGCTCCTAGGACAGTGCCTGCTAAGCACGCTTTGAATTTTTCATCCATTTCCTGGTTCTGAGTTTCGTTGAAGAGATTTTTCCAATCACCAACTTCACCTACAACACACAAAAAACAGTAGACTCAGACAGCTGTCAGACTAATTTTTCTTGATTTTACCATTTGTCAGTGTAGTGTTTCATTTTGAAATGTGAATATTAACACATGAAAATAATTAGACAGTCTTAAAAATTAAAATAATCCCTCTTGCAAAATTAACAGTATCCACTGGGGTTCCCCATCTGTGGTGTGGCAGGTGACACGCTTTCTTTATGTCACTGAGCAGACCCTTGGCCTCAGTGAGCTCCCATCTCCATCTCTCTCCCAACACTCAGGACCTAAAGTTCTAGTTTTTTGAGAGCCAGGTTTTTCCTCTCTAAAGTCTCTTACCTACCTTAAATACACCTTGAGAAGTTAACATTGTACAGCAAGTTTTGGTTAAGACCTCAAATCCTGAAAATGTTGCTAAAAAGATTATTTTGCCTGGGATTAGGATGTTCTTTTTTTTTTTTCTTTCTTTTTTTTTTTTTTTCCAAGACAGAGAGAGTCAGAGAGAGGGACAGATAGGGACAGACAGGCAGGAACAAAGAAAGATGAGAAGCATCAATCATCAGTTTTTTGTTGCAACACCTGAGTTGTTCACTGATTGCTTTTCCATATGTGCCTTGACCATAGGCCTACAGCAGACTGAATAACCCCTTGCTCAAGACAGCAACCTTGGGTCCAAGCTGGTGAGCTTTGCTCAAACCAAATGAGCCCGCGCTCAAACTGCAACCTCGGGGTCTTGAACCTGGGTCTTCTGCATCCCAGTTCAACGCTCTATCCACTGCACCACCGCCCAGTCAGGCGGATGTTTTTCTTATTTGCTTTTATTTATTTTATTTTTTTATTTTTCCGAAGTGAGAAGCGGAGAGGCAAACAGACTCCCCGCATGTGCCTGACTGGGATCCACCTGGAATGCCCACTAGGGGGTGATGCTCTGCCCATCTGAGGCATTTCTCCATTGTGACCGGAACCATTCTAATGCCTGAGATGGTGGCCATGGAGCCATCCTCAGTGTCCGGGCCAACTTTGCTCCAGTGGATCCTTGGCTGCTAGAGGGGAAGAGAGAGACGGAGAGAAAGGAGAGGGGCGGAAGGGTGGAGAAACAGATGGGCACTTTTCCTGTGTGCCTTGACCGAGAATCGAACCCGGGATTTCCACACACATGGCTGACACTCTACCGCTGAGCCAACCTGCTAGGGCCTTTTTACTTGCTTTTAAAATAAAGGAAGTTACTTCTTCCTTTGGAATCTGTTGATGGTTTAGGTTGAAGTTATATGTTCCTTACTGCATAGCCATTGAAATTAAAGCTTATAAAGAGGATTAAAAGGCATGAGGAAATGTCTGTATACATGCAGAGAATAATATAAAACACAAAACTGCTTACAAATGTTATGCACTACATAATACGTAAGAGAATAAACCTGGAAGAAATATGCCAAAAGATTAAATCTGCCTCTGGTGGGAGAAATGTGGGTAACTTTTCATGCTTTTTCACATTCTTCAGTGCTTTCTGGAATTTCTACAAGAAATATTAAAAATTTTGTTACTACATTATTTTTTAGGACTTTTGTGTTCTGAATGGTATTTGATCAATAATGTATAGAAAGGTTGCGTTTCCCCCCCTCCTCACAGCGAATAAGATGAGGCATTAAAATCAGGGCTAAAGTCAGGAATCAAACCAGAGTGAGATTTACAATCAATGTTACAGTCACGGTGGATTTTAAAAATAGGTCTTAATTTGACAAAGTGTAGTAGAGTCAAGTAGAAGTAAGTTCATATCCTGACTCAGTCATTTATTAGCTTTGTAACAATGGACAAGTTAATATCTCTGAGCATGGTACTCACAATTTGAATTAAAAATAAGATATTAAAATGATCTATCTTTTGTTTTGCTGTAAAATTTAAGCCCAGCAAGGGTCTGACACAGGATAAATACCTAATAATTGATAGCTGTTGTTGTTATATGTCCTGCCTCTAAATCACGTTATACTTTCATTATATATGCATGCAATCAAATAAAACTGGCAACTCCTAAGCTATACTATTGTAAATCTCCGTAAGGAATTAGAATGCTATAATGAAACTTAGTAAAATCATCAGTGCCAATGACAACTAGTTGCCTAGCAAATACTCATTTTCTCCTTCTTCCTTATTAACAAAACTCTGATTTTAATTGGGTAATAATGTGCCCACCTTAGAAAAGAAATCTGACTTCCCAGCCAACAGCACAGTGAGAAGTGGCCAGTGAGGTATAAGAAGTCACAGAGTGAAGCTTCCAGCCAAGTTTTTAAAAGGGGTCTCACTCAGCTAATAAACAGGATTTGTCTCTTGCTTTTTTTTTTTTATTTTAATAAAATAATCCTTTAGCCCTGGCTGGAGGTGCAGTGGATAAAACGTTGTCCTGGAGTGCTGAGACCACTGGTTTGATCCCCGGGTCAGTGGCTCAATCCCTGGGGTCGCCTGCTAGGTCCTGAGGGCACCAGTTGGAGCCCTGGTCAGGGCACATAAGGGAAGCAAGCAATGGCACAACTAAGTGGAATAATGAGTTCATGCTTCTCTCTCTCTTTCCCTCTTTTTCTCTCTCTTCCTTCCTTCTTTTTACCTCCCCCTTCCTCTCTCTCTCTCTCAAAAAAATTTTCTCTAATTGTAATGTAATGGTCGAGCTCTTATCATCAAAAGGTGACAAGCAGAAAGGTAGAAAGAACTTAATGCTCTACAAGATATTGTGGAGCTGCCAGTTCCAGCTCAGAACTGTGTCCAGACTTGTTGAGGGAGAAAAGAGGTAAAGCCTGTCTTATTTAAAATAAAGTTATAGCCTGACTTCTGGTGGCGCAGTGGAGAAAGTGTCGACCTGGAATGCTGAGGTCGCCGGTTCAAAACCCTGGGCTTGCCCAGTCAAGGCACATATGGGAGTTGATGCTTTCTGCTCTTCCTCCTTTCTCTCTCCCTCTCTATCTCTCTCTTCTCAAACATGAATAAATAATAAAATAAAAATAATTTTTAAAAAGTGTTTAAAATTTATAAAAATAAAATAAAATAAAGTTATATGGATTGCCTGCTATGTGCAAACTGAGCGATGTCCTAGAAACCAATGCAACTTTACCTTTGCGGAACAGGAACGGGCCAACAGCCCCATGCGTTTCCTGGGACTTTGCTCGCATTGCCTGGAACGTACTCTGAGCGGAGATGGTTTGAACCTGCTCCCCACTGAGGGAGAATCCAAAGAACTCAGCAATCTGTTTTATTCCAGCAGCCAGATTCTGAAAGCAAAAATTTAAAGAATAACCTTCTTTCTATGGGAATTGTGTCCTGAGCGAAGACACGCTTCTTAGACAAAATGGATTTATTAAGTATAACTATTTAATTCATCTGTTTATCTCTCTACTTAGATTTACTTTGATACCTCTATAAATAGTTGAGATATCCTTAGAAGACATTCTCTATTGATTTTACTTTATAGTTTAAACTTATGATTCTTATTAAATTACTTAGGATATAAGTAATGACAGGAAGCATTAATTAATTGGTTAGAGTTTTATCTGAGATCATAGTCATGTTTTTAAAAAGCACCAGTCTAGACTAGCTGAGGAAATTCATGCATTTGTACATGCTCATTTGAATTCTCTTCTGAATCCTACTTATAGCTAATATTTAATTCTATCAATAAAGTCTAATGTTTAGAACGGGGGTCCCCAAACTTTTTACACAGGGGGCCAGTTCACTATCCCTCAGACCGTTGGAGGGCCGGACTATAAAAAAAACTATGAACAAATCCCTATGCACACTGCACATATCTTATTTTAAAGTAAAAAAAACAAAACAGGAACAAATACAATATTTAAAATAAAGAACAAGTAAATTTAAATCAACAAACTGACCAGTATTTCAATGGGAACTATGCTCCTCTCACTGACCACCAATGAAAGAGGTGCCCCTTCCAGAAGTGCGGCGGGGGCCGGATAAATGGCCTCAGGGGGCTGCATGCGGCCCACGGGTCGTAGTTTGGGGACCCCTGGTTTAGAATCATAAAAACTAGAAGGGATCATGAAATTTATCTTGTCTAAATACTCTTGTAAGTTATGAATCCTCCCGTCCCCCATCAACAGTATCCCTGACCTGTGGAGTTCATAAAGTTTCTAGAACAGCTTCTTAAACTGTATTCTACAAAAACACTTATATCTCAGGATGGTTACTGATGTTTCATAAAAAAAAAAAAGAGAAAAAGAAAATGAGGGTGAAGATTTGAGGTGAAATACGGTTGGAATCCTTTGGGTGAAACAAATGCATACTATGCCACTATGCAATGTGAATCTCCGAAGAGGCAGGTTATGTAATACAGCAGTTCCCAAATCAATTTGAACAAGCAACTTCCTTCCAACCCCCAAGAATGGGGATCAATGGGGCAACACTAGCATTCCATGAAGGATAAGTTTCAGAAACATTATACTAGACTAGAGGAAGAAAGGACTAAATAATTATGTTCTTTCATGTTATAGAAATGCATACTATGAACAGAAAAAATAGATCAAATTATACTTTCCTTTGATAAGACAGAAGAGACATGTTAAAAATGTAGTTTGATGAGAGAGCATTTGACATGCTCTCTTCTCATTAACATACTTTCTCCACTAGTGTTCCAGGACTCTGGTTTCCCTTCTATTTCATTATTCATTTCTTCTTAGTCTCCTTTGCTGAATCCTCCTCTCCCCCCCCCCCAACTCTTTATATTGGAGTTCCAGGGCTTTCTTCTCTTCTCTATCCATATACTTACATACACAAGTATGTAATCTCATGGCTTTAAATGCCATCTATATGCCAGTGATTCACAAATTTGTATCTATAGCCCACAGTTCTCTCTGCATTCAAGAGTTTTATGCCCAACTGCCTCTTGACTTCTCCATTGGGAGACTAATATGCATCTTAAATGTAGCATTCCAAAATCACAGCCCAGGTCACCCCCACAGTCCTACTTCCTTCCCTGTTTCACCTGCTATCTCCTACTCAAATGATGGCAACTCAATCCTCCCAGTTGGTTAGGCCAGCAATATTGGATTCTATTTTAACTCTTCCATTTCTCTCACTACTCTTAACCCCATCCAATCCAGCAGCAAACCCTACTGGTTCTTCTTTCAGTATACATCCAGAATTCAACCACTTCTCATCACCTCCACTGCTTCTTCTGGTCTGAGCCGCCATCTTCTCTTGGCTGGTCTCCTTCCTGTGAAAGCCTCACAGTTTTCCCTGCACTATCTTTGCTCCTCTCCAGTCAGGCACACCAGCCAGAATGAGCCTACTACAAACAGTCAGCTCCTGTCACTCTTCTGCTCAAATGCTACGATGGCTTTCCACTTCACTCAGAGTGAAAGCCAAAGTAATTTCAATGGACTGCCACACCACGTGGGTGGTGCTCTCACTGCTTAGTCTCTTTGTTTACCTCTGCTCACCCAGCCATATCTGCCTCCTTCCCGTCCCTTCATCAAACAGGAACTCCCACCTCAGGGCTTTTGCTCCAGTTGCTCTCTCTGCCTGGAAAGCTCTTTCCCAAGTTAGCCACTTGGCTCCCTCCCTCCCTTCCTTCAGCTCTTTGCTTAGATCACATCCTCTCTGTGAGGCTTCCCCTGACCATCATCCTGCTTTACACTGGATTGGTCCAGCATCCCAACTCCCACCCCCAGGCAACTCCAGTTTTTCTTACTCAGATATGCCATTTCTTGTTGTTGTTGTTTTCATTACACACACACACACACACACACACACACACACAGAAATATATATATGGTGTTTGTTGTTTATCATTCTGTCTTCTTGCCTTCTCCAGTGAGAATGTGAGCTCCTCCAGGACAGTGACTTTTGTCTGGTCTGCTCACTGACATACCACACGAGGCAAGAACAATGCTGAGCAACCACTCACTAACTGTTTGTGAATAAACAATTAAAAATGACATGGAAAAATCAATTTACAGCCAAATGCATGTTCAAGTCAATCTCAGGTAAGACATACCTATTGTTTTTTATATGCTTAATTTGGACCATCTATCATAAATGGAAAATAAAACAGCAGCTGTTAGTAATAAATTGCTAAACATTATTTTATTTCTGTTAAATAATTAACCTAAGCACTTATGCATTGTTTGGATTTTTTCCTAGCACTATAAAACATAGCTGGAATATTTCTTTTTATTTTCATTTAAATTGAATACAATATGTGTTCATATGACCAGACATGAGTAAGTGTTCTATCTTGTAGTTTAGAATAAGTGTTACTTTAGAAGATCAATTGTAATCTCACCTCTTTCAGGTCTTCATATAATATAAATTTAACGTTTTTGTCATCAAGATGTTTGTTCCAATTAATTGCAAAATCAAAATAGCTTCCCCAAGACACTAAAAACCACAAGAAAACAATTTTAAGAAATTTAAAATAACTGAAGTTAAAATGATAGATGGTTAATTTATGCTCTTAAATATAAACTATCTATATATGAATGGGCTCAAACAAGCTGTTTCTAAGTTATTACAAATCCCTGCTCTAAAAGAACTGGCCTAAGCCAGTCCTATTGTCAGGTTTTTATTCATTTTATCTTCATAAATAATAACACAACTAAGCAAGTTGTAAAATGGCTTGATAAAAACTACCAGACATTTAGGAATATTGAGGTAAAATAATAATTTGGAAATAATGAAATGTGAACACTGGTTAAGGCTTGACAGAAATGATGAGACATATCATCTAGACCAGTATTTTCCAAAAGAAATTTAATGTAAGCCATGTGTGTAATTTAAAATTTTCTACTAGCCACATTAAGAAAAGCAAAAAGAAACAGGTAGAATTAATCTGTGGCCACTATCCCCATGGAAGTAGTCACTGCCATTAAATAAGCAGTGGGACCATTGGCAAGTGGTTTAACTTTGTGTGTGTGTGTGTGTGTGACAAAGACAGAGACAGAGAGAGGGACAGACAGACAGGAAGGGAGAGAAATGAGAAGCATCAATTCTTCTTTGCGGCACCTTAGTTGTTCATTGATTGCTTTCTCATATGTGCCTTGACCGGGGGCTACAGCAGACCAAGTAACCTCTTGCTCAAGCCAGTGACCTTGGGCTCAAGTTGGTGAGCCTTGTTCAAACCAGATGAGCCCGCACTCAAGCTGGTGACCTCAGGGTTTTGAACCTGGGTCCTCCACGTCCCAGTCTGACACTCTATCCACTGCACCATCGCCTGGTCAAGCATGATTTAACTTTTTTGATTAGTTTTCTCATTTGTGCAATGGGGCGCATATAGTTTTATTAGGCACTTCTAAAACTGTAGCTATCAACAACCAGAAGTAAAAAATCAACATGGTCTAACAAAAGTTATTTCCTTTCTGGCAAACAAATATTTAAGTTATGGTTACTTAGTGTCAGGGTTTCATCTATTTTTGGTGTTTATCATTGTGTTAGAGATTTAAGGGAAAGGAACTAGAAACACTTTTCTACATGACTTTAGTATAAGCCTCTTTGTCCCATGTCTGCATGGCTATTTATACTCATAGTCAATATATAAGTTGTCTAAACTATTTTTAAAAAACAGTAATGTATTGTTTAATGCTCAGAACGAGTGGCACTATAAAACTTCATGTAAAAGTGTTTTTGGCTCCTGGATCCACCTTCATCTCCTTTCTTTCTTTCTTTACCCTAAAGCACATTTGACTTTTAGTATTTATGAGGTCATCTGTCAAAGTAAGAAGTGTTTTACCAACAGCCGTACCTTGTCCTTTCATGAACTGTCTGAAGAATTCGTCCCAAGAGCCATAGCTTGGAATATCGGGGACATCATTGTGGAAATGGAAAAAAGATACTGCTGTATCTTTAGGATTTCGAAATATCACCAATATCTAGGGAGAGGAAACTAAGTTGATTGATTTAGGTCAATGTTTTGAACTTTGGCAAAGTGAAAGGGTGAGCCATATCACGTGTCCTCTTATATGCTACATAATTTTGTAAATATGAAGAGGAAGAATGACGTTAAGAAATTGAGGGTTAGGAAGTGACAGATGGGGAAGGCTGGGGAGAGAGGAAATAAGAAAAAGAACATTGATTTTGTAGGAGAGGACTTTGGCTAAAGAGTTCCGACAGTCAAGAGGCATACATGGAAGATATAAAAACGGAATAAAGATCAAGCTCACATGCGCATGATCTGAAAGGTGAAACCCCTAAAACAATGTAAAAATGGCAAAATTATATTATATAAGGACAATTAACATAACATTTAGAGTTTGGTGTCAGAATATCAAAGAATGGGGCTCGAGGTGTGATGGGTGATGTGAATGAAGCCAAACCTCTGACTTCCCAGTCTGCCTGTCTTCTCTAACGAGGAATGAATTTATTCTCTTGAATGAAAAAGTGGGAAATAAACATTGTAAAGGGCAAACTGAAACCCAAGAGAACCAAAAGGTTACAGGAGAACATCTGGCTACTCCAGCCTGACGAATTCCATTCCCAGCACCGAGGCTGTTGAATCCGGTGTCGAGCCCTGGGAAGGGCCACTGAGGAACCTGAGATAACACCCAGGAGCCTCAGGGGACTAGAAACTGGCAGACGCCATTTCAGGTTCAGAAAGGAGGAAGGTATGGATTTGCAAAGTACAGATTTGTGAACCTGACTTCATTTGAAGGAAGTTTTCTAGAATTGACTGAATGGATGATTTGAGGCTACATTAAAAGAGGAAAAAATAACCACCAGGGGGAAGCATGGGTTCTCTAAGAACAAGTCACTGCTAACACCAAGTTTTTCTTGATCATACAGTAGTTTCTAAATTAGTAGATTTGCTGTCAATTATTTCTTCTATAAAATAGAAGATCGTAATCTGAAAGCAGAAACAATTAGGCACATAAAACTCAGGTACAAGGAGGCTAAATAATTAGGGTAAACATGCCTGGAGGGTTTTTTACGGCATTTCCACTGTCCTGACTAGGACATCATCATTTCTAATGGGTGATTTAGGTGATGACATAAAAGCTGTATTTACCAAAATTGTAGATGACTTCCACTTTTTTTTTTTGCTATTATTGCACTATTCTTTCATTCTTTTTTTAAATTCATTTTAGAGAGGGGAGAGAGGAAGAGAGAGAGAAGAGGAGAGGCGCAGGAAGCATCAACTCCCATATGTGCCTTGACCAGGCAAGCCCAGGGTTTCGAACCAGCGACCTCAGCATTCCAGGTTGATGCTTTATCCACTGCGCCACCACAGGTCAGGCTCTTCTTTCTTATTTGTGGCATGCAGGAATTTAAACTCTTATTTTAATTAATTCTCTTCTTTGCTCCTAAGACAGAGAAAAGAAGTATCCAGAAATAAGGAACTGGGGGGAGACCAAGTGAAGAAAAAAAAAGAATTGGGTAAAAAACTAATAATTATGAGAATAGGTCAATATTGTGTAATGAAACAAGATTTTTACACAACTAAAAGAGGCCAGAGCACTTGTAGTTATTTATGCATGACATGAAGATTGCTGTTACGTGTGAGATTCAGAAATAAAATAGTCTCAGACTTCAGGTGAACAGAGTTCACCAGATGGAACCAAAGGAACAATTTTTGCTCACTGTCCTAGATTTTATTCTTTTGTTAAACACTAACTATCTCAGTGTGGTTCTGAAATCTCTTCACTATAAAATGGGTGTTAAAATATATGTTTTATATCCTAGCTGAAAATTTCTTTGACTTGAATGCAACTATAACAGATATGTCTGAAGGAAAAACAAATAAAGAAATACCCAAATCTGACACTTCACTTACTTAAAAGAATTCTATGATGAGTAGCAACCTCATCATATAGCTTAAAAAGCCAAAAGCTATGCATGAAAAGCTCGAAACTGAAATACCAGTAGGAAAGGGCACTCACCTTGGCTTTACTCTTGAAGATGGACCCAGGCAATTTGTCATAATGGAGGTGAGTTGCCAAAATCCTTGGTGATGGAAACTGTTTCATTCTCTTAAAAATATAAAGAAAAAGGTGAAAGCATGTGTGTATGTGTGTTGTATGTAGTGAATCGCTCCTGAGTTTAGTATCTGAATGGTAGTTTTAAACATTACTATTGCTGTGTCCTATCCTATTCTCCTCCACTTTTCAAAAATTTCTATTTTCTTTGTGGAGATGAGGAGTGGAAAATAATAAATGAATAAATAGTTAAAATATCCCCTTTGAACTTCCTTATTGGATACTGCTCATTATTTTTCTGGTCATTTAAAAAAAAAAATGTACCTTTTCCCACAATCATACCAAACATTTTGTTCAAGAAAGCTCATAATCTGCAGTCCACTCTTTCAATTAATTTGGAAATCTTCTACATTCAAGATCTTTAACAAAAATATGCAGGTCTTTTCATAGCTCCTTCAAACCTATTAACATCTACGATAGATCTATTTTGTTTTACCAAGAAAACTCCATTTACTCAGATATCCCAATAGATCATCAATTAAATATCTGAGAAATAGTTTATGAGAGAAATTCCTGTCAGTATAAGGACTCATTGACTGATTCTTTTTTATTTTGATTTTTTTGTAATCCACTTCTACCAATAATTTTATTCATTTATCTTTGAAAATTTTATTTTTCAGTTACAGTTTACATTTAATATTATTTTGTACGGTCTCAGGTGTACATATATTGGTTTATACAATCATATCCTTTACAGAGTCATGTACCGATAATTTTAAAAATAAAATTTAACCTGTTTAATCTGCCAGGGTTAAGGGTTTCATCTTAAAATCAGACTTCTAGTGTATGTTCTGTTGTGGGGAAGGAGCTAAAGTATCAAGCATTCATTTCCACAATTGTAGAGGTTACTCACTGTTTGGTCACATTGTTTCAAGTGATAAAATGATTGTTTAGATGTTTATAGCCAACTAATTGTTTTGTAAAAACTTAGTGGCCATTCCAACACAAGCAAGGTGGCAAAAATGAGGTTTTAAAAATAAAAAACAATTTAAATCAATAATATGGGTCCAAGTGGTGATTAAAAGTCATAATACTTGATTTACATAAAATTGCACCTTTTAGCCTGACCTGTGGTGGCGCAGTGGATAAAGCGTTGACCTGGAAATGCTGAAGTTGCCGGTTCAAAACCCTGGGCTTGCCTGGTCAAGGCACATATGGGAGCTGATGCTTCCAGCTCCTCCCCCCTTCTCTCTCTCTGTCTCTCCTCTCTCTCTCTCTCTCTCTCTCTGTCTCTCCCTCTCCTCTCTAAAAATGAAAAAAAAAAAAAAAGCATCTCTTACCTAAGTGTGCCTTAAAAAAAAAAGAAAAATTGCACCTTTTAGATTTGAAGTACTTTTACATTCATTCACAATAATCCTCCCAGGTAGATAGTGTAACTTCCATTTTAGAGATTAACAATAGGCTTTGAGGTTTTAAGCCCTTTGTAAAAAATCAGACAGATGATAATTTTCAGATTAAGTTATAGAGTCCTTTTTCCACCTAACAGCATGGTCAAAAACCACATAAAGTCATATGAGAAACTATCAAGTCCCTAAAAGGATTAGAAAAATAGCTAAGGGGAAAATGGGAGTTAATTGTAACAAAACTAGGTAAAATAATATGTTCATGAAAATGTGTGCTTACAGCCAAACTGTGAGCAAGGTAAAGACTAGACATAGCTACATCTCCCTTAGAGAAATATATGTACTTTTCTGTAGAGTGAATAACTTTTATGTGCAGTTCATCCTCTCACTTCTATTTTAAAACAAAATGCATGTTACATAGAAAAGCATCTTTGTTCTTAGGTATGATGAAATTACAAAAATACAAAAAAATGTCTTTAAAACTAACTTGAGAAAAATATATAAACATTTCTGATAAATTGCAGATATTTGAAACCCAAAATAGTATACTGAGTTAAAACATTTTCCCAAAACCCTGGAGCTACACTCATGTCTCATTCACCTTAAAGTGAGAGAGAAGAAACCCGAAGAATGCAAGAGAGGGGGCCTGCAATGTCTGTGATCTACACTCAAGCCAGTGACCTCAGAGTTTGGACTGAGGGAGGAAGGGCTGAGGAGAAAGTTTGAAAAGTAACAAACCACAGCTGTGGTCCTCGTTATCAGTTCCCTGAAATAAACTTGCAGCACTAGCAAGAAGAAAGGATTATGTGAATAGTCAAGGACAAACAGTAAAAACCTCCTCTCTTACCCCCTCCCCTCCCGGAGACACAAAAGTCATGTAGGGTCGCAGACAAAGAAAAGAAGTCAAAGAACTCAGGCACTTGTCACGTGAAAACTAAAGCTGTAAAGGTATATTAGACACAGGAAAACTAACTTTGGAGAGCTCGCGTTTGTGGTGCTATTAGCCTTACATGTTCCACTGGTTACTAATAAATCCTACTTCTTCGATCAAGTTGTCTGGGTGTCTATTATCCTCCATTTGCAACTAATTCCTGCTACAAGAGAACATTTTAATGTTAACTTAGATGCTTTTAGAAGACTTCCATTTTACTAAAGCATTCTTCTTTTATTTTATTTTATTTATATATATTTTTTAGAGAGACAGAGAGAGAGAGTCAGAGAGAGAGATAGATAGGGACAGACAGACAGGAACGGAGAGAGATGAGAAGAATCAATCATTCGTTTTTTGTTGCCACACCTTAGTTGTTCATTGATTGCTTTCTCATATGTGCCTTGACTGTGGGCCTTCAGCAGACTGAGTAACCCCTTGATCGAGCCAGCGACCTTGGGTCCAAGCTGGTGAGCTTTGTTCAAACCAGATGAGCCCGCGCTCAAGCTGGTGACCTCGGGGTCTCGAACCTGGGTCCTCCGCATCCCAGTCCGATGTTCTATCCACTGCGCCACCGCCTGGTCAGGCTCCTTTTTTATTTTTATTTTTTATTAAGCTGGCCGAACCGTGTAGAGATTAAGAACTCAAATCAGAAAACTTGGGTTCAAATCTTAGTCCTGCCAGTTATTACTCCCTTGACCTTGGGCAAGTTTTTAACAGTTTTATCTTTTGTAAAATGGTGATAAAGTTATTCTGTAATAACCTGACCTGTGGTGGCGCAGTGGATAAAGCATCGACCTGGAAACGCTGAGGTCGCCGGTTCAAAACCCTGGGCTTGCCTGGTCAAGGCGCATATGGGAGTTGATGCTTCCTGCTCCTCCCTCCCCCTTCTCTCTCTCTCTCTCCCCTCTCTCAAAATTAATAATAATTAAAAAAAAAGTTATTCTGTAATAAAATGATATAATCCCTGAAAAGTGCTGGGGATACGGTAAGTGCAATAAGTTACAATAATTATTAGTATTGTGCTTTCTGAACTCAAAACTAAAAAATCCTCAACAGCAAGAAATCTTTCTTTGATAATTGGCTATAAGTTTAAAGGCTATTTTGTACTAACCTGATATTTTTCTGGGTCCCCACACTCAAGAACTGGGAATTCTGGATATTCATACTTTTTCTTAGACTCAGCAAATATTAACTCACTAATGATGTGAAGAATCCAATTTGAACCTAAAGAGAAATCAGACAATCAAAATTCATTAAGGAGTCTTGATATAGTAAAAGCATGTTATTTTGACATATTCATCATAAAAATTAAAATCTGCTAGCATTTAAATTTTTCTCTGATGGGTACAGTTGGTTTTTCTGTGCTTAAAATAACCTGGACTGTGGAAAGATTAAAAGGTTTGTGGAAAACAGTATTGACATTAATATAAAATTTAACTTATTTCTCAGATTTCTCCTTTAACCAGAGACAGTGCTTCTTTTTGAATCTAGAATATGTTCCTTATTGACAAGTTTTATGCTGTGGCGATAAGTGTTTATTGTGAATCATGTTATTTTATCTTACATTAATGAATATTTGCAAGAGGAGTATATGATGTTGATTTTATAAAAACCCAGCATCAGTTAAGAGAAAGAAAAATATTAAACCAAGTTTGATTTAATAAGCACTTAGAGATAAAATAACAGTTAAAAAAAATCAAAAGTTGATTGTGTAAAAAGAGGATAACTTAGATTCTTAATGTCTTATCCTCCACTGACAAGCGACCACTATAAAACTGGTTTGAGAAAATGGAGGACTGATGCTTGATTTTGAAAACTAACTTGTTACATAGAAGTCATTATATAAGTTATGAGTGTGGCCATGCTTTTCTTCAGTCAAAAATCCAGATGAAAAATCTCTACAGCCATCAGTGCGCCATGGCCACTGGGCTTTCCTGCAGTCACGTTTCTGCTTGCCAACCCTCCACGCATCTGTCTCCTTCCACCACCCCAGCCACCACGTTCATTTCACACAGACAGCTTTCCTCAGACACTGGAGTTTCTAAATCCAGCAGTTTTAGTTGTTGACTTTACAACCTGCACTCTTAACTGTCTTAGCCATCCCCCTCACTGATTTCTGTGCGAGTAAGAGACAAACACCCTTACTCCCACCCACCTGTGCCTTGCACCCTGCCCAACCTACACACTCTGAAAAAGTGATCTTGTTGATTGAACACAAGCTGTTAATTACCGCACTTTGGATAAGATGCTAGTACTATGTCATCGCTTCTGGCTTCAAAGGTGTCCAAGGCTTGGAAAGTTTCTGAGGTGCACATGGTGACTGGGTAAGGAATCCCCTCATAGGTGAAAAACAAATGAGAAAGTGCAGTTTCTTTAGATTTTTCCAAAGCTTCATCAATATAGTCAATAAAGTAGGACTTGTCAGCCATGCTGGCTCCCTGCTCTGTAGGGGCAGCGATAGCTTTTAATGGAACTTTTCAAGAGGTGGAATAAAGGGCTCCTCCCATTCACATGAGAAGGCAGTCACTTGATTCTCATCCAACCCGGGTACCTCCAGCCTTTTGAATATCCACCTCTGACAAAAGGCAAACCACAGCTGCAAAACAGGCTGAGGATCAGGGAATATTACCCCAAGGGTTGATTAAATTACCAATACAGGCAACCTTCCCAATGAAAATAAGAATAAAATCTCTTAGTAGATAATAATCAATATTAAATGTCTAACAAATTGTTATTTAATTGAATCGGACATATACTTTTCTTATTGGCAAAAAGCAATTCACAAAATGAAACCTCTGTTCTGTCTTTGGTTGATAGCTTTGCCCATACAACCTACAAGGAATGACAAGGAAGTAATGGGATGGAGAGGTAATTTAGTAGGGTGGAAAAGAGCTCGTGATTTGGAGTCAATTCTCAACACCAGGCTCAGATCTGTCATTTACTGGCTCAATAGATTTAGAAGTCTGAAGACCTGAGTTTGAATCTTGGCCCTACCACTTACTAGTTTTGTTATTCTGAGCTCATAATACACATTCAAAGGCCTATGTGTAATGGGGATAATGATTCCAATTCTTCCTGATCTTTTTAGCAGCAGAATTGCATGGTGTATAGAAGGGAGGTGCTTTGTCAAGGGGAACACACAATGCAATGGTATCTCCTGTGCTCTCAGTTTCTTTCCTGTTGGTCACAGTATCTAGAATGAGATGCTCACTCTCTGTGATATAGTCTTTCCCTAGCAATAACTCTGTTCCTTTTCCTTTGAATAAACTGAACAGTAGTTCTCACCTCCTTTTAAAAAATATTTTACTGATTTTGAGAGAGAGAGAGGAGAGAGTGAGAAGCATCAACTTGTAGCTGCCTCGTTTTAGTTGTTCATTGATTGCTTCTTGTATGTATCTTGACTGGGGGGCTGAAGCCAAGCCAGTGTGACCCCTTGCTCAAGCCAGCCACCCTGGGTTCAAGCCAGCAACCTTGGGCTGCAAGCCAGTGTGTAGTTATCACCTCCTTTGAAGCTTCATGTGGCCCTGGAGCTAGTGGGAGGTGAACAGTAATAATGTGTGCAACTCATTGGCCATGTCCTTAATATAGGAAGTTGATCGTTCTCTAGTTCTTATCTATCCCCTTCCTCACACTTACAGGACAGACATGATGCCAGTCAGCCAGATTTGCAAATTCAGATAAAAACAGGACTAAATATCTGGGTCTCGTTATAGTTGTGGTTATTTATTTATTTAAAAAGTTTGTAAAAAGGTAAAATTTAGAATATGTGTCTTACTATTTTTGAATTTCCATACAGCACTTCCCTCGAAGGTCTTATTACATTACATAAGAGGATGCTATTCACTGTAGGTGGGAAGGTTGTGTATTTCAGAATTTCCTTCCCCCAAACAAAAAGGGGTAGAACTGGACTCTGCCAAGCTGCTTAGTGGGATTGTCCCTTCCATTATAAAGAGTCTTTGTTTCCCTAGGGAAGATAGAATTTAAGACATTAATTCAAACATTGTTGTTGTCCTTTGCTTGCATCTTAGTGAATAAACATTAAAAAAGACAATTTAGCTGGATCCTGTTCTGACAATAGTGCCTGTAATTATAGGAGGGTTCGGGGGCTGTTTTGAATTTATAATATGAGCTCTGATTCTTGTTAGTATCCCTAGGCTCAGGGCAACCTGTCAGCCTTACAATTCTACATATTCTGGTATGCAGGGGAGGAATCAGCCTGAATGATTGTAAAATAACCTAGATTGTGTGATGCATTTTCACTGGTATGTCTTAGAGTACGTGTAGGCCTCATGTTGGGTGAAATCCCAGCTTGTTGTTCAGCTGCTTGGGTATTCAGGCCCAGGTAAGTGGTGGACCTCTCAGTGCTGTCTTGGCTTGGCTCAATGCCCTGGTCACAGCAGCATAGCAGGCTTATTTAAAGCTCCTGTTCATGAGATTAAAGAGATTGTTCCTACTTACTTTTTATTCTTTTAATTTTTTTTCCAGGCTATTAATTTGAGAGAGAGAGAGAACACAAGTGAAAAAAAAAAAAGTGTAGGGGGATTGAAATTTGATTAGTAAACCAGGAATCAAGTAGCATATGGCTTCTGTGTGCCAGCTGGCCCCAGGCTGGTTTTTAGGGGCAGGGAAAACGGCCCCTTCAGTTCTATCTTCCTCTCTATGTAGCAGAGTGCTCCTTCATAGACTTGGGCTTTATTCCCTTCTCTTTAGCAAGGGAAGTGCTTCCCAGTGTACTCGGGATTGAAATTTACCTTGGGATCCTGCAGGTAGGGAGAACTGTGTAACTTCTTGTATTTTGGGAGTTTACTAAAACTGGCTCGCCCCTTCACAGGTTGAACACCGGGAAGGCAGGATGGAGTCCAGGAGATCGTGGATGCTGGAAACGTTCAGGATCCAAACCGTTTATCTGGTAACATTTTGGCCTTCTAGATTGATGGAAAACCACTTCACTTCAGCGCTGGCCTCTGGCTGAGCAGGGACCTGCCCCCAGCGCCCTGCTCTGGGGACAGTGGCCCCAGCGGCTGCAGCTCTCCACTTCTCCGTGTGTCCTGTGGTCTCTTATTGGTTGTGTGATTGTGGGCAGGGAAAGCCTTTACCAGTCTCTGTAAAATGAGATATTCGTAGCATAGGGTTGATTTGAGGATTAAATAAAATAATGTATGTAGGCCGCAATCAGGAGAGGCTCTTACTAAAAGAACAGTACAGGGTAATTAGGGTGGGAGCGGGGCCAACGACAGGGGGCGGGGCTCTGTCAACCTTTGCGCAGGCGCAGCCCCACGGGTACGTGGCTTAGGTGAGACTGAACCGCGGGGCCCTGGTTTGCAGGCTTGCCTTGGGCTACCCAGAGCGGGAGTGCAGCAGGTTTTGCGGGGAACTCTTTAGGGTTCTGGGATCATGCTGAGGACACTCGGGTGTCACTGTGTCCAGCCCGCCCGAGTGTGCACGGGATTGGTCCGAGTATTTCCGGGTCCTTCGGCGACCTTGGCCCCGCGGCCCTAGCGTGCAGGCGGGAGCCTCCTATGGTTCCGGGCCCGGGAGGGCAGGGGGCAGCCAGGGTGCACCGGGGAGCTGGGGAGGTGGTGGGTTCAGGGGCTCCGGGCTGGCCAGCTTGAGGTCGCGCTCAGGCGCCTTGCAGGTTGCTTGGCTCTTGACCGTGAGAACCTGGAGAGACTGCTTTTGCTAATTAAATCCAGAGACGTAGCTGAGAAATCTTGTTCTTCAGCATCTAGACTGAGAGACCATGCTGTGTGAAGTCGTGTTGTCTGGAGACACTGGGCCATGTTGATTTCCAGCCTCCGTGCACAGAGGAGGGATTTTTGGTTGCAACATTAAACACTGGCTTAGGCTTGTGTTCCTTGAATGAGCTTCTGAGCCCAGTGTGATGTTAACCCCACGAAACACAGCCCTGCTTTTCTTTGAGCCCAACATAGGACGGCTTTATTTTAAACTTTACCTAAGTTCCATCCTTCTCCAAAATTTTGTCTATTCTTGTTCCTCTGCCAGTTAGTAGGTAACCTAACTTGGTTGTGGACAGCATGCCTCTGGTGGTTTATCAAATGGGCTTTATTAGTTGTTGTAAACAAACACTTCTCTTTAAGCTGAGGGACTTGGAATGTGAAATACCTGTGTGTACACACAAACGCATTTTCAAGAAAGGTAAGTGATTTATTATACAGTGTTTTTGGATTTTATTGTTTGAAACTGTATGTAGCCTCACCCTCTCCAACAAAAAATTTTCATTGGATCCCTTACACTGTGGGTCTGGCTACAGGCAGGCCTTGTTTTTTCTTTTGACCCCTTGAACATTAAAAATAACCCCGAGAGAGCTCCCTGTACAGATCAGGACTTACTTCCTGTTAGTAATGAGCTACAGCAAAACAACTCTCCCCACACACTGAACTGTGTGATGGTTATTAAGTTTTATAAGTTTCCCTTCCCCTTCCCCTCCCTTTCCTTTCCTTTCCTTTCCCTTTCCTCCCTCCCTCCCTCTCTTACTTTCTCTTTCAATTTCTGCTTCATTTTTTTTCAGGTAAAAATAGTAAGTTTCAATCTTAGTCCCCAGAGTGATCACGTTATCAAAATGTGAGAAGGGAACTTGAGGGAGGATGGACGGGGACACCTGATAATGATTTTAGGATAACTCTACAAAGGTAGAGTATTTAATTACCCCCACCCTCAGGCATTGTGAAAAGGAATCAAGTGAATGGATGGCAGCAGAGCTGGGACTCAGGAGTATTAGAGAACATACCATCCACACAAAGGACAGAGAACAATGTGACAGCATACCTAGGACAATATCAAAATACTGAGACTAAAAATTACTGGTTCTCGTTTTTGACTTTGGGTTTATAAGGAGGCAGAGTAAAAACCTGGGTTTACCTTTCATATACTCAGTAAGAGTCATATATACTATTTCCTTGTTATATAGCCCTTTACCTTGTTTAGCTTTTACTTTAGAGAAAGAGAATAACAACTCAAACTCTCTGATTAGCCTTTATTTATATTATAGGAAGAGAATCAAGATCTAACGTCTAGTCTTGCCACTTATTGGGTAATATAGGTGAGTTCTCTTCCTCATTTGGTTCAGGGACCTGGTTAAGGCCCAGGAATATGCATTCTTAACAAGCCTTTGAGTGACGTAGTTAGTGAAAATACTGTTAGAATAGCAGCTTTTCAGTAACAAGAACCAGTTATTGCTCAGCTTTGATTAAAATGCCTGGACTGTGGCACATAGTTCAATAAATGTACAAATAAATGAAAAGCTCCAGCTATCAACATGTATGACCACTTACACAATAACCTACTTTTGTAGGGTATTTTACCAAGAGCTTTCATATACTGTGCTCATTAGATCATATCTTAATTCCTTGTTCAGCTAAAAAATTATTTCCCACTATTCTACATCCTTAAAGCCATTAATTCCATAAATTGTTTTTACAATGCCTTCTTCAGTTCTCCTCTCTGTGCTTCATCCAATCAGGTCTTTGGTTCATTGTGTCCCTAAGGCAGGGGTCCGGAACCTATGGTTCACAAGCCAGGTGTGGCTCTTTTGATGGCTGCATCTGGCTCGCAGACAAATCTTTAATTAAAAAAATGTTAAAAATATAAAACATTCTCATGTATTACAATCCATTCATTTCCTACCACTCATGTTCATGGTTGCGGGTGGCTGGAGCCAATCATAGCTGTCCTCCGGGACAACACCAAATTTTTTATTGGATAATGCGTAACATACACAGGTCATTGTATGGCTCTCAAGGAATTACATTATAAAATATGTGGCGTTCATGGCTCTCTCAGCCAAAAAGGTTCCTGACCCCTGCCCTAGAGTGTGCAGATGGAAAACTAGAAATGAGGAAATGTCTAATGCAAATAAGAAATTAGTAACTTTGGGGTTTTAGTCCTGTAATCATTCAGACTGTGGAAATGAATTGGAGTTATTTTTATAGAAGAGCCATTAAATTTGAACGTGCTCATTTAGATTTGTATTTGTTAAACTTAGGATGGCCCGCACCTTGGAACCACTGGCAAAGAAGATTTTTAAAGGAGTTTTAGTAGCTGAATTTGTGGGCATTTTTGGAGCATACATTTTGTTCAATAAGATGAATACAAGCCAAGGTAATCATAATTCAGAAGGTAATGGTTTATAGTGTGTGTAGTTTGCAAATGCATTGTTGGTGCTAAATGGCATTTTAAAAGAAACTGCTTCTTCACATCAGTGTTATTAGGCATTTTTATGCCCACAAGGGGAAACTAGGTGTTAATTACTGTAAATGATTTTAAACTTTCTTCAAAAAAACCTGTTTATAGCCCTGGCTGGTTGGCTCAGCAGTATAGCGTTGGCCTGGTGCGTGGATGTCCCAGGTTTGATTCCCTGCCAGGGCACACAGGAGTCACCATCTGCTTTTCCACCTCTCTTCCTCCCCCTCCTGCAGCCATGGCTCAGTTGGAACAAGTTGGCCCCAGGTGCTGAGGATGGGTCCGTGGCCTTGCCTCAGGCACTAAAATATCTCAGTTGCTGAGCAATGGAGCAATGGCCCCAGATGGGCAGAGTATTAATCCCTAGTGGGCTTGCCAGGTGGATCCTGGTCGGGGTGCATGCAGGAGTCTCTCTGCCTCCCCAATTCTCACTTAAAAAAAAAAGTTTATAGACTAGAGAAAATATTTCACACTTTCCTGGGTTTTACCCAGGAATTAGAGCAAGTGTTTGTAGTCTGGCTTAGTTTGGGAACACAGAGCGAATATACTGGATTGTTTGGTAGACTGAGAGCAGTACTGCCGAACTGTCAGAGTAACCAGCTTCTTAGGCTCTCCTTGTCCTGCAGCAGCACTGGGCACTGGACACCTTTTCCGTGCCACTGATTGTCACTAAAAGTGCTTAGACATGTTGTGGGGCGAAATTTTCCATGAGAGCTCACAAGTTTTTTAGCAGTACTCTACTGCTTTCTCTTTCATTAAAGCAAGGGAACAATGAATAGTCTTGAGTGGTGGCCATCTTTGAAACATGTCATTTGTTTTCTTAAGAGTACTGGAACACTTCCACAATGCTATTGGATATTGACAGTCTCTATACATTTAAACTGTTAAGTAAGGATTTAAAAGAAAACATCCAAACAGTATTTAAAAGCAAATTAAAGTTTAAGATCAACTTTAAAAACTGGGTAGTCTTGGCCCTGGCCGGTTGGCTCAGCGGTAGAGCGTTGGCCTGGCGTTCGATTCCCGGCCAGGGCACATAGGAGAAGCGCCCATTTGCTTCTCCACCCCCCCTCTCCTTCCTCTCTGTCTCTCTCTTCCCCTCCGGCAGCCAAGGCTCCACTGGATCAAAGATGGCCCGGGTGCTGGGGATGGCTCCTTGGCCTCTGCCCCAGGCGCTAGAGTGGCTCTGGTAGCGGCAGAGCATCACCCGTTGTGGGCGTGCCGGGTGGATCCCGGTTGGGCGCATGCGGGAGTCTGTCTGACTGTCTCTCCCCGTTTCCAGCTTCAGAAAACAAACAAACAAACAAACAAAAAAAACTGGGTAGTCTTATTTCTAATTCCAAAACAACGTAAAACTGCATCCATAAAAATAATAAAGTTACATAAGGGAATTACACATTGATATTGAAAACCTGCTTTTAAATACCTAGGTCACAAAACAAAACTGCAAAATAAGACACGTGCAATTTAGACCTAAAATGATAATAGTTCTTGGATTACCAGGACCTTAACAGAATTTCTCATCAGTGGGATTCCTATTTTATAGACCCTTAGGCTAGCACTAAATTATAGCTGCATGTGCTAATATATGAATTCTAACTATGTCTCATTTTGAATTTTTTATCAGATTTCAGGCAAACAATGAGCAAGAAATTTCCCTCCATCTTGGAAGGTATGTTTCAGGTAACCAATATTCATCTTACAGGTATTTATAACTTTTTCCTTAAGGAAAAATGAAACTACAAAAAAAACTTTTTTAGCAAAAAATATAAGGTGACAGAGGATCATTTGATTTTGGGTGATGGATATACAACATAATCGACTGTCCAAATGATGTGGTGATGTTTGCCCAAAATCTGTGTACTTTTGTTGACCAATGTTACCCTGTTTAATTTTCAAAAAAACAAAACAAAGAAAAACTTTTTTAGGTAACCTATAAACTAAGTAATAATTTCTTTATGACCAATTAAGGACTAAATGACTTTATTTTGCAATGTCAATTAAAAAAAACAATAAAATAAAAAAAACCCAAAACCAAAACTATAATTATTAATCCTTATTCTAGCCCTTTGAGAACACAGAATGGAAAAAATTCTCACCTAGTTATCTAGATGAGAGCAGTTAGCTCATGGGCTAGTGTCTTAATTTTTCTGTAGTTAAGAATGTAGACTATGGAATGAGACACTGAGGTGGTGATGAAATCAAACCAGAGCTTAAAATTTAAAACCTATCTCAGGTTTGCTAACATCTTGGAGCTGTTTCTTTCCCTGTCAACTGGAGCTAATCACGCCCACTTTACAAATTGTTATAAGGTTCAAACAAGGTAACATTATATAATTAGCAGATTTTGCCTAATAAATAATGCTCCATACAATGGTTAGTACAGTGTCTAGAGCACAGGTGCAATATGTAGCAAGAAGGAAAAATTTGGTGTTTCTCAATATTGTTTAATTCAACATTTCTACATAATTTTATAAGTGACAACTATTTTTATTTACAGTTTATTACAAATCCATGGAATATTCTGGAATGTATGGAGTCAGACAGCAAGATCAAGAAAAATGGTTGAACAGCAAAAGTTAAGTGTAAGTAGAATTTAAATTTATAATTTATTTAGAAAATACTCGTTTTCTTTGCTTTTTAATTTTATGAATGGTTTTCGGATTCTTCTTTTTGAAATTTTTCTTTTTCTTGATGATACTTTTCACATCTCTGTTGTGTAGCCAGTCATCACGTTGAGCCTCCCATCTAAGCTGTTTGAGACCTTTGGGGGCAGAAAGATGAGCTCACCACACTGTAGCCTCTTGGAGGCCCCACAGAACACCCTACTGAGTAACAGGACTTTGCCTCTGCCAGGGCCCACAGATGTTTCCTATCCACTAGGCAAATGCCCTGCGAATTGTTACTTTCCTTCTATATGTACTGTCAAAGATTACCATTTTATAAATAAAAGGCTAGGACAGGAAAGGAACAAATCCCCTCAAGATTTTATTTCCCAGGAATGCTTTTACTTGTGAAAGAACAGAAGCCAGTTAACCATCAGTTCCAGAAGAAAATAAAATGTCTATAAAGCATTTATAAAGTTACTTAGAAAACTCTTACTATATAATCTTTAGAAGTTCCAAGTATAGCTATTAAAAAACCTCAGTAAGAGATTTAAGTTACTTACTTGCATTATCTTTGTTAGCCATGGCATTCATGCCAATGTTGTCAAACTTGGATCCCATATTTTCATCCAATAGGTGGCCAAACTTCAAACCAACAAAAAAAACAAGGTGGAATACATTTATTCAAATACTTAAAACACTGCTAGCTTCTTAAAATAGTACATCAGCCTTACCTCCTCAGCAGATACAAATAGGCTGGAGTCACTAAGATTTCTTTTCCTTTTTTTTCTGGGCCCTGAAAAAATTTAAGCCTAGATTATTTAATTAATCCAATAATTTTGGAAAAATATAACTCTTTCAATACAGCTTTGTTAAAAAATTATATTTGGTCTAAAATACACAATTGCAATTATATTCTTAGTACCATTATGTAGCTGGCACTTAAATAATAAGAGAAATATTTAAGAATTAATATATACTAATTTTTACAAAGTTAGTATCCTAATAGAACTATTCAGATGACTATTGTGTCTTCTTGCCTTTCAGGTTTGGCCACTGATCAAGGTTTACCTTATTTCATAGTATGAGGCAAGGTTAAAATCCCAAAGATGACGGATGGGTTTTGGTATATTTAAAGAAACATGTAACTTCTAATTATGCCAGAGGTTTTATTCTTTGGACTAACTGTGAAGAAATTTATGGGAAGGTATGTTTATTATGTTATAAATAAAGTTTTGTTTGTACTACTCAAAGTAAAATGGTTTTCCTTTAAAAAGAGTCACCTATAACTCTGGACATACAAACTTTTCAAAATAGATAAAATAGTGAAACATCTATTTTTAATACTTATTTAATTTTAATTCACAAATTTAAAATCCCATTATCTAGAAATATAATAACTAGAAGCAGTCTTTGTCCATTTCCTGAAACAGTATTATCCAAATTCTTTGCATCTTTGATGTCAATGTCTCTGGCACGATGAGAGTCACTTTTTAAAAACAGCTATAGTTAAGGAATAAAATTTGTCAAAAATTCAGCTGTTTAAAGTAATTCAGTATGGTTCAGTAAGTTTACAGAGTTGTTTAGCTGCCATCAAAATGCAATTTTAGAACATTTCCGAAGCATGAAAAAAATGTGCAATTTTTTTGAATATTTATTATAATGTCTATATTTTTATAAAAAACTTAAGGTTGTCACTTGATAATAGTGCTTTTTATTAGCACCTTACAAGTCTTATACTAAAATAATACTCTGTTATGAGAGACTTGAAAGAATCCGTATCTGTTTTATGTAAGAAATCTTGAGGTTCGAGTTGTTTTGTCATGCAGCAAGATGGCAGATCTCATAAAAAAGAAAAATGAAGTTAATTAAGAACACGGATTTTCTGAAAGGGCAAATGGCAAAGAATAAACCTGGTTGAGAAAAGGAAATAGGTTAAAGGTGTCTATTGAAAATCAGGGCTTACATATAATTCATATAATTAAATGGCTTAAACATGAATGAAAAAAATGATGTAGAGATATTCAGATGTGAGAGGAAAAGAATTTAGGAAGGTATATGTGGGAAATAATAATTTTCACATATTAAAATACATAAAAATGTTATTATCCATTATAAAAAACAACTAAATTGTCCTAACCAACAATTTAGAAGTTAATTTTCTGCAATAATAACTTTCTTATGCTCACTGCTTAGGTTTCAGAAAGACTAAATGCATTTTCTTACCTTGAAATGATCCAGCAAAGTCAAAATCATTTGCACCTTTCTTCTTGCTTTTCTTAGAATTGACTTTGGAGCTGACTTCATCATTAATTTCTGTTACCAAAGAAAGTGCTATTAAGTAATTTAAAAACAGGACTGCTATAAGATTATGATAAATGAATATTAACTTTTAGAAAATGCTAATTACTATTCTAATTAGCTAATTACTATTCTAATTTAAAAGGTCATTATAGGCCCTGGCCAGTTGGCTCAATGGTAGAGCGTCGGCCTGGCATGCAGGAGTCCGGTGTTCGATTCCCAGCCAGGGCACACAGGAGAAGCGCCCATCTGCTTCTCCACCCCTCCCCCCTCTCCTTCCTTTCTGTCTCTCTTCCCCTCCCGCAGCCAAGGCTCCATTGGAGCAAAGATGGCCCGGGTGCTGAGGATGGCTTTATGGCCTCTGCCTCAGGCGCTAGAGTGGCTCTGGATGCAACAGAGCAACAGCACAGATGGGCAGAGCATCGCCCCCTGGTGGGCATGCCGGGTGGATCCTGGTCGGGCGTATGCGGGAGTCTGTCTGACTGCCTCCCCGTTTCCAACTTCGGAAAAATACAGAAAAAAAAAAATTAAAAAGGTCATTATAACACCTCAACAGGTATTGCACAGATAGCCTAATTGTTAATAAAAGTCCAAAACTCAATGCTCAGCTGCTTTAAAAATAAAAAACCTTTCCGTTTCAAATTAAGAAGGGGAAAAGGTCTTCTTTAAATTTCTGCCCAACCTGAGTATTAATTTGAATACAGAGTAATACTGAAAAACATTCAAGGCCCTGGCCGGTGGGTCAGTGCATAGAGCACTGGACGTCCTGGGTTCAATCCCTGGTCAGGGCACAGAGAAGCAACCATCTGCTTTTCCCCCTCCCACAGCCAGTGGCTCTACTGATTCTAGCACTGAGGATAGCTCTTTTGTAGTGCATCAGCCTCAGGTGCTAAAAACAGCTCGGTACTCGAGCATCAGCCCAAGACGGGGTTGCCAGGTGGACCCTGGTCAGGGCTCATGTAGTAGTCCATCTCTCCTCCTCTCACCTAAAAAATAAAAAGAAAAACAAAACAAAACGAAAAAACATTCAACAGAAAAATTAGCCTACACTGAGGAAGAAAGGAAGATATAGTTTGTTTTATATTTTAAAAAGTTCACCTTGAATGCCCTCACTTTCATCTTCCAACACATCCATGAATGTTCCTCCATCTTCATCAATTTCAGTAAATTCTTCATTCATACTTCCTAAAGAAACTTCATCATCATCCAAGTTATCAAGGTTGTCATCACTATCTTCTGAATCTTCATCTTTTGGCTCACCCTTAGCTCTTTTTGTTTTGTTTTTCATGTTGCTGAACAAAAACAACAACTTGTAAAAGAAGACACTTTTCTAAAATGTAATTTGTTGACTACCAGGGTATTAAGCTATTAACAGATTTAAAATGAGACTTACAGAAGGCTCAAGGCCTTTATTTAATATACTAATGTGCATTATAAAAGTCCAAAATGGAAGTACTAGATCCATTTTCCAAGCTTATTCAACACACCCTCTGTTCTGAGGGACAATTTGGGAAATGCTGGAAAAAGTAAAAAAAAAAAAAAATTGAAATGTATTTTACCCAGCAAAATCAAGATCATCCTGTCCAGAGGCGAAACAATTATCATCTTCAAATGTGTCTGCCAGAGAACAATATACAAATTGTGAGATATAGTAAAGAATAACAAAGTTGACATCTTATTTCTGAGTTAATAGTCATGATTCTTCTGTTTATGACACACACCCAGAAGATACAAATGTGATTATTGCTGTGTGTTTTATTAATCTACATTAACTTGTGAATATACTGACCTTAATTACATCTCTAAACTAGCCTGACCAGGTGGTGGTGCAGTGGATAGAGCAGGGGTCGGGAACCTATGGCTCAAGAGCCAGATGTGGCTCTTTTGATGGCTGCATCTGGCTCGCAGACAAATCTTTAATTAAAAAAATAATGTTAAAAATATAAAACATTAAAAAAATAAATAAAACATTCTCATGTATTACAATCCATTCATTTCCTACCACTCATGTTCATGGTTGCGGGTGGCTGGAGCCAATCACAGCTGTCCTCCAGGACAACACCAAATTTTTATTGGATAATGCATAACGTACATGGGTCATTGTATGGCTCTCATGAAATTACATTTTAAAATATGTGGCGTTCATGGCTCTCTCAGCCAAAAAGGTTCCCGACCCCTGGGATAGAGCATCAGCCTGGGAGGCAGAGGACCCAGGTTCGAAACCTAAGGTCACTGGCTTGAGCAAGGTGTCACTTGCTCTGCTGTAGCCCCCCAGTCAAGGCACATATGAGAAAGCGACCAATGAACTAAGATGCCACAATGAAGAATGGATGCTTCTCATCTCTCTCCCTTCCTGTCTGTATGTCCCTATCTGTCCCTCTCTGTGTCTGTCTCTCAAAAAAGAAAATTCCTAAACTAAAATGGTTCCAGTTAATTTCAGCTCCTTACTAGAGTTTTTATAGAAAGAGGGTAAATATCAAATAAAATATTTAGCAACTGCAGGAGGTTTAAATATATTAAGACTATCTAAGTGCTTATATTTTATAGGTGCAATACAATATACAATAAAAATTAACTCAATGAAAGCCTTTCTAATTACCCATGTTTTTGTTTCAGTCTAAATTTCAATTAATATTTTCCTAGCTCTGTGGATTATAAAGACAGAACAGATGAAATAGTAGACTATTGCTACCAATAATGCAAGGAAGTTAGGAACAGTAAAAATAGTTTCTCTTTTATAAGAGATTTGACCTTAAGAATGTATATATTCATGTCAATATAATTTTTTTTCTCCATGAATCATCAGTCACCTATTTTTGTGCAAGCAAATGTGGGTGAATTACCATATCCCACCAAAATATATTTTATTAATCCATTGTGATTTGCATTGTATTCTTAAAGGATTTTTTAAACTAAGGTCACCTTTACCACTAATATTCCATGGTTCTATATATAAATAAATAGTAACAAAATGTTTTGCAAATTAAAGTCAATAAATTACCAATCATCTTTTCAAATTCCTCATCATCCACATCTTCTACACTTTCTTCATCTGCATTTCGTTTCTGTTTCTCTTTAACAGCAGCCATTTTTTTATAATACCTAAAATAAAATCGTGTCATACATTTGATAGTTTTACTCAACGGCCCATTTTACTACAATCAGAACACCTATGTACGCAGTTACTGAAGCAAGGTTAAAAGCTATTTACTCTGTTGGATATAAATGACTAAATTTATTTATAGAAAAACATTTTAATTTCTTTTTTTAAAAAGATTTTATTTATTCATTTTGGAGAGAAGAGAGAAAGAGAGAGAGAAAGAGAGAGAGAGAGAGAGAGAGAAGGGGGAAGAGCAGGAAGCATCAACTCCCATAGATGCCTTCATCAGGCAAGCCAAGGGTTTTGAACTGACGACCTCAGCATTCCAGGTCAATGCTTTATCTACTGTGCCACCACAGGTCAGGTCTAAAAGTTTTGAGTTCTACAAAACAGTTTGAAACTTCTACAATATGAAGTATAAATTCCAAATATTTAGGTTTAGTTCTTCATAAAAACATCTAACTCATCCTAATTAAATGGCCTATGTAAAAGGTTGTTTCAGGGCCAACACTAATGATTTATCGGACCTATAGTCATATTAGGGTACAGTGAAACTTAGCATTTTGCAGGTGAGATCATACCCTCAAAATTCTTCACACAAAATGTTTTTAAAAACAAATCAAACAGAATTAACCAGTCAGATGAGACAGCAGTTCCTTTCGGATTGTAAGACATTTGTAATAATACCAACAAGTTCAAGGCTTATCTCTATAGCAGCACAGTGACTTTGCTAATTCTGCTTAGAGTCATGTTTGGGACAAATCACTCATGAGTTGTCTGTCATTATATTAGACTAATACAGATTTAAATCCTGTAAGAAAATAACTGTGCTAAAAAAGGAAATTAAAGATTAAGTTCTACAGAGTCAAGTTTCATAAAACAAAAATTATGCTAGATTTGTTAGATTAATAACAAATCCCCCAAATTTACTTTTTTAGTTCTAGTACTTAGATATCTTAATATTAGCAAAATGACTGATTTATAAATTATCTTCACAAAAATGGACAGAGATGTCTTTAGATCTTTTTAAGGTAGACCTATGTTACAGCATTTTATAGAATTTAAACATTTAAATTTTAACAGTTCTCCCAATGAAACTATAGTAAGTGTATTACCTATAGAAAAACACTTCATCCACTGGTATTTGGCTTTCTTCTTTTGCAAGGAACTCCTTACTGTTCACTAGAAAAAGTCAGTTAAAAAATTTTAAATAAAGTAATTCTTTTTATGTTATCCCAGCTCTTAGGACTAAATACAGCATGCCTACAATTTTAAAGTCCAAAAGATAAGGAAGGTGGACAGAAGGGATCCTAGAATTCAAAGGACAATTTCTGGAAGAGTCTGTGTGGAGGAGACCGAGCATTTGAGTGATGGTCGGCTACAAGGAAACTCAGAGTTCCTTTAATAAATAGTCACTTTAAACTTGCCATTTTCATCTCAGAAAAATGACAATGTCTGGCATTCTGTGAAAAGGAAGCAAAGGTAACCAGAGAATTATCCATAATTTTACATAATATTGAGGAAAACTAAGGAACAAAAATAGGGAGCTATAAGGATATTAGTTTTTCCTCCTTAAAATAAAAATTTTTGACTTATCTTTATGAAAAGGGAATTTGGCTTCTAATCCTAACTCTATTAACTTTGGGCAAATCTTTTCACAACTCTGGACCTCTGTGAAATAAGTCGGTTGGAAATTAAATGATTTCTAAGGTGTATTTTAACCTTAGCCTTTGAACAAAAAGGAGTTGGGATCTGGATGCTCAGAAATGTCTGCTCTGAATAGAAAAACAAGATTCAGATCCCAAGATGGGTAAATTCCTGCAGAAACAGAAGGTCATTCACTAAGTTAACATGCTGCTCTGTAGCAAAACCATGTAGGTTTTCTGTTAAGCCCCTATTAGAGAACTTAAATCAGTCTGAACTGTAAAAGATAAACATTATGTATATGATGAAGAGGGGCTACAGATGATATCAGAATAGCAAAATATTGATAATTATTAAAGCTGAGTGATGGTCATTTGGGGGGGGGTGATCATAATATTTACTTTGGATATGTTTAAAATTTTCTGCAATAATAAAAAAAAAGGGCCTAGTCAGATACAGTAGACTTAAGAATGCATATCCAGCTTGGGGTAGTGAACACACAATACAATATACAGATGATGTATTAAAGAATTGTATGCCTGAAATCTACATAATTTTATTAACCAGTGTCACCTCAACAAACTCAATAATTAAAGGATGCATATACATTCTTGGAAACAAGATGGATAATGTTTCTGGGTACTTAGGTTTTATTCTGATAAAGTGGAGCAAAGAGTAACACAATTTATATGTTATTGACTTGTACTATCTTATAAGTTTCAATTATTAAGGCTTTTATAAATTATTATGAAGTAGTTTATAAATACTTACCAGCAAGATTACGAATACCCTTTATAAAATGTTTTCTTTTTGGCTGCATCACAACACTGTCTGTGTTTTCTGAAATGCAAAATCACGAGAGTGTAATGTACAACCTAGTTATATGCTCATATTATTTATCAAGATTAATAGCTGAAAATCAAATTAATTCATCAAAGGGAAGCATACCTTTGCCTTTATGTGGCTTTGGATTTCGGTATACAAATCGATCCAAGAATCTCATTAGTGTGAAATCCTGTAGTGGGTCCCCTGAATACTGAATATAATCTCCCTGAAAAGTGGGGGAAATTTCAGAACTTAACTAAAATTATATCTATGCATCCAAATAAGAAAGAGGAAAACACAAGCATTTGTTACAATGCATAGAAGACACAAATCTGAAATGACTATTCAAATATCCCTATGATGCACATATTCCTGACTTAACACACACTCATACATATTCTATGATACACTACTGATTATATAAATAGGTAAATAATAGTAATAATACTCTAGGTCATCTAACCATTAACCAGGAACCAGAAACTAAATCCTAAAATAGCAAACAGGAAAGGGGAAGGCAATTTTTCTCCAGGAGAAAAGCCAGAATGTAATAAATAACTGTGGTTTTCTAAAATCCTATATTCCCATTCATGTCAGAGTGGAAAGACGTAACTGCTGCTCTGTATTAAACAAGCCATTACTCCTTTACAACAGAAAAATGTATGAGATTCTATCTGTTGGAGAAAATATTGTATGACCTGTTATTATCTGAAACTAGATTATTTTTTCTTATATTTTATCTTTTGAATATTTTAGACTTACCTGAAGGATAGTCTTTGCAAACAGAGCCACAGAGGGATGAAAATGTTCAGATAGCTAAAAAGAAAAATGTGAATGAGATCAGCTCTTATTACAATTATAGATTTAAGTAAATACAAAGACTTGAAACTTAAGTTAATAGAAGAGTGATACTCAAAATTTGGTCTCAGGGCTGCTTAATATACTTAAAGATCAAAAACCTTTAGAGCTTCCTTAATTTAAGTGGGATATATCTATTGTTATTTACTTTATTAGAAATTACAAAAGAAACATTTTAAACACTATTCATAGTTTACTTAAACAATAGACCTATTATATATTAATAACATTTTATAAAAAATTTTTTCCCCTTCTTTTCCAAGTGAGAGGAGGGGAGATAGACAGATACTCCTGTACGAGTTCCCACGGGCCAATGCTCTGCCCATCTGGGGCCCATGCTCTCAACAGCTCTTTTTAGTGCCTGAGATGAAGGCTCCACGGAGCCATCCTCAGTGCCCAGGGCTAATGCGCTTGAACCAATTGAGCCATGGCTGAGGGAGTAGGAGAGAGAGAAAGAAAGGAGGAGAGAGAGAGAGAGAGAGAGAGAGAGAGAGAGAGAGAAGGGAGGAGGGAGAGGTAGAGAAACAGATGGTCACTCCTCCTGTGTGCCCTAACTGGGAATCAAACCTGGGACATCCACACGTCAGGCTGACACTCTATCACTGAACCAACCAGCCAGGGCCTTATGAAAACCATTTTTAAGAACGGACATTGGTGAGAAGAGTAGCATTACTTTATCGTTTTGTAAATCTAATGTCTAACTTAATAGAAAGAATACAATGGATTCTAACATCTGCTTCCAAAATTAAATGTTATTTTAGTGGAAGTACATGAAGAAAATCTGGCCTCCTAAAAGATATAGTTGGAAAAAGGAGGATTTATAAAATAGCCTTTCACATAATTGTGGATTGGATTTTCTTCATGTTCAAGACAATGTCTCCCAAATGCCGAAGTCTGAATAACCAAAATCTGTTGTTCAGCCAGTCTTTCATGAAAGAAGTAGTTACTTAAGTTTCCAACAACTACAGAGACATTTGTCCTTGGGAGATGAGACAACAATATGCTCATCCTCAGGTATGGAGTAGAATTCACTATGCATTCTTGCTATATATGCACACAGGGTATTAAAAACAAATATAGCGTGACCAGGTGGTGGTGCAGTGAATCCAGCGTCGACCTGGGATGAAGAGGACCCAGGTTTGAAACCCTGAAGTCAACAGCTTGAGCATGGGTGCGCTAGCTTGAGTGTGGGACCACAGACATGAACCCATGGTCACTGGCTGGGCTGAAGTCCCCTGGTCATGGCACATATGAGGAGCAACCAATGAACTAAGGAGCCACAATGAAGAACTGATGCTTTTCATTTCTCTCCCTTCCTGTCTGTCTCTATCTGTCCCTCTCTGCCTCTCTCTCTGTCTCTCATTAAAAAATAAAGAAAGGAAAACAAATCTATTTTAGGGTCAAGATAACAAAATCAATAATCTTTCCTGCTTCACCCTTCTTACATGATACTGGCATATATTTTTTTTTTACACTGCAAGCATGTGGCAGGAAAGACTAGAAAGGATGCAAGTGCAGCTCAGTACTACTGTCTTTATCATGCTGAAGAACCCTCGGTTTCAGCCATCATTTCTTTTATATTGTTAGTGCCACTGTCAACATGGTGACAAAGGTAAATAATGTCTTGGTATCATTTTGAAAGTAGCTGTGACCTTGCAGACTTGCTGAAAAGGAATGAGGGATTCCCAGGAGTCTGTGCTTGCACTCTGAGAATCGCTGTAAGAAAGACACTTACTTACTTACAGAGAAATCACAGGAAGATTATTAGTAATATGTTACTCTTATGTATTTCAAAAGTAAGTTTATTTGCAAAAAGTACTTTCATCACAAAACTTTTCAGGGATATCTAATGCATAGAGCAAATTTTACCTAATTTACAGAGTTGTTATGTGTATAATCTATTCATAAAATAAGAACTTATTTATAGCCACATACGGCATCCTTATTTTGCATGTACATTATTTAAGATTTTCAATTTGTGAATGTAGACAGGTGTAAATGTTTAAACTTAATGTTTACCAGAGGCGACAGAAATATGGGATAAAAAGCATTATAGCTGTGTGACATACTTCAAATCGCTTCCTTATGACAACTCCTGTCTAAATAACAACTCCTATATTACTTGGAAAAAAACCCCGGAAACTTCAAGGTGTTAAACCCATGAGGACAAATGTATAGCACAAATGAATCAAAAGACAAATTGAAATTATTTTACCTTTTTGAGTTCCCAAAAACTTGTATGTTCAGCTCCACAGAACAAAGGGTTTCTACTGAATGGATCATACGTGTTTAACCGTTTGCCACCTGAGAAAAAAGCAGTATTTCCCAAATGCTTCACTCTTAGTGCAAGATATCACTAAAGCCACTATCATTAATGTAGTTACCAACAGATATAGTTTCTAAGATCTTTTTTTTTGGTGACAGAGAGACATATAAGGACAGACAGGAAGGGAGAGAAATGAGAAGCATCAATCCTTCATTGCAGTACCTTAGTTGTTCATTGATTGCTTTCCCATCTGTGCCTTGACTAGGGGGCTACAGCAGACCAAGTGACCTCTTGCTCAAGTCAGCGACCTTGGGCTCAAGCCAGCGACCTTTGGGCTCAAGCCAGTGACCACGTGCTCAAGCCAGTGACCTTTGGGCTCAAGCCAGCGACCACGTGCACAAGCCAGCAACCTCAGGGTTTTGAACCTGGGTCCTCTACCTCCCAGTCCAACACTCTAAGCACTGTACCACTGCCTGGTCAGGCCAAACATTCTTAATTAGCCAGGCAGCCTACCTAGATGAAAAACTCCAAGCCCCTTTAAGAATTTAGCTAGGTAACCAAGCTAGCACTTGCATTTAATAAATCAGGCAGCATGTTTATCTCAAATACTAAAATATCCCCTCCAAAACTTCCCCTTTACTCAAATAGCAACAAGAGGTGCCTATTTCTGCGTCGAGGTCTTAAGTGTTGAGATGGCTGAAGCCCCCCCGCCCCTAGTCAAGGCATGTATGAGAATGCAATCAATGGCCAACTAAAGTCCCACAACAATTTGATGCTTTTCATCTCTCTCCCTTCCTGTCTGTCTGTCTCTGCCTGTCCCTGTCTCTCTCTTAACACTCTATGAACTACTTCACAATGTACACGCTCATCACCCTTCTAAAAAATCAGTCTCAGTTTAGCCTTAAGACAGCTGATGGATTTCTTTTAAAAGCTATCCTGATGGCTACTATACTTCTCTGATACTTCACAAACTGAAATTTGGAGAAAATAATTTGACCACAAGTCCCACAGCAAGTCTGAAGAAATATGACTGGCACATTTCTTAATCTGCAAGGATAGTCGTCTTTACTTTACAAACCCTAAATGAAGAGACTGAATTTCTGAGATTTCTTTTGGCCCTAGTATTCTATTAATAGACTTAATTCAGCTTGCCTCTGTATAATGGAAAACCTAAAGGTTCTATCACACAGAAAATTTTCCACCCTAAAGTATTACTTTAAAAAACTATAGAGGGGGAGTATCATGTTCCAACAAAAGAACCAAAACCTCCACACAACTTACAATATCTAACCAAATACTTTTGTTTGTAAATCAAACTTTCACGCACACATCTGCTGTCTTTATATATGTTTCATATTTGAGACCTTTTACATATGCAGATAAAGATCAGGAAACTACAACTGATTAAAAGGCATAAATTTTTACATTAATAGCTAAAGAAAATAAGTTATTGTGAATCTAACATGCCCATAGTTTTTTCACTAAATCTTCATAGCTCCAAAAGGTATTTGCATTATATTTCTAACATTTAAATTATTTTAAAATGTACATTTACTATCTGTAGTATTGTTAATAAATAAGCAACTGTATTAAAAATGTACTTCTAAGGTCTTAAATACATCTGGCTGAGAGCTGCCATTTTAAAGAAAAGAATACTGAGTACTTCTAAAATGGTATATTAATTTCTATTAACATCAATGGGGAAACCAATTCTCTTACTTAAAATTTCAAGAAAATTTAAATTTTAAAAACTCACCTTTCAAGTTGTCAAAGTGTACCCAAGAAGCAGACTCTGATTTTTTGTTTTCTACATGACTTTCAGACACAGTTTCTTCTGTTTCAACTTTTTCCATGGTACCCGTTTCTTTATCTGCATCAGTGAATGTTTCTATATCTTCATCATCTTTTATGTCTATAAAATTTTCTTCTTCATCAGACTCCTGAAAAAGTTGTTTAATGAATCTGAGTCAATCAAGTGGAAGTCTGTATTCAATTATGTGAGGAAGTTTTGAAGAAGATTCACTTATCACAATTCTGGCAAAACATAAACCTTCTATCAGTGAAGTTTAGATCAAAGGGAGAATATATCCTTATTTCTTTTTTTTTTAATAAAGATAGCTCTTAAGATTTTTTTTTTTTTTTTTTTACAGAGACAGAGAGAAGGATAGACAGGGACAGACAGGAACGGAGATGAGAAGCATCAACCATTAGTTTTTCGTTGCACATTGCGACTCTTTAGTTGTTCATTGATTGCTTTCTCATATGTGCCTTGACTGTGGGCCTTCAGCAGATCGAGTAACCCCTTGCTCAAGCCAGTGACCTTGGGTCCAAGCTGGTGAGCTTTTTGCTCAAGCCAGATGAGCCCGCACTCAAGCTGGCAACCTCGGAGTCTCGAGCCCGGGTCCTCGTCATCCCAGTCTGACGCTCTATCCACTGCGTGACCACCTGGTCAGGCTATCCTTATTTCTTTTTATTTATTTATTTATTATTATTATTTTTTTGTATTTTTCTGAAGCTGGAAACGGGGAGAGACAGTCAGACAGACTCCCGCATGCGCCCGACCGGGATCCACCCGGCACACCCACCAGGGGCGACGCTCTGCCCCTCCGGGGCATCGCTCTGCCCCAACCAGAGCCACTCTAGCGCCTGGGGCAGAGGCCAAGGAGCTGTCCCCAGCTCCCGGGCCATCTTTGCTCCAATGGAGCCTTGGCTGCGGGAGGGGAAGAGAGAGACAGAGAGGAAGGAGGGGGGGGGGGTGGAGAAGCAAGTGAGCGCTTCTCCTATGTGCCCTGGCCAGGAATCGAACCCGGGTCCCCCACACGCCAGGCCGACGCTCTACCGCTGAGCCAACTGGCCAGGGCTTATCCTTATTTCTTAATGTAACAGAATTAAGGTTTAAGCCAAGAATCCTTGAGACTTTTGAGATTTTGTTACATAAAAACATTGAGTCTTCAAATAAATTTCTGATGTTTTAAATAACCTTAGCAGGTATGTGTTATATTCATTTCATAACCAGGGAAACAGGTTTAAGAGATCTATTAGCCCTAGAACCATCTGTAACTAACTCATATAACTGCAGTTTAGTGCAGTGCAGTTTATTACAGGTAAAGGGTCCAGCAATACTAAACTGTACACCTGGGCCTGAAGTCCAGTCTTTCCTACTATAGGACTCACTCTGACATGCTCTAGACAATTAAGTAAGTTATAGTCATTAGAGCAAAGAAGAAAAACACCAACAGATTTTAGAACCCACTCAATTTAAAAAAGTTGTAAAATATACCGCATGGTCATCTAGTTGACTTCTTAAACCTGGTTTTGCTTTAAGGATCTCAGACACAAGATACAAAGCTCCACATATGAATGGTGGCATCTGTTCACAGGTAACTTGAAGTAACCTCTTCACAAAAGCCTTCACTCTGCGCAACACGATGTCAGCTTTCAGAGATTTGTAGACAAGGTTAAGAAACATGGCTTGCTTTGAACACATCATCAACCCTGGATCCAACATCTTCCTGTGAAATAAAAACAAGATCGTGTTTATTCATATCACATTTTTGCGACCAGCAGCTACATATCAGAGAAAACTACTAACCTTATCTGTTAGGGACTTTCCTACTTATTTTAGAAGAGACCATTTTTTCCGCCTTTATCCTCTGTATCAGTCCATTCTATGTTATTCACAGTTTAACTCACTTGTTAGCTTTTCCTCCTTTTTCCCTTCAAAGTCCAATGCAACAGGAGTGGGCCTGTATCATTCATTGTTGTAACCGCAGTGCTTGGCATTTAGTAAGTGCTTAATATTTAGTGAGTGAATAAATGATTCATTTCACAGCAAGTGGCTATGCAACATCTCTAGTGGTAGTGGATTGTTCCCTCTCTTACTAGGAACCCAATCCAATTTCAGACAAAATTTTACTAGAAAAATCGCTTCTTTACCCATAGCTGAAATCTGTCCCTTATAATTTCCAACCATTACTCCACTAGTGCCATCTGAAGAAACACAAAATAACCTAAACACAGGCAACAAAAGGAAAATAAGTGTAACTACATCCAACTAAAAAAACTTCTGCCCAGCCTGACCAGGCGGTGGCGCAGCGGATAGAGCATCGGACTGGAATGCGGAAGACCCAGGTTCGAGACCCCGAGGTCACCAGTTTGAGCGCAGGCTCATCTGGTTTGAGCAAAAAGCTCACCAGCTTGGACCCAAGGTCGCTGGCTTGAGCAAGGGGTTACTCAGTCTGCTGAAGGCCCACAGTCAAGGCACATATGAGAAAGCAATCAATGAACAACTAAGGTGTCGAAATGAAAAACTGATGATTGATGCTTCTCATCTCTCTCCGTTCCTGTCTGACTCTATCTATCCCTCTCTCTGACTCTGTCTCTGTAAAAAAACAAACAAAAGAAAACAAAAAAATAACTTCTGCACAGCAAAAGAAACAATACCCACATAAAATGGCAACCTGTGGAATGGGAGGTAATATTTGCAAACCATTTATCTAATAAAGGGTTAACAGAAAAAAGATACCAGCATTTAATAGCAAAAAAACCCACAAAACATTAAAACATGGATGTCAGGGCTCCACCACCAAGGTTGTCAGTTCAAGCCCCAGTCAGGGGACACATGAGAAACAGTCAATGACAAAACTAAGTGCAACAAATTAAAGCTGCTCTTTCCCACTTTCTCCACAAAAGGAAAAAAAAAAACGTGGGCAAAAGACATGAATAAACATTTTCCCAAAGACATCTGGCCAACAGGTACATGGAAAGGTGCTCAAAAATCACTAATCAGGGAACTACAATCAAAACCACCTTACACCCGTTAGGATGGCTATCATCAAGAAGAGTTAACAAACCTTGGGGAGGATGTGGAGAAAAGGGAAGCCTTGCACAGTTGGTAGGAATATAAATTGGGACAGCCATTATGGAAAACAGTATGCGAAGTGTTAAAAATAGTCCCTGGCTGGCTGCTCTATGGAGAGAGCATCAGCCTGGCATATGGATGTCCCGGGTGTGATTCCCAGTCAGGGCACAAATGAGAAGCGACCATTGGCTTCTCCCCCACCCCTTTTTTCCCTCCTGCAGCCAGTGACTTGACTGATTTGAGGGTGGCCCTGGTGCTGAGGATAGCTCCGTTGGAGCATATCAGCCTCAGGCACTAAAAATAGCTCAGTACTTGAGTATCATACTAGATGGAGTTGCTGATGGAGCCCAGTTGAGGAGCATGCCCAGTTGAGTCTGCCTATCTCTCCTCCTCTCACCTAAAATTAAATCAATAAAAACAGAACTACCACATGACTCAGCAATCCCATTTCTGGGTACATCCCAAAGCAATGAAATCAGTTATGTTGAAGACATCTCTTTGTATTCCCATGGCATTTTTCACAATAGCCAAACCACAGAAGTAACCTTAGTGTCTGTTGACAGATAAATGGAGAAAGATGTGATTCAGATGAATGGATCAAGATGTAATATACATACAATGGAATACTACTCAGCCATAAGATTAAAAAAGAAATCGCTATTTCCATCATGGAAGAACCTATAGGACATTATGCTAAGTGAAGTAAGTCACAAAGAGAAAGACAGCTCCTTTATGACCTCACTTAAATGTAAAATCTAAAAAGAGAAAAAGAATCAAACTCAGAAATGGAGAACACTAGCAGTTCCCAGGGGCAGAGGGTAGATAAAAATGAGGGACAGAGGTTGTTGGTCAAAGGGTACATAACTGAAAGTTTTCAAGATGAGTAAGTTAAAGATGAGTTCTGAAGAACTAACGTACAGCATGATTCCTATTGTTAATACTGCATTGAGCCTGACCAGGAGGTGGCACTCTGCGTCAGCCTGGGATGCAGAGGACCCAGGTTTGAGACCTCAAGGTCATTGGCTTGAACAAGGGGTCATTGACCCCTTGTTGGGTATCTCCCCCAACCCCGGGGGAGGCACATATAAGAAAGAAAGCAATGAACAACTAAGGTGCTGCAATGAAGAATTGATGCTTCGCATCTATCTCTCCCTTCCTGCCTGTCTGTCCCTATCTCTGCCTGCCTCTTTTGCAAAAAAGAAAATATATAAAAATACTGCATTGATTTCTTGAAATTTGCTGAGTAGGTCATAAGCATTCTCATCACACACACACAAAAGATGCAGTAACTATGGAGGTGTTGGATGTGTTAACTTGATTAAAGTCATCATTGCAATGTATATGTAAAATAAATATCACATTTTATACTTTAAATATAGACAATTTTATTTGCTTAATTATACCTCAATAAAACTTGCCAAAAAAACCCCACAAAATAATCTAATTGTATTTTACATTACTGTCTTTCAAATACTTGACCCTATAAAGCTATTTATTACGTGCCTTCTCTTCCCAAAGTCTCTCTTCCACAGGATTTTCAACTATCATCTCATGTAAATTTAAAATTCTCTCTTTATTCTAGTGGCTGAATCTTAAGAGATGCTCCAATTGATCTGAATCTGCAGATGCAGGACACCCAGGATTAACTCAGTCTGCTAGATATGCTCTTGTGGAATCAATACTTCTTGTTCTAGTACTTCTATTAACTTTCCCCCAATATTACTAGAAATAAAAACACTTAATTTTGTAAAGCATGTTCACATTGCTCTGCATTCCCAGCTTCCCCCATTTGTCAGCTCCATAGTCTAGGTCCTATCTATTGGTGATCCTCTGTATTATTCAATAATTGATATTCAATTTTCTCTTTCATATTTAAATTTTTCAACATTTTCATCCATTTTGCAACACATTTTTAATCAGAAAGTTCCATTACACATCAATGGACACATCTGACAAAAATTTATAGTAGATAGGTGTGTCTCCACCATTTGACAGAGAACATATTCCTTAAGTTTTTGATAAATCGCTTTTTTGTAAATCAAATCATTTTATTTCCTTTATCCTAAACATAGTAGGAAATTTTTACTTAAGGGTTCTTAATAAAACCAAGATCAAATAAATACTTTAAAATGGCTTAAAGCCCTCTGATCCATCTGTAAGAGTTCTTGGCAAGCAGTAACTTGAAGAACTTAGGAATATACTCTTCAGAGATGTGATGCTCTTGTGTTAAACACTGAGATGTTGAAAAACACACACACACACACAAAAAACAAAAAACACTGAGATGTTGAATGGATATTAGAAAAACATGCTTTCTAATAGATTCCAAACATTTTTGAAAAATTAGAAGTTCCTGTGACCCTCAAAAGTTATATTTACTCTCATGGGATTATTTACTCTGATTCCATTTTCAGCATTGGAATCTTTCTAAACTAAAAAAGTATTTATTACTTAAAAAATAGTGGAGACTTTTAAGAGTTATGCAAAGGCCTCTGAGATTCTTTTTAGTGTACCAGTGCAGTCAGTGCCACAAGCATCATCAACTCCCGAGCCAGCACATGTGGATCTGCTACCTAACTTGATCTTGTATCATGTGGTCTTGCACATATCACTGAACCTCAGTGAAGGGCAATTAAGAGGATTAAACTAAAGAAATGCATGTGAGCACTATAAATAACAGTTGCCAACACTTACAGGGAACTTACTATGTATCAGGCACTGTTAAGTGCTTAACATACATATGAAGACGACATGAGATAACACATACATTAACCCACTAAGCTTATCAGTCCCAGTTTCGTCACTTTACTGGTGTAACCTTGGGAAAGTTACATAGTTATATAGGATTCTCTCTCCATTTTATAGACCAAAAAACTACGGCACAGTAAAATGAGATCAATCATGTTTACCAATGGGGTTATGATAAGGATTAAGTAGTTTGCCCAGTTACACAGTAAAACAATGCCTGGGACTCAAATCCAGACAGTGGCATGTTTCACAAGACATGAACGCAAATTACAGAAATGAATTAAAAGTAAATGCAAAGCTTGTTGGTATACTCAAAACAGTTGCGAAGTGTCTCCACTGTCTAATCCCTCAATGAGTGCACTGTAGGACAAATGCACAGTTCAGTAAACAAAATCTTAATCCCAGTATTAAAAAAAAATTCCAAAACTGTGACCACCAACCCTCCTACCACACTTTTTTGTTTACCATCTGACTTCCCTAATATAAATTTAAGCGCCGCTAGTGGTGAGAGTTCTGTTCACAGTGTTCTACCCTAAGTGCCTGGAACTGTACCCAGTATACAGCTGGCACTTACATTCCTACTGAATGAAATTACTAAATGCCTGTGTGAAGGTCAGGGTAAATACAGAACTGAGGATGGGGTGGGGAGAGAGGAGAGAAGGAAACTTGCTTCTGTAGTTCTATCTCTTTCATATCCCCAAAATTGAAAACAAACACTGCAAAATGTTAAATTTGAAATGTTAGGTGGTAGGGTATGGATGCTTTTTGGGGGGCGGGGTTGTTTTCTCTGCATTTTAACAACTCTGTAAAATAAAATAAATGATGTTTTCAAAGCATGTAACATAACTATCCAACAGGGAAACAAAGATTAAGTGACTGACTCAAAGACAGTGGGGTAACAAGTTATTGAGCGGAGCCTCAAATCCAGTTTTGTAAATCTTTCTCTTGCACTGAGTGTGCTTTAAGATTATATTATGTCTCACATTCACATATCGGAAGGGTCTGTACTTACCTGTATAACGCTGCATAATATCGATTCGATATTGTCTGCTGAGAATTCATTACTTGGAAAAGCAACATTAAAGCCTGAACACTGGTATTAAAATTCACAATATGTAACACTTTAAACAGCGTATCAACCTGCTCCCTCACTTTGTCATCACCAGTCTCAGAATAAGGGTAGGCCCTATTCACTCCTGTTAAGAGGGCACTAAGCATCTTCGTTTCAATATCTTTTTTCTTGATACAAGTTCGGAAAAAACAAAAATACAGAGTTATTAATTTGTTAGCCAAGTCACTTTCTTCATGGGAGAGGACCATTTGATTTAAAAAGCAGATTGCATAATATTGTGCTTTGGAACTGATGTTGGAGCGAAAGAGCAGCCTTTCCACTTCACCACACACTACGCCTTTCATATTGGGATGCTTACAAAGCAATGTCTCTAAGAGATGGGAGGCTTTTGTGGCTATCCTGTTCTGAGGATCTCCCAGTTTGTTTACCACCTGCACAAGAAGGGCTTTTTCTTCCTCAGGTTTGTTACAAAGAAGCTCATGAGCCACCGAGAGGGCTCGAGTTTTGGTGGTTACTAATGAATCATGACTTAAAGTTTCTAAGACCTGCACAAATTCAGCCACTAAGTGTTTCAGCTGGTGTTCAAAATACCACAAGACCAGCCTTCTGTCTCTTGTGTCCCTGTTGCCACTGGACAACTGTTCTAGTTTGTCGAAAGGATGCTGGCTGAAAATCCGTAGTTTCCGACTGTCTGGCAAAAGGTCTGTGATGAGTAACTCTTTGAAAGTATCCAAAGCCATGAGGCACTGCTGTTTGCTGCCCTTCTTTTTTACAAGGTTTATGAGAGTTTCTACATACTGAAGTGTGTGAACAGCATCATCCTGAATAAGAAGAATCATGGCTGCCATCCTGTCACCAAGGGTTCCCGATGACACAATTGTCTTCATCCATTTAGAAGAGGCTCCCTTTTGATTATCCGTCTTATTTTTGAATAAGTTAATTTCATGCTCATACAACTTTTGAGCCAAAGTTTTATACTTAAACACAACATCTCGAGGCTGGGGTTCCAAAGAATATTCATTGCTGTACTCCAGATCATACCACTTGCCTCCCGGCTTCAGTAACAATGTCTGTCTCTCAAAAAATTCAAAGATGTCCTGTTGTTTATCTTTCTTTCCTTTTGGTATAGCACTGTTATTCTCATCAGAATGTTGTTCTGGTCTCTTCTTATTTTTCACCTTACTGACTGATGACCTTTTACTTTCTTCTGTGTTTTGCTTTTTATTATCTAATTTAGATACACTTTCTTTTTTGTTGGCATCTTCTTTGTTGGTCGGCTCATCTTCAATCGCGAAAGCCTTTGCATACTTCGCCAAATTCAGATTTTGAATGAATGCTTCCAATTCACCTTGCTGAAGGTCATCAATTGCTCCTTTTTTGCCTCCATCCACAACTTCCTCATTCTCATCCAAAGCAGCCAGCATTACATAATCTTGCTGTATAAAAACACAAAGTTAGAAATAAATTACAAACCCAACTTGTAAAACTTCAAAAGTTAATGTGAAATCTGTATCTTTGAAATCAAAGTTGTCATGGCATTGCCTGGGCTGCCATCCTACACCAAAATAAATACTTGATGGATAAAAAATTTAAATGTAAAAAACAGAACCATAAAATAATAAGGGAAAGCATGTCATAATTAAAAAAAAAAAACCTTTCCAAATTTGACATAAAATTATCAAAGTAAGTCCTGGCCAGTTGGCTCAGCGGTAGAGCGTCGGCCCGGCATGTGGAAGTCCCAGGTTCCATTCCCGGTCATCAGGGCACACCGGAGAAGCGCCTATCAGCTTTTCCACCCTTCCCTCTCTCCTTCATCTCTCTCTCTCTCTCTCTCTCTCTCTCTCTTCCTCTCCCACAGCCAAGGCTCTATGAGAGCAAAATTGGCCCGGGCGCTGAGGATGGCTCCATGGCTTCTGCCTGGGGCGTAACAATGGCTCGGGTTGCAGTGGAGCAAGGCTCCAGATAGGCAGAGCATCACCCCCTGATGGGCATGCCGGGTGGATCCAAGTAGGGCACATGCAGGAGTCAGTCTGACTGCCTCCCAGCTTCTAACTTCGGAAAAATAAGTAAATAATTATCAAAGTATTAGGATTTAATACTTAACAAAGAAGTGTGTACATGTCAGTTAAGGAAGTGACAATCCAACAGAAATATGTGCAAAGGATATAAGCAAATGGTTCATGGGGGAAAAATGGTTCTTTTAAAAAACTCACGGGCATTTAGAGACATTCAAATTAAAAATCAGATTAATGCATCCATTTTTAAAATCTTTCAGATAAGCAAAGATAAAAAAAGTGTTAGAGAAAGAAGGAGTACAGAACAAAGGCACTTTTGTACATGGCTGATGGGTGTGAAAAGTGACACAACCTCTAAAGGAAGGAAATTTGCCAAGTTGAATCAAAATACATAGAAGACACAACATCTTTTGACCCAGCAATTCCATTTCTACAAATTTAGATTACACACAGAGTTACATACGTGGAAAAAGATATTCAAAATTATATACTCAAGCACTATTTCAAATAGTAAAATACCGACAACTTTAATATCCACAATAAATGGCTGATAGAAAAATAAACCAGACACAAGGATTTATGCAGACATTAAACCGATGACACAGAACTTTACATTTTGATATGGAAAGGTATCTAACAGTAAAAAATGGATGTAAATTATATACAGCTATAGTATGGTGCCTTTTGTGGAAGAAATAATACACACATATGTATTTCCTTGGAAGATACTAAAGAGACTTATAAAAATATTGCTTCCTGGAAGATAAATTGCATGGCTGGATCCAAAAGTGGAAAGAGAGACTTTTTACCATGTATCCCTTCCTTAAAAAACAAAACAAAAATATTTTTGTAGCATGTGTACATATTACATATTTAAAAATCAAATACAGCCCAAGCACAGAGCAGACTGTTAATCTGCTCCTGTAAGGTACGTTTCTCTTGCCTCTATTCCACCCCCCCCCCCATTCTAGTCTCAAACCAATATTTAATAAAAAAAGCGCCAAATTCTATCATATATTTTCCAAACCTAATGGTTTCATCAAACTCACAGTAAAAGCCCACCATCTTAACTCTGACCTCATTTCTTACTAGTCTCCCCGTACCTCACTCTGTCTCAGCTACATTGATATTTTTTTTGTTCATCAGACATGATTCAGTTCTCTATATCCTTCACGACACTGCTCAAACATCTCAGGGATGGTTCCGCATCCGCCTCATTTAAAACTGACGCTCTCTCTGACTCCTTGTCCTCTTTCCTTGTTATTTTCTCCACAGCACCTTTCAGCGTCTGACCTATTATCTATTCGAAAGTTTGGTTACTGTTCCTTTAAGGATATAACTTCCAAGAAATCAGAGAGCTTGTTGAGCGTAAGGTGAGCATGTGACTGTACTCGGTGAGAATATGTTAAAAATCCATCACCACCGGAGTTTAAAACACTGATGCCACCCAACAGGTCAGAACCAAAAGTCAGTCCTCTCTGACCTGATGGAGTGCTGGTTACACTACGTCAATAAAATGAGAGGATCGTCTACATTCTAAGGCCACAGCATAAAAAACGCTGAATTCGACTTTTATTTTGTAAAGCGCAGTGGAAAGCAGTAACGCGGAAAGCGCACAGACCACTATTCGGAGCTGGGTCCCGGGTCCCCGACGCCCTCCAATGCCGCAGCTCACCAGCCACGCGCAGGACCACTCCCCGCGCCTCTTGACCCCCTTCTCCCGGCGTCCAAGGCCATTACCTTGGTGCCTCCAAGCCGTATGACTTCCTCCATGGAGAACCCATTCTCAGCTTCATCTTCGTCATCCTCGTCCGTATCTTCGGCTTCCCCTTCAGGACCCCAGGGCCGCTTGGCATGGAATTCCAGAGGCTTTTTGGCGGCCGCCATGGTTAGCAAGCAGGCGCGCGAGTCTTCCGCAGGTTCCTTCCGCTTGGTCGGGTGACGCATTTCCTGTGGGGGCGTGTTCTCTCCAGGAAATGGCCGTAATCCCCACCCCCGGGCGGCTAGCAGCTGCTTGGGAAGTTCGGCATGAGTGTCCTTGCGAAGGCCGGGGCTTGGTCGCTGTGTGCTGCGGTGCGAGCGGGTGAGTGTCCAGAAGGCCTGAGCCCCGGTTGCCGTGGAGACCGCATGGGGCGTGCTGCTCCGCTGAGGGCGCCTGGGGCACTGGGGTCTAGAGGAGTCCAGCCTCGGGCAGAATGTGGCTGCGAGATCATGGGCAAAGCGCGTGCGCATAGCGGGCAGCAGTCCGCTTTCCCGGCTTCGGGCGAGGCGAGGGGACAGCGAAGGCGCTTGGAAAGCGCTCAGCCTGCTGTGCACGTTTAAATACTAAGACTTTTTAATGGGTTCCGTTTAACGTGTTTCTTGCAGCCATTCCCTGCCTTTGGAAAGGGAAATACTTCAGCTCCGGGAAGGAGCCTGGAGAAAACAACCCTGTGACCCCGATGTTGCGGCATTTGATGTACAAAATCAAGTCTACTGGTCCCATCACTGTGGCCGAGTACATGAAGGAGGTCTTGACCAACCCAGCCAAGGTATGGGTCGGGGCCCGAGGGCGGAGCCCGCTCTAGCGGCTTTGCGAGGAGTGAGCCGGGAGGGATGCGTGCGTGTCGACAGGAGCCCGAGCATCGCCAGCCCAGACGGCCAGGGTGCCTTCCAGGGGAAGAGCCACTCCCCAGGCGCTGTCCAGGTTGGATCAACTCAGCGGCAGTGCCATTATACAGGTGACAGACTCCAAAGGTGTTCAGGAGACTGTGTAACCGACTGGATTTATGAGATGAGGGAAGGATGGCTCTCCCACGTGGGCTGGTGGTAGATGGTGGAATCATTTCTCGGAGAGAAGGGAATGGAGGAGGAGAAAAAGCAGGCTGATTTAGGAGGAAGGGGAAGGATAAGAGGTTGAGTCCAATATATAAATTTGAAGTTTACAGGGACTCTGAGGTGGAAATAGGCCCTGGAAATGTGGATTTAGTGCCTGGAAAGTTTATATTGGGAAGGCTTCAGCGGGTACTGGAAGCATATTCTGGGTTTTCTTTTTGAGATTAGATCTAGGTCTTTTACTGGTCTTGGGTTAAACATTGTCACAGCTTTCAGGCCTGTATCTCCTTGTCTGCTCCACAAAGCCACTTGGTGAATGCCTGTATAGTCGTTTTATTTTAGAGTGTTGCACCTTTTGCTGAGTTGAAATATGAGCTCTGGAATTCTGGGGTTGATTTGGCCTATTGTTGGATGTGGGGGAATGGACCACTGTTCAGAGGTTTAGGCAAGGCAGTTAATTAACTTCTATCTGAAATCTAGCATTTCTCTAACTATGATCATAGGCAACAACCAGTAGTACTAGCAGTACCTGTGACATTAGTTAGCATCAGTGGAAAGCACTGATATTGTCACATCACGACTGAGTGGTCAGTCACAGGACTCTCAAAATACCATTGAGCTGTCCACGCTGCAGAACTCTGTTACTGATTAGATCTTCAGCTTGATTTTGTTTTTATGAAGAAGCATATATTACTGTATCACAAATTTATTTTTAAACATTTGGTAGGTATTTTTCAATTGCTTTCTTTGGTAATCCTGTATATTTTATGCCCTTTGCATTTAAAAATACTCTCTGAAGGGATCCACAAGCTTCACTATACTACAGAGGGGTTTGTAACACATAAAGGGTGGGTGCTGTGTGGAATGAAAAAAAATTTTTTTTTAACTTAATTGTACTTCTAATGCTGAGGAGAAATTTGAAGCTGTGAGAGAAGGGAGATCAGATGATACGAAGGTCCTGGCCCAGGAGACCTGGCGGAGGAATTGCGATCAGCCCAAAGCATAGGAAGGTTCAGGTTTGGGTACGAACAGAAGGGGTAGTCATTTCATATTTTGAGTCCCGAGGAAAGAATGGGAGCAGGTAGAGGCCAAGTAGGGTCAGGAAGCTGAGGAGGTAATATTTAATTCCCCTGTGGGCAGGAGCCCAGGTCACCTGCCATGATTAAGGTGCTACAAAGAAGGAGCACAAGGATCATAGGGAGTTGTTAATTCTTGAGTGTTCCTTGAATGTTAGGCACTGTAATAACTCTTGGGAAATGAAGGTAAATAAGACATAGTCCTCTTCCTCAACTAACTATGCCGTCTGGTGGAGAACACAGGAATATAAATAAATAAGCTCAGAAAAGGAAGCACTGGATTTAGTCTTGAGGTTTAAAGGCTGGAGGAGGAGATCAGAGAAGGTGGCATTTCAGCAGATTTAGTGGTGAATATAAGATTGCTAAGAGGAAGTGCAGAAGGAAAGGGGAAGGTATTTCAGTGGCATGAATGTGTGGACATGCAGGGCCAATTAAAAAAACATTATTTATTGAACTGTAACAGTCATATAGAAAAATACATAAATCACAATTATACAGCTTGATGATGTCTCACAGAGTGAAAACTTCATGGAACCAGCACCCAGCTCAAAAAACACAATGGACAATAAATAGGCAGGGCTAATTTGAAAGAGAGAATTTGGGGGAAGAGCTTGGAGGGGTAGATGGGGTCTTATTGTGCTGGATTTTGAGAGCGGGCAGAAGGACGGGGTGGAGTGTAAAGGTGGACATTGTGTGGCTTCTGCCTTTCAAGTCAAGTAGTAGTTGGTTTTCTACCAGTTCTGCAAAATTACTGTCACTTTTTAAAGTGTAGGTAAAGATCCTCTGTTTGTCTTGCTTATTTAGAAGAGAGAACTTCCTTATTCCATAATTGTTTCTTTTGTTGTGTTCATTATGTAAGATTTTGGAAGGATGTTTTTAAATGTCTTATTTGAAAATTAACTTGTTTTCTCTTTTTACCTAGGGATATTATGTGTACCGTGACATGCTAGGAGAAGAAGGAGATTTCATTACGTCACCTGAAATAAGTCAGATCTTTGGGGAGGTAATATCAATCTGAACTATAAAAGAAACTAATATAACAGACATTTGAAAGCAGGTCAAGGTGCCTTATTCTATAATAGTATTTGACAGCTTTATTTTTGTGATTTTTAATTTTTTAGTAATTTATTGAGGGAACAGAAAGGCAACAAAGGAAGGAAAATGGTATGATCGACATTTGAAAAGTTTATACTTTACTGTAGAAAAGGGAATGTAGAGCTAAGAGGGACAAAAGGAAAGAGAAGGAGAAGAGATATGGAGGTAAAGAGGTGAACCAGATGCAATATGAGAATGGGAGAAGGAAGAAAGACAAGAACGAAGGTGAGGAGAGAGGGAGAGTGCACCCTAGAAGGAATTACTGGAATCAAAATGAGCTCTAAAGTCCCCAATTGTGATTTAGCCATAGTTATAGTCAAAGTCTCCCTTTGAGAAACTGGATTCTTTGCAGGAATTCTAGTTTATTTCCATATAATAACCTTTGATCAATTTAGAAATAAGAAGTAGTGTACAAGAGGAAGTTGAATGTAGGTATTAAAAAGTATATTGTTTCTGGCCCTGGCTGGTTGGCTCAGTGGTAGAGCGTCAGCCTGGCGTGCAGGAGTCCTGGGTTCGATTCCCAGCCAGGGCACACAGGAGAGGCGCCCATCTGCTTCTCCACCCCTCCTCCTCTCCTTCCTCTCTGTCTCTCTCTTCCCCTCCTGCAACCAAGGCTCCATTGGAGCAAAAGTTGGCCCCGGCGCTGAGGATAGCTCTATGGCCTCGCCTCAGGCGCTAGAATGGCTCTGGTCGCAACAGAGTGACGTCCCAGATGGGCAGAGCATTGCCCCCTGGTGGGCATGCCGGGTGGATCCCGGTCGGGCGCATGCGGGAGTCTGTCTGACTGTCTCTCCCCGTTTCCAACTTCAGGGGGAAAAAAAAAGTATCTAAAAAAAGTATATTGTTTCTAAGGGCTATGGTATTGAAATCATATAAATATGAAGAAATGGCATAGTTATATAATTATATTTCATATGTCTATTTGTTTTCAAATATGGGTACCATTCTGTAAGTGATATTCTCTTATCTGTATCATGGGACCTTGTATACTAGAGGGTACCTTTGAACTATTTCCTCCAGTTATTAAAGCTTCCTAAACTAATATATTTTGTAACATAGTCCCAGTGAAGTTTCCTTCGTATGCAAACTACATGTACGTATTAAATACATGTGGTTGTTTGCAAACATTTTGACTTCTAACATAAAGTATGTATTTTTATGCGGTGTTTTATACTATGGTATACTTCTTTACTTCATAATATTTCCGTGTGGTTTTTGCTCATCACAGCTGCTAGGGATCTGGTTTGTGAGCGAATGGATGGCCACAGGACAAACTGCCGCTTTCCAGCTGGTGGAGCTGGGCCCTGGGCGGGGTACCCTTGCTGGAGATATTTTGAGGGTAGGTAATAAAAGTGTCTTGAAGTCTCATGTTTGTATAGTTACTACTTTTGACTGAGTTTGCAAACTTGGTTCATTTTCCTGGCTTTTGGTCCTACTTCCTTAATCTCATATTTCTCAGCTAAAATATGTCAGAATAATGTAGTGAGTGATTAGTTACTGTCTGTTTTTAAGGTTAAAATATGGGCATGGGGGAGAATGTGAAAACTAAAATTATAAAACATTTAGAAGATGAAATGGGAGAACATCTTCTGAGTAGGGAAAGAGTTTTTAAATTATGTATAAAGCAGAAGCTGTGAAAGAAAATAATAATTTTCACTACATTAAAATTAAGAACTTTTTCTTCTTTAAAGAAACTAGGCGCCCTGGCCGGTTGGCTCAGTGGTAGAGCATCGGCCTGGCATGCGAGGGGTCCCGGGTTCGATTCCCAGCCAGGGCACACAGGAGAGGCAACCATCTGCCTCTCCACTCCTCCCCCTCTCCTTCCTCTATGTCTCTCTCTTCCCCTCCCGCAGCCAGGGCTCCATTGGAGCAAAGATGGCCCGGGCGCTGGGGATGGCTCCTCGGCCTCTGCCCCAGGTGCTAGAGTGGCTCTGGTCACAACAGAGCGACGCCCCGGAAGGGCAGAGCATCGCCCCCTGGTGGGCGTGCCGGGTGATCCTGGTTGAGCGCATGCGGGAGTCTGTCTGACTATCTCTCCCCATTTCCAGCTTCGGAACAATACAAAAAAAAAAAAGAAACTAGGAACTTTTTGGGCCCTGGCCAGTTGGCTCAGTGGTAGTGTGTCAGCGTGGTGTGTGGATGTCCTGGGTTTGATTCCCAGTCAGGACACACAGGAGAAGTGCCCATCTGCTTCTCCACCCTTCTCCCTCTCCTTTCTCTCTCTCTCTCTTCTCCTTCCCTCCTGCAGCCATGCCTTGATTAGAGTGAGTTGGCCCGAGGTGCTGAGGATGGCTGCATGGCCTCTGCCTGAGGCACTAAAAAATGGCTCCTGTTGCAATGGAGCAAGGGCCCCAGATGGGCAGAGCATTGCCCCCTGGTGGGCTTGCCGGGTGGATCCTGGTTGGATCCTGGTCCCTGCACATGCAGGAGTCTGTCTCTGCCTCCCATCCTCTCTCTCTCTTTCTCTCTCTCTCTCTCTCTCTCACACACACACACACACACACACACATACACAAGAAGAAACTAGGAACTTTTTGTTTTTCAAAGAAACCATGAAAAGTGGTGAGACAAATCACAAGTTAGAGAAGTTATTTGCAACACATAAAACCAATAAAGAACTAGTAGTTCTTTAAGTCAATAAGGTGACAGATGACTCACTAGAAAAACCAGCCCAAATATGTGAACAGACCCATCATGAAACAGAAAACCCAGATGGCCAATAAAAACAAAAGATGCTCAGACTCATTGGTAGTCAAGAAACATCAATAGAAGTTAAAATCGGCAAGATACCATTATACCTGCAAACTTAGAAAGTGACAACACCAAGTATTAGTTAGGATGGGGAAATCTTTTATTTTCAGTTTTACTCACAATTTAAAATTTTATCATTAGGAAACCAAATTTTACTTGTTTTTTGTTTTTGTAATTTTCCGAAGTTAGAAGCAGGGAGGCAGTCAGACAGACTCCCGCATGTGCCTACCGGGATTCACTTGGCATGCCCACCAGTGGGTGATGCTCTGCCCATCTGGGGTGTTGCTCTTTTGCAGCTGGAGACATTCTAGCACCTGAGGCAGAGGCCATGGAGCTGTCCTCAGTGCCCGGGCCAACTTTGCTCCTATGGAGCCTTGGCTGCAGGAGGGGAAGAGAGAGAGAGGAAAGAAAGGGGGAAGGGTGGAGAAGCATATAGGCGCTTCTCCTGTGTGCCCTGGCTGGAAATCGAACCCGGGACTTCCACACGCTGGGCCGATGCTTTACCACTGAGCCAACCAGCCAGGGCCCTGTTCCTTTCTTATAGCGACTGTCTAATAATTTGAACTGCTGGAGAGTGGCTTCTGTAAGTAACAGACTTCTCTAGAACCAATTATGACTTGTACTGTGATGAGCAAATTATTGAAGTCAGTGATTAGAAATCTTAAAATTTACTCAACACATTGTGTTTTGTTTTGTTTTTCTCTGTATTTTTCTGAAGCCGGAAACGGGGAGAGACAGTCAGACAGACTCCCGAATGCACCCGACGGGATCCACCTGTCACGCCCACCAGGGGGCGACGCTCTGCCCACCAGGGGGCGATGCTCTGCCCCTCCGGGCCATCGCTCTGTTGCGACCAGAGCCACTCTAGCCCTGGGGCAGAGGCCGAGGAGCCATCCCCAGCGCCTGGGCCATCTCTGCTCCAGTGGAGCCTCGGCTGTGGGAGGGAAGAGAGAGACAGAGAGGAAGAAGAGGGGGAGGGATGGAGAAGCAGATGGGCGCTTCTCCTGTGTGCCCTGGCTGGGAATTGAACCCGGGACTTCTGCACGCCAGGCTGACGCTCTACCACTGAGCCAACCGGCCAGGGCCAACACATTGTGTTTTGCCATTTTTTCTTCTTTTTGTGTTTAGGTATTTAGTCAGCTTGGATCTGTGCTGAAAAACTGTGACATTTCAATACATCTTGTAGAGGTGAGCCAGAAATTAAGTGAGATTCAAGCATTAACTCTGACTGAGGAGAAGGTCCCGTTAGAGCGAAGTGCTGGATCCCCGGTCTATATGAAAGGTGTCACCAAGTCTGGGATTCCAGTTTCCTGGTACCGAGATCTGCAGGATGTGCCAAAAGGTAATGATTTTTCATTGATTAATGAGAGAATTTTGGTCACAACCCCTCTCGGTAGTGATAGGTGACCACAACCTCGTAGAGCATTATACAGACTGTCCCGACTTAACAACGTTCGATTTATGATTTTTCAACTTTACAATGGTGCGAAAGTGACATGCATTAAGTAAAAACTATACTTCCAAGTTTTGAATTGTGATCTTTTCTGGGGGTAGTGTTATGCCGTATGGTACTCTTGTGCCAGGCAGTGGTAGCTGCGAGATGAGTTTGTCCAACTGTAGGCTATTGTAAGTGTTCTGAGCATTTTTAAGGTGGGCTGGGCTAAGCTATGGTGTTTGGTAGGTTAGGTGCAGTAAATGCACTTTTTTTTTTTTAATTTTTTTTTTTTTTTTTTCATTTTTCTGAAGCTGGAAACGGGGAGAGACAGTCAGACAGACTCCCGCATGCGCCCGACCGGGATCCACCCGGCACGCCCAGGATGGGGCGACGCTCTGCCCACCAGGGGGCGATGCTCTGCCCATCCTGGGCGTCGCCATATTGCGACCAGAGCCACTCTAGCGCCTGGGGCAGAGGCCACAGAGCCATCCCCAGCGCCCGGGCATCTTTGCTCCAATGGAGCCTTGGCTGCGGGAGGGGAAGAGAGAGACAGAGAGGAAAGTGCGGCGGAGGGGTGGAGAAGCAAATGGGCGCTTCTGTGTGCCCTGGCCGGGAATCGAACCCGGGTCCTCCGCACGCTAGGCCGACGCTCTACCGCTGAGCCAACCGGCCAGGGCCAGTAAATGCACTTTTGACCTATAAGGTTACTTCCTATCAGGAAGTAACCCAACATAAGTTGAGAAGGATCTGAAATAGATTGAGTGATGCCAAGTCTTTTGAATAGTGAACATTTTCTATTAAAAAACCATTTATTAGGAAAAAATATTGCCTAATGTTAAGGAACAATGAATTTCTTGTGGTTTTGCAAGAACAAAACCAAACAAAATCCACAATGTAGATGTATATCAGTTGTACTTTTTAGTTTTTCCCTACCCCTCTGATATGACTGCGATGAAGCTGCCAAAGGCAGCAGGGGCTGAAGAAAGCTGGTTAGCTGGGTTTAATGATCTCTTTTGAACACCCGTACTTGCCTCAAGGCAAGCAGAGGAGTGCAACAAAATACACTCCTCGGGAGTCACAGCGGTGAGCTCCAGTTAAAACTTAAAAGTGGTGTTATCTTGGGCAAGACACCTCAGCCGTTTCTGGCCTCGGATGATTTTAGGAAATTCAAGTCCTCTTTCAGCTAGCCAATTTGAGTTCTGATTTTTCAGGCCTAGTGATGAATATAAGATTAAACTGATAATTGAGATATTTTGGCTCTCTGATCCTGCTATGTGGAAAATGAGAACAGTGATAACAACCCTCTGTACTTTCTGCAGAGTGGATTTGTTGAGAATAGGGGGATGATTCGTGGCAGTGAGGATTGTAGGCATATCACAGGTTCCAAATACAAAGAACTGGCATTTTTCTTGTTGTTGTTAATGTTTGAAAGAACCAATTCATTATCTTAAAAATGCTTAAACATTAACTTTTTCCTTCCCCTTTTAAATAGGGTACAGCTTTTATCTTGCACATGAATTTTTTGACGTCCTTCCTGTGCATAAGTTTCAGGTACAATGGGGGAAAATCATGTTTATAATTGGATAACAAAGGACCTTGTGGTGTAAGAATAACTATTTATATCTTTTCCCCGGAAATAAGACATCCCCTGAAAATAAGACCTAGAGCGTCTTTAGGAGCAAAAACTAATATAAGACACTATCTTATTTTCGGGGAAACAGGATAGATTGTTGTACATGGAAATAGTCACAAAAAATTCTTGATAGAATTCAGAGTTTGACTGGTTATGCTAATGTCTATGATGATATGACTACAGTATATTAATAAATGTTGATTTCTTGTTCAACAATATATGTGAATTCTTGTTCATAGAAAAATAAGACATCCCCTGAAAATAAGACCTAGCACGTCTTTAGGAGAAAAAATTAATATAAGATGCTCTTATTTTGGGGGAAACACGGTAGTTTAATTATTCAGTATATAAGCATTACTTGTTGAAGTTAACTGTATTTGGAATTTTTCATGAGTATAAATAGTTGAAAAGCAAAAATGAAATAATAGGTAGAATTCTTAATTCTCTTAGGATAATCATTAAGAATTCTTAATTCTCCTGAGATAAAGATGCAGAAGAGTATAAGATGGTAGTTACAATTTTTCTTTCTTTTCTTCTTTTTTTTTTTTTTCTGTATTTTTCCGAAGCTGGAAATGGGGAGGCAGTCAGACAGACTCCCGCATGCACCCGACCGGGATCCACCTGGCATGCCCACCAGCGGGCGATGCTCTGCCCATCTTGGGGCGTCGCTCTGCCACAATCAGAGCCATTCTAGGGCCGAGGCAGAGGCCACAGAGCCATCCCCAGTGCCCGGGCCATCTTTGCTCCAATGGAGCCTTGGCTGCGGGAGGGGAAGAGAGAGACAGAGAGGAAGGAGAGGGGGAGGGGTGGAGAAGCAGATGGGCGCTTCTCCTATGTGCCCTGGCCGGGAATTGAACCTGGGACAAAGATTACATTTTAGCAAATATTTTTAAATTCCAAAGATTTAAGAGTGTCTTTACTCGGGGTGGCTTTAGCTCAGCGGTTCCTTCAAGTCAGGTTCACTTGCTATTCAAGTGTCTTTACTCTTTCTATGAGGAGATTTAAGATTTGGTGGTAATGTGTACTGATAACTTCTAAAGCTAGCAGTACAAATGTATTATTATGTAGTAATTTATTAGCAAAAGCTTCTGATTAGTCTTTGTAAGTCTGCTTCCCATTTTGGGACACTTTCCATGGTGCTTATTTTATCTTTCATAGCTCCACCTCTTATCTAAACAACATTAAAAGTTTGTGTCTGTCAGTCCATTTCTATTATTTAGAAAAAATGAAGTAAAACCTTTAAATAATTTTAAGTAGTAAACTGCTCTGTAAATATTACTTATCTATCTAATACCTGGTAAGAGTAGAAAACTAATATTTTGCTAGAGCTAGTTTTGAGAACTTGCAGACATTTTTTGTGTTATTTTATATTTAGAAAACCCCACAAGGATGGCGAGAAGTCTTCATTGATATTGATCCACAAGTTTCTGATAAACTGAGGTTTGTTTTGGCGCCTTGTGCCACCCCAGCAGAAGCCTTCATACAAGTAGGAATAAGTTTTTTCTTCTTAATTTATTACCAACCAAGTCTTATTTTCAGAGTTAGCATTTTAGAGTTCCTTTCTGGGGGGAAGGAGTTGCTTGCAACATGTGTGGTGCTTTTCATTACTAGTGAAAAGTGCAGAGGATCTAGAGTGACACGGAGAGTGGGTTAAAATAGTTTCTTAGCTATGTGACCATACGGTTATGTATTAAGAGAGAAACTTCGTAAGCGCTTACTTATCTAGTCCCTTTGTCTACCTAGCAAATGTTGACAGTACTGTCTCTTGACAGGGTTTGATGTCTGAAAACAATGTAGTACAATATATATAGTAAAGTAACAATGGTATTTATTGAGTACTTTGTTTGTATTACTCTGTATTTTCTCACTAATCCCCAGAACAACTCTATTACTAGGCAGAGCTGCCTTTTTTCTCTGCTCCCATCCAAATCTCAATTTGATTTTAGACTGTGAGAATGGTATTTTGCTACTATTTTCTCTTGACTCCAAGGAATATTCACAAGAGCCCATTTTGGGATTATGCTTAAAGGTTCAATAAGTCCTGTACTTCTTAGGAATGTTTGGGCTCTAGATTACTGTTTTATTCCTGTTTTTCCAGTTCAGGAAAGAGATTTCTACTTTTTGGACCATAAATAAGAACATCCTGGGCTTTTAAAACTGAGAAGATACCAGTTTTAAAAGCCCAGGAGCTTTTTTTTTTTTTTTTTTTTAATTTCAGAGACAGAGCGAGAGTCAGAGAGAGGGATAGACAGGGACAGACAGACAGAAACAGAAAGAGATGAGAAGCATCAATCATCAGTTTTTCGTTGCAACACCTTAGTTGTTCATTGATTGCTTTCTCATATGTGCCTTGAACATGGGCCTTCAGCGGACTGAGTAACCCCTTGCTCGAGTCAGCGACCTTGGGTCCAAGCTGGTGAGCTTTTTGCTCACACCAGATGAGCCCGCGCTCAAGCTGGCGACCTCGGGGTCTTGAACCTGGGACCTTCCGCATCCCAGTCCAACGCTCTATCCACTGCGCCACCATCTGGTCAGGCAAAAGCCCCAGGAGCTTTTAAACATGTATTTATGAATTAAGTTTTCTTTGCAGAGCATTAGTAAGTTAAAATATCAGCCTAAGTGCTTGTGAACAATTTATAGTTTTTCATATTCTGGCTATTTAATTTACCTGAGTGAGAAGAAGCAAATTCATAAAGCTACCAAGAACTAAACCGCTGGCCCTGGGATATGTGATTATTTTTAGTTCTTGACTTGCGTAGTAGTCACTTATAAGGAGGAAGTGCTGATTTTTTCCCTCAGGTGAATGGGGCAAATGGTATTAGACTCTGTCATCTGGAAGATAGAGAATGTCATCATGGTACACTGAGATCGTCAGCTTATGCCTGAAGTAGCTGACCTAATGGGTTTTATAAGTAAACTACAATAACTTATTTAATGGTACTGGGGGGGGGGGCAAAACAAAAGAAGAAACTTAAATAGACAAGAAAAGATATCAAAGAAAAAGAGAAAAGGTAGCCTTGGGTGCTAAGTGGTTTATTTGATTTAATCCTCATAACAAACCTAGTATATACACACTGAGGAAGCGGACTCTGAAAGGTTAAGTAACTCGTCTCTAGTAAGCAGTAGGAAGAGCTGAGACTCAGACGCTGTCTGTCTTTGTACCTGTCAGACCTGTGCCATTCTGGGCAGACACATCGGGGCAGATCAGTACTTCATTTTTAATAGGTTGGTAGGTGGTGGCAAGGGTTACCATACATTTTACTAATGAAGAAAAATAAATTTCCATTATCTCAGGAATCAGTGAAATTTCATATATACTAGTCAAGTTGACAAGTATTCATATTACCATTTTTTAAGCTAATATGCACTTATTGATGACCCTTAGTTAATACTTTGTTAATACTTAGTTAATACTTTGGGATATAAAGGCCTCAGGTACATTGGCACTGGTTCATAACCAAGTGTTTCTAGATACAGAGCATATCATTAGGACCCTTTTATCCCTAGCAGAAGGCATCATAATATACTTGTATAATATGGTCTGTTTTTTTAATCAGATTTATATTATTTGTTCATTCAGCATCATTTTTTTTTTTTTTTTGTATTTTTCCGAAGCGGGGAGGCAGTCAGACTCCCGTATGCGCCCGACCGGGATCCACCCAGCATGCCCACCAGGGGGCGATGCTCTGCCCATCTTGGGGCATCGCTCTGCCGCAATCAGAGCCATTCTAGCACCTGAGGCAGAGGCCACAGAGCCATCCTCAGTGCCCGGGCCAACTTTGCTCCAATGGAGCCTTGGCTGTGGGAGGGGAAGAGAGAAACAGAGAGGAAGGAGAGGGGGAGGGGTGGAGAAGCAGATGGGCGCTTCTATGTGCCCTGTCTGGGAATCGAACCCAGGACTCCTGCACGCCAGGCCGACGCTCTACCACTGAGCCAACTGGCCAGGGCTCAGCATCATTTTTTTGAGTGCCCATTATGTGGCAGGCCCTCTTCTAAGCAAACAAAAGCTCCTTTCCTGTGCTTTAACCAAGTGGAATGTATTTACATGGATTATGACACAGAATTAATAATGCCATAACTAAAATGATAATGTGCTTGGCCACCTGAGGGGTTGGGAGGTCATATGCCTTTCAAAAAAGTATTAAAATGGGAATGTCTTTGTATACTTAGTGCATGGCATCAAAGAACTAAGGCAGGGGTCGGGAACCTATGGCTTGCGAGCCAGATGTGGCTCTTTTGATGGCTGCATCTGGCTCGCAGACAAATCTTTAATAAAATAATAACGTTAAAATATAAAACATTCTCATGTACTACAATCAATTCATTTCCTACCGCTCATGTTCATGGTTGCGGGTGGCTGGAGCCTATCACAGCTGACCTCCTGGACAACACCAAATTTTTAATTGGATAATGCATAACGTACACGGGTCGTTGTATGGCTCTCACGGAATTACATTTTAAAATATGTGACGTTCATGGCTCTCTTAGCCAAAAAGGTTCCCGACCCCTGAACTAAGGAGTTTTGTGTAATAAAAAGGATGTCATATGAAAAGTTGAGTGTAGAGAACATAATCATATTGAGAACAAATTTATTGTATCTAAGAAATGCTCATTGTAGAAAAACCTGAAAATACAGAAAACCTGAAAATCCCTAAGGAAAGTTGTTTTCAATGATGTATTTTCTTTCAACTGTTCCTTACTAGCACGATGAAACAAGGGACCACGTGGAAGTGTGTCCTGATGCTGGTGTTATCATTCAGGAACTTTCTCAGCGCATTGCCCTGACTGGAGGCGCTGCACTGGTTGCTGATTATGGTCACGATGGGACGAAGACAGATACCTTCAGAGTATGTATAATCCAGAAACATCACTGGTCAGAATTTAACTGGTATGATTTAGTTATCTGTTGTTAGGTTTGACGATTACTTAAGATCTTTCTCTTGGTTTCCACAGAGCTTATCACTGTTGTATTACATTATTTTATAATTAATATTAATTCATATTTTAATTACTCTAAACTTGAGAGCTTATTCTTAAGCCTAAATCCACTGTCCAGCTTTCCTTTGAACAGGATCTGAATTGTCTACATTCTTCCTTAAGTTGCAGAACGTAGGTTTGCCTAGATCCTAGTCAGCATCTAAATAATACAAATGGGAAGGTTTTCCTAAAGTTTTAAAAATGTTCTGTTTTACCCCTCCTTCATTTAAAAATTTGGTGCTTCTTGGCCTGACCTGTGGTGGCGCAGTGGATGGAGCGTTGACCTGGAACGCTGAGGTTGCCAGTTCAAAACCCTGGCTTGCCTGGTCAAGGCACATATGGGAGTTGATGTTTCCTGCTCCTCCCCTCTTCTCTCTCTCTCTCTTCTCTAAAATGAATAAATTAAAAAATTTAAAAAAATTTTGGTACTTCTTTGCAGATTTGGTCTAGCTATACAATAATCAAACTTTTTCCTTTCTAATTTTCAACATCATCTTTTCTCCTCCAGATGTACTTTTTATCCTTTCCAAACATCTGTTTTTGTTTTTTTTTTAATTTTTTATTTATTCATTTTAGAGAGGAGAGGGAGAGAGAGAGACAGAGAGAGAGAGAGAGATACAGGGGGGAGGAGCTGGAAGCATCAACTCCCATATGTGCCTTGACCAGGCAAGCCCAAAGTTTCGAACCAGTGACCTCAGCGTTTTCCAGGTCGACGTTTTATCCACTGTGCCACCACAGGTCAGGCCATACATCTGTTCTTAAGTATAGTATTTTTAATATGACCAATTCTGTTCAAAGTACTTTAATTGAAATATATACATTTAACTAGATGCTTTTGGTCATTTTCTAAATCTGTGGTTCTCAATTTCAAACTGTATTGTAGCTAAGAAAAACCTGGATAATGTGTTAGAAATGCTGATTTCCTAGCCTTACCTCCAAGATTCTGATCACTAGGTCTGGGTAGAGTCCAGTAGCATATTCTCAGGTGGTTCTGAAACACCTGAGATGGTTAGACTTTGTACAACGCCATCTACGTTCTGAAAACCTGGATTCATCTGGAGAATTGATGAGATCTCTCTGCTCATGGGCACTAATGAAACCATGTTCAGGCGCTCCAACACTGTGCTTTGTATTAGTTTTTCTGCACAGCATCTCATTTGAAGAAAAGAGTGCTACTGCATTAAGAGTTTATAACCTCTTCCTTTTTTTTTTTTTTTTTTTTTACAGAGACAGAGTCAGAGAGAGGGATAGACAGGGACAGACAGACAGGAACAGAGAGATGAGAAGCATCAATCATTAGTTTTTCGTTGCGCGTTGCAACACCTTAGTTGTTGATTGATTGCTTTCTCATATGTGCCTTGACCGCGGGCCTTCAGCAGACCAAGTAACCCCTTGCTGGAGCCAGCGACCTTGGGTCCAAGCTGGTGAGCTTTGCTCAAACCAGATGAACCCGTGCTCAAGCTGGTGACCTCGGGGTCTCGAACCTGGGTCCTCGGCATCCCAGTCCGAGGCTGTATCCACTGCGCCACTGCCTGGTCAGGCAACCTTTTCCTTTTTTAACAGTTGTTATACAAAATATACTAAAATGGTAGCATTTCTTTAATCTTGATAACAGCATAAAGGATAAAAACTCATCACTTACTTTAAAAATTATGTTCAAGGGGTTTTGTGGCCACAAGCTTCATGATGTCTTAATTGCCCCAGGAACAGCCGACCTAACAGCCGATGTGGACTTCAGTTACTTGCGCAGAATGGCACAGGGCAGAGTGGCTTCTCTGGGTCCAATAAAACAACAGACATTTTTAAAAAATATGGGCATTGATGTCCGGCTGAAGGTAAGTTTATTTCCCTATCACTAAATATTTTAATTTCACAGTATTTCCAACAGATATTATAAATAATAAGTTTAGCTGGCCTTAATGTTCTTGTAGTTAACCAGAACCCTGCTGGTCCAGTCTTTTCACAAATGTAGGATTTAGTTTAATCAGATGCTCCACCAGATGGCAGGGTGGAGCAGCCTAAGTTTCATGTCTCGCCATCTGAGGTAGCGTTAAGATTTTCAAATAGCATTCATGTACATTAAGAAAACTTGACCACAGTTATGGATATGAATTTTATAACTGTTCTGAGGACATTTTCACCCTTCAGTGTTGATCACGCCACCTGGGAATACTTGTCAAACATAAATTTACAGGATTGTGTCACAGCAACCTGTTTTTAATAAGTATCCTATAACTTTGAGGCAGGTGATGAGAAATCACATTTTAAGCACTGCTTTACTGACTAGCTAATAGTCACTAGTATTACTGCTAAGAACTAGAAATCATTTTTTCTTCTGGTTATTTTTACTAAGACACTTTCTCTTTTCAGGTTCTTTTAGGTAAATCAACTGAGCCATCCTTGAGGCAGCAGTTACTTGAGGGGTATGATATGTTAATGAATCCTAAGAAGATGGGAGAAAGATTTAACTTTTTTGCCTTGCTGCCTCATCAGAGACTTCATGGTAGAAACCCACAGACGAATGCACATCAGTCAAAACCTTCTCCATCACCTGTAGCTGGATTTAGTGAACTGGTTTGGCAGTGATATTTCAGTTTGGACTTTTTGCCCTCAAGTTTGCTAGCCTAAGAAACCAAAATAAAGGGAATGCATTTTATGTTTCACAGGTAAAATAAGTACTTTATCTCTTCAAAGCCAATAAAAATAACCCATCTTATATACAACTAAACATTGATCCTTTTAAATGTGTTTCACTCTAGAAACAAATTGTGTTCTTACATATGAAACAAGTTATAATGAAACTGAGTTTCCTTTACTAAGTCTGATTGTTTTATTTTTAAAAGTAAACATCAACACTGATTAGGTCAATGAAAACAGGCGACAACCTAAATGGTCAGTTATAGCAGACTGATTAAATAGAACTATCCATATATTATTTTTAAAAAGGATGTAGTGTGTTCTGATGTGAAAGGATCTCTAAGATTTAGTAAGTGGAAAGAATAGGGTGAAAAATGTTTTGTAGTTATTACATTTTGTTGGGAAAAAGCTACATTTAAAGAAATACTTATAAGTAATTCAATGGAAATGAATATTTTAGTGCAGACTGGTTGTTTTCTGTTCTGTGATATTTACTTGTATGAAAGATGGAAAGCCCTCAACAAAGTTCTAGTTTTCTACATTGGGAAGATTAAGAGGGTCATTCTGGATTTTTTAAGCCTCATGTGCTCCCTGGATGGCCAATTAATTTGTGAGATAGAGATGTTTTGAAAAATATGGGAGTGTTGCTTGTCAGTCCTAATGGTTTAGTCAGTACTCAGATGCTTGATCGGGGATTTGCCCATCAAGGGTCTAGGGAAAGAACAGCGAGGAACTCTCACTACCATAGAAGTGGCACCCAATACCAGAAGGTGTGGATTAGGATATCAAACTTTAGCATAGGGGTCTTGGTAGCTCCTGCTACCTCAATAATGCATTGTGCAGACCCAATTACTTGGAAATCAGATAATCCTGTGTGGGTAGACCAATGGCCCCTTTCTCAGGAGAAACTTAGGGCAGCTGCTCAATTGGTACAAGAGCAGCTACAGCTTGGGCACATTGAACCATCTAATAGCTCATGGAATACACTTCCATATTTTGATCTTGTTGCCTCCTGGATTATCAGGGGGCACAGGCGACCCTTACAGCTAATAGGTTTTGAGCCTCAAAATTATTGTTGTTCCTTTTTTCAAAGGATCAACCACAATGGCTCTGGGAAACTTCCACTAAATGGCAAATCGCTCTTGCAAATCAATGGACAACTTTATACTGAAACTGTCAACTTAAAATCAGCTCAAAGTCTAGAATTATATGCCATTATCATGGCTTTTCAGCATTTGCCATATTCCCCCTTTAATCTATAGATAGACAGCAAATATTTACTTATGGTGTTTCCACTATAAAGACTGCTGTCTTAGGGACAAATGCTAATGAACTATTTCAGCAGTTCCTCCTTCTTCAAAGACATATGTCAACATAGAGCTCCATGTTTCATAGGACATACTCAAGCTCACTCCATGCTCCCTGGAGCTTTAGCACAAGGGAATGGCTTTTTCTTTTTCTTTTTCTCTTTTTTTTTGTTGTATTTTTTCTTTTATTTATTTATTTTTTGTATTTTTCTGAAGATGGAAATGGGGAGGCAGTCAGACTCCCGCATGCGCCTGACCGGGATCCACCTGGCATGCCTACCAGGGGAGAATGCTCTGCCCACCTGGGGTGTTGCTCTGTTGCAACCAGAGCCATTCTAGCGCCTGAGGCAGAGGCCATGGGGCCATCCTTAGTGCCCGGGGTGGCTTTGCTCCGGTGGAGCCTTGGCTGTGGGAGGGGAAGAGAGAGACAGAGAGGAAGGAGAGGGTGAGGGGTGGAGAAGTAGATGGGTGCTTCTTCGGTGTGCTCTGACTGGGAATCGAACCCGGGAATCCTGCTCACCAGGCCAGTGCTCTACCACTGAGCCAACTGGCCAGGGCCTAGGAATGCCCTTGTTGATCAAGCTACCCAAAGAAAATTATATGGAGCAACCATGACAGACCGAGCAATTCAGTCTCATACTATTCATCACCAGAACGCTGCAGCCCGGTATAAACAGTTTCAACTTTCTTGGGAAGCAGCACGGCAGATTGGGAAATCCTGTCCAAGGGGTCCTATACTGCCCCTTCATTTGGAATTAACCCTCAAGGACCCCTACCAGGACAACTTTGGCAGATGGATGTTACTCAACCTTCATTTGGCAAACAGTCGTATGTCCACATTACAGTGGATACATATTCCGGATTTATAGTAACCTCTGTCAGAACAGGAGAGGCTGCTAAGCATGTTATAGCTCATGGTCTGTATGCATTGTTCTATTATTGGATTTCCTAAACTGGCTAAACTGAAAATGCTCCTGCATATGGAGCAAAAGCATTTACTGTATTTTGTCATGCTTACAATCTTTAAAGTTAAGGTATTATTCAAGTGTACCCAGCAAATATTTTAAGGTCAATTTAAAAAAAAAATTTTTTTTAAAGGGGGTAGTCATATCCTGTAACTCCTACGGGTCTACCATATCGTGCTTTTTACTTAAAAAAAAAAAAAATTTACATTTCTTTTGAATGCTGATGAACAGGAGACACCCAAATCTCTTTCGCCACAAACTACTACCTTTATTAGGTCCAGCTAATAACACTGTTTTGTCTTTTTCCAAATAGCTCCAGATATATGGAAAAGATTTATATAGGCAGATGGGGATCCTCAAACCCCTCAGCGAGATCTTCTGAGCATGGCTTTTAAGATACCCAGAGGCAGAAAAAGCCCAATAGAAATCAGGGGAACTACCAGCTTTTAGGATACACCCTTAAAGGCTCCAACGCCCCAAAGGGGTCTCATAGGATGCCATCTGGGTCCTGCTTCAATAGTGGAAAGGAAGGTCATTGAGCAAAAGCCTACCAGACTTACATGCCTCTGCTGTGAGGAAACAGGGACACTGGAAGGTAGGCTTCCCCCTCGCTCCTCTAAGGGACGGTTCAGTCTCTTCCAGCCCTGCTCCAGCCACCTATGACCTAACCTTGCCCAGAAAGCTGGGGTTTGCCACTGAAGGCTGAAGGTGCCCAGGGCCGTTGGCCCCATCTACGACACTGTGGATGAGCCTAGGGTATTTCTTCCAAGAAGCAGGTAAACTGATCTCATTTGCACAACGGCCACTTAACTATGTTTTGCCTGAATAGTCAGGTTTTTTATTCTTCCCTCAAAGATCTCTGTTGTGGGTGTTGATAGGCCTATTTTCTGCTTTAATATATAGTGTTTCCTTTATTCCTCCTACCTCAATGCCCCACTCATATTTCAGGCTGGGACCTACTCCTAATTTAGAGCTCTCTTTCCCCCTTTTGCCAACTTCTATTATGAATCTACCTTTGCCACCCAGCTTAGTGTATCCCAAGGTTCTCTTTACCATGCCACAGTCGCAGAGCTCCAGGGAAGAGCAACCTGGTCTCAGGCAGAGGAGAACAGAAGCTCCATATCCACACATGCTGCAGATGGCTTTTCCAGTCTACCTGAATCATTACCAGCTAGAAGCAGCGGTCAATGGGACTTGGACATGAGCTGCAAAGTATAGAATTGTGACAATTCCAGTGCCATGCGGACTTTTCCTGGACTTCTGCTCCCTTTGACAGCTCCTAACAGACTGAACTGTGGTTGGGTTGCATTTTTCAGGGATTTGGCATGGTGATGGGGCCAACTTGGACTTGATGAACATGTTAAGGACACTACTCTTTTATGGATTCTTGCTGTATTGGCCAAGAGTTTGCTTAAAGGCTTTAATCACTGTAAAAAAAAATAGAAGACTGGATAGAGAAGATGAGGCACATATACACCATGGTATACTATTCAGCTAGAAGAAATGATGACATCGGATCACTTACAGCAGAATGGTGGAATCTTGATAGCATTGTGCGGAGTGAAATATGTAAATCAGAAAAAAACAAGAACTGCAGGATTCCATACATTGGTGGGACATAAAATGAGACTAAGAGACATGGACAAGAGTGTGGTGGTTATGGGCGGGGGGGGTGGAGGGAGGGAAGGAGGGGGAGGGGGAGGGGTACAAGAAAACTAGAAAGAAGGTGACGGAGGACAATCTCTCCTTGGGTGATGGGTATGCAACAGAACTAAATGACAAGATAAGCTGGACATGTTTTCTTTGAATATATGTACCCTGATTTATTGATGTCACCCCATTAAAATAAAAATTTATTAAAAAAAAAAAAAGATGGAAAGGATGTCCAATAATCAGTTATATTTCCCAGCCTGGAAGTGGGTTTTAGTGGGGAAGAGACTTAACTCTTTATTTGTTCTCCTTCAAGGTATTTGAATTTTTTACCATATGCTTCTGTAAATTTTAATTATTTTTTAGACTTTATTCATTTTAGAGAGGAGAGAGAGAGAGAGAAAAGGGGAGGAACAGGAAGCATCAACTCCCATATGTGCCTTGACCAGGCAAGCCCAGGGCTTTGAACTGGCGACCTCAGCGTTCTAGGTCAACACTTTATCCACTGAACCACCACAGGTCAGGCTGAATTTCATAACTAAAAAACAAAATTAGATTTTAGAAAGTTTAAAAGTCACAGTAAAACCAATAAACCTGACATGTACTTAAAATACAAGTTACATGTAGACTAGGTAGGAATAATTTTCTAAATTGAGCTAATTCGCCCTTATATTCAGATAAGTGGCAAGTTTTAGTTTTATTAAGTTCTCATGTTTTAGTTCACAGAACTTTTATATTAATACCAGACACATGGACTTTCTGAAGAATTGCTATATTAGCAACACAAATTTACAAGTGAGATTAAAGGAAAAGAATGTTAGCCACGTGTCTTGAACTTATAGCATAAGTATAGTGGAAATTCATTAGCAGTGATAAACTTGCTTTTTATTGCTTCTTTGGCTTAACTGAGAACAGGACTAGCATTCTTTCTTTCTTTTTTTTAGTGAGAGAAACAGAGAAAGAGGGGGACAGATAGACAGGAAGGGCGAGAGATGAGAAGCATCGATTCTTCATTGTGGCACCTTAGTTGTTCTATGATTGCTTTCTCATGTCCTTTGACTAGGGAGCTCCAGCTGAGCCAGTGACCATGGGGTCATGTCTATGACCCCACGCTCAAGCTGGCAACCCCACATTCTCTATCTTACTCTAAAGCAGTGTTTGCAACTGCCGATCCATGGACCGGCATGAAATTTCTGGCAGACGAGCACTGGTCCATGGATCGGCGGTTGAAAAACACTGCTCTAGAGTAAAAGAAGATGGAGGCCTTATTTTTCAGATGCTGTCCAGCCTTGGGCCATTCCTAGCCATCCTTATTCTAGTTCCATATTTTTTTTCAAAATTCTGGTTGGTTGGGACAATTTTTGGAAGATGAAAATGCCCATGGTTGGCTCCTCTTAATCATTTAATAGTTTTTATAATTAAGGGGGAAGAGTCAGGCAATGCCTTGGATCTTAAAACCTGGAAAATTTACCTTGATGTTAGGTAGCTAGCTTATTTAAGTCTTAGAGCAGTTGTAATAGTGGATTGTGTGACGACAGTTCCTGAAAAATTTAGTTGTAATTATTCCAGACTTTAATTCCAAGAAATGCGATCTCCAGATAATTACCTCAAATTGCATATAAAATTGTAATGAGTTGCTTTTTATTTTAGGCAGTTAAAAAAATCTGTTCTTAAATATAGCATTAGTTCCATTTACAAATACTATTTCCAAAATAGTTCTTTTACCAAGGCCTGGGAAAATAACAACCAAATACAAATTTCTTTGGATATCTTGACTAGAGATAGGCTCAGGTTGTCACATGGAAAAGTATGGTGATATGGAAATACATTTTATTATTAAGCTTCTTTAAGGATATTTACAAAAAGTGGGGTGTAACAAAAAATATAAAAAATGTACTAAACAGGGTCATTATAGACTACTTTGTACATTATCAAATGTTTCTCATAATTATTTCTTATACAAATACAACTTGACTTCAAGACAAAAAAAGATTATGTCGGTTATACAATATCTGGAGTAATTACTCAACTCCAAATTACAGTGCCTTTACAAATTTAGAAAACTTCGTAGGCATTCAACAAAAACAGAGTGCAATTAATTTCATGGCTTGTAAAATTTGATTATATAAGTATAGCAAACAAACACCATTCCAGTTAATTTTCACCTTATGCAGTAAAACCACAGTAGGGTGCCTGGTGACTCATAATTACTCCATGTTAGCACATTGATATAAACAGACTTACTTTGGAGAAATGTGGGTAAGTCATCTTCTATCCTAGGGAAAACACAGTTATAAAAGATTTTGCAAAATTAATGTAATTTTTAAAACTCCCATATGAGAATGAACTACTGAGAGATGTGGAATGCCCCCTGGAGACATTTACGGGGAGGCAGTATAACAAAATGGTTAGGGAAAGGGGGATTCTAGAGCCACACTATCTAGGTTCAGATACTGTGTGACCTGCAGCAGTTAGTTGACTTCCCTGTACCTCAATTTCCTTATTCATGAGATGGGGTTCATTATACACTTACTAGCTCATGGGAGGATAAGTAACATCTAAAGAACACAGGAGCACTGCATGTTTACTACTCCTCTGTCATGGGTGTTTTTAGTCCAGGGTAAGGGAGTAGCTTGAAAGATCTTGAAAGGCTGAGTCTTAGTTTTTCATATATGAGCAATATTTTTTTTGTCACCTCTAATTCAGTGGTCAGTAACAGTTACCACTTTCATAGTTTTTAGTTTATTGACTGTGTTCATATATAACTGTTCTTCAAAACAACACTGAGGAAGGTAGAGGCAAGAATTATGATCTTCATTTTGTAGACTGAGGAACTTGAGGCTCAGACCAGTTGTCACCTGGACAGACCAACACAGCTAATAAAAAGGAGCCAAGACTTAAAGACTTAAAACCAGATCTTCTGCCTCCCAAATCTTTTGCTCTAATTTTAGGAGGAAAAAAACAAGTTTATAATGATTGCTAAGGAATGAAGAAGCAAAAAGCCATTAGATTTTCTAAGTCCCAGATATGAAACCTTTTTGTAGGGAAAATTATTAGTAAGTTTTTTAAACCATGAAAAAGTCTCATCTCTTAAATTATGTATTATATCTGAGTAAAAAAAGTTTCTTTAGCTGGCTATCAGAGCTGAAATGTGAAAGGGAAGAAAAACTTGTCTTTCATTTGCTCTGTTAATAATATAGCCCTGCCTTAAAAGTGTTTCATGCTCAACCCAAACTGCATAAAATAGCTGATTTAAAAACATTCCAGAGGCCCTGCCGGTTGGCTCAGTGGTAGAGCATCGGCCTGGCATGGGGAAGTCTCGGGTTTGATTCCCGGCCAGGGCACACAGAAGAAGCGCCCATCTGCTTCTCCACCCCTCCCCCTCTCCTTCCTCTCTGTCTCTCTCTTCCCCTCCCGCAGCGGAGGCTCCATTGGAGCAAAGATGGCCCGGGCGCTGGGGATGGCTCCTTGGCCTCTGCCCCAGGCGCTAGAGTGGCTCTGGTCGCAACAGAGCGACGCCCTGGAGGGGCAGAGCGTCGCCCCCCGGTGGGCAGAGCGTCGCCCCCTGGTGGGCGTGCCGGTGGATCCTGGTTGGGCGCATGCGGGAGTCTGACTGTCTCTCCCCGTTTCCAGCTTCAGAAAAATACAAAAATACAAACAAAAAACACAAAAACAAACAAACAAAAAAACATTTCAGATACCTGTAAAGCCTTTTGAGATAAGCTAAGAGAAGGAAAAAAGGATACTTCTTTATTTTTTCCTACAGTTTTAACTGACCATCCACTGGCCTTACTTTTAGAATATATTTAATTTCCTCTAATTATTCAACGCTGTGTCAAGATAAATTGTATAAATATAGTTTAGGGCTGTACCCATTGAATGCGGGAATCTAACAGTGGCATCACAATGGTGTCAGTGGGAACATAAATTATTAGCAGCAGAGTTGAGCTATGACAAGACATAGATAGTAATTCAGCACTCAGACCAGGAGTTCCTACTCCTGGTTTTGTAACATCAGTTATCCCAAATTATCTTAAAGGCTACTGTAACATACTCACAAAGATGACAACTTAATTTTATATTGTATGGCCCAGGTCAGTGGTTCAGAGGATAGAGTGTCAGCCTGGCATATGGATGTCCCAGGTTCAAGTCCTGTTCAGGGCACACAAGATAAGTGACCATCTGCTTCTCCACCCCTCCATCTCCCTCTTTTCCCTCTTCCCCTCCCATAGCCAGTGGCTTGACTGGTTAGAGCATGGCCCCAGGTGCTAACTGAGGACAGCTGGGTTGGTCCAAATCAGTCTCAGGTGCTAAAAATAGCTGTGCTGCAAGTATTGGTCCAAGATGGGTTGCCGGGTGGATCCCAGTTGGGGTGCATGCAGGAGTCTGTTTCACTATCTCCCCTCCTCTCACCTAAAAAGGAAGTTTACATTGTAGAAAATATATTCAGAGTTTCAACTCCAAAAAAGTAAGGGATCACTGTTTTAGCGTCTTGATTGACCTAAAAAAGAAAGGTAAAACAGCCCAGCACTCTTTTAACACGTAGGGAAAACCGTTTAATCCCACTGTGGTCAGTTAAACGTTCAAGTCCTTACAGGGAAATTGCATGCTGGCAGCCTCTCTTGATATCTGAAATGCAAACCTGTTTAGTAATCAGCCTTTTAACTCTTTTATGATTTGGTCTATCTGTGTAATAACAGGATTCTAGCTTGCCTTTTTGTCCTTTTTTTGAAAATAATATAACAGGAAAGGGAAGATAAATTAAGTGTCACTATTGTAATAAAGTGAAAGATTAGGAAAAAATACAAAACCAGTTATTTCTTATGCTGTAAAAATTTATAAAAAGTTTCATCTTGATTCCATTATTTGTTTTTATTACTGTTTCCCCTCTTGTACCTACTCATGAACTACAGTATTGGTGTCACTGATTCCTTATCATATTTCCTCATCTTTGCTCTTTGCAGATGGCAGCTTCCAAGAACAACAGTTGCGCAGCAAAATATCAGTCCATAGAATGAAACCTTTCCTTAGTGGAGTTAGCTCATTGATAATTAAGGATCTTCTTCCATATCATCAGGATTAGGAGCCATGATGAAGTGCTTTGGGTACTCCAGGTTGTGTGTGTATGCATGTATTTCCCAGCGGGCATCATCACTTTCATGTGTAATATAACGTTCTCCAATGCGAGTTTCAAATTCTCTAAGGTCAAGCCAAGTCTGATAGTCCTAGAAGAAAATGAAGTGATTATGAACCATAAAAGAAATAAAATCTGTCACCTTTTTCTTTTTTTGCTTAGCATCCTAGTCATATAATTCACAAACCCTTCCTCATAAGTACTTGCTATAAAGTAAGTTCCATTTGTACGTAACTACTTTTTTAAATAGTCTATGAAGAAATTAACTAATTTATAAAATTATTAAAAAATTGTTTCAGGCTTCTGAGGTGCCTAATAACAATCACTAAAAATCACATTTTGTTCTATACTGAGTGGCCTACAACTTCTTAAAATAGGGGAAAGTTGCTTAGAATCGATTATCAGGGTAATTTAATGATCCTTGAAGGTAACTGACTGCATTTGTTTTGTAGTTAATTCTACCCCTTGTTCCCTGTAAAATACTTCAAAAGCTTCTCTCTTTCAGCTGAAGTGTGGGGGTACCTTTTTACAAATCTACGCAATAGCTCTTGGAGGAATTAAGCCAAACATTTTCAAATGGCATTTCCGATCTCTTCAATGTAATTATAAACTTTTCAGCGGACATTTTGTTTTTATTTATTTGAGATTTTATTTATTGATTTGACAGAGAGGGGGCAGGGGAGTAAGAAGTATCAATTCATAGCCGCTTCACTTCAGTTATTCACTGATTGCTTGTTGTATGTGCCTTGACTGGAGAAGCCTAGGGCTTCCAACTGGCGACTTCAGCATTCCAACTTGATGCGCTATCCACTGCTTCAACACAGGCCAGGTTCAGTGGACATTTTAAAAGTAAAATATATTTGACATATAATATGTTATACTCATCTTATGAAAAGGTAAAATGAACACATAAAGCCCTATAAAAGGCAAAGTTATTGCTTTCAGTTCATGGGAGTTTAACTATCAGTTCTGTACTTTGATGGTATATTGCAAAACTTCCAGAGATTAGTGACAGGACAAATTAATCACTAAAGAACATGTACATTTTTTTTTTAAGCGAGAGAGAGTGTGAGAGAGACACAAAGTGAGAGAGATGAGAAGTATCAACTCATAGTTGTGGCACTTTAGCTGTTCATTAATTTTCATACGTGCCTTGACCAGGGGGCTCCAGCTGAGCTAGTGACCTTAGACTCAAGCCAGCGACCACGGGGTCATGTCGATGATCCATGCTCAAGCTGGTGAGCCTGCAAGCAAGAAGGATGAGTCTGCACTCAAGACAGTGATCTCAGGGTTTCAAACCTGGGAGTTCAGTATCCCAGGTTGACACTCTGTCCACTGTGCCACCTCTGGTCAGGCACGTACATTATTCTAAGACATGTAGACTCTGCTGATAATCACAATGATCTGCTTAAGTAAGGGCTGCCAAAGAGAGCATTTTCTTACCTGTAGCCAGGGATGACTAAGAGATTTGTCCACACTGTAACGTTTTCTCATCTTCACTTGAAGTAGGTTGTTTATCAAATCAATTGCTAAGGAGAAGACAAAATTAGCACATGAATTTTGGTGTTATGAAGCACCCAAAACCCATGACTGACTGGAAGCCAGTTCAATCCCAAGAACTATAGGGTTGAGGATATTTTTTCTTAAGGATATGGCCTTTAAGCTAATACGTTAGTGATCCATAAATGTTTACTGAATTTACAATGTTATCTGTTTTATTAAGGAGGATGTCTAGAATATAGGTTAAAAGTACAGACTGATAAGAAGAATTAACATTATTAAAAGGGCCATACTATCCAAAGGAGTCTATAAATGCATTTGCAATCAAGATACCAATGGTATATTCACAGAACTAGAATAAATATTCCAAAAATTTATATGGAATCACAAAGGACCCCAAATAGTGTCAGCAATCTTGAGAAAGAAGAACAAAGTTGGAGGCATCACACTGCTTGATATCACAAACTAGTCTACGAGGTAATAGTAAAAAAACCAGCATGGTACTAGCATAAAAAAAGACACATCAATGGAATGAAATAGCCCAAAAATAAATCAGTGCTTTTATGGTCAATTAATATTTGACAGAGACAAGAACATACAATGGGGTAAAGACAAAATGGTATTGAGAAAATTGGACAGCTACATGCAAGAAAATGAAACTAGACCACCTCCTTATACCATACACAAGAAAAAACTCAAGATGGATTCAAGACCTAAATATAAGAATCAAAACCATAAATATTCTAGAAAAAAACAATGGCAATAAAATCTCAGACATTTCTTGTAGCAATATTTTTTTCAGAATAATCTCCTTGGGCAAGGAAAACAAATGAAAAACAAGACTACATCAAACTAAAAAGTTTTGTGCAGCAAAGAAAACCATCAAAAAAAATGAAAAGACAACCTACTGAACATATTTGACAATGATACATCTGATAAGAGGTTAATATCCAAAGTTTATAAAATACTAGCCAACTAAAAAATGGGCAAAGAACAGGAACAGATACTTCTCCAAAGAGTATACAGGTGTGAAAAGATGCTCGATGTCACTGATCATCAAAGAAATGCAAACTAAAACCAGAATGAGATATCACCTCAATACCTGTCAAATGGCTAGCAAGAAATCCACAAGTGTTGAAGATATGGAGAAAAGGAAACCTCATGCACTATTTGGAGTGTCCTCAAAATATTAAAAATGTAACTGCCTTATGATGCAACAATTCCATTTCTGGGAATGTAGCTGAAGAAACCCAAAACACTCATTCAAAAGAATATATGCACCTCAATGTTCACTGCACTATTTACAGTAGCCAAGACTTGGAAGCAGCCCAAGTGCCCATCAGTAGATGAGTGGATAAAAAAGCTGGGTACATAGACAATGGAATATTACGTATCAGCCAGAAAAAGGAGGGAAATTTTACTTTTTGCAATAGCATGGATGGACCTAGAAGGTATTATGCTAAGTGAAACAAGTCAGAGAGATAAGTATCATACAATTTTATTTATACGTGGAATCTAATAAAATAGAAACAGACTCAGATATAAAGAATAGACTAACAACTGTCAGATAGGAGGTGGGCTGGGTGAAACAGGTGGATTAAACAAAATAACTCATGGACACAGACAACAGCGTGGTGACTACCAGAGGGAAAGAGGCAGAGGGAGATAGAAGAGGGCAAAGGGATAAATGGTGATGGAAGGAAACTACACTTTAAAGTTTTTGTTGTTTTTTTTTTAAAATTTTTTTATTTATTTACTTTTTTAGATTATTTATTCATTTTTATTAGAGAGAGAGGGGTGAGAGAGAGGGAGAGACAGAGAGAGAACAGGGGGAGGAGCAGGAAGCATCAACTCCCATATGTGCCTTGACCAGGCAAGCCCAGGGTTTTGAACCGGTGACCTCAGCATTCCAGGTCGACGCTTTATCCACTGCGCCACCACAGGTCAGGCCAGGAAACTACACTTTAAATGGTGAACACACAACACAATATACAGATGATTAGAGAAATGTATACCTGAAACCTATATAATTTTATTAACCAATATCACCCCAATAAATTTTTTTAAAAAGAACTCGGAATAAAAAAAAAGTATAACCAGCCTGGCTGGGCTGAAGTCATTTTGTCACCTACTCTGTGTGATACAGTCAGTTACTAAATTATACTTCTTAGTTTCCTCATCTGTAAAATAAGGTTGTTGAGAAGATGGCATTAGTTTAATACATGCAAAGGGCTTAGAATGGTGCTTAGCACACAGTCCTAAGGATTAACTTTTTATTTCAAGATGAATAAAATATTGATTACAAGCTGATTTTGTTTGTTTTCTCCTCCAATGACATCATACTGCCTTCTAGTCCCTGACTTGACCTAGAAAAGTCGCCAAAGCCATTACCTCACCTCCAGAGATGTGGTTAGATTGAGGTGATAACTTACTACAAAAAGTTCATACTCAACAGGTTTTTGTTTTGCTTAGGGTTATGCTTAAACTTATCTTTAAGGTTAAAGTCTGGGTATCAATTGGGGTTAGGGTAAGGATTACAATTAGGTTAAGAGCTAGGGTTAGAACTGGATTAGGATTTGGCTTCTGGTTAAGGTTAGGTTTGAGAGGATTAGGGTTAGAGATAGGGTTTGGGTTGAGTCTATGATTATAGTTAGGTTTAGGGCTAGAGTCAACTTTGAGGCTGTGATTTGGGTTTTAAATTAGCATTAGGAAATGGATCAGAATTATGGTTAAAGTGAGTTAAAGTTAGTGTTTGAGAGCTAAAGGTTATATTCCAGTTTAGGGTTGAATATTTTATTATGGTAAGGGTTAAAAGTAGCTTTGAAGTCAGTGTGGTTTTAGATTAGGTTTAGTGCTAGGGGAAGGGCTAGAATTGGGTCAGGTTTAGAAAACAGAGTTTAGAGTTAGCTTTAGTGTTAAGTAAGGGTTGGGGTTATCATTAGGGTTAGGGTTAGAGTTAGTTTTGAGATTATGGTCTGGGCTTAAATTAGGTTTTGGGTTATGGATAGGTAAAGGGCCAGGGTTCAGGTGAGCTTTAGGTATTAGTTTTCAGTTAGGGTCAAGCTTTTAGGGTTATGTTTATAGTTATTTTTATGGTTGAATGTTTAGGATTAGTATTAGGGTTTGAGTAACATTTGAGATTAGGTTTTAAAATTAGGTTTAGGGTTAGGATTATGGTTAGGGCAAGCAATAGGATAGGTTTAAGGTTAAGATTAGGGTTAGCATTAGGTTTTGAGGTAGCATATCCAACAGGCTTTACCAAGTTCATGGTGTTCTGTCCTTGGTATATATATGTATTTTATTCAATTATTGGGAGGAATGGACCAACTGCAAAACCAAAGCAACCATACAACTACATACTGATATTGGGCTATATAGCCCAATATAATTAATTATACAATTGAAATACTGACACAAAGGCCTGGACCGAAAGAAGAGCCAAATGACTTACATGATACTAGTTCTGTTTATTCTAGCAAATATTTTCTGGATTTTATTTTTTTGTTGATTTTTAGGGGGTGGGAAAGGAGGGGTAGAAACAGGAAGCATCTACTTATAGTAGTTGCTTCCCATATGTGCCTTGACTGAGCAAGCCCAGGGTGTCGAACTGGCAACCTCAGTGTTCCAAGTCAATGCTTTATCCACTGCGCCACCACAGGCCAGGATTCCGAAAGCATTTTTTTTTTTTTTTTTTTGCGACAGAGACAGAGAGTGTGACAGATAGGGACAGACAGGAAGGGAGAGAGATGAGAAGCATTAAGTTCTCGCCGTGGAACCTTAGCTGTTCATTGATTGCTTTTTCATATGTGCCTTGACTGGGGGCTACATCAGAGCGAGTGACCCCTTGCTCAAGCCAGCAACCTTGTGCTCAAGCCAGTGATCATAGGGTCATGTCTATGATTCCACACTCAAGCCAGCGAAACCTGTGTTCAAACTGGTGAGCCTGCGCTCAAGCCGGATGAGCCCATGCTCAAGCTGGCGACCTTAGGGTTTTGAACCTGGGTCCTCTGCATCCCAGTCTGATATTCTATCCACTGTGCCACTGCCTGGTCAGAACCGTAAGTATTTTAATGATGAGTTTCTTTCTAGTCCAAATACTTCAAACCTTTATTTACTGTTCCACTTTAAACAGTGATCTACCATGTGCATCTGAATCACTTGGGGTATTTATTTTAAATGAATTTATTTAAAATAATCCAACAGGTGATTCTGAATGTCTGGGATTGAGCCAGGGGACTTTTTAAAATAAATTCACCAAGCCACTCTGATATAAGAGGTCTATAGACCACATTGCTCCAGGAGCTCTAAGATGACTTTGGTAGTATCTCCAAATGCACTTCAGTCAGCTCTATTCATTACCAAGTGAGCCTGCTACTGTCTTTAAACTTTTCCCACTTTAATGGACTTAATTCCTAGCATTAGGTTGGGTATTTTTGGAAAATAAAAAAAAGACTCCCTTTTCCCAAGGGTTGGCTAAACCCAGGTGGGGTATTCTTCGGCAATGGTTCCATTAAATTCTATGGGATTGATATGTTTGAAATGGTGTGCTCTTCCTATTAGTGTCAGTCAACTAACGAGGGTCAATGAAGTTGTTCTTGCTGGACACAGAACCAGGGATAAGAAACTAAAAAGCCTTCTCCAGGCAGGAAAAATACATGTATAAAGCTTCCCAGTCGGGGTCCACAGGAGAGACAGAAACAAACTGGAGCACGTCTACTGACTGTAAAGCTCATTCTAGATACAAAGAACCTGCACTACAGGTCTCTTCAAGGAGTTTACAATCTAGTTCTGATAAGAAAAGTGATTGAAAAATAGAATACATTAAGAAAAAATAAGTCCAACTAGTAGCCAAAGTAGATCTTAAACGGATTAGAAGAGGGGGTTCAGGGAAGAGCTTGGTAGATGAGCCACAGTAAGAGGTCCTTGAAGTGGCAGGATTACCCTAGCGGGCAGGAGGGACTGTAGGCAGAGGAAAGGCCTCAGCAAAATGCAGAAACAGCTCAGAAGAGAGGACAGGACACAACCAGGTCTGTATGGGAGAACTGGAAGATGAGGCTAGAAGTCAGCTTGGGCGATATTAGAGACAGCTGCAGTGTGGTTAAAGGGAGGCCAACAGTATGAAAGTAGTGTTTCCTGAAGATGCATTTGCGAGTGACTGTAAGGACTGAGATTTCAGTAGTTTCAAAATCAGCCAGTTGGAGCCTGGATTAGTACTAAGCCTGGGAACTACAAGAAAGAGTGCTCAGAAATTGGTAACTGAATTTAGAAGATGAAAAAAATATATAAAAAAGAGAAGTAAAAAAAGGATGATAAGGGATTACAGTGATTTTTAGATGAAAAAGCACAAAGCTAAAAATTTTTTTACCTTCACCAGAAATTTCTTTCCATGGGTTTGGTGGGTACATAAATGCAGCATTTTGAATTTGGTCATTTATATCTTCATCCTCATTAAAAGGAAATGTGCCACTGAGGCTCACATAGACAATAACTCCCACTGACCACATATCTAGAGAACGGTTGTAACCTTTGCTTCTGAGAACTTCAGGGGCTAAGTATGCTGGAGTTCCTACCACAGACCTCCTGAATGACTTTTCACCAATGATGCGTGCAAAACCAAAGTCACACAGCTTCACCTGGAATTCAAAGGATGGTGTTAATTTTATATTATCATATATACATTATCTGTCTGGCTATCTAAAGATCTATTTACCTATCCATCCCTGTCCTTAAATATGAGAGTGTATCATTTTAACAGATGTGCCAACTGTACTGATAATGACTGTCATATGACTAAGATAGAAAAACTGTAAAATACATTTATAACCTGTACTTCATTACTAACAGTGCGGCTTTCCAAAAACCACTTTTGGATTCTAGCTTCTGGAATGCCAAATACCAGACTGGTGTTATGTGTTTAATGTTTTTTGATGAAATAGAGGGTGCTGATCTTTTATCATTTGGGGTTTAAGGAGATTACTTTTCTATCATTCGTGAGCAGGCATTCTGTGTTTCACTTTTGAATCCTTATGTGTCCCAGTATCTGGACACATAAAAGTACTAAATGTTTGCTGAATGAAAAACAAGTCATTATATTTTAAAACTTATCCCTTATTTTGCTTACTCCTAGAATCTCTCTCCCCAAGAATACTATAAACTGGCAAATAAATGAAACTGAAGTGTATTAAAGATAACTATTAATGTGGCCAATAGACTAGTAATGCTAGAGATTGCTTGAAAGAATAGGAGTAACAGTGTTTTCTATGCCTGTGAAATAAATTATTGCTTATTAGATGTTTAAATTTTATTTTATTTTATTTATTTTATTTTTTTTTTGTATTTTTCTGAAGCTGGAAACGGGGAGAGACAGTCAGACAGACTCCCGCATGCGCCCGACCGGGATCCACCCGGCACGCCCACCAGGGGCGACGCTCTGCCCACCAGGGGGCGATGCTCTGCCCCTCCGGGGCGTCGCTCTATTGCGACCAGAGCCACTCTAGCACCTGGGGCAGAGGCCAAGGAGCCATCCCCAGCGCCCGGGCCATCTTTGCTCCAATGGAGCCTTGGCTGCAGGAGGGGAAGAGAGAGAGAGGAAGGAGAGGGGGTGGGAGTGGAGAAGCAGACGGGCGCTTTTCCTGTGTGCCCTGGCCAGAAATCAAACCCGGGACCCCTGCACGCCGGGCTGACGCTCTACCACTGAGCCAACCGGCCAGGGCCAGATGTTTAAATTTTATTTTTTTATTTTTTTTTATTTTTTTAACATTTATTGAGGCTTGAATGACACTGACCTCTTTTTTTTTTTTTATTTTAGAGAGGAGAGGGAGAGACAGAGAGGAGAGACAGAGAGAGAGAAGGGGGGGAGGAGCTGGAAGCATCACCTCCCATATGTGCCTTGACCAGGCAAGCCCAGGGTTTTGAACCGGCGACCTCAGCATTTCCAGGTCGACGCTTTATCCACTGCGCCACCACAGGTCAGGCCAGATGTTTAAATTTTAAAAAGTTATATCTGAAGGTAGCCAGTCCATTTTGGGAACAGATTTCTGAAAGTGTAATAAGCTTAGCAAAGCTCAGAACACTTTCTTTGTTGCCCGTCTTCTAGTAGAGGTTCAGATTTTGATGATGAATGATGCATCCATGCTGAATAAGCAAATATCAAGTACTTTCTGGAGGAAATGCTCTGATTCACAAAATGTCTTCAGAAAAAGCATTAATATAAAATGAGAGAAAAGAGATTTGGCCTGTATGAACCAAGTGTATGTACAAACTGACAGGACAGCAAAGATGAAGGAGTATTCAAATGATGCTATTTGGGGGATATGGACCCTCACACATGTTTTTGATATTTGTTCTCTGTCATTATTGAATTTAGCTACTTCTCTATTTGTCTTTGAAGAACAGACTATTGACCATGAAGAAATACAAACTTCCTTCTTTTTGTTAAATGTTGTATTTTAGCTAACATCTTGGCAGTTAGGCAACTGAAGAAAGAAGTGTGGGCATGGCTAGCAATTGAGCAAAAAAAGACTATCAAGCAAATGATGTTATTTTCCCTTTGTTCCTAGAGTAACCATGGGGATCATGAATGCAGAGGTCAGAAAGCTGCAGGTTGAGCCTTAGCTGTAGAATGGTGCATCCTCTGACCATACTATTTTGAAGATCGAATGAGGTAAGACATGGACTCTCTTTAGTTAAGACATTGCACCAACTGTTAGGTGTCTGTTTCTGGCCTCACAATGGTAAGGAGTCACTTCTAACCAAATAGGCATTATAGAAGAAAGAATATGATTACTGCTTTAAAAGTAAAAGAGTTGAAGAATTTTTAAGAATACATTTCTTTCTTTGAAAGACAATTTGAGTTGAATTTACCAAGTGAAATGGCCATCTGTTTTTATTCTAGCCATTTGTCTAGTTGTACATGTTTTAAATGTACATAAACAATCGTTTGGCAACAGATAATCAATCTAGCTGTTTGGAGAATTTATCAGTGACACAATCATGAAAAATATTCACAGGAACTGCCAACATATAGCCTCATGAAAACTTCTTCAAATTTTGGGTTATGATCTGTTTTTAGGTTATAAAATAAATTTGGACAAGATCAACATTTCTTAATGAAATGAAATTTAACTGTAAAAAACGAGATCGGTGCATCACACATAGGGCACACACAAGGTATCATGACATGTGTGAGTGCTGGTGGTGCTGGGAAATGTAATTCTTCCCTAGGTTTTGGTGAAATTGTTTGAAATTCAATAGTCTAAACAGCAAGAGGAATTGGCTTCCTGCCAGCTACATATCAAAATATCAGGGTTATCCTCCCAGTCTGTTTTATTTTCTGGGGAATTTGTCCTGAGCAAGAAGTACCTACAAGGTTGATTCTCCCCCACTTCATTCCCAACCCACAAAGAGAGGTGAACTGCAAACAGTCCACATGCAGAAGGTATTCTGGGGATCTGGTTAAGTCTAAAAAGTCTTAATGAAAATAAACATCATAATTGGTAAAATGTGAATTTCAACTATTCAGGTATTAATCCTCACGGCACTTACAAGCTGAAACCATTGCTGTAACATGGTTATATATCTGGACCTCCAGCACTGCCTTTCGCTGCACAGGTACTTCCTAATGTTGTCAGACACTTAAATGATACTTAAGAAGGGTCTGGAGAATATCTCACCTGAGGAAATGGCTCTGCTGATGCGAGTAGCACATTTTCCGGTTTTAAATCACAGTGCACAATATTTTTAAAATGTAGGTTCCTCAAAGCAACAAGTATCTGTTATTGAAGGAAATAAGATTTTTTCAACGCTTGGAAAAATCATAGCTAACCCCCAATCTGACCCACTGAATGGTAATTATAATTCATCAAGATACAACTAAAAGTGTATTCTATTACTCAAAGTTAACAATTCCCACATTATGAATATGTAAAATACACATAATACTATTTACCCCAATATATTTAATTTAAAAGATTAAAAAATAAAGTACAACATAGGGAAGATAGTCAATAATATTGTAACAACTGTGTAGGTAATAGACTTATCAGGGTGATAACTTTGTAAGTTACAGAAATGTCTAATCGCTATGTTGTACACATAAAACTAATGGAATATTGTATGTCAACTGTGACTGGATAAATTTTTAAATCTTTTTTTAGCCTGGCCTGTGGTGACACAGTGAATAGAGTGCCAACCTGGAATGCTGAGTTTGCTGGTTCAAAACCCTGGGTTTGCCTGGTCAAGGCATGTATGACAAGCAATCAATGAACAACTAAAGCAAAGCAGCTATGAGTGATACTTCTTGCTCCCCCACCCCCTCTCTCTTCTCTCTGTAAAATAAATAAATAAAAAATTTAAAAATCATCTTTAATTAAAAAAAAACTTCCAAAATAGAATAAAGGCAAAATTAAGACAAATAACTAAGCAGTTAATATTTACTGTCCAAAAAAATTATTCTGTAGTTTCAAAAAATGTTAAAAACATACCTGTGTCACCATGAATTTAGTAATTCGTTCTGGAAGTCGACTTTTCTCACTGGATAGAATCATTTCCAACATATCTCCATGTAGCTTTTCCATCACTACAAAAACTCGTTCTGGGGTTTCAAACATACATTCCAGGTTTACAATCCCAGGATGGTGCAAATTCTGAAGAGTTGCAGGATGAATTGTATGGAATACACGGCATAAAAAGAAAAACAGAAAAAACAAACGATTTATAAAAGCAAACAAACAAAACAACAAAGATCATAGGTAATAATTTTTTCAAATTATGGAGAGTTGATGCCCTGAGCCCAAAGAATGCCTCCCCAATTTGATTATATAATTGCCTTTGTCCATTACTACCACTTCTCATCTTCTTAATCTTCTGACACTAACTTGATGCTGGCATTGAATAGGCATCAACTGCCAATCAAATTTTAGCCAATTACACAGCTATTTGGGGCAGGTATTTGTTACAGTCTTTACTTAAGAGATGGTTTTATTTTTGAGGTAGTTATTTACGAAGTCTCGACTTTCATTATATTATACATACTTTGATTTGGTTGTCCTTCTTTTAGGCTCAGCATCTCTTTATCTCCATCTGCCCATGTTTCTTTAGTACTACTATGTTACCAGAGTAGGACAATACAAAGATGATTGTGATACTGTTTCTGCTAATAAAAAAGCAACCTATCTTACTGAGGGGGAAACTTCCTCTAAAGTAACTTGAGAAGTCATTCATGCTTTAAAACATTCAAAAGCTCTTTATTTCTTAGCATTAATCTAAATTTTTCTGCTTAGATTTTAATAATCTGGTTTCATTCTTCAATTCCATATTAAATATGCTCTATTAACCCAAATGATTAAACTTTTTATCTCTTATTAATAGAAATCTATTTTTCTTATGCTTTCCCCCCCTTATTATGGGTACCTAATTATGCTAAGAGGGCAAACATTTTTTTGGCCTATGTGAAGTTGAGTTTCATCTCTAAAATATTTTTAAATCCACCATCATCTCTCAATACCCTGCAAGTGCATTAATGTTAGCTCCAATTAATTTTTTTTTTGGAATACTGCAACAGTTTTCATTATTCTATATGCGAAGCAATACTTATTGCATGGTCTCGTGTTATGTGTGTATGTATCTGCAAAGACTGTCTTAGTCATTTTTAATTCAATGCCTAAATTATGGTTCTTCTTTTAAAAAATGTTTAGAAAATGAAAATTCCAATGTCATTTTTAAAAGAAATGGAACAAAGAATCACCAGCTTTGTATGCAACTATAGAAAATGAATAAGCATAAAGTACTGTTTACTAATCAACTTAAGACAACTTAATGTTCCAATATATTAATCAACTTAATACATGATATTCCAAGCAGCAAAATAAACTATCACTATCACAATATTACAATTGATAAACAAAAGTGAAATAGCCCACAGTAGGGGGTGTAATGGCAGTAAGCAGGGAAAAATTCAGAATATCATAACTTCGGTCAACCTAAAGTAGAAAATATGGCTGGCTGTCCCCATGCTGTAGTTAACCATCTCATAAGTTTTTCCCCCCACCTTCCTTTAAGCACACACAAAAATAGAGTATGCTGTAACATTATTCTCTTAACAAATTCTTCTATTTGTTTAAATGTCCTATTTTCTCTGGAGTCTGTTTTGGTAAATTATACCTACATAGAAGTATAGCCATTTTCTCCAGGTTTTCAAATTTTCCTGAAAGAGTTGTTCAAGGTAGTATCTTAACATATCCTTAATATTATTCAGTATTTGTGGTTTCTGCAAAATTATTTTAATTTTATTTTTGATTAGGTTGACTACTCGTTTTATTATTCTCACCCTGCCAGAAAACCTGCTTTTAGACATATTTTATTCTTTCTCATATTAAATTTATTTCTATTTTTATCTTTGTTAATATTTCCTGCTTTCCTTAGGTTTGTTTATTCTTTAACTTCCTGAGTTGGAATCTTATTTTCATTCTTTCTTGCTTAATGTTTGAAATTATAACACTTTCTTTGAGTGATAGTCTAAAAGCTCTGATAGTATTTTTACATCTATTTTCTAAATAGTACTCTGAAGTCTTGATTTTGCTGATTCAAAAATTAAGATATCATCTGAGCAGGTGGTGGTGCAGTGGGTAGAGCATTGGCCTGGGATGCTGAGGACCCAGGTTTGAAACCCCAAAGTCACAGTCTCGAGCAAGGAATCATAGACATGTTTCCATGGTCACTGACTTGAGCCCAAGGGTTGCTGGCTTGAAGCCAGGGGTCACTGGCTCAGCTGGAGCCCCCGGTCAAGGCACATATGAAAAAGCAATCAATGAACAACTAAGAGGCTACAACTGATGCTTCTCATTTCTCCTGTCTGTGTCTGTCTCTCTCTCACAAGAAAAAAAAATTAAGGCATTAATACATTAATACTTGACCTAGGCACAGTTGATGGGGCATCAACCTGAAATGCTGAGGTCGCAAGTTCAAAACCCCAGGCTTGCTCGGTCAAGGCACATATGAGAAGCAACTACTATGAGTTGATGCTTCCTGTTCCTGCCCCTACCGCTTTCTCTCTCTCCTCTTGCTAAAATCAATAAATAAAATCTTTAAAAAAAAAAATTAAGACATTTAAGTATTTTCAGGTGGTGGGGGCTGTTTTCTGATTTTACAATTTATTTCTAGTTATGTTGCATTAAGATCAAATAATACTGTTTATTACTCTTTGAATATTTATTTATTCAAATGACTGGTTAGTTGGTATAGTTACTCTGTTAAACAGCTCTTCTTCTTCAATTCATTTAATGTGTTTTTCCCTGAATTAAGTTTTATCAGATCATGACCCCACCTCTTGATTACAATTGTAGATCTCAGAAAAGAGCCAACAAAAACAGTTCTCATTATGGTGTCGTTTCCTGCATGCACCCCGGCTCTACTCCCCTTGTTTTTGGAAAAACTTCTATGTATTTTGTAGGTCTGAACTCTCTTCTCCTTTTTAAATGAAAGACAGAGTATGCTTTTCTGTTTACCATTTTTCTCGAAGCTCTTGTATGACTCCCAAGTATACCTCCCGAGAAAGAAAAAAAGCTGAATGTTCAAAGTAGAAAGTTCCTTCTTAAGTTTTCCCATTCGCACAGACAGCCATGAGAGCACCCCACCTTTTCTCCCACCACTCTACTACCTCAGCCAATAGCAAAGATGCACTTAACATTACAGTATCTCTGTGAAACCAGAGTAAAGACCCACACTGATTTCCCGCATCACAACGTGCTCCCCACGTGTGGCAATGTTGACAGTTTATGTACATGAGTCCTTTTCTGTACAGAACCCTATAGAGACAAATGTAATTTACAAATTACCTTAAGAATTTACACAAGTAGAATCATTCCATACTTCCTTTTTAAAAATTTAATGTTATAATTCCCACCTAAATATATTTATTCTGACACAAAAGTAAACCATTCACTAAATATAAATATAAAAATGTAAATGTTTTCTGTAAATGATTTGAAGAGAATCTACCACAAAGATAGTATTGTATTAAATTTAAGATAATATTATATTTTGAGACATGCTACAACCACTTAATTCTATCCCTAGTTGGACATTTTCAAGAAAAATAACCAGAAGGATATACTAATAAAATTTTTACATTGCGCATTATCTTGAAATTCCTGTATTTTGTTACTGTGACCCAGAGTTGGTAACGGGAAAAAGAGATTCAGTGTTTGTGATCAAAGTGACAGCAAGAAATCAAGCTTTAGGAATATATCCTTAACATTTATTATTTTTTTGCATATTAGTTGGAAAATGAGAAAGATTCCAAAATAGATATGAAAAAAGATTTAACAATGTATTCGCACCCTAATAGAGAGTGTGAATGCTAATAATATTCTGTTTAAAGGAGCTGTCTTGTAGGAGGCGGCCTTGATGTGGGCACTAGTAGCTTGCTGACCAATCTTTTATCACTCCTATGAAAAAAGAAGTGAGGCAAATGTTATTACTAGTGACCAATCATATAGTAAATGTAAAATTAATTTCTGTTTATAAATTTCTTACCTTCTTCAAAGAAGTATAAGTTCAGTGAGCTATGTCTTCTTAAACTTCACCCACAAGCAAATGGGGCGCTGACAGCATTAACTATCATATCCCGTGATTTCTTAAATATTATGCAAAAGCTATACAATAATTAATAGAAACTTGCACGTTATGATATTAAGTATTAAAAAGAAAATAAATATTTAATATACTTAAATAAGATAAACATTTATTGCAAAAATTAAAAAGATAAAGCAAAATTTTAGTGTTCTAGACCACCAAAAAAGGTAAAAATGTTAAATGAAAATAAAAACACATAGTAATTTATTTTACAGGATTTAAATCATTGCCAATATATCTTTAAAAATATGCCTTAATGGGTTAACCATTAACAAATCTTTAGAGTTTTGAATAAAATAACAAATACACTGTTAAAAGGTGAACCATTCTTAAGCAGTTTTTATTTTTATAGTAATTATTATAATAATCAAGCACCTCATCTGTGAGAAATGGGTGAGTACAACAATGTTCTAACAAAATGTGGTCGTAGATGTTCTAATTATTTTGAGCTTCTGCAGTGATGAGTTAAGTACAGTATTTTAAAAAAATGTTTACTTATGAAAATGTATCCTAAAAAAATTACTGCAATAGAGCAAAATAATGGCAGTCTTTGTAACTCCTAGTCTATTGTGATCTAATTTTCCTTTTTAGAAAAGAATCTGAGGTAATTTGGATGCTCACCACCCTCTCATGGAGCCAAATGGTCACGAAACCAAAACAAAACAAGCAAAAAAAACAATTCTTATTCTTATCAATACACTAAACAGTCTTCAATTTAAAATGCATAGATCAAAAATAAAAACCAATTTAAAGCAACTTTTTTTACCTGTAAAATAGCCACTTCATTACGGAGTTGACTTTCCTGTTTTGTGGGAAATCTCATCTTATCAATTACTTTAATAGCCACATCCCTTCCAGTCTTTCTATGTTTTCCTATTTTTAAAAAAAGTACAGAAAAGAAAGTAAGTTGACAGCTCACATTCAATACCAAAGCTTTATCAGAAAGTTGTCCAGAGGGCCCTGGCTAGTTGACTAAGTGGTAGAGCGTTGGCCTGGTTTGTGGAAGTCCTGGGTTCAATTCCTGGTCAGGACACACAGGAGAAGTGCCCATCTGCTTCTCCCTTCCACCCCCCATCTCATCCCCTCCTGTAACCATGGCTCAAATGGTTGGAGCAATTTGGCCCAGAGCACGAAGGATGGATCCATAGCCTCTGCCTCAGCTGCTTAAATAGCTCAGTTGCCGAGCAACAGAGCAGCAACCCCAAATGGGGAAAGCATTGCCCTGTAGGGGGCTTACCGGGTGGATCCCGGTTGGGGTGCATGTGGGGGAGTCTGTCCCTGCCTCCCTGCCTCTCACTTAATATAAAAAATAAAAAAAAGAAGAAAGTTGCCCACAGACGGAAATTTATATGCATTTACTCTTATGTTTCTTTGGTTCATTTTGTTTCTCCTTCACTCACCTTTAATTTTGAGAAATAGATTATGGTTATGCCACTAATAAAAGGTGTTTCATTATTTGAGATAGTAGGAAACTTGAATCAACTTGTTGAGTGAGAAATAATCTGCCTATTAAATAAATGTTAATTACCCTGACCTGTTAGTCAAGACTTTGTCAAGATGGAAACTGTACTAATGAATTAATTTTCTTTTAGGTTCACTGAGTCAGTACGAAGTGATTTAACTACCATATTAGGGCAAGCCTGGAGGCAGTAAGGCCAAGTAGGAGACTACTATAACGGTCTTAGCAAGGGAGGCTAGCTAAGACTTTGTAACAGTCTTTACAAGGGTTTAACAATTCTTTGTAATGTGGATCATAATTTATAAAGTATCCTATGTACACTAAGTTTAATTAATATTAACAATCCTGTGAGCTATGCAGATCAGTTTTTAATTAGCTCTATTAAACTGATGAATATTCTAAGTCACAGAGCAAACAGTAGACAAATGGTGCCATTTGTGTTGGAAAATCAGTAGGACACATACTTTAGTACAAGCCTACAGAGCCCAACATAAACTTCAAACCATTTATTTTTCCCACACAAGTATCTTTATGTATGAGCTACAGAAAGAGATAAAATAAGGCTATTGTAAAACTAATTTTCTTATTTATTTTTTAATTAAATTTGTTGGGATGACATTGGTTAATAGAATTATATAGGTTTCAAGTGTACATTTTTCTATGATACCTTATCTGTATATTGCATTGTATGCTCAACACCCAAAATCAAACCATCTTAAAACTAATTTTCTTATAGAGAACAGAAAAACTATAGAAAAAATCAATAAAACAAGGAGCTGGTTCTTTGAAAAGATCAACAAAATTGACAAACCCTTGGCAAGACTCACCAAGGAAAAAAGACACAGGACTCAAATAAATAAAATCCAAAATGAAAGAGGAGAGATCACCACAGACATCATAGATATACAAAGAATTATTGTAGAATACGATGAAAAATTATATGCCACCAAATACAACAATCTAGAAGAAATGGATAAATTCCTAGAACAATACAACCTTCCTAGACTGAGTCATGAAGAAGCGGAAAGCCTAAACAGACCAATCAGCAGGGAGGAAATAGAAAAAACTATTAAAAACCTCCCCAAAAATAAAAGTCCAGGCCCAGACGGTTATACTAGTGAATTCTATCAAACATTCAAAGAAGACTTGGTTCCTATTCTACTCAAAGTCTTCCAAAAAATTGAAGAAGAAGCAATACTTCCAAACACATTTTATGAGGCCAACATAACCCTCATACCAAAACCTGGCAAGGATGGCACAAAGAAAGAAAACTACAGACCAATATCTCTAATGAATACAGATGCTAAAATACTAAACAAAATACTGGCAAACCGAATACAACAACATATTAAAAAAATAATACATCATGATCAAGTGGGATTCATCCCAGAATCTCAAGGATGGTTCAACATACGCAAAAACGGTTAACGTAATACACCATATCAACAAAACAAAGAACAAAAACCACATGATCTTATCAATAGATGCAGAAAAGGCTTTTGATAAAATACAACACAATTTTATGTTTAAGACTCTCAACAAAATGGGTATAGAAGGAAAATATCTCAACATGATAAAGGCCATATATGATAAACCATCAGCCACCATCATATTAAACGGCATAAAACTGAGGAATTTCTACCTTAAATCAGGAACAAGACAGGGTTGTCCACTCTCTCCACTCTTATTTAACGTGGTGCTAGAAGTTCTGGCCAGAGCAATCAGACAAGACAAAGAAATAAAAGGCATCCATATCGGAAAAGAAGTAAAGGTATCACTTTTTGCTGATGATATGATCCTATACATCGAAAACCCGAAGGACTCCACAAAAAGATTATTAGAAACAATAAACCAATACAGTAAGGTCGCAGGATACAAAATTAACATACAAAAGTCCAGAGCCTTTCTATATGCCAACAATGAAATATTAGAAAACGAACTCAAAAAAATAATCCCCTTCACGATTGCAACAACAACAAAAAAAATACCTAGGAATAAACATAACAAAGAATGTAAAGGACCTATATAACGAAAACTACAAGGCATTATTAAGAGAAATAGAAAAAGACACAATGAGATGGAAAAATATTCCTTGTTCTTGGATAGGAAGAATAAATATAATTAAAATGGCCATATTACCCAAAGCAATATATAAATTTAATGCAATTCCCATCAAAATTCCTATGAGATTTTTTAAAGAAATGGAACAAAAAATCATCAGATTTATATGGAACTATAAAAAACCCCGAATAGCCAAAACAATCCTAAGGAAAAAGAATGAAGCTGGGGGCAGTACAATACCTGACTTTAAACTATATTATAGGGCCACGATAATCAAAACAGCATGGTATTGGCAGAAAAATAGACACTCAGACCAATGGAACAGAATAGAAAGCCCAGAAATAAAACCACATATATATGGTCAAATAATCTTTGATAAGGGGGCCAACAACACACAATGGAGTAAAGAAAGCCTCTTCAACAAATGGTGTTGGGAAAACTGGAAAGCCACATGCAAAAGAATGAAACTCGACTACAGTTTGTCCCCTGGTACTAAAATTAATTCAAAATGGATCAAAGACCTAAATATAAGACCTGAAACAATAAAATACATAGAAGAAGACATAGGTACTAAAATCATGGACCTGGGTTTTAAAGAACATTTTATGAACTTGACTCCAATGGCAAGAGAAGTGAAGGCAAAGATAAATGAATGGGACTACATCAGAATAAAAAGTTTTTGCTCAGCAAGAGAAACTGATACAAAATAAACAGACAGCCAACTAAATGGGAAATGATATTTTCAAACAACAGCTCAGATAAGGGCCTAATATCCAAAATTTACAAAGAACTCATAAAACTCAACAACAAACAAACAATCCAATAAAAAAATGGGAAGAGGACATGAACAGACACTTCTCCCAGGAAGAAATACAAATGGCCAACAGATATATGAAGAGATGCTCAGCTTCATTAGTTATTAGAGAAATGCAAATCAAAACTACAATGAGATACCACCTCACCCCTGTTAGATTAGCTATTATCAACAAGACGGGTAATAGCAAATGTTGGAGAGGCTGCGGAGAAAAGGGAACTCTCATCCACTGTTGGTGGGACTGTAAAGTAGTACAACCATTATGGAGGAAAGTATGGTGGTTCCTCAAAAAACTGCAAATAGAACCACCTTATGACCCAGCAATCCCTCTACTGGGTATATACCCCAAAACCTCAGAAACATTGATACGTAAAGACACATGTAGCCCCATGTTCATTGCAGCACTGTTCACAGTGGCCAAGACATGGAAACAACCAAAAAGCCCTTCAATAGAAGACGGGATAAAGAAGATGTGGCACATATACACTATGGAATACTACTCAGCCATAAGAAATGATGACATCAGATCATTTACAGCAAAATGGTGGGATCTTGATAACATTATACGGAGTGAAATAAGTAAATCAGAAAAAAACAAGAACTACATGATTCCATACATTGGTGGAACATAAAAACGAGACTAAGAGACATGGACAAGAGTGTGGTGGTTACCAGGGGTGGGGGGAGGGAGGACATGGGAGGGAGGGAGGGTGAGAGTTAGGGGGAGGGGGAGGGGCACAGAGAACTAGATAGAGGGAGGCGGAGGACAATCTGACTTTGGGCGAGGGGTATGCAACATAATTTAATGACAAAATAACCTAGACATGTTTTCTTTGAATATATGTACCCTGATTTATTAATGTCATCCCATTATCATTAATAAAAATTTATTAAAAAAAAACCTAATTTTCTTAATCTTTCTCTTAATTTATGTGACAAGGCGTAACAGCTGGCAGATGTTTTAAATGTTCAGTTTTTCTATAGTATGTGCAATATACAAATGGCTACAGTCACTTACCTCCATAAACGATGCCAAATTGGCCTGAACCAAGCACCTCATCTGCAAAGATCTGGTAAACAGTACTGATGTCCTATTCGGGAAAGAGTAATCAGTAACTATAATTTACCTTTACAAAGTAATGTCAACATCTCTGACACTTTTCATTCAAACACTTACATATATTTTTGTTTTTATCACACAGGCAATTAATTTTCATAACAATATTTTATAAAACATAGGCATTCTATTTCCTAGAATATTAAGCCTAGTTTTCATACTATCACTTTCAATATACAAATATAAGGTCTACCGGAAAGTTCTGTCCGTTTCTATCACAACGTTTTGACACATAAGCACACGTTTATTTGGCGCATGTGTGCCTCTCTATTTTTATCTATTAATGTATACATACTGACGTAGCAAATTAACTAAAACAAAGTTGATTCACGTTAGTCTTATGTGTGAAGTGATAGTGTACCCATGGCTACTAATAAAGTTCATTTACGCCACTGTAATTTTTACGAATTTCAACAAGGAAGAAATGCTACAGAAGCATGTCTGTCGCATCCACCATATTCCCCGGACTTATCACCCTCCGACTATCACTTGTTTTTGTCCTTACAAAATTTTTTGAAGGGCAAAAAATTCAAAAATGAAGAAGATATCAAACAAGCACTGGTTCAATTTTTCGCATCAAAAGATAAAACATTTTTCAAAAATGGGATATACAAATTGCCCTCATGCTGGCAAGAAATCATTAATAATAATGACAATTATATTATTTAATAAAGTTTATTGACGGTAAGAAAAATTTGTATTTTGTTTTATTCCAAAATCGGACAGAACTTTCCGGTAGACCTTATATATTCTATAAGAAGACCTTTGGGAAAAACACTTTGAATAAAAAGAAATCTCATATTTATTAAGTAGTGATCTATAAAAAGTAAATTAACATAAAAAGTTAATAACTTTTACCTATTTTACCATTTGATTTGGGAAAATACTCTCAAAAGGTTCATATTATTATGATTAGGCTAATTTGGAAAGACTGATGAAAGGATATGTATGAAAAAGTGTATAACTCAAATACACTCCTCAATTTTAACCCTTCCCTCATCCTTCCTTCCTTTCTTTTTTTACCAGTAGTGGTGGTGGTGGTTGTTGTCAGAAAAGTCTTCAGGGGAGGGAGGGCACTCTCTAATGACACTGATAGCTCTTCAGTGACTGTTACTCCTTCTGTTTGGGTACCAGTCTTCCAGAAGCTGGGGACATTTTATCTTGTTTACTGTTACATTCCTAGCCAGTGCCTATGTCATGGAAGTCACTCAAATAATTTAGCCTCATCGGCCTCAATTTCTTCATTGGTAAAGTGGTTATAATAACCTATCTCACTAGATTTCTAAGTAATTAAATGAAGATATATACAAAGTGTCAAGATATCCACTGTCTGATACATAAAAATCAGTATCACTGACTCCTGAACAATGTGGGGGGGAGGGGCACCACATCTATGCAGTTGAAAATCATGTATTACTCTGAGTCCCTCAAAACTTAACTACTACTGGCCCTTCGTATCTGAGGATTCAACCAACTGCAGAACAAAAATACTGTTTTCACTCTGTAGTTGGCTGAATCCATGAATGTAAACCCGAGGATACAAAGGAAGGGTGATTTTTACTTACCACATTCTCCTGGATCTGACAGTTAGATACAGAGATACTGGTAGACAAATCCTCTGTAAAATATAAGAATGATGTATGAGAAAAGAACAAAGCTGTTAGTACATGACTTAACAATAGTAATATTTACTGACATGTGAATGGCCAAAGTATATTATATTGAAAACACTGGCTAATATTCAGTTAATATAATGTAATACTTGTTTAAAAAAATTTAAACAACACTAATCCAGGAAGAGAAAACTGGTTCAATCATATATGACACATCCATACAAAGGAGTACTATCTAAACACTCAATAGTATCGAGCTATAAGCGCTGAATCAGAAAGCTATCCATGACACATCATTAAGTGAAAAGGGTAAGCTGCAGGGTAGCAGAATTTGAATTAAAAACAAAAATATGATTACTTCTTGTGAATGAGAGCTGGGGCTTGGAAACAAACATTTTAGTCTTTATATGCTTCTGTACTGTATTTTTTAAAACACAGAAAGCATACGCATTACTTTAATAAAAAATTTAAAAATTAGCATATCTATACAATGACACTGAAATATATCTTATATTAAATAGTGGATAAAAGCAAGTTGCAAAAAGAACACAGAATGACCACATGTTTGGTAAAAATAAAAATATGACTATACAGTACAGATGGTATAGGTCTCCTTCCCCCAATCCCTCCCCAAACCAATACATATACACCCAACTACTAATAAGGATTTTCTGAGAATAGAAATAGGAATGGGGGGGAGTGTTTTATGTGTATAGGGAGTACTTCCTGATTTTATATATTTCTAGAAAATTTAAATGTTTGTATTACTTTGGGAAGGAAAGGAAGTAATTAACAAGAAAAAAAGGGAAACATGGAAAGTAAACAAAAGAATATAAATCAAATATCTAGACCCTTAAAGACAACTCGAATAAACAAGATAGGAAATTGCCTTTATAATCCCAAATATAAAAATACAAAACTTCATTACTAAGGAAATGAGTTATGATGTAAGCAAACTATACATCATAATAAGTAAACAACTGTCAAAAACTTTATTTTAAGTCAATTTAAAAGTATATCCAATATTGAATATTAATGAAACAAACAAAACACATTAATAACAAATTAATGTGTCTAAAACTCTGCTTTTCAGTAGTTTCAGTTTCCCAGTTTCAGTTAGCAGTTACTTTGTTTCAAAGGTCTCCACCAGTTTTCATTTCTATTGCTTCCTGGGAGAACTCTGCTCCAGACAGGTTGTTAAAAGAACAGCAAAAGCAGCAGCAACACAGTAAAACATCACTAATGTGTCAGAAACTGTGCTAAGTGAATAAAGTGCATTTATTATCCCCACTTTAGGGGACTGCAGAGGCCAAGATCACATAGATAGTAAGCGGCAGGACTGGGGTTTCATTCTCCAGAATTCTCACTTATCCCTTCTCCAATTCTGCTTTTAGGAACCCTTAACCCCAGAGGAGGTCTATGGATGGGTCTGAGAAATTCCAAAATAAACATAAAATTTTTGTGTATGTACCTATGTTATATTGGGAAAAAGGTTCATGATTTTAATTAAAATATATTATAGTTCTGTCTAAAAGTACCTCCAAACTTAAGGAGTACTGTGAATATCCATTTATTTACCTTCTAATAATACTACACACCAAACATGTTCATGGTCATCGGCTTTGTCCCTTTGACCACACTTGTCTCCCCAACCAGAGAACACTACCCGCTCCACGTCTGTCATTTACCCCTGCCTGTTCTAACCTACCTGAGACCCAAGCTCAAAGTCCTACTCAGGTTCTTCAACTCCGAAGTCTCTGTTCACTCTCCCTACTGATACTGGAGATCTTCAAGTAATTAAAATTCATTACTCATTTCTGCACTCTTCTGTTATGCACCACCCCACACTTGTGTATGTATGTTCAATCTCATTAAATAACCTTTAAAATTTCTGATTTTCTTTTGTATTCTAGCTCAGGGCCTAGCATAAGGCCAAGAATAGTTGTACTAAATAATAGAGCCAGACTGAAATAAACTATATTTAGAAACTGGTTGATACCTGTTTCAATTTAAATATATCTAATAAATGGATTATGTTTCCCCATAAATAAAATAATGCCAATGGAGGGAAAGTGCCATTATTCTATGGCTTTCTGAGTAAGTGTTCACTTGAACATTTATCAAATTTTGTTGGTACGAAGGACATATGTTTCAATAATGTTTTAAATATTTCTGAATGTTTTCATTCAGTTAAAAGAAATAGAGCATTTCTGATGTCACAGATTTCCCAAATGTGATGTGAACTGTAACACACTTCATGGCCCATTACATCCTACCATGAAGCAAAATACTAAAACTAGTATTCAATCTGAGGATTCGGGGATACCAAACACTGTCATATACCTTATAGGTCCTCCTTCATCTGATCTTGAGAACCCTATAAAGAAGGTACTGTTACAATACTTGTCTTAAGATCACTAGCAAGTTGGCCAAGCCAGAACTTAAATGTAGAAAGGCTCTAAACTAGCTAAAGGGGATGGTATATGTACACAATAACCAATATAACTATATAAAGGAATTAACTAATGGTATTGGTTATACTAGACAAAGCTTAAAATGAACATTAAAAATACATACAGAAAACATCACCACACCATAAAATGCTTAAGAACAAAGGAGAAAAAAAAGCCATGGACAGGCTTATTGCTTACTGTGATCTTTCCCTTGCCCTGGAGAAGTGCAAACACTGGCTTGAGGGGTAACAGGCATGAGAGCTTGGCGAATTGCTTTTTCCCAGCTCTGTGCTACATCGAGTCCAACTCCCGCGGCAGCAAGAACAGGATTGTGAGAGCTGTCCCCATTGTTCTCACCAACAAAGTATACCATAGTATCAGTGATGATTTCAAAACAGTGTGGGTTGCTGCCTTGTGAAATGTTTGTGAAATCTTGTGGTGAAGATATGCGGAGAATTTCTGAAAGTGGAATTTCCTAAAGTAAAAAATTAAGCATTGGAAAATATAAACATCTTTATTTTCAAAAATACTAAACAATCAAAGATATGCATTTCTAATAAATGCTATTAAGATGACCACAAGTATGTGGCCCATGGAACACACAGTCAAGTCTCATGACAGTATCTGCCCTGAAGACATGCAGGTCCAGCAAGACCGGGGCCGAGCATGAGTATAACAGTCAGTGGCTCAGGCCTAACACAGGTCATTAGAATATAGGGAAGGAGAGGGCTCAGGAACCTAGTGGCCGCTATATCTAATACTTACCACTTTTCAACATTAAATCAACAACTACTTCTCTACTGGCTGCTGTCTGCAAGATATGTATTATATCCCCAAAAGGAGTACAAAGCAGAAATAACAGCAGCAAATTAGAATGTTAGTGTAGGTGGTTTAAGCCCTCCATCCTGGTTCTGTCCATAACTGTAACAATTATTTCGGTTCGGTCCACTTTCTACGGCAAAAAACATTATTTAAAAAATTCCAACTAATTTCAAGTCATTTGTTTCTATTCTCTTTCCTTCTGATACAATTCCCACACTTACAATCCTGTTGGTGTCAGTCAGTGACATGGCAAAATGGGAAGCAAGCCAAGCAAAGACTACTAGACAGAGTAGATGAAGAGCCCAAAGGAACACCTGGGAATTGGGACCTAAGGTGACATGGAAGGTGAGGCAAGGATCTTGTGAGTTTCTGAATAGTTTAATCTAAGTCATAGCACCAGAAGTAAAGCAGCAGCAACCTGATAAGCAAACTAAAAACAAAGAAACACACAACAAAAAACCTCTGGTGGCAGAACGGCTGTGGGGGTGAGAGAGACGGGTGGACAGGCTCTCCACCCAGGAACTGAACAGTGGCTCCTATACACTCAGGTGGGCAGAGTCGTAACAGGTGTACTCCACTATGACAACGAATGAACATTTTTCAGATATACTTGGAAAATATGTTAATGTACATATATTTTGAAAAATATGGAATCTTTACCTTATAATACTTTGATCCAGATTCGTTTTGAAACAATGTCAGACATTTGCTGTCAAGTCTCCAATAGTGCCTCTTTCTCTATAAAATAAAGATAAAACTGTGAAGTTCAAAATAATGATTCCTCCAAAGTACCTTTCCTTTTCCTTCCATTTCTATTCATAAATTTATACTTTTAAATAGGTTTAAAATTCATGAGGTTCAAAATTCTAAAAATATATACTATACATATATAGTATACTCCCACCATTGCTCATATCTCAATCCTACCCTTAAGTACAGACAAGCAATGTTACAAAGTTTGGGGAATCCTTATAGAGAAGTTTACGTGTGCACACACAAATACTTATGTAAAATAGACAAACATTTAATTTACCTATAGGCTAAATTTCTAAAGGTTGGCTTGCTGGGTTAAAATACGTGCACATATAACTTTGTCTGACACCATTAAATTATCCTACATAAAATTTGACGCAATTTAAAGATGAGTTGGCAACATGAGAATTCCTGTTTACTCACACCTTCTCAAATAATGTATATTATTAAACTTTCTGATCTTTGCTGTACTGATAAAAACTGGCATTCAGTGAAATTTTAAACTGTATTTTAAGATCAAGCTCTTAGTTTAAGAGTCATTTGTATTTCCTTGTCTCTGAACTCTGTTCACTGGCTTTTCACTTAGTAATATGTATTTAGGGTTCCTCCATGTCTTTTCATGGCCTTTTAGCTCTTTGCTTTTTAGTTCTGAATAGTATTCCATTGTCTGGATGTACCACAGTTTACTTATCATTTACCTACTGTAGACCACCTGACTGCTTCCAAGTTTTAGCAATTAAGAATAAAGCTACTATAAACATCCATATGCAGGTTTTTAAAATTAATTTTTTGAGAGAGATGGAGGAGAGCAAGAGAAAGAGAGAGACACTGATTTGTTGTTCCATCTATTTATGCATTCATCAGTAAATCAGTGTATGTTCTCTGACTGGGGATCAAACCTACAATCTTGGCGTGTCAGGATGACACTCCAACTGAGCTACCAGGCCAGGGCCATATGCAGGGTTTTATATGGATATAATTTTTTACCTTCTTAGGGTAAATAGCAAAGAATTTGACAGCTGGATCACATGATATGAACATCTTTAGTTTTGTAGGAAACTGCCAAACTGTCTTCCAAAGTGGCTGTATCATTTTGCATTCCCATTAGCAAAGAATGAAAGTGACTATTATTCTATATTCTTGCCAACATTTGGTGTGGTCAGTGTTGTGGAATTTAAACATTCTAACAGGTGTACAGTGGTATCTTGTTTTAATTTGAATTTCCCCAATGACATATAGAGCATCTTTTCACGTGCTTATTTGCCATCTGTGTATTTTCAATGATGAGGTATGTTTGAAAGTCTTGGGCCCATTTTTTAATCACCTTGTCTCTTACTCTTGAGTTTTAAGAGGTTTTTTGCATATTTTGGAGAATAGTCTTTTATCAAATATCTCCTTTGCAAATATTGTCTTCTAGTTTTGTGGCTTATCTTTCCATTCTCTTGACATTGTCTTTCATAGACCATAAGTTTTTAATTTTAATAAAGTTCGGTGTATTAGCCTGACCAGGCAGTGGCGCAGTGGATAGAGCATCGGACTGGGACGTGGAAGACCCAAGTTCGAAACCCTGAGGTCGCCAGCTTGAGCACAGGCTCATCAGCTTGAGCACAGGGTCACTGGCTTGAGCAAGGGGTCACTTGCTCTGCTGTAGTGCCCCCCCATCAAGGCACATCCGAGAAAGTAATCAATGAACAACTAAGGAGACTAAGGAGGCACAACGAAGAACTGATGCTTCTCTTCTCTCTCCCTTCCTGTCTGTCTGTCCCTATCCGTCCCTCTCTCTGTCTCTGTCACACAAAAATAAATACAGTTCTGTGTACTGATTATTTCTGTCATAGGTTATGCATTTGGTGTTGCAAAGGGTTATGTAAACAGTCTATCCTTAGACCCTTTTTGAATCTCTACTGCTCTGCCAGTTTATGAAACAATACATTAAATACTATGCCTTTTAAAAATTCTTTACAAATATATATAGCTCACTGTCATTTTGATTTAAAAACGCACAGAACAAAGCACATAACGAAGTCACACTCCCATACTCGGTGTCTGTGACCACTGACCAGGGTGTCCCTGCTGGTGCAGTGGACCATCCACCCCTCCTTCACCATCGTGCTGCTCTTCCTCTTCGTGTGCTTGATGGACTGCACGACCCTCATTAGTGGAATGTTATTGCTTGTTGATGGACTAAAAAATATTTAATATTTATGATAAACATTGATAACTTAAATGAAAAAAAATCACATACATACTATAAGTTAATTAAGCCCCTTTAAAGATAATGAGCTAAAATTTCTTAAAATATCTTAGGAAGAAAAACAACAGCTAACCCTGGTATGCTGATACATACTAAGTTGATTTATAAAAGATTATGGTAACAGTGTAAGTCCTCATTATTTGTCATAAATATTTTCTGGAGGTCATAAAATATAAGAAAACAATGAACAGAGCAGAAAGAATCCTCTCCAATTAGGTCTGGACCCTGAAGAGACCCGTTTGGGATTGCTGCTGAGAAAGCTTCCTGCCCTTGGCATCATGAGAAATCAGTAAGTTCACAACCAGGCAAAAAGCCAGTATACCTATACTCAAATTCTCATGGTTCAAATGTCAAATTTCATTGTTCATGTTGTTAGCAAAGAGTACTTCTAGTAGAAGATAGTGAAAAGAAATGTACAGATATTAAGAAAATAAATAATGTAATGAGTTAAATCAGGTAATATTGAAACACAGGTCACTAACGATGTAGCTAGAGAAAAGCTATTTGGGGAATATGTATAAAAAAACACTTTTTGAATTTGAGTCTCAAATAGTTAATACTTTCTCTTAAAACTGTCAAGTATTCATGCATAGGAAATTACATTCTCTCAATAGTCTCCAAATTGAATAAACAAGCTTTAGTTAACCATGATAAGATAATAATGGCTATAATTTAAGAATAAGCCAAGCTGAATAAATGACAACCCAGTTATGCGAGATTGATAAGGACCCATTCCTTTAAATACCTCTTTCTTGCCAGTGAAAAACAAAATCTGCCAAAATGTTAGTATTCCACGATGAAGTAGTACATCCCATAGGGCTATATATACAAAATACTGAATTTCTGTTAACACATGGGATATTCTAGAACCAGGTCACGTGCCTGTGTGCAGGCTGTGCGAAGCCGGTTGCTAACTGGTAGTTCGATTCTTGCACCTGGTGGGAGCGGTTCCACAGCTAGATATCACATCTTGATTACATTTAAATAAAGCATCTTTCTCTAAGAAAACAGAATTCTTATACCTTTCCATCTTGAATGGATGGCAAAAGGGATATTACTGTGGTGCATGTAAAAGAATTAGCCAAAATTTATTTAGATTTTAAATTACATTTTTGGTTCCACTGAAAGAGATGTGGCTCTTTCTTCATTAATGGAGCTCTTGGATCGACCTTGCATTCGGCAGTAGCTTGCAATATCTACATATGTATTACCTGATTGTTTTAACAGCTTCTTCATCTCTTTCCACATCCAGATCAGAGGGATCCAGGAAGAACATTTTATCTTCCGGGGGCGATGTTTCTTCTGTGTCATCCAAGCCCCTGCTCCCATCACTGTTCATGTCACTGCTGTCAATGTCCATGGGCATATCTGATTCTGTTCCCAGACTGGACGGTTCTGGCAAAGTTTTAAATGAATTTCAGAGTTTTAGACTAATAGGATATAAATATATCTAAATAGAGACAGTGTATTAAAAGTGAAAAGAAATGTTTTAAAACTCTTAAATGACAATGCAGGAAAATATCTTTATGATTTAGGATAAAGAATTATTTCTTAAGGAAGATGATAAATGCACAAACCATATGGAAAAATATATTTGATTTGATATTAGATTTTTAATTTCTGTATGAGAAAAGATGCTAGAAGCAAAGTAAAAGATTAGTCACCACTATTATACTACTGGTCAATTATTTTCTACATGAGTCCAAGGCAATTCAATGTAAAAAGAGTCAACGATCTTTTCAATAAACTATACTAGGACAACTGGATAGCTACATGTAAAAATGTGAACCTTACTCAAACCAAATACAAAAGTTAAGTCAATCACAGACCTAAATGTAAGAACTATAAACTCTTAGAAGAGAACACAGGAATAAATAATTGTTAACTTGGATTAGGCAAAGCCTTCTTAGATATCTGTGGCACCAAAAAATGTAAGTGATAAAAGAAAAAGGAAGTAAATTGAACTTCATCAAAATTAAAAACTTCTGTGCTGCAAATGATACCTCAAGAAAGTAAAAAGGCAGCCCACAGAATGAAAGTATTTGCAAATCACATAACAAATTAAGAATCTGTGACCAGAATATTTAAAGGACTACTACAATTCAATAAAAAGATAACCTAGTTACATGGGCAAAATACCAAAACAGATATTTCTCCAAAGCAGATGTATAAATGACCAATAAATATATGAAAAGACGTGCAATATCAATTAGCTATCAGGGAAATGCAAATCAAAACCACGAGATATCACTTCATACGCACTAGGATGGCAATGATCAAAATAACAGACAAATGACAAGAGGTGGCGAGGATGCAGAGAAATTAGAATCCTTAACTGGCAGGAATGTAAATAGTACAGCTGCTTTGGAACAGTTTGGCAGTCCTCAAAATGTTAAACACGAAGTTTACCATGACTCAACAATTCCACTACTAGGTATCCTACCCAAGTGAAATGAAAACATATGTCCACAGAAATTATGCTCACATGTTCATAGCAGCATTATTCATAATAAGCCCAAAGTGGACACAACTCAAATGTCCACTGACTGGTGAATGGATAAGTAAAATGCAGTATATTCATGCAGAGGAATATTAGTCATCCATAAAAAGAATGAAATACTAATATATGTTGTAATGTGGCTAAACCCTGAAAACATTCTGCTAAGTGAAAGAAACCAGTCACAAAAGACTACATGTTATATGATTCCATTTATATGAAAAGTCTAGAATAGACAAGCCAACAGAAATAGAAATATGATTAGTGGCTGTCAGGGGCTAGTAGGAAAGAGTGAATGAAAAATGACTACTAATGGATATAAAGTTTCTTTGCATGGTGATGAAAATGTTCTAAGATTAGACTGTAGTGACAGCTGCATAACTTTGTGAATAAAGTGGGTGAAGGTTAAGGTATGCAAATTATATCTCAATAAAGCTGCTTATAAAATGATAAGCCAGCAATTAAGAAAAGGAGTTTGCATCAACTATAACTGACAAAGAATAAGGTAGAATTACCAACAACTTCTGCAAATCAATAACAAATAAACAGAAAAATGAACAGAATATGTAAACTTGCAGTTTGTAGTGGAAAAACTCCTAAATAACCAGTAACATTTGAAAATGTTTAAATTCATCAGTGTACAGATAAATACACATTAAAATAAATATAATGTTTTATATCCTTTTGTCATAGGTATAAAAGTGCAAAATACATAAAAAGACTTCAGTAATATAGAAAAAGGAGATAACCAATCACATTCTGCCAGTGGGTTAAACAGCAACATGCCTTAAGAGAAAATGTTAAACCCTTAAGGAGTATAATTTCCATCCCTTATGCTTTTCCTCCTACAGAACTACTTACATTCAATTTTTACCAGTTATGGAAATTTTAAAGAAAAATTATGCTGAAAGTTTAGTCATGAATCTTTCCTTCTAAAAAAGGTAATCCTTCCTTCTAAAAAAGGTAATCACTTTAATCTTGAAAAGAGAAAAAAATGGCAAAAATGGAGAAATGTTTAGCTAATGATTATGTAATGGAGAAAGAGACAGGGAGGATGTACTATGTGGTCTAGTAACTACAGACTAAGAAGTCATATGGGCTTCAAATCCCAACTCTGCCACTTAATGGTTGTATTTCCTAGGTAAATTATTTAGTATCTTTGTGCCTAAGTTAACTTATACCTATAAGTACTTACTGTAAGTACTTACTTCAAAGGGTTGTTCTTAAGTTTAAAGCTCAATATATGTAAAGAATTTAGAACAGTGCCTGGCATATATATACTGCTCACAAAAATTAGGGGATCAGGGAATGTGCAGATACTCCAGTACTTTCAGCCTTTTGTATAGCGCATTTTCACCAATGAAATAAAAGTTGTTTTTGCAACTCATTTGCATAATTGAACAACTTTCTTAGACTTTTCATTTGCTTTTCTGATGGTTCCCTCCCCCCAAGTGAGAAGTGGGGAGGCAGAGAGACAGACTCCCACATGCGCCCAACCATAATCCACCCAGCATGCCCACCAGGGGGCAATGCTCTGCCTATCTGGGTTGCTCTGTTGCAACCGGAGCCATTCTAGCACCTGAGGTGGAGGTCATGGAGCTGTCCTCAGTGCCCGGGCCCACTTTGCTCCAATGGAGCCTTGGCTGCAGGAGGGGAAGAGAGAGACAGAGAAAGGAGAGGGGGAAGGGTGGAGAAGCAGATGGGCATTTCTCCTGTGTGCCCTGGCTGAGAATCAAACCCGGGCCTTCCACACACCAGAAAAACCCTTCCACACGCCGGGCCGACGCTCTACTGCTGAGCCAACCAGACAGGGCTCTGATGTTCTTGTTTAATAAAAATACAATCAAATGCTTCTTTTTTTATTGCTTCATATTCATTTTGAAATATCCCCTAATTTTTATAAGCAATCAGTAAATATTAGAAGTATGAAATAGTTCTAGTGACAACAATAGGGTTTTCAAATAAGTCTCTTCTCATCTAAAGATGAATGAAGATCTGCAGCACTATTTGCTACATTAGACTATAAAATGGAAGGTGGCTAAAGGATATATGGGAAGACATAATTATTAATAAACATATACCATTACTAATCTTTGTATTTTGCTTGATTATTGAATCAGGAAAAAAATCAAAGTGGAAAAGTAAAATAAAATATGCAAATAGTCGTATACAAAGATAATATTCAAAAGAATTGTGATCTTTTCTAATCTTATGAAAATTAAGAAAAAGAATTTTACCTCCATTGAAAGTCACCTCTCCAAGGCAGTCCCTTGGTACTTTTGATGCACAGCGCTTATGGCAGTTAAATTTGCAATCTAAAATAAAATATTCATCTTACTAATTTATGCAAAAAGTCAGGCAACATTAGATATTATAAAAAACTTGTTTTGAATCACTCACAAATAAGAGTATTAGAAATGACAATGACAATAAATGTTCTTCTACTACGAACTCAGCACTCAGATTAATGGTCTGGTTTCAAATTCCAAGGCCACCCCTTAACAGTTATTTTAACTCATCAGGGCTGTTTCTTTATCTGTACAATGATATTAAAATGTCATTGGCAAGTCTGTGTTTCTTTCCCTTCCCTTATATCACATTCATTATTCCAAATACCTCTGAAGTGTTTCTCAGGTTAAATTCCTTTCCAATACATGTCAGGCCTTATTTTCAATTTCTAATTATTAGGACCTAGTACATATGCAGAAAAGAGACTGAGATTCCACAACCAGTTGTTAGGAATTAGTGAGGGCTTTCCCATACAACCTTATAATGAAGGCCTGAGCTTCTCATGTACTAGGTCTTCCATTTATCTATCATGGTTCTTTCCTGCCTCCAGAGTTGACAGCACTGCAGATCACTGTCAGGTACAAGCTGTTCAATATTACTCTGAAACTCAGTGGTTTTCAAACTATGGTCCCCAGAGCAGCAGCAGCAGCAGCAGCAGCTGAGAACTTGTTAGAAATGCAAATTCTTGGGCCCTACCCCAACCTACTACCATTAGCAGCTCTGGGAGTAGAGCTGAGAAATGTGTGATTTAATAACTTCTTTAGGTAATGCTAAAATTGAAACCCACTGCTTTAACTACTGTCTAACACCACCTTTGAAATACTTTACCAGCAATAATTTCAAGTCTTGACTAAAAGAAAAATCCCTTTGCCTGATCTGTAGTGGCACAGTGGATAAAGCATTGACCTGGAATGCTGAGGTTGCCTGGTCAAGGCACATACGAGAAGCAACTACGTACTATGACTTGATGCTTTCCGCCACCCCCACCCCCCGCCTTCTATCAATATCTCTTTCACTCTCTCTCTCCTCCCTCAAAAATCACTAATAAAATCTGAAAAAAAAAGTATATAAAATTAATAATTTGTTGGACGATAAAACTTGCATATAACACTATCTTTTTCAATGAGAGGCTCTGGGAAAATACATACATATTAATACATTGCATATATCTTAAATAATTCATTTTTTTAAATTCAGAAAGTCTGCAAATTGTAAAAATAACAAGGTTTCCATTTTCCCTTTGAAAAATGTAGAGCCAAATTTGGGGCCCATCTGCAGCAACTATGTAGATTCTGAGGGCAGGCATTTTCATTTCTCTGTATTCCTACCCATTTTTAAAAATGTTTATTTTATTAATTTTAGAGAGAGAGAGGGACAGGAACATAAAGCTGCTCCTGCATGAGTCTCCGACTGGGGCCCGAACCAGCAACCTCTGCGCTCCGGAACAACTCGCCAACCAACCAAGCTATCCTGCTAGGGCCCTACCCATGTTTCTAATACTTTGTTTATGCTTTCTTATATTTTATATATGCTCCCAAGTTGTCTTGTGGTTTTAAAAATAGTAAAAAATAAATAGATTACTGAGTGAATAAATGAATAGCTATTCCTGGAACTGCATTTTTTTCTCAGATAATCCAGCATAACTGTTTTATCTTAACTAAATTTTTTTTGTTCTTAGCAAAAGTGATAAGTATTTTAATTTTTAAGCATTTTAATTCATATTATAAAAATACAAAAATTACTGAAGTAAATTCTGATTGTTTTTGAATGATAACCAAAATAACTAGAAATAGAACCAACTATTTTCTGAACTAATATAATCACAAAACATTATCCTTTAAGAGCTGTAAGTAGTTCAACTAATCAACCAGTGGCAGAGTTAAATAATTTTATTTCAAAATTCATTAATTTGCAAAGTTATTTTAGTTCCTCTACAAAATAGTGTACTTTTCTGCATATGGTTTTAGAATGTTTCTGTTCTGCTCAGCAGAACCGCACTATTTTACTACCTATGCGAAGATTATATGCTGGCTAGAATTTGTACATCTGTTATTAATGTTCTTTCCCAAAACATTCCTTGGTGGCTGCTTGCCAATACACTTTAGTGTTGATACTTTAAAGTATTAACATATATTAACTCATATTCAAAAGTAAGCTGTTGAAATAAAATTTTAACATGTAATTACGCCTGCCTGATGGTTATTAAATACTTGACAACAAATGTACAACCTGTTTTCCATTTGATGTTCCCCTATGCTGTCATATTTTACCAAGAAAATTTTCTTTTCTTATATACTTAAGTTTAATTTCTATATAATTACTTGATTTTGTAAACAGAATTTATTGTTGCAAAGACCTCAACTTACAATGGCTTATTTAGATAAACTAATTTATTCAATTCTACAAATTTCAAATACTTTTATATAAAAAGGTATGGTACCAAGAACTGTTAAAATAATCACATGAAAAATAAGTATATAAGATTATAGAAAGATTACTTATCATTTTCTGGCTTAATGATTAATAACGCATTTAAACTCTCTGCTTTGGTTTTCACACTATTGTATGGCATTGCTGAAAAGGCATAAAATTAAAAAAAGATAAAATCATCTTTTAAGAGCATAAAAACATTATATAACTATAAGAAAAGTTATTTCATTATTCTGGTAAAAACTTGATTCATTGAGATGTTTCTGGAATAGGATCACAGTGCTTCGGGTTAGCATCCAAATATGGGTGGTCCCCAGTACAAGTGGCTTCTGCTACATACATTATATCTGTTTCAGGAATGATAGTTTTTATACAACTCTCCTAGCTACATAATTAAAAACAAACAAGCAAAAAAAAACCTCTCTTGTAGTGTGTATGAATATGTAATGAAAAAATGAAAGCATTATTTTATATCTTAGGTAGTGTCTAAGATATAAAATTTGAGTTTAACTAAACTCAAATATCAGCTTACCTGCTTACTATTTGCAAATATTAAGCAGCCATACCCCAGAGATCCAAATTCTAATTTTTCTATTTATATTCTAATATTATTTTAGCATAGTTCCTGGTATATAGTACACATACTGCAGACAGTAGTAGTAGTCGTAAGTATGTGTGTGTATCCTCTTTCTTTTTTAAGTTAACAACTATGAGACCCATTTCTTCACTTAATGTTTCAAAATATAAATATTTTAAACCTATAATTGCTAACAAAACAGATATAAATTTTACTTAAGGAAAACATCCAATCCTACCTTTACACTGCATTCCTTGGCGAAAGAGGCCTTTCAGTAACCGCTTGCAGTACTGGCATATTGTGGGACGGGTGTAAGAGTGGACAGCAAACGTGTGCGGGACCTTCACTCTGCACATCACCATCTTCTCCATCCATATTGGACGACCACTCCAAGAAGGAATTCTCTTACTTGGTTCTTGGTGAACATGTGACTAAAACATAAGTAATTTCCATAAGTTTAAGTCAATATTAAAAATAAAATATTAAGAGCAGGGCTTGACCACAAAAGTCATTTTTTTTTCAAACACTATAGTCCAAAATCTAAAAACGTGGATCTCAGCAGTTTCCTTTGGAAGCTTAACCCTTGAGTGAAAAAAATGCAAAATTTCTTTGCTATTTGTGATTTTTAAAAAGGATACTTTCATCCTCATATATATACATTCACTGATTAGTTATTTGCCAGGCACATACGGCATTTTTCAAATAAAAAACAAACCCCTAAAATCAATTTATAACAGATGTTCAAATCCCTCCAAAAAACTTACCAACAAATTAATTACAGAAAAAGTAAGTTCAGAAAGCGCTATTACTGTACATGTTAAATTACTGAACACAGTATCTGAAAATATTTCTAAACAAGTTAATTTTTCAAACTTATTTTAAATAAAATATGTATATAAAAATTTAAGTCTAATTAATGATAATATAAACAATGGCAGATACAAAACTAAAACAACTTTACCCACAGTAATTATGCTTTAAGAAGTGCCTTGATCTTTTAACTGTTTTCCAGTTATTTAGATTTCTCCTTTTTTTTGAGCAAAAAAGAAAATTAAAGGTGTTGATTAAAAATTTTTGTGTAAAAAAAATTTTTTGTGTAACCTGAAGTATAAGTGGAGTTTTGCAACTATGGCTCTTTCTATATATACAAAAGAAATAATCAAATTATATGTCAGTTCAATGTGGCCCATCCCATTTATTCAACGTTGATTACCATAGGCCAGTCCTGACTCTATATGTATGGGGGATACAAAAATGAACATAGTCCATGTTCTAAAGCACAAAATTCAAATACCTAACTATTTTCTAGATGAATTACAGATTTTATTGTAGCTACTTGCATCTTCATTGCTAGAACTGAGGTCCTGAGATCTTTCACATGCTTTCTATAACTAGTAATGTCTGTAACTCAGAAAAGCTGTCATTCTACACTGATATGATATGTTCAACCAAAGAAGGAAAAGAAGCCAGAGGAATGAATCGAGAGATTAGTATAAGGAAGGAAGAAAGAAAAGAATGGGGGTGGTGGTGGTTATTTTGAAGAAAGTAGGAAGAAGGAAAAGAAGAAAAAAGGGAAAGGCAGATGAATGGAGAACACCATAAAAAGAATACAAATATAGCCTCTGATGGATAGTTTTTCACTAATACGTAGGCAGAAATGTTCTAAAATGAATTCTGAAGTAGTTTAAGTGAAGTACAGAAAGAATGTCAATATCCAAACCAAACCTGCATGCTGTATCTTCCCAAGGTGTCCTGCTCTAGTCTCACCCATCCTACATCAACGCTGTTATATATGGAGCATCTTCAGTAAAAGGAGCCCCACAGTGATTCTGCAAAGCTAACAAAGCCAGTGGGAACCAGAAACAGATGTTTTAGGCCTTTGTTCATCCCTCCCTCCCTATTCTAATGGTGACTCAACCTCTGCTTTTGCTATTTTCATTGTGTCTCAAAATTTAAAACACACAAGATGGAATAAGACTAATTTAGCCAGTCATCATCAAATATATAAGATATCCCTATAACAGATATATTTCCTAACAGATCCCTTCACATGACTGCCAATGGCCAGTTAGTGATCGTGCTTTGTCAGGTCCCACTGGGGCCAGGGTTTCTGGGACATGGTACAGAACATGTGTGCGAGGACTGTGCCACAGCGTGAAGTCTGGCACAACAGAACTCAGGAGGCTCTCATTGTGCAGCCACGTGGGAGTTAGTTCCTCTCTTTGCTTCAGATCTGAGGCTGTTCCCCTCTCCTCAGTGCCATCTCCTCTGTCCCTCCAGTGTCTTCTTTTCCCACACTTCCTTCCTGATTGTCCTCCCTGAGCTCTTCTCTCACTGTACCTTCTTTCTGAGACTGCATGCATGGACTGACATCCTACTCTACAATTTCTACTTGTTCTAAATACTCTGCACAATCTAACAATTCAAACATGTCACTCTACTCCTTATACTTACTTATGGAATTTTCTTTTTTTTTTTTTTTTTTTAAATTATTTATTTATTTATTCATTTTTAGAGAGGAGAGGGAGAGACAGGGAGAGAAGAGACAGAGAGAGAGAAGGAGCGGAGGAGCTGGAAGCATCAAATCCCAAATGTGCCTTGACCAGGCAAGCCCAGGGTTTCGAACCGGCGAACTCAGCATTTCCAGGTCGACGCTTTATCCACTGCGCCACCACAGGCCAGGCAGAATTTTCTTCATCAGACTAAAACATAAGCTAATGAATTAAAATGTAATGCGTTGGCCTGGCCTGTGGTGGTGTAGTGGGTAAAATGTCGACCTGGAACGCTGAGGTTGCCAGTTTGAAGCCCTGGGCTTGCCTGGTCAAGGCACATGTGACAAGCAATCAATTAGCAACTAAAGTGAAGCAGCTATGAGTTGATACTTCTCACTCCTCCTCTCCTCTCTCTGTAAAATCAATAAATAAAATCTTAAAAACAAAATATAATGCCTTATTCATCTGCTTTGGCCTGTTATTTCCTAATCTAGTAATACCCAACTAAGGGTAGCTGGCATACCAAAATCATTTGTAGAGCTCTTAAAAAGATATATCTGTATTCTACAGTCCCCATTCCTAGCTAAGTTTCCTGAGCAGTTCCATGTACAAAATACACTAACTATACTAGTACCAATCTTTTCCCAAGTTCTTGCATATGTTTTAATTCACTATTCTCAGTTCTATGTCTTCTTCTACTTTAAAAATCTCACACTGGGGCTAAACAATATGTAAACATAAGAGATTTTTGTGAAAGAATTTAACAAGCTTTTACCCTGGTGTCTCTGTTTACAAAAATCTTGTAACTAGGGTATCATGAAAATAGCCCAATGGCTTGATTTTACCATTCATTTTCAGAAGATCAAAGGATTTATAAAAGCAACTAAATTATAAGATTGTACCCTACAAACAAAAATGATTTTAAAATACTATCAAATAGCAAGAAAGTTATTTCTTCCTTGATCTATTACTTTTACACTTGAGGAGTACAATATATAAAAAAGTAATTTATTTAAAAATAATCAGTTCTGGGTATAATTCTAATATCACTTATTAATTTGCCCTATGATTTCAGTAAAGTCACTTGACCAGTCTGAGTCTCAGCTGTCTCATGGTCTATAGATAAACTGACTTATCTCACTGGAATACTGAGTATACCTACTAAGTACCAGGTAATGCGCTGGGCATGGTGGGACACCCAAAGACATGAACATCACCCTACCCACACTATCAGGAAGTCTGAAAGTGTTACATGGCATTCAGAAAATAAAATAACTTCTAGTAAGAGGAAAGTCAGGAAAGGTAGCTGTTTAGGTACATCTGGAAAAAACACTCAGGATAGAGAAGAGCAAAGGTTAAGGGGAACAAGGTATGTTCAAGGAATGTCGAATAGTACAGATATCAGAAACATAGAACATATAAAGGCTTCCTGGTGGGGAGTTGTGTATTAAGCTGCAGTGTAACAAGACGGTACAAATGTAGTGTGTAATATGAAGTAAAGTATGGAGATCAGGAATAGGGATTCTGGTTAAGAGGCTAATGCAGTGAGGTTCAAGTGATAATATGATCCCAAAGTATACAAAATGCAGTTCATTACCCTGTCTCCATAACACATTTTAAGCTTCTTAATTGCAGGAATCTTCCCGTTCTTTAGTATAAAACTTATGTTCTAAAATGAGGTCATAAACCCTGTACAAGATAAGGAATAACCAGTACGGTGCCGTTCTTATTACCATAGAATACCCACCTCTTCATTGGGAAGGGCAATGTATTCAGTTTGTAGAGGTCTTGGGACTGAGAGGCCAGGTCCTGGCAGAGACACATTCGACAGACGCCTCTTTCTTACTCCACTACAGTTATTTGGGATCTTGAAGGCGCATCGTTTATGATAATTTAATCCACAGCCTAAATATATTTTAAAAGGTAAAAAAAAAAAAAGAAAAAAAAAACTTTACTTCCATGTTACATAAAAAAACAGGTGCTTCTTTTATTTATTTTCTCTGGCAGCAATAGTTAACCAAATAAAGAACCCAAATGGGGCCCTGGCCGGTTGGCTTAGTGGTAGAGCGTCAGCCTGGCATGCGGGAGTCCCAGGTTCGATTCCCGGCCAGGGCACACAGGAGAAGCACCCATCTGCTTCTCTACCCATCCCCCTCTCCTTCCTCTCTGTCTCTCTCTTCCCCTCCTGCAGCCAAGGCTCCATTGGAGCAAAGTTGGCCCGGGCGCTGAGGATGGCTCTGTGGCCTCTGCCTCAGGCGCTAGAATGGCTCTGGTTGCAACAGAGCAATGCCCCAGATGGGCAGAGCATCGCCCCCTGGTGGGCGTGCCGGGTGGATCCTGGTTGGGAGCATGTGGGAGTCTGTCTGACTGCCTCCCTGTTTCCAACTTCAGAAAAATACAAAAAAAAAAAAAAAAAAAAAAAAAAAAAAGAAAGAAAGAAAGAAAGAAAAAGAACCCAGATGGCAGGCTGAATGGAAGCTAAAAAATTCAAGAAAAGGAAATATATAAGGTTTATTTAGAAAGGTTAAGTTAGCCAGAGTGGTAAATCTTGAACCATGGTCCCCAAGTGTGACAGCTCCTGAGAATTTGTTGGAAATGTAAATCACTGAGCTCTGCCCTAGACCTAATGAATCACAAACTCTGGGGATGAGGCTTAGCAAGTATGTTTTAACAAGTCCTCAAAGTGATTCTGGTACATGGTAAAGTTTGAGAACTACTAGCTTAAAGCACTTCAACAAACTGTGGCCTGTGTACCAAATCCTTCCCATGACAGGTGAAAATTACATGAAATTCAAATTTCAGTGTTCATAAAGAATTTTACTAGAACTTGGCATGCTCATTTTTTTTTTCACACTACAACAGCAGAGTTAAGTAGTTTCAACCACATGGCCAGCAAAACTTAAAATATTTATTCTGGCCCTTTCCAAAAAGTATATTGATCATTCACCTCAGGGTTTCTTAAATAGAAATGTGCACCTCATCCTATTCCCTAGCAATTCTAATTTAGAACAACTTTGTTGTTGCATGAAAAAGACCAATGGTTTAAGATTATAAGGAAGTTATTTATTGAGCCTCTACTTAGTGCCAACTATTTTACCCATATTGCCTTATTTAACCATTTACTCTTCATGAAACCAGTGGAGTAGGGTACATTTTACAGAACTACCAGTAGGAGACCATAACATACATACATATATATATACACATATGTATACATATACATATATACATATACACACACACACACACACACTTATATATATATATATAACACTATGTTAGGATGGGACTTTTCTTGTTGACTCACACTTTCAGCTAAGGCCCCCAAATCTTAGAACAAGTATAATAGTTGTTGCATCTCCTCATATTCTTCTAGGATCAGAGAAATGATCCTCAGAGAGGATTAGAAAGTTGCCCAAGAATACAACCCAGTGAGTGGTAGAGCAAGGACCAGAGCCTAGAACTCTAATTCCAAACCTGGGTTACTACCTAGTCATCAACTAATGATCTTATTCTTTTATTGATGATTAGAGAATAGAAATATGAAATCCTATTTTCAAATGATATAAAATTTAGAACACATACCTTCACATTTCAGTCCCTGACGTACCAGTCCCCAGAGCATCTCACCACAATAATCACAAAAAGTAGGAGCTTTGTAAGAATGTACATAAAGGGTATGTGGACGAATCTGGAAGTCTTCTACTGTGGCCAAAGCTTTTAAAAAAGAAAAATATTAATATAAATCTTATTATATTTATAATTGTTATTAGCTTAGAAATGTTGATCATGTTTATTTCTATCAAACTACAGAATCATTTTTTCTCTGAAAGTTTCATCTGACCATAAAAATACATTATTTTCAGCATTTAATATTGTGGGTTTGTTTTTGTTTTTTAAGCGAGAGAGAAGACATATATAGAGAGAAACAGAGAAGAAGGGAGAGAGATGAGAAGCATCAAGTCTTTGTTGCAGTACCTTCGTTGTTCATTGATTGCTTTCTCATATGTGCCTTGATGGGGGCGGGGGACTACATCTGAGCCAGTAACCTAGGACTTCAAGCCAGCAACCTTTGGGCTCAAGCCAGCGACCCTGGGGCCATGTCTATGATCCCACATTCAAGCCAACCACCTCATGCGCAAGCCGGTGAGCCCGCACTCAAGCCATCGACCTTGGGGTTTTGGACCTGGGTCCTCTACATCACAGACCAATGCTCATCCACTGCACCACCGCTTGGTTAGGCTAATCTTGTGGTTTTTAAACTTTATTTTAGGAAATTCATCAGCTATTAATTTCAGCTCCAAAAGCAAGTCTATAAATAGATATTTTGATCTCCAAAAGCATTTGCTCATAGTGATAAGACTGGATTGCAAATCATTGTTAGGTTTATTTTAGCCAGTAAAAAACTAACTTGGTCTGACCTGTGGTGGCACAGTGAATAAAGTGGTGACCTGGAACACCGAGGTCGCTGGTTCGAAACCCTGGGCTTGCCTGGTCAAGGCACATATGGGAGTTAATGCTTCCTATTCCTCCCCCCTTCTCTCTCTCTCCTCTCTCTCTAAAAATAAAACAAATAAAATCTAAAAAAAACTATTTAACTTATACTACATTGTGAAATAGAACACTAATGTAAAATAATGCAAAAAACTGTGGAACCTGACCTCAATTTATAGTAATGTTCCTGTGAGAAATCGTCTCAGTCTAACTTAAGAAGCTCTCAGGATATGCTCTGTTGTCTATAGTCCTAGTGGTTAAGAGGGAGTCTTCTCTCCCTCTTAAGCAAATGAACAGTAGACATCATCTCACCTACACCTATAGGTCGTTAGAATCCACAGTGGCCTGATGAAGAGTCCATAACAAAGAAGGGATGGATGTGAGCATGACCTCCAGGGAGCACAGGGAGTGAAGCTCCTCCAGAGTGAAGAGGAAGACAAAGACTGAGAAGTGTGTAGACGTTTGGGGTTGCGGTATAGCACATAAATGATCAATGCAGGTGCTAGATGAACGGGAAGGATCAGGGACTAAAGTAAGAAAGATGATGGTCAGAGAAAATCTCAAGAACAGGCTGCAAAAATGATCTGAAAAGAGGAAAAACTGGTGGCAGGACTGGAATCTGGGCTGGCTTTCCTTTTCCTTCCTTCTTCTCCATCTCTTCCTTCCCTCCCATCTTCTCATTCTTTTCCTCTCTCCACCCCTTACGTCCCTTAGTCCCTGCCAAACAAGGAGTTTTGCATGCCTACTATATGCATTCTTTGTTCCTTTACACTCCTCACTAACAATCCTGCCCACCTGCTATTGGACGAGATCTAAAATAACAGGAACTATGGAACAATGAATGGCAAGAGTGGGAAAAAGGAAAAAGGAGGAAAGGAGAGAGGTAAGAAAATGCCCACTGAGAACAGCAAGGGAAAATGCATTATTTGTCATGGAAACAATCAGATTTGCAGCTGCCTCTTTCACATATTCATTACTTTTTTCTCTCTTTCTTTTTACTGATTTTCTTTCCTGAATCCCAATTTTCTTCTTTTAAACTCTTTATAAGAACAGGGGGAAAGGAACAGAATTTTAATACAATTATATTACTTCTTTGACTCAAAGAAGAGTATATTCCTCTTCTAGTTCAATCGATAACCCCCTTTGCTTAGTAATACTCAAAAGAATACAGGGCTTATTTTTCTACTTTCTCATCTATGATATAATCTTTCTGAAAGTAAACATATGGTAACCATTATGATGGATGAAAGAAGCAAGCAACTACAGTACAAGAGAAAGTATAACTGAACATAGCATTCTGTACAAAAATTAAGGTTGCTGAAAAAAAGGGCAACAAAACAAAAGAAGCTATTTACTTACCTGAAAGAACAACTTCTACTAGGTCTCCTTCATGTATTTCATCGGCTGAGGTAATCAGCTGCAAAATATTTTCTGAGTTCAGGTCATGGCGAAAGAGAAGTATTTTGTCATACATGCCAAAAAATCCACACTCTGGAAACTGCAGGAAAATAGGCTTATATCAGTTTAACCACTGCTTTCTCCTTTTGAAGTAAATGTCTCAATCTTAAAAAGACTTTTAAAGTTAGTTTTTAACCTAACACTGTCCATTTGCTAACAATGCTACTAACATCTAAAAGATCGGTCATGTACTCAAGCATCCTGGTTAATTTTCAAGTTCCACATTATACTAAGTGAAATAAGAAAATCAGAAAAAGCTAAGAAGTACATGATTACACACATAGGTGGGATATACAAATGAGTCATGAACATAGACAAAAGTCAAGTGGTTACCAGGGGGAGGGGGTTGGAGGGAGGAGAGTAAAGAGGGACAAATATATGGTGACGGAAAATGAGCTGACTTTGGGTGATGAGCACAATGTAATCTACAGTTCAAATACCATAGAGATGTTCGCCTGAAACCTATGTACTCTTTTTAAAAATTTATTGATTTTAGCCAGAGAGGAAATGGGGGGGAGGGAGAGAGAAAGAGGAAGAGGGAGGAAGAGGGAGAGAGAGGGAGAGAGAGAGAGAGAGAGAGAGAGAGAGAGAGAGAGAGAGAGACATAGATCTGATCTTGTATGTGCCCTGACCAGGGATCTAACTGGGAATCTCTGAGCTTCAGGCTGATGCTCTAACCCAGGAACAGTCAACCTTTTTTATACCTACTGCTCACTTTTGTATCTCTGTTAGTAGTAAAATTTTCTAACCGCCCACGGGTTCCACAGTAATGGTGATTTATAAAGTAGGAAAGTAACTTTACTTTATAAAATTTATAAAGCAGAGTTACAGCAAGTTAAAGCATATAATAATAATTACTTACCAAGTACTTTATGTCAGATTTTCACTGTTTGGCAGAATAAATCTTTATAAACAACTTACTATAGTTAAATTTATCTTTTTTTTTTTTTTCTTTTTTTTTTTTCTTCATTTTTCTGAAGCTGGAAACTGGGAGAGACAGTCAGACAGACTCCCGCATGCGCCCGACCGGGATCCACCCGGCACGCCCACCATGGGGCGATGCTCTGCCCACCAGGGGGCGATGCTCTGCCCATCCTGGGCGTCGCCATATTGCGACCAGAGCCACTCTAGCGCCTGGGGCAGAGGCCACAGAGCCATCCCCAGCGCCCGGGCCATCTTTGCTCCAATGGAGCCTTGGCTGCGGGAGGGGAAGAGAGAGACAGAGAGGAAAGTGCGGCGGAGGGGTGGAGAAGCAAATGGGCGCTTCTCCTGTGTGCCCTGGCCGGGAATCGAACCCGGGTCCTCCGCACGCTAGGCCGATGCTCTACCGCTGAGCCAACCGGCCAGGGCAAATTTATCTTTTTATTTATATTTTGGTTGCTCCACTACTGCCCACCATGAAAGCTGGAACTCCCACTAGTGGGCAGTAGGGACCAGGTTAACTACCACTGCTCTAACCAATGAAACCTATGTACTCTTATTGATCAATGTCACTTCATTAAATTTAATTTTCTAAATAAAATTATTTTTTAAGTTTAAAACAGAAAAGCAAACTGAAATATAATCAATGCTGATCTTAATAACACATCTCTTAGAAATGTAAGATTTTTTCTTTTGTATTTTTCCGAAGTTAGAAGTAGAGAGGCAGTCAGGCTCCCACATGCGCCCAACCGGGATCCACCCAGCATGCCCACCAGGGGACGATGCTCTGCATATCTGGGGCGTTGCTCCACTGTAGCTGGAGCCATTCCAGCACCTGAGGTGGAGCCCATGGAGCCATCCTCAGCACCTGGGCCAATTTTGCTCCAGTGGAGCCTTGGCTGCAGGAGGGGGAGAGACAGAGAGGAAGAAGACGGGGAAGGGTGAAGAAGCAGATGGGCGCTTCTCCTGTGTGCCCTGACCGGGAATCAAATCCAGGACTTCCACACATCGGGCCAACGCTCTACCACTGAGCCACCAGCCAGGGCCTAGAAATAGAAGATTTCTTTATTCAGTTATTGGTGGAGCATATGAGCTTAAACTTATTGCTACCCTATTTTATATAGATGAAAGATAAGCAGTCTTTCCTGCCCTCTAGGACTGAGCTTCCTAGATGGTTAGCCATCAGCTACAGGCAGTTACTTAAATTTAAGTTAATTAAAATTAAATAAAATTAGAAGTTGAATTCCTCAGTCACTACAGGCAAATTTTGGACACTCTGGTTACCAGGACAGTGTCAGGCGTCCCCAAACTACGGCCCGCGGGCCGCATGCAGCCCCCTAAGGCCATTTATCTGGGCCCCCGCTGCACTTCCGGAAGGGGCACCTCTTTCATTGGTGGTCAGTGAGAGGAGCACTGTATGTGGCTGCCCTCCAGCGATCTGAGGGACAGTGAACTGGCCCCCTGTGTAAAAAGTTTGGGGACCCCTGGTGCAGATAGAGAACATTTCCATCACCATAATAAACTGAACAGTGCTGGTAGGTCAACAATTCCTAACTCACAGTCACAAGAATTCCAAAACTCCAATATTTTTTGCCATATGCATCTGTAACAGTGGTAGTCAACCTGGTCCCTACCGCCCACTAGTGGGAGTTCCAGCTTTCATGGTGGGCGGTAGCAGAGCAACCAAAGTATAAATAAAAAGATAGATTTAACTGTAGTAAGTTGTTTTATAAAGATTTATTGTGCCAAACTTAGCGAAAATCTGACATAAAGTACTTGGTAAGTAATTATTAGTATATGCTTTAACTTGCTGTAACTCTGCTTTATAAATTTTATAAAGTAAAGTTACTTTCCTACTTTATAAATCACCATTACTGTGGAACCCCGGTGGGCGGTTAGAAAATTTTACTACTAACAGAGATACAAAAGTGAGCAGTAGGTATAAAAAGGTTGACTGCCTGATCTATAGCATCTAGCATGTATCTAATATTTTCCTTTATCCATTGTAATAATAAATACACAATTCATTATGGTACCTTAAAAAAACAAAAAAACTTTGGCCAGAGCAGGAGACTTATAAATCTGTTCACATTCACCCTAACAATATTATTTCAATGCATCTACATTTTGTGACTATAGTGCTGAGACACTTTGAGGATTAGTATACCAAGAACTAAAATATGAAGGTATGTGCTCTAAAATTGTTTATAGTTATTAAAGTTATTTAGTGAGAATTTTAATTACTTGCTTTATAAAATAATTGTTTAAATTTTAAATCAATTAATAAAAGAGAGATCACCTGCCTTGGGAAATGCTGCTCCAGATAGTTCAAATTTCTTTAGTTAATCTCAGAATGGTATGCTCTCACCGTGGTTTCTCATAGGGTATCCTTTACTGGAGTGATGCAGTAAGTCACTGCCCTACACAGAATGGCTTGATATGTATTGCTCACACAAAACTGCATTTAGTACAGGGATGTTGCTGAGGATATGGTTCACCTATGTGATGATAATCTTTCTTTGTGAAGACCCATATAAAAAATTTCTCTGGTTGGCTTTATAATATGAACAATTTGATCATGTAACCATGTTCTCTTGTTTACTTTGTCTACAGCAAAAGCAAAGCCAAATTTGTTGCCCATTTCCAGCATCGGGCTACATCTTACGGCAGGTGTTTTAGGTAGTCTGAACCAAGCTAGCTTCATCTTAATACCTGACCTTAGTTTCCTCATTAAAAATTCTTATATATATCTCAAAAAAGGTGTCAAATTTTTTGAATAAATATTTTAAGCCTGACCAGGTGGTGGCACAGTGGATAGAGAGTCGGTCTGGGACACAGAGGACCCCGGTTCAAAACCCTGAGGTCGCCGGTTTGAGGGTGGGCTCACTAGCTTAAGTATGGGAATCACAGACACGACCCCTGGTCACTGGCTTAAGCCCAAAGGTCACTGGCTTGAGCCCAAGGTCACTGGCTCAGCTACAGCCTCCCCTAATCAAGGCACATATGAGAAAGCAATCAATGAATAACTAAGGTGCCACAACAAAGAATTGATGCTTCTCATCTCTCTCCCTTTCTATCTGTCCCTCTCTCTATCCTTTTTCTCCGTTTCTCTCTTGCTTAAAAGGCAGTGGTGCAGTGGACAGAGTGTCGGACTGGGATGCAGAAGACCCAGGTTCGAGACCCCGAGGTTACCAGCTTGAGCACGGGCTCATCTGTTTTGAGCAAAAGCCCACCAGCTTGAACCCAAGGTCGCTGGCCCAGCAAGGGGTTACTCGGTCTGCTGAAGGCCCGTGGTCAAGGCACATATGAGAAAGCAATCAATCAACAACTAAGGTGTTACAACGCGCAATGAAAAACTAATGATTGATGCTTCTCATCTCTCTCCATTCCTATCTGTCTGTCCCTGTCTATCCCCCTCTCTGACTCTGTTTCTGTAAAAAATAAATAAATAAATAAATAAATATATTTTTTTAATGGAAAATAATGACAAAAATAAACTGAAGATGTGGGGGGGGGGGATGGGAGAAAAGTGGGAGAGGAGAGGGAGAGAAGAGGGAGAGAAGGGGAGAGGGAGTAGCAGATGGTTGCTTCTCTTGTGTGCCCTGACTGGAGATTGAACCCAGGACATTCATATGCCAGGCCAATGCTCTACCCACTAAGCCACTGGCCAGGGTCAAAATTTAAATTTTTATTAAATTCTTATTATTAAATTCTACAACATCGAATTGGGTATAAAATATCCCCGTAACTTGACAACTTGACTGCAACAATTCTCAAGGATTAATAAGAAAAAATTCTACATTGCATTCTTTTTTTTTTTTTTTTTTTTTTACAGGGACGGAGAGAGAGTCAGAGAGGGGGACAGACAGGGACAGACAGGAATGGAGAGAGATGAGAAGCATCAATCATCAGTTTTTCCTTGCGACACCTTAGTTGTTCATTGATTGCTTTCTCATATGTGCCTTGACCGGGGGCCTTCAGCAGACCGAGTAACTCCTTGCTGGAGCCAGCGACCTTGGGTCCAAGCTGGTGAGCTTTTTGCTCAAGCCAGATGAGCCTGCGCTCAAGCTGGCAACCTTGGGGTCTCGAACCTGGGTCCTTCTACATCCCAGTCCGACGCTCTATCCACTGCGCCACCACCTGGTCAGGCCACATTGCATTCTTATAAAAGTAAAATCTCTAAAAATATTTGTATGGATAAAATCCATGTTAAAAACTCTCATTTTTCACATGTCTGCTCAGTGCATGGCATTGGCCCTGTGGTTTGGAAAGACAAAATAGTCCTTGTCTTCCAGGAACTTACAGTGTAATAGGAAGATGGAAATAAACACAAATACCATACAATACGATAAGGAAAATGCCAAAAATGAAAGATAACTGAAATTCTACATGACAGAATAAAAAATTTTAACTGGGAAGATGAAATACCACTTTTACAGTGATATCTGAGTAGAATTATAAAGAGAAGCAGGGCCTCCATGGGCAGAAAGTGAAAGTGTAAGGGTCACGGCTGAGAAAGTACATGGTAACTGGGCAAAGTGGGCCTCTGTGACTGAAGAATGAGGTGGGAGCCCTGGGTAGCAAGGGGGTAAAAATGCACACAGGAGCTCCACGGGGGCCATTCTAATAGAGGAACTTGGAGCCAACAGAGCTGGGTTTAAGCTTTTTTACCTACTAACTCCATCACCTTAGATAAGCTGCTTACCCTCTCTATGCTCAGTTTGTCATCGTAAATTGGGAATAGCAAGAGAATGGCTATATAAAGTTCTTGGAAAAATTAAATTACATGACAGCTATAAAACAGCATTGTGATCAATTAATACTAGTGGTTCATATTATTCTTCTATATTCAAGGGTGAGAGACAAAGGGTCCCAGAACAAGGCAGTAACATGATCAAATCCTTATTTTAAACAGATAATGCTGACAGCACTTTGTAGCAGGGACTGGAACAGGAAGAGACCAGAGCCAGCTCCTGAGCAAGGCTGAAGCTACTGAATGGTCAGGAAAGAGGTACCAAGGTCTGGATTATACAGTAAGAAGATGGACAGCAAAACAACAAGGAACACTTATCTCTAGAGACTACCTTTGGTAATTATATAGATCATTACTACAGCCGGTCCTTGAATAATGACATTTCATTATCCTGATGAGATGCTGTGGGAATTTTACTCTTGTTTATATTTATAACTTGTAAAATTGGTTTTATTACATAGTTTCATTTAAAGTCACAGAACCTGTCAATGACATTAAGGATTTACTGGTATTTAATGTATTACCCTGGGCCTGACCCAGGCAGTGAGTGGCGCAGTGGATAGAGCGTTGGACTGGGACGCAGAGGACCCAGGTTCAAGACCCCGAGGTTGCCAGCTTGAGCGTGGGCTCATCAGGTTTGAGCAAGGCTCACCAGCTTGAACCCAAGGTCGCAGGCTCAAGGAAGGGGTCAATCGGTCTGCTGTAGCACCCCGGTCAAGGCACATAAGAAATCAATCAATGAACAACTAAGGAACCGCAACGAAGAATCGATGTTTCTCATCTCTCTCCCTCCCTGTCTGTCTTACCCTCTCTCTGACTCTCTGTCTCTGCCACCAAAAAAAAAGAAAAAAAAATACCCTGGGGCAATGGTTCTCAGAGCAATTTTGCCCTCCAGATGATATATGGCAATATGTTGACACACTTTTAGTTATTACAACTTGAGGTACTGGCATGCAATGGACAGTGACCAGAGATACTGCCAAACAGCCTACAATGCACAGGACAGCCCACAGAACAAAGAACTGTGACCCAAAATGTCGACAGTGCTTAGGTTGAGAAACACTGATCTAGGGAATAAGGGAGTCAAGAGTATAGAGAAACTGGAAAATGTGGAAGGAAGTTGACAACCTTCTGAAAACTAGACATGCCCATATTTCCTCCCCTAGCCTACCTCAGCCTTGATTAAAAGAAGAGGAAATGAAAGAAACAGCAAGAGCTATCAGGGTAGAAGCAAAATAGGGGTTTAGTATGGCCACTTTCCAAATCCCCTAGGCTTTTCTGGATTTGCCTTCTACAGACTGTCAATGATTCTGCAAAATGAAGTCTTTTCTCAGTCCACATGGAAAATTAATAGAACTTCATCATAAAGTTATCAAATTCCCACCTCTTATAAGCTCTCCTTGCCCACTTCAAACTTTCTTAGCTTTTGCAGTAAAGATGGCTTCAAGAATAAAAAAAGATGATCATATCTTTTCAATAACCATTTTATAGAAATTATTTTTTTATGGTATTCATGTACACTTGTTATATATAAAAATTTCCAATACTTACAAATAAAATTCCTTCAGGTAACATTATATGTTAAGAGTTTTTCATATGAACAGTTTAAAGTTCAAGTCATTAAGCCTGACTAGGCAGTGGCGCAATAGAGTGTCAGCTTGGGACGCTGAGGACCCAAGTCCGAAACCCTGCAGTCGCTGGCTTGACACAGGCTCACCAGTTTCAGTACAGTCACCAGCTTGAGCGTGGGATCCTAGACATGACCACATGATGGCTGATTTGAACCCAAAGGTCACTGGGCTTGAGCAAGGGGTCAATAGCTCAGCTGGAGCCCCCTGGTCAAGGCACATATGAAAAACCAATCAATGAACAATTAAAAGTGCCACAACAATGAGTTGATGCTTCTCATATCTCTCCCTTCCTGTCTGTCTGTCCCACCTCTCTCTCTCGCTTTAAAAAAAATTATCAGTAAAATGTTAATAACATAGGAAGTTTTCAAGTTTTTTTATTCCATGTGGTGAAATATTTTTACATGTTAACAAAGTAGCTTCAGAACTTAACATTATCTGAACAAAGAATTTATCATTATACTACTTTAAAAAAGGAGCACAGGTTTTATTTTAAGTGCAACTGGATACCTTGAAGAGTTTTAATGTACATCTAGTTTACTTAAAAAAATATTTCTAACTGAAGCATAGTGAGTGCACTTATCTTAATTAGAATACAGGTAAATATACTCTCATGTGCATGCACACACATAACTACCACCTAAGTCAAGGTATAGAACAGGGGTCCCCAAACTTTTTACACAGGGGGCCAGTTCACTGTCCCTCAGACCATTGGAGGGCCAGACTATAAAAAAACTATGAACAAATCCCTATGCACACTGCACATATCTTATTTTAAAGTAAAAAAATAAAACGGGAATACAATATTTAAAATAAAGAACAAGTAAATTTAAATCAACAAACTGACCAGTATTTCAAGGGGAACTATGCTCTTCTCACTGACCACCAATGAAAGAGGTGCCCCTTCTGGAAGTGCAGCGGGGCTGGATAAATGATCTCAGGGGGCCGCATGCGGCCCGGGGGCCGTAGTTTGGGGACCCCTGGTATAGAACGTTCTCAGCACCACAGGTTTCTTTATATTCATTTAATTTTAGAAATTAAATACTAAAATCATATTTAAATTTAATGCTAAATAAATCTTCATAGTACATCTTTCTAATAACCAGATCATAAGCTCCACAAGGGTAAGAGCATTCTCTTTTTATGTTTCCTACAGAATCCCTCGTACCTAGAAGTATTTCATAGGTACTTAATGAAAGAGTGGTTGACTACTGACCAGTTAACTAATCTAACACTAATCTATTTCCCAGGAACAAGTATAATATTCATTTAACATAATTTTTAGGAAAGTATTTAATCAAAGAATAATTTCATTGATTCTGATTCTTAATACTAATAGAAGGCCCTACAATATAGATGAGTCACTAAGAAAATTACTCAATGCAGACTCTGAATTTATTCTGAACTTTCATCATTAATCTCCAAGCCAGAATTTTCTGGATATGACATACCAGAGGGGCGCTTTATTTAAGATTTGTTATTTCTCTTTGACACAAACAAGAGCAATTTTTTCTCATTTTCCTTCTTCCTTGTTTTTATTAGTTTTGATTACCTTTAATTCAAACTTTCTGGAAACTTCTATCGTAGCCAAGGTCTTAACCTGAATATCCAGCAAGATTTATTCAAAACAAACAATTCTTCACGTTTGAGCCTCCAGATTACTTACGGTTGCCTAACATTGTTTTGCCAAGACAAAAAGGACTAGGGTGGAGAGCAAGATGTCGCCTAGCCTCTGCAACCTAGTTACAGTAGAAAGAATCTTCAGCAGAAATAAATAACCCGCAATGACAACTGGTTTCTAGAAAACAAAAGATACAGCTGGGGTTTTTGCTCTACATTGGCAGGACCTGAAAATTACACCCAACCCTTGTCTGCAGAGACAATGTATTCAGTCAAAGAACAGACCAAAAACACTGCTAAATAAGGAAACATAACCAACAGTCTTCAGGTCTAGTGTTATATAAATGGTCAAAACTAAAAACAAATGTTTTAAATCAGCTAAAAACAGTCAACTTTAGTTAGAAACATTTCAATTTCCTTTTTCACTCCAATTACATCTAATATATTCACTCAACAAATTAACAGTAGCAGCAGCAGCATTGTGGTATTTTTGAAGCCTTTTGGCAACATGAAACAAAAAGGTGGGGAATTAACATTCACTGAGCATAATTATGCATCAAGTACAGGTATTGTGCAAAACACTTGGTATAGGCAATCTCATTTAATATCCCCCAAATTCCTAAAACAATCTCAGTTCTCTAATAAAACACTAGAGCTCTATTTTTGATAGTTTGTCATATGCTAAATACTAAAATCAAAATGCAAGAAGAAAGCAAAGTCAGCATGCTGTATTAATGCTAAACACGCTTTGATATTTACTAAAAATTTAAGAACATTACAAGAGCAATGGTCTTTCCAGATTTAAAAAGATTGAAAAACCCCTATTACTGGCCCTGGCTGGGTAACTCAGTTGGTTAGAGTACTGTCCTGACACGCCAAGCTTGTGGGTATGATATCTGGTCAGGGCACATATAACAATCAGCCAATGGCCTGACCAATGGTGGCACAGTGGATAGATCATTGACCTGGTACACTGAAGTCCCAGGTTCGAAACCCAAGGTCACTGGCTTGAGTGCAGGCTCACCAACTTGAGGACAGGGTCACTGACTTGAACATGGGATCATCTACATGACCCCACAGTCGCTAGCTTGAAGCCCAAGGTTGCTGGCTTAAGTCCAAGGTCACTGGCTCAGTTTGAGCTCCCTAGTCAAGGCACATATGAGAAAGCAATCAATGAATAACTAAAGTGCCACAACTATGAGTTGGTGCTTCTCATCTCACTCCCTTTGTCTGTCTGTCCCTATCTATCCCCCCCCTAAAAAAATAAAAATAACATGACTATTACTATTTGGGGCCACTAATTATGTATCAAACACTATATCAAGGGCTTTACATTTAATCACCATAATTTTTAAATGGAGGTAGATAATATATGATCCTACAGATCAGGATCAAAAGTCAAGTGACTTGAAAGGTTCTATAATCATAAAACAAGAAAATGACAGAATCAATATCACCACCTGGGTCTGTCTGATTCAAAAACACTGCTACTTCTTTTTTGGAATATTCCTTGTTTTTTGAACATAAACCAGTAACAAAAATAGTACAGATTTAAACACTTATATAATTCTGACATTGAGAATCCATGCATGAATACTCACTATAAACCAGGCAGGCTTTGGGCCTATTCCCTCAGTTCTGATTTGCTCATTTGTAACATGACTCTCTGGTATTAGCCTTCCAGGAGAGATGTGATCTGCCAGTTTCTGCTTGGCTTGATCCTAGCTCTACCTTAGATTTGTCTTTCTTGGTTCTCCTGATTGCCAGTGACACTAGTTTTTTGGCTCTTATCAGTATTAAAAGGACTCCCTTCAGCTTATAAATTCCTAGAAGGCAACATGAACATATATGAATCTAATATATATAGAGACTAAAATTTTACATTTCTTATTTAACTATATCCATATTCATAATGGAAACTACAAACTATTCTTAAACACATCCAAGCCAAACTAGATATCCTATTTTAAATTTCTCAAGCTACAATCCATATCTAGAATCACTAATTCAATAAGGTCCTACCATAGTACTAACAAGTTCTTAATTTCTCCAAACTTTAGAAATTATATTTCTATATCAGCTATGTAGGGATTTTTCAACTTCAGCAGAGCTGACATGTCCGGCCAGGTCATTCTTCATTGTGGTGGGGCTCTCCTATGCACTGTAGCAGCATCTCTGCCCTCTACCCACTAGGTGCCAATAGCACTCACTCCCTCTCCCCTCTGTTGTGACAACTATAAACACATGCCTTTGCCAAATGTTCCCTGGGGATCAAAATCACCCCAATACAGAACCACTGGTTTAATTTAATCCTAATACATTAAAATTAGATAACAGGGCTGTAATACTTCCCAATAAAATAATTCAAAGTCCTAATCAACATTCTTATAAGGAATAAGAAAAAAGTTTAATGGTGTCCCTAAAGAGTGAATAACTGAGAATTTCAGAGTTATCTAGAAGAACCTGGCCTTTTGTGCAATCATAGAAAGAGCTCTACAAACTAAATACTACAAGTATCCACCCCCCCCCATTTCTAAAGTTCATGTAACACCACTTCACTTTTAAGAAAGTCCTACATTAGTGCCTGTTTTCACTAACCAAAAGATATCTGAAGAGAGTTTCACTTTTATGAAAAAAGGTGAAAAGTGAAAATAGCATTCAGTGGTTGTTTTGCAGAGAGCTGTTAGAGGCAGAGCAGTGAGAGGGGCACCACTAAGCTCCTTCTATACTCAGCACTACAGCATCTGGCCACCACAGCTCTGAATTGGGTCTGCACTATTTCTAGGTTTATTCTGTCTGTTAGCAAGATGGGTCCTAAGGTATCAGAAAAGCCTAAGAGAGCTCTGAAGGATGTTATTCTTGCCTGACCAGGCGGTGGCACAGTGGATAGAGCATTGTACTGAGATGCAGAGGACCCAGGTTCGAAACCCCGAGGTCGTTGGCTTGAATGACGGGTCGCTGGCTTGAGCCCAAGGTCTCCTCTTGAGCAAGGGGTCACTTACTCTGATGTAGCCCCCCAGTCAAGGCACAAATGAGAAAGCAATCAATGAACAACTAAGGAACCGCAAGGAAGAATTGATGCTTTTCATCCCTCTCCCTTCCCGTCTATCCGTCCCTATCTGTCCCTCTCTCTGTCTCTGTTACAACACACACACAATAAGAAGGATGTTATTCTTAGGGTAAAAGCTGGAGAGAATTAAGCATTTCAATCATGGTGAATGAAATAAAGACATTGTGCATGCACTGAATTTTAGGTTTTAAGCCTGGAACATTCAAATATTTTTCTATATAAATTAATGGCAAATGGTTCTTCATTTTACATCATTTCAGCTATGAGAGTTTTCATAGGGAACCTGTATCTGACATTCTAAACTACTAGTGGGAGGAGGCTGGGCACAAGTAAGGCACTGATACAGGATGGAAAATACTAGGGCTTATCTGCTCACTTATTTCCAGTATCATGTTTTTAGCAGTAAAAGCAGGCAAACGTGTACTTTAACAAATGTTTATCAAGTGTAAGGCATTTAGGGATAGAAAGTGAGTAAGACAGCACCAATATCAATGTAACATAAATGTTGGAAGTGTTTGAAATCTTCAAAAAGAGGAAGCTAAATTTTAGGCTTATGCTAAAAACAACAAAAGAAACTCCACCCACTCCACCCTCAGGATGTGTCATGAAATTGGACTGAATTCAAAGAATGACCACTTTTGGTCACACTGAAGTTTTAGGCAAAGCTCAATTATAAATCTGTTGGTTTCAGAGATATACAACTACCATATGATCCAGAAATTCCATTTCTGGGTATATATCCAGAAGAAAAATAAGTCATGACCTCAAATAAATATCTGCACCCCCATGTTCTTTGCAACATTATTTGCAATAGCCAAAACTTGGAAACAACCTAAGTGTACACTGATGGATGAATGGATAAAAAACATAGTGCAGTATGTATGTGAATAAACAACAGAACATTATTCAGCCATAAAAAGAAGGAAATCCTGACATTTGGGACAACACTGATGGTTCTTAAGGGCATCATGCTAACAGAAATAAAGTCTGGCAGAAAAAGACAAGTATTGTATGATTTCACTTATGTGTGGAATCTAAAAAAACCAAACTCATAGAAACAGAGAACAGACTTGTGGTTACCAGAGGTGGGGGGTGGCAGGTGAAGGAAATACGTGAAGGTGATCATAGGTACAAACTTCCAGCTATAAGATAAGCAAGTTCTAGTAATGTAATACACAGAATGGTGACATCAGTAACTCTGGAGAGCAAAAAATGAAAAATAGATGGACTCCACATTTGACATTATGACTAGTAGATTACAAATACATTTTAAAATATCTAAATTATTGTTAAAATAAAATTACAGTTTGGCCCTGACCAGATAGATCAGTTGGTTGGAGCATCACCCTGATGAGCAAAGGTTGCTGTTTTAATCCCTGGTCAGGGCACATACAGGAACAGTTTAATAATGTTCGTCTCTCCCTCTCTCTAAAATCAATAAAATATATTTTTTTCTGACAGAAAGAAGAGGGGAGAGAGATGAGAAGAGTCAACTTGTATTTGCGGCACTTTAGTTGTTCACTGATTGCTTCTCACATGTGCCTTGATGGGAGCAGGGGAAGAGGGCTCCAGCTGAGCCAGTGACCCCTTGCTCAAGCCAGTGACCTTAGGCTTCCAGGCAGCAATCTTTGGGCTTAAGCTGGGGTGCTGAGGTCGAGGTTTGAACCTGGGATCTCAGCGTCCCAGGCTGATGCTCTATCCACTATGCCACCACCGGTCAGGCAAATCAATAAAATATTTTCAAAAAATAAAATAAAATTACAGTTCCAGTAGCCCTTGTTCCCCAATTTAAAAGTAGGCTTGCCCTCTGGGCTTATTTCACTAACTTTTAGAGGTCTCTCCTCAGGTCCCCCAAACAAAGAGATCTTTTCATTACTTTTCTGTCTTGTTAGCTTCTCTATAGAAAGACTTGGGAAAGATCCTCTTGATGGACAATGATTCCATTTTAAGAGTCTCAGCAGAACACTAGGGCCCCAATGTATATCCCTGTGCCAAACCTTTAAGCCAGGGGTAAGGAACCTTTTCGGCTGAGAGAACCATGTACACCACATATTTTAAAATGTAATTCCATGAGAGCCATACAATATGTTTAACACTAAATACAAGTAAAAGTGTGCATTTTATGTAAGACCAACACTTTTAAAGTACAATAAGTCTCTGAATTCTTTTTAGTAATGTTGTTATGCTGTTGATAACCAATGATGAATAAAGTACTTCTTACCATTAATGCAACTTCCGATGCTGCATGGTTTTGCTGATGGCTTTGTAGTCTGGTTGATACGTGGTGAGGTTAAGCTTCATGCAGGCGTTGAGACTTCCATCCGTTAAACGTGATCATAGGTTGGTCTTAATGTTCTTCAGATGTGAGAAAGACTGCTTACATGCATATGGAGAGCCAAACATTGTCAATACAGCAATACTCACATGCTGCAGTGTGTGGTATATGACGGGAAAAGTGTTCCAAGTTTTGACAATCAGCTGGTCCGCAGGTTGAAGTCTTTTCATTTCTCCCCACTTGTGTTTGCTTGCCAACTCTGCTTGCTGTCCTGCAAGTCTTTCCAAATCTTCATTCAGTGACTTGAACTTATTCACCCACATGTCTGAGGCCTTCAGGTCAGCAGCTTGAGGCTCAAAATCTCTGATGGAGACACCGGGGATGTAACTCAGGTCGGCGCTGTCCACTGCACACTCGTGTGGATGGGTGATGAACTTAAAAAGACGAATGCACTCATGAAATTCTCCAAAGCGCACTTTGAATGACTGCAGGACATTAGATGTGAAGCCTGCTAGCTGCTGGAGATCAAGATGTTGAGCAGGGTCACTTGCTGTGCATGCATCTTTAAACTCTCCCAGTTTGTCAAAGTGTAGTAAACAACCTGTTTCAGTATCTGCGATGAAGAGTTCCAGCTTGTTTTCAAATGCAAACACTGCTTGTTGAAGGGATAAGACTGTATTTCCAACGCCTTGCATTTTCACATTGAGCTGGTTCAGATGTTCAGTCATGTCCATGAGATAGTAGAACTTCAGGAGCTGCTCAGTGTTAGCTAACTCAGGATGCTCGACATTTTTCATTTCAAGAAAAGTCTTGATTTTGCTCAGACAAGCCGTGAAACGGCTGAGCACCTTCCCTCTTGACAACCAACACACACTTCTGTGCAGAAGCAGACCAGGATAATTATTCCCAACTTCACCCAGCAGTGTTTTAAACTGGTGACCATTTAAAGCTCGGGCAACAATAAAGTTGACCACCCGAATGACCAGCGACATCACCTCACCAAGCTGCTCGCCACACATCTGAGCACAAAGCGCCTCCTGATGTAGGATGCAGTGAAAATTTAGGATGGGTCTCTTCATGTTCACAAAGAAGTGCTACAAATCCTCTGTTTTTCCACACCATGCATGGAGCGCCATCAGTACACACTGAAATGTTTATCCATCGTTAGATTTTTTTCTTTAGCGGACTCAGTAAAAGACTTGAATAAATCCTCTCCTCTTGTTGTCTCTTTCATAGGCCTCATGTAGTGTGTCACCAACAGCATACCTTGCAATCACGCTGAACTGGGATAAATGGCTTACGTCTGTTGACTCATCCAAAGCAAGAGAAAAGAATGGTGCTGCATTTATGTCCTTCATTTGTGTTACCTCAATTTGATTTGCCATCATGATGGTATGATTGTGAACAGTTCTTGCCGACAGAGGTATGTCTTTTATTTGTTTACCTTGTCTTTATCCGAAAAGTCGTCAAAAAATTCACTGGCAACATCGAGCATGAATGTTTTGGTGTACTCCCCATCTGTGAATGGCTTTCCGTTTCTCACAATTGCTAAAGCACCAGCAAAGTTAGCCGAATTCCACTCACCTTGTTGGGTCCAAACACAAAGTTGCTGCTGACTAGCTTGCACTCTGCACAGTAGTTCTTGACATGCTTTCTTCCTGCTATCCCCCACTGGATATTTCAATGCAAATGTAGTATGGCATGTGTTGAAGTGCCGCTTTATACTTGACCATTTCATCGATGCAATTTTATCATTGCATATTAGACACATTGCATATTAGAACCTGCTCTCTCCACAAAGGTGAATTCCTCTGTCCATTCCTGCTGAAAAGTACGATACTCCTCATCTTTTTTTCTTTTAGCCATCTTCTTCGTCAAAAGGGTTTCTGCAATTAGCTAGCTCAGTGGTCCCCAACCTCTTTTGGGCCACGGACCAGTTTAATGTCAGAAAATATTTTCAAGACCGGCCTTTAGGGTGGGACGGATAAATGCACAAAATAAAATTATGCAACCAGCGTTAAAACTGTGGTATTTTTAAATATAATTGTAGAACTTATGATTTTTATTGGACTAAGTTAAAGGAGGAATGAGCATGTTCTCATTCTTCAGGCTGTATTTAAATTTGTTATTCTGACGTTTCATGTCTGACATCAATATGTAATATGATAGGTTCAGACGCGCTACCAATTATGAACCTACGACAATAAAAATAAACATGAATCCACTGTGTACTTGTATGCAACTTTATTAGAAGCGTCCTCTTAACATCGCACCAACAACATAACATGAGTAACATCCTCTCTGCCTCCAGACACTTTCCAGTCGCTATGGTAACGTTTAAACATGCCTTAAAAATAAGATACAACACAAAAACAAATATAAAGTATATGAAAAATACAACTCACCATTGTTATGAATATTGTAAGTTAAGGATTATTTATAACAATGTTTATATAGAATGAGAGATAGTAGCCTATCTCTCAACAACCATAACGCTAAATCAGTGGGAGCCCTGAGCTTGTTTCTCTGCAACGAGACGGTCCCATCTAGGGGTAATGGGAGACAATGACACCTGAAGTGTGTTGCTTATGTCCAGTGTATCCTGTAATTTTGTTTTGGTTGCTGTCACTGCAGAAAATCCCACTTCACACAAATAGTATGTCGGAAATGGCAACAGGGTTTTTAGTGCTTTTGTGGAGATCTTGGGGTATTCTGCTATGACTTTAATCCAGAACACTGGCAGAGTTGTCATCTCGAACATATTTTTAAGGCCGCCGTCATTTGCGATCTCCAGTAGTTGATCCTCTTCTTGCATAGACATGCTGGATTTACCTGGTTTGTTGATCCATTCCTTGGCAATACGTGGGTCTTTTGTGGTTGGGAAGTAGCGTTCAAACTCTTTTAAAAGCAAATACAGGTGATCGTGCACCAGCTGGGACAATGAAGGCTTGGGCTCAGTCTCTTCCAAAATTCCCGTGAATGTTTGAAACATGTCAAATATATGCCTATTCAAGCGTCGTCCCCACAAATCCAGTTTGGCTTTAAATGCAGCTACTTTATCTGCCAACTTGAAGACAGTTGTCATTTTCCCCTGAAGTGACCGATTGAGTTCATTGAGGAGGTTAAATATGTTGCACAAGTAAGCGAGTTTTTCAACCCATTCCTCATCACTGAAATGTGCTGCTAGCGGTGACTTTTTTTCTGAGAAATCTCTGCAGCGGCTCTCGTAATTCAAACACTCTGGCCAGGGATCTCTCTTGGGATAACCATCTTATTTCTGTGTATAAGAGAAGGTGTCTGTGCTCCGTGTTCATTTCCTCACAAAGCTGCTCGAACAGGCACAAGTGAAGGGCGTGTGCTTTGATGTGGTTAATAACTTTAATGACATCATTCAATACGCTTTTAAGTTCCGGTGGTATATTTCGGCTAGCTAGCATTTCCCTGTGAATGACACAATGCGTAGACTCGCATTCAGATGCAACCTCCTTAATCCGAGTAGTAAACCAGGCATTTTTCTGGTCATGGCAGCAGCTCCATCTGTGCATATGCCGACACAAAAAGACCATTTCAGTTTTCCTGATATATAGTCATCCAGTGATTTAAATAGTTCTGCGGCTGTGGTTTTGGTTGGCAATGATGGTGCACATAACATATCCTCATGCATATCCTCTTGATAAAGATAACGCACGTAAACAAGTAGCATTGCCTTGCTGTCAATATCTGTAGATTCGTCAACCTGGAGAGCGTACCACGGTGATTTATTAATCCTTTCCAACAACTGTGATTCAATGTCCTCTGCTATTTCCTCAATGTGCTGTGTGATGGTGGCAGCCGAAAGAGGCATCTGTGCTATCTTTTTAACCACAGCCTCTCCTAGAAGTTCACGACAAATGTCTTTAGTGGCTGGAAGGATCAATTCTTCACCAATGGTGAATGGCTTCTTAGCCTTAGCAATACGATTAGCCACCAAGTATGATGCTCTCAGTGCACTCGCATTTATTGATGTAGTGGCCACCAGTAATTGTTTCTGTCCTTCTTGTTCATGCTTTTTTCTTTGGAAATACTCAGAAGGCTTCTCTTTTAAAGTAGGGTGCTTGGTCTCCAAATGGTGAAGCAGTTTTGAAGGCTTCATTGCCTCATTACTTAGCCGGTCGCCACATATTATGCAGAGCCGCCTTGGTGCGCGAGAATCACCAATTGCGATAAATCCACACTTCAAGTAGGACTCATGGTATTGGCTGTTAAATGAAGCCTTCTTTTTCTTCCAGGTCATAGGTTCTTCTTCTGTCTCCTCACTGGCCCTTTTCCACTTCACAAAAAAACTTTCGATGGAATTTTGTTTTTCACTCATTTTGCTAGTTTATGGGTTTAATTTTAGCGGCAATGTATCACGTGACCGAGACAAGCATCAGAGTGAGTCTTAGAGGGATGTAACAGAGGGAATCTGGTCATTTTTTAAAAATAAAACATTGTTCAGACTCAAATATAAATAAAACGGAAATAATGTAAGTTATTCTTTCTCTGCGGACCGGTACAAAATGGCCCACGGACCAGTACCGATCCGCGGCCCGGGGGTTGGGGACCACTGAGCTAGCTGACTACTTGATTAAAAGGAGGGAAGTTTACTTCCTGACCTCACAACAACCCGTGTACATTAGGCATTATCCAATAAAAACTTGGTGTTGTCCCGGAGGACAGCTGTGATTGGCTCCAGCCACCCACAACCATGAACATGAGCGGTAGGAAATGAATGGATTGTAATACATGAGAATGTTTTATATTTTTAATGTTATTATTTTTTTTATTAAAGCTTTGTCTGTGAGCCAGATGCAGCCATCAGAAGAGCCACATCTGGCTCACGAGCCATAGGTTCCCGACCACTGCTTTAAGCGAAAGAACACTTCTTTGACCGTCTTAAAAATTTCTAACACACAGGAACTCTATAAGATAAAGTCTGATAAAAATAAGCCCCATTATCTCCCCCAGGAAAACCTTACTTTTTGGATTTTTCCATCTTGATCACCCAGCATCATCACCCATTCAGTCATCCAGGCTCCATGTGTTTCACTTTCGGCTCTTTTTCTATATTCAACAGGTATCAAGTTTTATCCATGGTACTTTCCCAATACCCTTCAAATATATCATCACTTTTCCAACTGCCTCCTCAGTTCAGGTCTTTCCTATATTGGCCTCCTATCTGCTCTCTCAACTTTATCTCACACTTAGTTGCTATACTTTAGTTTTTCAAAACACAGATTTGGTCGTTATCACGTGGACCTTTATTTAATCTCTACTCTTAGAAGAGTTATGTGCCACCTGACCAGGTGGTTGCTCAGTGGTTAGAGCATCGGACCTGGGACACTGAGAACCTAGGTTCAAAGCCCCAAGGTTACCAGCTTGAGTCCCAGGTGGCTGGCTTGAGCAAGGGGTCACTGGCTGAGCTGGAGCCTCCCTCCCCTGACCCCCACGTTAAGGCATGTATGAAAAGCAATCAATGTACAACTAAAAAGTGCCACACTGAGTTAATGCTTCTCCTCTCCTTTCCTGCTGTCTTGTCTGTCTCTTGTGCTAAAAAAAAAAAGGGAATAATCATGTGCAAAACTTTTCACTGGCATGAGAAGGCAATGCAATGCAGTGAAGAGTGCAAAGTTTTTTTACTTAAAACAGACCCATGTTTGAATTGACTTTTACCAAGTAATTTAAGTCTCTGGAATTCAGTTTCCTAGTAATTTAACAGAGACTGTGTTATCTGCATACTTTCCATTCAGTGTGGTCCTTCACTTGGATAGGAAGCATCAACATCACTGAGAACACAACAGAAATGCAGACCCACCCAGACTGACTGGCTCAAAATCTACTTTAATTATTTCTTACAACTGCATGTGAATCTGCAAATATCTCAAAATAAAAGTTAATTAAAAATCTACATTTTATTAGAATCACAAAATGACTGGCATGGTACCTTAAAGTTTAAGATGTACCACCAATTATTGTGAAGATTAAATGTTAACAATCATAACCTTTCCATTTCTCCCTTCAGTTTCTTTGATTATTCTGATTCTTTTGTAAGAAATGTACTCTTCACCTCCCAAAGTATTAAAATCATGCTCATTTTTAAAGTATTAGATTAAATGCTATTTTCTGTATGAAACTTTCCATATCCTTTATCAACCCAAGAACACTTTTTAACCTCATTTTATTTTTTTTCATGTTTTATATCTGGTGAACATATTTCCCTCACTAGATTATAAGCTTTTTGAGGGAAGAGACAATGTCTGGTTAATCTTCCTACTACCTAAAATTTAACCAGTGCCCTATCTTTAGAAAGCTCAGAGAAATGTATTTAACTACTAAAAACAGAACTAAGAAAAGCTGGTGTGGTCATGCAACTCCTGGGAATTAACCTGGAGCTCTACACATGTAGGTAATGAAAGTGGATGACTAGTGAGTAAGTGTCCAACACGAGAGAGAAGGTAAAAAGAAAAGTACTCCTGACATGTTTTTTCCATCTTCCAGATGAGTCAGGGATCTATGAAACTTCTCTATAAAACCTCAGAATCTGAGCTGGTTCCCTTAAGATTTCTTGCCAGTTAAGACTTGGAGCAGGTCATGCCTTGAAACTCATTTTTCCTTTATCTGTCTCTAGCAGCGAAAACCCAAAATCAGATTAAATGAGTCATAATTTCACAGCCGATTTACACACTAGAAATCATCCTAACTCAATCATTTGATGGATCTGGAAACTGTGATCAAAGAAAGTGAAATCATTTTGTCCAAAGTTATATAGTAAGTAAATAATAGAACTGACCTAGTCCTAAACTCAATACTCTTCTGTACTAAAGCAGGTTAGCATTCTAGCACATCAAAAGGAATGTGATATGTTTATGTTATATGTATACTATATGTTTTATTGCCAAACACATCTCTATATCATTATAATACTGATTCAAATTCGGTTCACTGTGATGCTCATTTTGTGCTGGCTAAATCCATAACCAATTGTTCTATTTTAATGTATATAAAGTTTACCCTGAATTATCATTTTGAGCTATATCCTATTTATTTCCTTGGTATCACTCTAATTTTTCAAAGATTGTGATTTTTAATCTAGTTCCAAGAGTTTAACCCCTCTGACCTACTTCTTACATCTATATTAATGATAAAGTAATATTAATTCTAAAATAATCCTGTAAAAAATCAGTATACTTCTGTATATAAGTAAATGAAATTTACAAAGATTTAAAACTGAATAATACACTCTACCAAAACATTGGTTGTTAAGTTTCTGTGAGCTCAAATAAAAAGGAAACACAAGTTAAAATCTTACTTTTAAAATAAAAAATATTTGTGAACAACATGTGTAACATTTAATGAAAGGAAAATTAAAAGCAAAGACACTTAAAGACAGTAGATGGTTTTACAAATCTACGAAAGGAAACATGGGCTACACAGAAATAGAAAAGTTGTTATTAAAACACAAGAGGCAGCCCTGGCCGGTTGGCTCAGCAGTAGAGCGTCGGCCTGGCGTGCGGGGGACCCGGGTTCGATTCCCAGCCAGGGCACATAGGAGAAGCGCCCATTTGCTTCTCCACCCCCTCCCTCCTTCCTCTCTGTCTCTCTCTACACCAAGGTTCCATTGGAGCAAAGATGGCCCGGGTGCTGGGGATGGCTCCTTGGCCTCTGCCCCAGGCGCTAGAGTGGCTCTGGTCGCGGCAGAGTGACACCCCGGAGGGGCAGAGCATCGCCCCTGGTGGGCGTGCTGGGTGGATCCCCGTCGGGCGCATGCGGGAGTCTGTCTGACTGTCTCTCCCCGTTTCCAGCTTCAAAAAAAAAACACAGGAGGCACAGGCCATTTTCACAAACCATACATTTTTTGAACTCTTACATTTCTACATCAGAAGATAATGATAAACCATATAAAGCATAAGGAACTGAAACAAAAACAGTAAGATGAGGAGCCTGAATCCAAATATATTAACCTAACAGAATTTTTAAAACATAAAGTGTACTGCCTGACCAGAAAGTGGCGCAGTGCTTAGAGTGTGAGACTGGGACGCAGAGGACCCAGGTTCGAGACCCAGAGGTTGCCAGCTTGAGCGCAGGTTTACCTGGTTTGAGCAAGGATCACTAGCTTGAGCCCAAGGTCGCTGGCTTGAGCAAGGGGTCACTAGCTCTGCTATAGCCCCCCTGGTCAATGCATAAATGACAAAGCAATCAATGAACAACTAAGGTGCCGCACAAGAATTGGTGCTTCTCATCTCTCTCCTTTCCTGTCTGTCCCTATCTGTCCCTTTGTCTCTCTGTCTCTGTCACAAAAAATAAAACCACATTAACCATATTTTTAAATAAAAAACATTATGTACTATTAATGTTTCATTTCCAATAAAATTTGAACATAATATATGTATAATATAATTAATAATAGCTCTGCGGAGCCCTTCAGAAGTCGGGGCCCAGGGCGTACGCTCGGTATGCCTATTGTTAAATCACCTCTGCTTATTGATGCATGTATAATTCATAGAAAAGCATTAGAAACAATATTAACTGGAAAAACTATTGACATAAATAGCATGCACAGTACCTTTTGATAAACAATGGAGCACACAAGATCCTTGACAGCAGATAAAGATAGTTCCTGAGCTTCAATGGTAACACTCTCCCGTGTAAGGCCAATTTGCAGTAGAAATGAAACCGTATGCACTGAGCCTCTGGAGTTGGTGAGTGACGGTGCACTGAGGCTTCCATTAGAGAGTCGTGCAGACAGTCCTGTCTTTGGACTTGAACATGAAGAAGGAGTTGGAAGCACAGCAGGAAGAGTTACAGGTAATACAGACTTCTGGGCTGATGGAGGAGAACTGTTTGCAGACATCTGCCTTTCTTTAATCTTTTAAAATAGTTGTCAATTTTTTTTAAATGGTTATAAAGAGGCTTTTAAATCTTAGCAGAAAAAAACGTCGTAACTTTTGGATTTAGTTGAAAACTTCTTTATTTCCTCTTTTAAGCCACTCATGCTGATGATTTGCAAGTTCTACAACTGTGACTTGAATGCACACAAGGTCCTACTTCCCTTAATATCAGTCCCATCAAAAAAGAGTCTTGGCTTTAGAACAACCGGGGCTCTGGAAAGGATTTAACATCACTGAGTTATCTTCATCAAAAAAGAGCTGACATTGCTTACCTTCTAGATATCTTCATCTATTTTTTTTTAGTTTATTCTTGTCCCTCTCTTTTAATTTCAGAAAATACATACTGAACAAAAGTTGTTTTTCTGTCAAGATGAAATCCTCCCAGTTTAAAAAAAAACAGGTGTTTAGGATTAATCTATTTAGTTATTCTTTGGTTCACTGATGTGATGGGATACTTTCTCAATGTCCACACCTTAAATCACCTTCTCACATGTCCTCATTTTCATTTTTAGGTGGGTAAATATTTCCATTATGAAGTAGAAAACTTTTTAAAATAGCATAGGCATATTTCATTTGATGAATAGGTCCACCGAGAAAAGTCGATTCTGATACATAGTCAACCTGGAAAAATGTTTTAAAAATCTTTTAATATTTTATACTCAACCGATATTATGTTAAAAATACAAGAATCCCTATAATTTCTTAAGTGATAATTTTTGGTTGTAAGTTTATAATTCACCAATAAATCCTAATGATAGACATTTGTTTTGGTCTAGTTATCAGAGCCATTTTTTTAACTGTACATATAATTTCAGGGACAGCCTCCTACTCAATAATAATAATAATAACAACAGTAATAATACTTCAGCAGTCCTCACTAATACCGAAAATTTGAAATTCAAACACTTTTAATCCACAAATATACAACTGTGTTATGACAGAGAAAACAGAAAAGATACAAGGGACAAAAAAAAAAAAAAAGAGTAAAACTTACATCATCATAGAAATAAAGTACATACCACTAAGTCATATAAAAGATATATAATATTGTCCTAACACAAATTAAGAATGTTCTTTTTTTATATTAAAAGTCTAATTCTGCCAAAATATAATTTGTGACTTGCTTTGTTAACAGATTTCTTTCAGAAGTCTAAGGAAGGTAACCAGATACACCGTGCACAGTTGTATGGTCAACAAGAAATGTGAAAGACATACTCATGATGACAGGAACTTGGCAGAAAGTGATCTCATCATACAAGACTTCTAAAAGTAAAAAACAGAATACTAGGCACCGTTACATATGCATCACACATTTAATATAAAAGGACAGTTCAAAACATAAAAAGAAGGTACAGTCCCACCACCCAATGGCTAAGTGAAATGGCTCACAAGAGAAGAATCTTTCTAAATTCAATGTATATACTTGTAAACAATACCAGTGAAAAAAAAGAGGGAAGTTTCTAGTGTGGCTGCAGAATGACTCTTTGGAGAGTAGTTAATGGGGCTAAATAAATTAGGATGAACAAAACAGAACAGTAAAAACATGCAGTGATAGTATCCAGAATAAGAAAACTCAAGAAAAACTAAGACTTGGAATAAAAATGCCTAAAGATAGCAAAAGCTTTTATAGCTACATTCAAATATAATGATTATCCCACTTTATATTGTACTTAAATCTTACAAATGTTTCACATACTTTATCTCATGGTTATCTCTTCGGAATTTGACAAGGCAAGCATTATTTTTGCAGGTGAGAATACTGAAGCCCAAGCTGATAAAGTGGCTTGCCCACCTGACAGGGCGATTTAGAGGGGAGGGCATTCAGACCCAAGTTTCATAAAACATACTGTTTTTCAAAGAGAACAAGGAACTGAGAGAATCACTGCTTAGAGGATGTTGTTACAGTTCAGAGAGCACGTAGAAGGCAGAATTGCTCAACTTGTATGTTATTTATCTTCTCTCAGTTTTCAACTACTGTTGTAGAAGAGCACTGAGAACTGAAACCCGAGTCTGGTGACTAAGAGAGACTAAAAAGCAACTTTATGTGAGTGTAAATCTTCAGGTCCAGTTGCAAGCCACTCCATAGTGCCAAAGCAATAAATAAGTGAAAGTACAAAGCTGGACTGCTATAATCTTGGAGAAAGAGTTCAGAAAGAGAGAAATAATAATGGCCCAGAGATGGGTCAGAGTTGCTTCAAGTCTTACGGGCTGAGGGTGTGGGGAAGCAGATTTCAGAAACTACAGACAAATAAGTTTAATATTAATCCTTAGTCAAATCCGAGAATAGATTATATATGAAATGGTTTTTGAGTACTAGATGTCAGCATGAATTCAAACAAAATTAAGTCAAATCAACTACATTTACATCTTGAAAAAGAATGATTAGATTTCTTAGATGAAGTAATAATAACAATAACAATAGCTGACAGTTTTTGAGCTCTATCTGCCCAACACTGTCCTAAGCATTTTACATGTATTACCTCACCTAATCCTCACAACAACCCATTTTATAGTTGATAAAACAGGCTGAGAGATTACTCACCCAAGATCACACAACTGGCAAAGCCAGAAAAATAAAAATTGTGTATTCTGTACAAAACAATATTCAAAATGGTTTTCCGTGCAACTTTTGTAAATATGTTGCTTGAGTGTGAGTTGGATAAGTTTGCTGCTCCTTATAAACTTCGATGAGAGAACTCTTTACAGAGTACCTAGGAAGTCTGTCCTTACACCTGTATTGGAAGACATGCTTATAAAATTCTTAGTCTATAATTTGGGAGAAATAAACTAAAACTAAAGTGAAATGTAACAAGGATGAGTGTAAAGCTTTGCATTTAGTTTCAAGAAGTTAAATGTGCAGTACAGAAATGGAGAAATGCAGATTTAGAAGCTGTTCATAAGAGGAGTTATAAACCCAAGAGTATAACAGGTGCTGCTAATATAACGGTTGACTAAAAGAACTACTGCAAACCTAAACCCCCAGGTTGCTGAGAATACACCAGCATCAATCTGTATGCTGGTTGCCAGTCAGCCTACTACTCTATTATATTCATTTCTACGGTCCACGTATTTTAGACTTATGTTGATTTTTAAAATAACAGTGAAAACAATGTGAGAAAATATGCTTAACAAAACCAAATAATGGTCTTCAAATATTTGAAAATGTGTTAAGAGAATAACAGTTCTTTTTTAAATTTTTCTATTGATTTGAGAGAGAGTGAGAGAAAGGTGAGGGAGGAGGGAGTGGGGAGGGTGTAGGAGGAGAGGGGGAAGTAAGAGAGAAAGAGAGAGAAGCATCGCCATGTTGTTTCTCTTTGTTCCATTTAGTCACTTAGTTGTTCTATTTAGTTGTATACTCGCTGATTGCTTCTCATATGTGCCTTGACTAGGGTGTCAAACCAGTGACCTCTGGCGCTCTGGGTTGATGCTTTGTCCACTGAGCCACTGGCCAAGGCCTTGAGAATAATAGGTTTTATCCAGCATCATTGCAGAGGGCAGAAGTACAAGGAAGATAACAGAACTACTTACTTACCTCACAGGACTGAGCTTCAGCATGTCAAGTACCTACAACGGTATCTGGCTTACCTTAAGTACTCAGTAAATACTAGCAATTTGCATAGCATTTAGGTGAGGGAAGTAACAATTAACTACTTTATGCTAAATAATGCAATTGAGATATGATTCTTCATTAAACCTTTGCAACAACCCTAGGAGATCTGTTTAATTCTATTTTACAGAAAAGAAAACAGAATTTCAGAGAAGTTGCTTGCCCACAGCTACACAGCTAACCGGTGATGGAACAGGGATTCAAACAAAAGTTTTTCTGACTCCAAAACCCATGTTCTCTCCACTATTTCATCCCACCTCCAACAATCCAACAATGGAACAGGTTTTATCATGAAGTGAAGAGCTACTTAACATACCTGACTCAATTAGTTTCAAAAAGTTGAACTGTCATTAAAAAAGTAGTAATATATCAAAGAATACCATATGCAGGTTAAATACTATACAATACCAGATGTTGCTGTGTTTAATAATAATAATTTATATTTTCCCACTAAATTTCCATTTTATTATACCCATTAAAATTAGCCAAATAATAGTAACTATCTAGGTAATACAATTGAATTTATCAGAATTATTGATAACTATTAATAAACAATATAAATGTTATACTTTTGAACAAATAATATTTTTAAAAGTTTTAGCATGAACACAAATAGAAGAAATTAAGTGAGCTGTCATATTAGCTTCTGCCCACACATCCATCTGCTTTTCTTCTCCGTTTTGTTTTATGGAAAACTCTGATTTGCTCTGTAACATGCAACAGATGCTGGGTGAAAAATATTAAAACTAAGTATCAAAAAAATCCAAAATCTCCATTTATGTTATCATTATGTTTCAATTAGAAAACTGAAATGACAGTACACATCTTAACTAACTTATAAATTGAACAACAGTTTGATATATTGGTTTCTAACATCTAGGAATTGGCAAGCATTACTAATATGCTTATTTGGAGCATCTCAAATAATATTTTGGGGAGTTTTCTGTCACATATCCCATTCAAATGAGGTCACATAATCTGTCAACACTGCTGAATGGAATAAAAGGCTAGGGTATTTTGAGCCCAATCAGCCCTATTATTACAGACAAGGTAAAACCAAAGGCCTTGGAGTTTAGGGGACTTAACTGAAGGTTACCCCATGGTAACACCACAAGTTGATCTATCTTCCTCTCCCTCTCCCTCACCTCCCCCTTCCTCATACATTATCTGTTAGCAAAGCATCTAATTAGAAGAAGCTCTAACAGCAGCACTTTCATTCAACAAATATTTACTGAGTGCCCATTATTTGCCGGACTGTTATGAGACACTGGGATTATACAGCAGTGACCAAAACAGACATGGCTACTGCTTTTTTGGAGCTCACAGTGTGATGTGGGCCATATACATTACACAACATGCACACAAATAGCCCAGGTAATTAGAAATGATAAAAAGTGACACAACAGGGTATAATCCTGAAAGGATCTAATTTCAACTGGGGTCTCAAGCAAGGTGTGCCTTTAAGGAAGTGGTATTTGAGCCAAGACATAAAGGATAAGTAGGAGTCAGGGAAGCAGAGTGAAAAAGAGGATTCCAGGAAGACAAAACAAATACTTCAAAAGGAAGCTCATTACTTAGTTTAGCCAGTGGTTTTTTTGCACTCAAAAAGGCTTTAGTAAAGGCTAAAGTAAAAAGGTAAAATGCTTTTTCTATTCAGAATAGCATAATATTTACCATGACTCTCTACCAGTAATGGTTCAATTTAGTTTGGTATGCTAGAAATGCTAATGAATGAGGGTCTTTTTTCTCCAGTGGATATGTACTTGAATATGCACGTGTGTTCTTTCAGCATGTAAAAAGGCACGTGGCCTTTTTTAGTGCATTACTGATGGGTGTCTTTGCTTAAAAATCCTGATGTGGTTTTTACATTGCATATTGCATGAAAAAATTCAAATAACTTTGTGGTTGATTTTTAAAAAGCATAGTTTGTATAAATCCTTACATCTATGTATTTTCAAAAATATAACTATTATCTTAAATTAATATAATACTTTTTTCTCCTAACAGTTCAGCATTTGAATAAATTGCTGCTGCTAAAATTCTGCTCATCTGGGGTGTTTGAATCTCAGTCTTTCCACTGTCAGAAACAACACAATGAGATCACACTGGGTCTGCTCTCTACTCAGGCACTAAAATGTTTATCCAGTAATAAGATTACAGGCTGCCAGTCTGGCAATGTTGTATGAATCGATGCTGGGCTTAAAGGAACTTCACCAAATCTCTGCATCAGTGATACGTGAGAAATCTGACTGGCTAATAGCCAATGAACACTTTCGCACATACCGCCACTATAAACTAACCACACAAGTGGAGAAAACTTTTTTCTACATTGAAATATTTAGAAAACATCTCCCAAGTAGATTACCTCAAGTTTTTTTCACTACTGAGACAACTGCTCCACAGAGGCACACATACAAGTTCAATCTGAATTACATAACTGGACAGACTCAAAGCATTATCAGCACAGAAAATTGTAAATCATAAGCATGATTATTATTTAATCAAATTAAAACTTGTACTAGCAAATAATTTCCCCATATTTCAAGTTCTTAAGTCTCTTTTAAAAATAAGCAATTAACTCTAATATGGTAATACTGTCATCAACTTTAGAATTTCTTTTGAAAATGAGGAAAAATAAAGTCTCTGAAGAAAAGTGCACTTAAAAGACCTCTATTCATTTTATCAATTCTTATATATAATTTTTTAAATTGAATACCCCCAATGACTAAGCTCTCTCTTTCTTTGAGTGTGGCAGTGTTTAAATTAAAAATAATCCAGAAAGAGAGAAATTTCTATTTGAAAGAGGTGACGTGATGAAACTGAAAGCTTATTAACTCCGTATATTTAAAAGTCTCACTACTACCTAGGATGATTAAAAAACTAGTTTCAAGAAAGAAACCAGTCAATACTCTTGAATTTGAGTCACCTAAAAAGTTAAATGCTATATGTATACACACCAAATTATTGAACCTAGGGTGGAAACTGGCTTGTCAAAAACTCCAAGCTCACCTGATCACGCTTACCACGTCTGTATTACCCACTGAAACAAAACCTGACACGAAGGCTGACACGTTTTAAATACTTACATCAACACTTATTAACTTCTTTTTGTCTCAATTTCCATGCTCCCTCTCAATCCAGATCCTAACAGGAGAAGAGGAAAAGGTTCCTTTATAACGTAAAACTGGCCTGGACCTGGGTCAGGTACTTATGGATACCTTTAGCAGCAGCAAATCCATAGATATTTCCAGCCCCCTTTGCATCAGAAGTTGGTAAGCTTGATCTAAGCAAAATCAGTTGCTAAAAATGTCAGGAAGAACTGCAGCGTTGTGTACAAAGAGGACGCAGTGTCAAAAGTGGGAACGTTTTCTAGGGTACAAATTAAGGCACTGAAAAGTTTTTGTTTCATTTGCGACTAGAGCTCCTGAAGGCTGGGTCGCACAAGTCGTAGCTCAGGGTGTAACTTATCCTTTCTAATCAAAGATGACACTGATAGTTTGACTTCCTGCGGGGTTGGGTGTGGTTGAAGAGACAGTTAAGTCCAAGCCGTCAATCTGTGAGTGGAAAAGTGTGCAGGTCTCACACACGTCAGTCACTTGATTTACACTTGTGTCTGCAGTCGGTAGGGCCTATGCCTCTGATGGCGATAACTTCAAACACAATATCCAACAGGCAACCGGGTGGGATGGGGTTATTTTTTTGGCTCAAAGAAACAGTTGCACTGCTCGGTGTTTCACCGTAAAAGAAAAACCTCCGGGGGGGTGTGAACAACTCGGAGCAATGTTGCAGCGTGCAAAACTAAAGGGAGTCAGGAAACTGGGGTGGGGGCTAATGTTCTCTAAGCAGCATTCACTCACCGCTCGGAGACGGGTACAAGGCAAAGTGATGAAAAGAAAAGAAAGGCTTATCCAAAATGCCGCAGCGTGACTGCCGCCGCTCTGGCGTCGGGAGCTAGTCCGGGGACCCAGCCACAGAGGGTGACCGAGGGGCCGGGCGCGGTGGTCGCCCGCGGAGCGCGAGTCCAAGTTGGCCTCCGCGCCCACGCCGGAACTTGGCCCCAGCTGGCGGCCGCGCCGGCGCCCGCGCCCGCCGCGACGCCCACCGCCCGCGCCTCCCGCCGCGCGCTCTGCCAACTTCCCGCCCGGCCCCGGCGGCCGCCGCCCAGCCCGGCGCGGGGTCCGAGTCCCGCCGCCGCCGCCGCCGCCGCGTGCGGGCGAGTGGGGGAGGGGCCGCCGCCGCCTCACCCCACGGGCCGCGAGAACAAAGCGGCGGCCGCGGCGGCGCTAACTTTTTCGGTGTCTGTTCCGCGCTCCCTGGGGCGACTACTTACAGAGGCGGGCTCGGCCGGTCGTGAGAAAGTCCGCGCCCGCCAGCGTTTGGGTCTCGGACGAGGCGCCAGCGAGGCTTCACGCGCCTCGCAGGATCCCGCCCGCCGCCGGCGCCCCTTCCTCCCTCCCTCCCTCCCTCCGCCCTGCTCCCTCCGCCCTCCTCCCCCCTCCCCGTCCCGGCCTGAGGCCCGAGGGCGGGGGGCCCGGGCATGCGGGCGGGGGCGCGCGGCCTGCCGGGAGCTGTAGTTCCCCGGCGGCGCGAGCGGGCTGAAGCCGCGCGTGGGTGTTACTCACCGGCTTCGCGGCACGCGGGGAGCTCCGTCCCCCTGGGCTCTTTGGGCTCGTGCTGTGCGGTCCGCGGTCGCGGCGTCCCCGTGAGCGCGGGGAGCGGGGCGCGGCCGTGAGTTTAAACTAGTCCCACACTGTGCTGGGTACCCATCCTTGCTACCGAGTTGCCTTTTTCTCTTTGTCGTCCGCGCTAACGGTGGCGATGGTGGCGAGGAGACAAGAGGTGACGACTTGGACGGGGGACTTGTAAGGGGTCCCCAGCAGAGAGCAGTGTCCACCCTGAGCTATCTTCTCCCTGCTCCCCACACTTCCCTCCCTCGCGCCTGCCCCCCAGGTGGCCGCTGGGCAGACAGAGCACGTGGACATTCGCACCTGGGCAGCTACACCCAGATCCCTTCACCTAGAACAGAGTAAACCGAAGCGGCTACTTTAAATGTTTGGTGTTTTCTCCATGGCCGTCTTTAACTTCGAATATCTGTCTCTGCGATCAAAGTGAAGTGCAGTCAAAAACCACGAACTTAACCTTCCACCTGCATGGAACCAAGGTGACCATGTTAGGTGAATGGGGCGGGGATGGAAATCCGGATGAGGATCTAAAGAAAAAATATACTAGGTGTTATATTGCAGATGTTTTATGGGAAAGAAGACTGAGCAGCTGACAGCCATTGTCCCAGAAACCACTCTAATTCTCTTTGTGTCAAAATGTTATCCCAAAAGGACTTCAGTAAAATATCTTGAGACAAGCGATGGGCTGCAGTCAACAATCCTTCTATCTCCAAGCAGAGGTCAAGAGGGCAGTTTTTGAGAATAGGAAGAAAAGTTAAGTGGGTCCCAACTTTTTATACCAACTCATCAATCTTAACGACTGTTTCGGGATTAAAAGTTAAGAAATGCGAATTTTAAACTTTTTTACATCAAAAACGGGGCAAGGAAAATCGTGTATAAACTCCAGTCCTAGTCCGAAGCTTATGTTTTGCAAAAGACATTTCTGAAACACTTCCAGGAATGGGAAACTGCTATATGTCTCACATCCAGTAGTATCTATCTAATTTCAATCTGTGTCTTGTACTTCGTCTTGTTCTGCCGTCTTTCACTGTAAAAATGAAAGTAAATTCACTCAAGTTTACATTCTTTCTTAAAGAATGCTCTTACCTAACTTTGCCTCTTTCTTCCTCTCACTTCCCAACAGACGTTTTAGTCCAGCCCCAAATATCCTTTCTCAGCACAATTCCCAGGACCTCATTGGAGCTGTTTACAGCCAGTCCCATCTCACTAGTGACTTCCATTTTCTCTCGTGGTCCTTAAAGAGACAGATGTTACTCTTCCTACAAGTAACTTTTCAAAACGAATCAAGCTGCTGGTATATAGAGGCTTAAGGATTTTTGTATGTGTGTGAGAATTCCACATAATACCTTTCTTTTCTTTATTTGCACTTATACTTGGCTTTATATTATTTACGGCTTGGTTATATACTATATTTTATATATTGATGTATCTAAAAATATGTATGCAGATATATATATTTATAACATACAGTATAATCAAAAAGGTGTGTTAAAGATGGTTCAATTTAAAGGAGGATTTTTAAAAATCTGATTACTAGCCTGACCAGGCGGTGGCGCAGTGGATAGAGTGTCGGACTGGGATGTGGAGGACCCAGGTTCGAGACCCCAAGGTTGCCAGCTTGAGCGCGGGCTCATCTGGTTTAAGCAAAAAGCTCTCCAGCTTGGACCCAAGGTCGCTGGCTTGAGCAAGGTGTTACTCGGTCTGCTGAAGGCCACGGTCAAGGCACATATGGGAAAGCAGTCAATGAACAACTAAGGTGTCTCAAGGAAAAACTGGTGATTGATGCCTCTCATCTCTCTCCGTTCCTGTCTGTCCCTATCTATCCCTCTCTCTGACTCTCTCCGTCTCTGTAAAAAAAAATAATAATAAAAATAAAAATTAAATTAAATTAAAATTTTAAAAAATCTGATAACTAAAGGGAAAGGTACAGTATATACTCTACCTTGGATTTCATTTGGTGTCCTGAAAGTTAAAATTTAGGTAATTGGCAATAAAAAACCAACTATCATCCTCATCCCTATAATTCCTGTTGATCTTTGTGGTTGTAAAATATGTTTCTCCAACAAAGAGAAGGCAATGCATACATGTGCTTCTGGATCTCATTTTAATTGAGTACTAATGAAAAAAAAATCTCTCTTTTAAAATACTGTAAACTAATTGCAATATATTTAAAAAGCCAACTGAGAAAGAGAACAAAGTTGCTACAGACTTGGATAGGGAACCAGTACTAAAATTAATTTTCACACCAGCACTGACCAGAGCAGAGGAGTTAGGGAAGTGAGCTTCCTGATTTAGAATCTGAAAACTGTACCAGCACCGATAGGACAATTAGAAGAGAAAGATTGAAAATTAAATGGAAAAAAAATGCATTCTAATGCACTACACATGTAATGGGCATTAAAGGCAGTCTGCCTGGGTATGCATCATTATTCTGTTGTTTAACAATCTGGATAACTACAGGCAAGTTAACCTCTATGTGCTTCAGTCTCTTTATCAATTAACTTAGATGGTAGTAGCCCTTACCCCATGGATTGTGGAAGAATTAAATGAGATAACACATGGGAAACACTTTTAGAAATTTACACAGTAAATGCTCAATAAATATTAGTTGTTATTATTCACATTAAAGAGTTAGCACTTTCCAGTGGATAGAGCATTGTACTGGGATGCAAAGGACCCAGGTTCGAAACCCTGAGGGCGCAGGCTTGAGCACGGGCTCACCAGCTTAAGCATGGAGTTGCTGGCTTGAGTGTGGGATCAGAGACATGACTCTATGGTCGCTGGCTTGAAGCCCAAGGTCACTGGCTTGAGCAAGATTGAACAAGGGATCACTTGCTCTACTATAGTCCCCCAGCCCCACCGTCAAGGGACATATGAGAAACCAATCAATAAACAACTAAGGTGCCACAATGAAGAATTGATGCTTCTCATCTCTCTTCCTTCCTTTCTGTCTGTCCCTATCTATCCCTCTCTCTGTCTCTGTCACATATACCAAAAAATGTTAGTAAATGTTAGTGCTTTCACCTGACCAGATAGTTGCACAATGGATAGAGCATTGACCTGGGATGCTGAGGACCCAGGTTTGAAACCCCGAGGTCACTGGCTTGAGCGCAGGCTCATCTGGGTTTTGTTTGTTTGTTTGTTTGTTTTTGTATTTTTCTGAAGTTGGAAACCCGGAGGCAGTCAGACAGAATCCCGCATGCGCCCTATCGAGATCTACCTGGCGTGCCCACCAGGGGCAATGCTCTGCCCATCTGGGGCGTTGCTCTGTTGCAACCAGAGCCATTCTAGCGCTTGAGGCAGAGGCCATGGAGCCATCCTCAGCACTGGGGCCAATTTTGCTCCAATGGAGGCTCATCTGGTTTTAAGCATGGGATCATAGGCATGACCCCATGGTCGCTGGCTTGAGCCCAAAGGTTGCTGGCTTGAGCAAGGGGGTCACTGGCTCAGCTGCAACCCTCCGGTCAAGGCACATATGCGAAAGCAATCAATGAACAAGTAAGGTGTCACAACAAAGAATTGATGCTTCTCATCTCTCTCCCTTCCATTCTGTTTCTCTCTCTCTCTCTCGCTAAAAAGAGAGAGAGAGCTTTTTAGGTCTCCATATTTCCTCTCTCCTGGAAGCACAAAGAAAAGTTTCTAAGCTTGAATCTATGAGGGGAAGTTTAAAATAATAACAGTTTAAAGGAAACAGGAATCTCTTTGACTATATAATGAATTCATTTTCACTTTATCAAAGGAAGATCATACTGCAGATACTCAGTTCACCTGCAACTATCACCATGACATCTTCTATAATAATAGCTTCAAGTGTTTCGTGCAGGAAAAATCGCTAAATGGTTTTATATTTGTTGGTTTTATTTTTAATATAGTTAGACTAGAATGACCTGAACATTTTACTGTAATTTGTACTCTGGTCATTCACATCACATTTCAAAATCTCAGGTATCTCTAGAAAGAATTTTGATTTTATAACCCCAGGCTTTAAATTGTCCCATAGTTCCTTAAATGCTGATGGAGTGTTAAACTGAAGAATAATTGATGTTAATTTTGTTTGTCTTTTTTCTAGGTTCCCCTTGAAACTTTATATTTCTTGATGTATTGAGTCAATAATCATGCTTTGTGAGGCTCCTATGTACAAAGCAATGAACAGATCTATAGGTAAAACAACTCCTGTTTTCAGGAACCTAAAGTTATTAAATAAGATTATGAAAATCTCTGATACAGAGAAGAGAGTAAAAAAAAAAAAAAAGGTAAGTGAGAGGCAAAATAAATGGTTAGCAGATGTCAGGCAAATACAAGACATTCCCCTGACCTGGGGAAGGCTAAATGTATGGGAAAAAACTTTAGCTGGACTTTGAAAAAAGAGTAGAATCTGGAAATGTGGGGAGAGGAATGGGATAAAAAACAAAATTCTAGTTGGAAGTAGCAGTGAGCAAAGGCAGACAGGTATGAAAACATGGCACAGCTGAACCAAGTAGTTCAGTTAGGCTGAGCTATCAGGTATTTTCTCCCAGTTTTTTTTTGTTTTTTTTTGTATTTTTCTGAAATTGGACACAGGGAGGCAATCAGACAGACTCCTACATGCGCCCAACCGGGATCCACCCGGCATGCCCACCAGGGGGGGATGCTCTGCCCATCTGGGGCGTTGCTCTGTCGCAACCAGAGCCACTTTAGCACCTAAGGCAGAGGCCACAGAGCCATCCTCAGCGCCCGGGCCAACTTTGCTCCAATGGAGCCTTGGCTGTGGGAGGGGAAGAGAGAAACAGAGAGGAAGGAGAGGGGGAGGGGTGGAGAAGCAGATGGGTGTTTCTCCTGTGTGCCCTGACCGGGAATCGAACCCAGGACTCCTGCATGCCAGGCCGACACTCTACTACTGAGCCAACCGGCCAGGGCTTTCTCACAGTTTTTAAAAACTGAGATGTAACTTACAAACTATAAAATCCACCTTTTAAAACTGTGCAATTTACTGTTTTTTGGTATATTTATAAAGTTACACAATATCACAGTATCTAATTTTAGAATATTGTATTACCTCCCAAAAGAAACCTCGTACCCTATAGCAGTCAGTCCCCCTCACCCCCATAGGTGGCCAGCCCACCCAGTGGGCTCCCAATGGTCACAAGTGCTTGCAATTGGAGTCCCCCAGGAGAGCAGGCACCTAAATGGTGAGTGTGGAGGGGATACTGGCAGGGTACCTGCTACATCTACTACATATGGCTTCAACTTCCATCTTACAAATGTGTATCTCTAGCCTTGGTCTCTTTCCATAACCAGTTGACTATCCCACAGAAAGATCACAAATTCAACATGCCCCTCACTGAAGTCATTTTTTTTTCTTCCTATACCTATTTCCAATCTTAGTACATAGTATCACCATCTATTTAGTCATCCAAGACATTGATCAACCTAAACTTCTTTTCCCTTGTTCTCCATCAATTTCATACCATCACATTTCCCATGTTGTATGCCCTTACTTCTTTTTTCTTTTTTGTAAGTGAGAGGAGGGGAGATAGAAAGACAGACTCCCACATACGCCCCAGCCAGGATCCACCCAGCAACTCCTGTCTGAGGCCGATGCTGGAATCAACTGAGCTATCCTCAGTGCCTGGGGCCAATGCTCAAACCAGTCAGGCCACTGGCTTTGAGAGGGGAAGAGAGAGAGAAGGGGGAGAGGGAGGGGAAGAGAAGCAGATGGTCGCTTCTGATGTGTGTGCCCTTACCAGGGATCAAACCCAGACAGACGCACACAGACAATACTTTATCCACTGAGCCAAACAGGGCCTCTTAATTCCTTTCCACTATTACCATCTCAGTTCAGGCCTTTTATTAACTCTCACCTGATCTACTGAAATGAAAATCTAAGAGATTTCCCCGCCTTGAATCTTTTCTTCTTTAATCCACTCTCCACTCTGCCACTAGAATGACAATTCTAAAATGCAGAATTGATCCAATAATTCCATGAGCCTAAAATTCTTCAATTGTTAATTAAAGCCTTTCTTGTGCTAACTTTAGAGCAGTGGTCCCCAACCCCCAGGCCGCGGACCGGTACCGGTCCATGGGCCATTTGGTACCAGTCCGTAGAGAAAGAATAAATAACTTACATTATTTCCGTTTTATTTATATTTAAGTCTGAACGATGTTTTATTTTTAAAAAATGATCAGATTCCCTCTGTTACATCCGTCTAAGACTCACTCTTGACGCTTGTCTCGGTTACACGATACATTTATCCGTCCCACCCTAAAGGCCGGTCCATGAAAATATTTTCTGACATTAAACTGGTCCGTGTCCCAAAAAAGGTTGGGGACTACTGCTTTAGAGCATGGCGTGCCCCCTTCAATGTGCCCCTTCCTGCTTTCTCCTATTACTAACCTCCCTCAGGTTTTTGAACCTGGGTCCTCAGCATCCCAGGCCAATGCTCTGTCCATTGCGCCACTGCCTGGTCAGGCATGAGTCAAATATTCTTCATATTTCTCTCAGGCACACTACTTTAAACAATCATAACGTGTTTGTTTTCAGATATTTAATATTTTATTGAAAATTTAGTATGCTGCCAATTCCCTGCTCTTGTGTAGAAGCAGGGATTTTTAAAATTCATTTTATTTTATTTTTTATTTTTTAGATTTTATTTATTCATTTCTAGAGAGAGAGGAGAAAGAAAGAGAGAAGGGGGGAGGAGCAGGAAGCATCAACTCCCATATATGACTTAACCAGGCAAACCCAGGGTTTCGAACCAGCAACCTCAGTGTTCCAGGTCAACTCTTTATCCACTATGCCACCACAGGTCTATTATTCATTTTAGAAAGAAGAGAGAGAGAGAGAGAGAGAGAGAGAGTAGGAAGAATCAACTTCCATATGTGCCTTGACCAGGCAAGCCCAGAGTTTTGAACCGGCAACCTTAGCATTCCAGTTTAACGCTTTATCCAGTTCTCTGCTCTTGTAAGGATTATATTTTCAAAGTCTTTTAAAAATGTAAAGTATATGCTAAAGGTGTGTGGATGTGCATATGTATGAAATACATATGTAACTAGCTGCATAATTTAATAAAGAAAAACACATGAAAAACAAGCACACAGAGATGTGTATAATCAGGCTATTACTTAGCCGCTATGCCACATTTCCCTTATATTTTCAGTGTCTAAAAGTCCTGAATAATGATTTTTACTGTATCCTGTATATATGGTATGATCCTGAATGTCATGATTTCCTGTCTGGACTGCTGGCTTGGTTTCTGATTGGTGTTCATTTTCTGTAAGAGTAGAATGAAAAGAAGGGGACCATTTTGCCTCAGAGAGGAATGAAGGTGCATAGCTTTCCTATGGCGACTTCCTTTGCTTATGAAACTTCCTCCCAGCCCACTTTCTAAAATTACAACTTTGTTTCTTCCTACTTTGAAATATAGTTTAAGCTTAACCTGTTAGAAGGATTTTCTTGGAGAATTAACAAATACATTGTGAAAAGCAATTAATGTCTTTTGTTTTCTTACAGATCTCTGAATTCAAATTTTAGTGTTCCCTGTTGTAGATATGAGACTTACTGAGGGAGAAACACAGAAGATCAAGGTTTGGTCAGTGATAGAAGGGGATTATTCTACTAAAATTGTATGCTGAGTCAGGGCCAGATAGCTCGAGTGTTTAGAGCCTTGCCTTGAGGTGCAGAGGTTGCCAGTTTGATCCCCAGTCAGGGTGCATACAGGCGTAGAGCAATATTTCTCTCTCCACCTTTCTTTTTTAAATAATCAATAAAAAAATTTTTTAATCAAAATTGTATGCTGAGTAATTTAGCTTCTTTTTAAGGGAAATTTATGTATGCTCTTGGCCTGGTGCTGATGATGAGCTCTGTTGGAATGCTTTTTCAGACATTAAAATTGAAGGTGGATTAGTCCATTTAATTTATTATAATCTGGACATGAAGTATGTATTAACCATTGGGTTGAAAGGATTTTTTATGACCACAATCTGTACTGTCTTAGAATTACTAAAACATGTGAAATACTTCGCTAATATTTTCAGTTATATAAATAAAACAGCATAAATTCATCCTAATTTTAGGCAAAAATGAAGATATATATATATTTAGGAACATATGTGGTTTAAGGTAGAATTTGGGTTATAATATTATGGTGCAACTTTCTGTTATTAATAGCTATGTGTGGCAGAGTCAACTTGTTATTTTTTAAATGACTGTTGCTATTTTCTGTGAATTTGTGTCATTTTTTGTTTGCTTTCTTAACATTCTATTTTTGAATCCTGTGGAAGAGATTGTATAGCCTTTCTTTCTCTTTTGAGACTGCTGGGCCTAACATGAATCTTAAAAAGAAGCAATTATATACATACATACATACATATACATATATATTTTTGGTATGACTTAAAAATTACTCTTGGAACAATTGTTTTTTCATGAAAACATCAGAATGAGCTAATTAACAATCACAATTAATACTGCTTCAAGAATACAAAATTGAGAGAAAGAGTACTTTTATGCTTAAGCTCAATTATAGACTGTATAGCTTCATCAGTAGAAAAACCTCACAGTTTCATATTATTAAAACATAAATAAATAGAATATCTTGAAAAATCCATAGATGACTTCAAAACAAAAGATAGTCAAGGGCTTCAGTCTTAATTTTATATTAATTTACATGTTAGTATTTAATTAAAAAGAAAACATTCACTTTCTTCCCTTCTAATAGATATGGTGAAAGGAGAGAAAGCAATACAAAATAAGTATTCTGCTTAAAGTTTGGAAGTAAAATAATTTCAAAGGTGTCTGTTTTTACATTCAGCAAAAGCTTACCTCAGCATATTAAAAACCAGATTTTAGTAGCTCCTGAAATGTTCTCTTTTGAAACTAGAAAAACCTGTAGGTTTGAGTGAAAACACACTGGCTGCAGTTGAACTTGCTTTGCATGTCCCTGGGCAGGTTTCTTAACTTCTCTGTGCTTTAATTTTCTTATTAACAATGAGGATAGTAATAATAGCTCTCAACATACTAATTTACAGAATTAGAAGATCGTTAAAAACATATTACTGACACACCTAACATCCTTGATCCTATTTTTAACTTAGTCCCATAAAAAGTTAGCTAGTAACTTTGAATGGAAACAAGTTCTTAAGCTAACAGCTTTTTGTCTCTCACATTATTATTATTAATATATTCCATAAATTGGTGCCTTGCCACCTACATGACTTTATAAGTTGCAAAAAGGTAAAGGTTAATAAAGACAGAATTTTTTTTTTGTTGCTGTTGGTTTTTTTTTTTTTTCATTTTTCCGAAGCTGGAAACGGGGAGGCAGTCAGACAGACTCCCGCATGCGCCTGACCAGGGATCCACCCGGCACACCCACCAGGGGGGGATGCTCTGCCCATCTGGGGCGTCCGCTCTGTTGCATCCAGAGCCATCCTAGCGCCCGAGGCAGAGGCTACAGAGCCATCCTCAGCGCCCAGGCCGTCCTTGCTCCAGTGGAGCCTTGGCTGCTGGAGGGGAAGAGAGACAGAGAGGAAGGAGAGGGGAAGGGGTGGAGAAGCAGATGGGCGCCTCTCCTGTGTGCCCTGGCCGGGAATCGAACCCGGGACTCCTGCACGCCAGGCCGACGTTCTACCACTGAGCCAACCGGCCAAGGCCAATAAAGACAGAATTTTAAAAATAATAAATCAAAATGTACCTATGAATATAAATACATACATTATATGTGTATATAGTCTTCATAACAACTGACTGAAACTTCACATTATGGTCAGTTTTGGTATTGCATAGATCAGAGCTGTCTCTTCTGTGAGTTAGTTGTAAGAAGTTAAAATTTCTTCTTGGTTCTTCTCCTTTTGATCCTCATCTCTTTGAGAGAATTAAAAGTCATTTCTTTGGATCTTGAAGGCTTTTGGTTTTCAGGGCCCACAGAGAAACATTGATTTTAAAAAATCAGGACAAAGTAAAGGAGTGAAAGGAATGTTGCTTAGGGGAAGGATTCGTTTTGGGGAGAGGAGTCTGGGTTTGTGAGGAATGTTCTCCCCGACTTTCAGAGGAGACTGAACCGTTACTTCAAAGTGCCGGGGACAGAGGGGGCCAGCAAAGGAGATTTTTTTCCCCCCTAATTTTTATTGCTACCTTGACTTGACCTCTGATCTGTGGTGAAAGGAGTTGGGAAGATTTACAGGAAATTTGGATTCCTGAGATTTCTAGTGAACAGCAAAAGTCTGACTCTGTATTGCAGAAGCAAACATTTTAATTTTTCATTCTATTATTGAAAGCAGTGGTGGACAGATTTGGCAGGAATATAATGTGGGCCTCTTTATACTCTGTGGCTATTAAAAGAACAAAAGACAAGGTGTTTCAGTTTGAGGCTCCTTCAGGCAAAAAGGGAGGGGAAAGTTGGGGGCTTGGAATCTAACTGTCTGCTCCATAATATGTCTAGGGTTGGCCAACTTTACCAATCTTTGTGTTTTTTTTTACCATTATTCTCAGGGACTGACAAAATAACTACTACAGAACATGACTATTAATGTTATCATTAATCTATGATATTTTTGCTAATGTATTTCTCAGAGTGTCTGATTAATTCAGTGGTTCTCAGCCCTTCTAGAATCATCTGGGGAATTGTAAAGAAACCTGGTATGTGTCCAGGCTACATACCAGACTAATTTTATCAGAACCTGTAGGGCTGGCACCCAGTCATTATTTATTTTTTTAAATGTTTATTGTATTTTAGAGAGAGAGAGAGAGGAAGGGAGAAGAAGGGAGAGAGGGAGAGACAGGAACAGTGATCTGCTTCTGCCACCTCGGTGCTTTGGGACAATGCTCTAACCAACTGAGCTGTCCAGCCGGGGCAAACCAGTCATTATTAAAAAAACAACAACAAAACTTTCTAGATCCCTCCATTGGCTTAATGTATTATCTCTCCTAGGTAAAATACTTTTAACACAGCAGTTCTCAAATGTTTTGGTCTCATCAGTTCTTTACATTAGTAACAATTATTGAGGATCACAAAATCTTTTGTTTTTATTGATTGTGTCTATAAGTATTTATTGTATTTAAAATTAAAACAGGCATTTTACAAATATTTGATTTTGGATTTATTTAAAAATAACAAGAGCATTACATGTTAAATAACTTTTTATGAAAAAGTAACTATGTTTCTAAAACAAAGGATTTTGTGAGAAGGTAGGCTGTTTTGAACATTTAAAAAAAAAAGGAGAGAGAGAGACAGACAGGAATATCAATTTGTTTCTGTATGTGCCCTGACCAGGGATTGAACCTGCAACTTCCACACTTTGGGACGATGCTCCAACCAGCTGAGCTAGCTATCTAGCCAGGGCAACACTTAAAATATGTTAATGTCTGATTTATTAGAAAGCAATTGGATTTCTTTATGCATTCAGTCTGCTGTAGTGTTATTTTGGTTGAAGTATTTGAAGAAAAGTTGGCTTTACACTAACATGTAAGAAGGGATGTTTTAATACCCTCCAGATAATTATTGGTAATCTTCTGTTTTATTAACCAAAACATGACAAATGGTAATGTCATAAAAAAAATAGCTGCAATGTGGAATCTGAAACTATACAAATAAAAATTTTACTCTATGACATTAAAATCCATTGGTCTCTCGTTTACCTTGAATGGATCTTTTCTCTGTGATTGGGCATAAAGCATTTGGAAAATATTGGTTCACGGAGTTATGCAGATGTTCCAAATGTAGAAATGTAGGACACTTCATTATATAGTATTTTTAAATTACATTTGTTAAAATAACAGACTTTGTCAGAAAAGTTGTTATGTATCAGGAAACTGTCAAGCTTATGTAAGCAGATACAAGTTACCAAAATTCCATATTTTACTTGAAAGACCCAAGTTTTATCATTGGCAATAAATACTGTCAGTTATTATCCTTAAAGGCATAGGCACACTTTATTCATTTTCAAACAAATATCTGCCAAATACACAGGTCTGAATAGCCATAGGTTACCAATTATTCTTTTAAGCAGAATAGAATTTTATGAAAAAAAGCAGATAGTTCACCATGCATCTCAAACAACTGTAGTACTTTTCCTGGAAACAATTGTCCTCAGTGTGTAGCAGAAGTACTGTGTCTTCCAATTTGTCGTGCAGGATATTAAAGGATTCTTACTCTCAGCTGCTTCCAGTTCAGATGGAGTAACAGACTGGATTTATCATCCCATCATGAAAAAAAACAACCCAAATGATATACAAGTTTTGGAAACTGGCACAGGAGAGCAATGAAAGAAGAGGAAGAGTGACGTGATCTGGGTACTTCCCCAGATTGCTGTATTGAGAGTTTTCAGGATGCTGTGGAGTCAGGAGGAGCCCAAACAAAGCCAGGGGGTCTCCGTGAGATGAAATGACAGAGCGGAGAACATGGGAAGGTCAAGTGGCTATAATTTGCAGGACAGAAAATGGAGGAGACAGAGCAAGCTTCATGAAGAGAACACTTCAGAGATCAGTCAGTCAAGGTTTCTTCATAAATCTTCGGCTGAGGCTGGATCTGTACATGCATGTGGGGAAACTATCCAAGGCGGGGGAATAAACTACCAAAAAGAAGCAGACATAACAAGCACCAGAGCACAGACAGGGTCAGAAATATTTTGTGTTTCCACCAGTCAGAGTGGAAAAATTTCAAAATACAAGGGGCAAGAAGTAGAATTCCCAGAGAGGATTGCTTTGGTGAGGGTCAAATTACATCCCGATTACAGGCTGCTCTGCTCCAGCCTACCAATACTTAAAATTTTTTTTTTATTTTTCTGAAGTGAGAAGTGAGGAGGCAGCGAGATAGACTCCTGCATGCACTTGACTGGGATCCACCCAGCATGCCCACTAGGGGGTGATGCTCTGCCCACCTGGGGTGTTGCTCTGTTGCAACCAGAGCCATTCTAGCGCTTGAGGTGCAGGCCATGGAGCCATCCTCAACACCAGGCCAACTTTGCTCCAATGGAACCTTAGCTGTGGGAGGGGAAGAGAGACATAGAGAGAAAGGAGAGGCAGAGGGGTGAAGAAGCAGATGGGCACTTCTCCTGTGTGCCCTGGCCAGGAATCAAACCTGGGACTTCCACACGCCAGACCAATGCTCTACTGCTGAGCCAACCAGTCAGGCCCAGCCTACCAATACTTAAAAGCAAGCTTCCAAAGCATCAAACTACTTGCAACTCACTTGTGTCTAAAACGAAGATCGAGAATATTTAAGGTTATAACAAGTATGCCCAGCACCCAAAAAAGTAAAATTCACAACATCTGGTTTCTAATTTAAAAATTACCAGGCACCCCCCACACACAAGAAACATACACACAAATATACACACAAGAAAACAAACAAAAAGACAATGCAGATGATAGATAAGAATAGTATAACAGTTGTCATAATTATATTCTATGTATTCAAAAGGTAAAGGTAAGGTTGAGCATGTTAAGAAGAGACAGAAATGGGGTAAAGAAAATCTATATTAACCATCAAGCACCTTTTGTCTGGGACAAAAGGTACATTGGGTGGAATTAACAAAAGATTAGACATTGCAAAAGAAAAGATTGGTGAACTTAAAGACATAGGAATAGAAACTAGCCTGACCTGTGGTGGCGCAGTGGATTAAGTGTTGGCCTGGAATGCTGAGATCACCAGTTTGAAACCCTGGGCTTGCCTGGTCAAGACACAAATGGAAGTTGATGCTTCCTGCTCATCCCCCAACTTCTCTGTCTCTCTCTCCTCTCTAAAAAATGAATAAATAAAATCTAAAAATGAAAAAATAAAAGAAATAGAAATTAGCTGGTTTGCTCAGTGTTAGAGTGTCTGCCTGGCGTGTGGATATCCTGGGTTCAATTCCCAGATAGAACACACAGGAGAAGAGACCATCTGCTTCTCCACCCTTCCTCTCCCCCTTCTCTCTCTCTTTCCCTCCTGCAGCCATGGCTCGATTGGTTTGATCAGATTGGCTTTGGGCGCTGAGGATGGCTCTGTGGAGCCTCTGCCTCAGGTGTTAAAAATAGCTCGGTTGAGAGCATGGTTCTAGACTGGTGGATCCTGGTTGGGGTGCATGTGGGAATCTCTCTGTATTTCCCTCCTCTCACTTGGAAAAGAAGAAGAAAAAAAGATATAGAAACTAGACAAATAAAACAGAGAAAGAATACATAGAGCACTGGTGAACTATGGGAAAATTTCAAAGAACTTAATTTGTATATAATTGGAGTCCCCAAAAGAGGTGGGGGGAGATAAAATACTTGAAGAAATAATGGCTGCAATTTTTCCAAATGTGATGAAAACTTAAAACCTACTGATTTAAGAAACTCATGAACCCCTGAGCACAAGAATGTAAAGAAAATTTCACAAAGACATATCAAATTGCTTAAAAACTGTGATAAAGAAAAAAATCTTAAGACAGATAGATGGAGGCACATTACATGCAGAGGAACAAAGATTAGGATGATAGTCAGTTTCTCATTGGAAAGAAAGCAAGCAACAAGATATTAGAGCAACATGAAAAGAAAAAAAAATCTGTGAGCATAGAATTCCTACTCACAGAAAGTATCTTTCTAAAAAAGGGGGGACATAATAAAAAATTTTTTTTCTAGCATTCAGAAATCACCACCATACCTGCACTACAATAAATATTAAAGGATATCCTTTAGGCAGAAGAAAAATACTAACAGATGGACCTATACATCTACACACAAAAAGGGAGAGTATCAGAAATAATAAGTATGTAGGTAAATGAAGAAGACTTTTAAAAAAATCTTACTTTAACAACCTCTTTGAAAAATAATTATTGAATGTGAAGATAATAACAATATCTTCTAGGGTTAGTAACATATATATTTAGAAGTAAAATACTGTATCTGACAGTAGTACAAAGACTAAGAGGAAACAGAAGTAAGCTATTGTAAGGTTCTTGTACTATACATTAAGTGATATAAGAACTCTTTATTGGTGGACAGTGATATGTTATATCTGTATACTATAAATCCTAAAACAACCACTAACTATAAAATAGAGATATACCTGACAAACTAACAAAGAAGATAAAATGGAATAATTAAAAAATCAATTAACCCAAGATAAATAAGAAAAAGTGGTAACAATAATCAAAGAACAGATTGAACAAATAAAAAACAAATAGCATAGTGGTACATTTAAATTTGACCATATCAATAATTATATTACATATAAATGATCTAAACACCCCATTTAAAAGCCAGAGATTGTCCAGTTGGATAAAAAAGCAAGACCTAACTATATGCTGCCTACAAGAGACCCACTTTATGTGTATATGAGAAAACAGTTTAAAACTAAAAAGGATGGAAAAAATATACCTTGCTAATGCTAATCAAAAGAAAGTTGGAATGACTATATTAATATTAGAAAAAAAGGTAAATTTCAGAGCAAAGAACATTACCAAGTATAAGGAGGTTTATTTCATATAGTGAAAGGGTCAAATTGTCAGAAGGAAATTGCAATCCTAAACATGTATGCACTTAATAAGAAAACTTGGAAATACATTCTATAAAAATAAATAAATAGAAGAAAAATAAATATGCAAACCCACAATTATAGTAAGAGATTTTAACACCATTCTCTTAGTAATCAGTGGAACAAGTAACAAAATGCTAGTTATTAAATGGAGGATTTGAGGAACTATACCAAGAACCCTAACCAAATAGTCATTTATACAGCATTCTATCCAATAATAGAAGAATACACATTCTTCCCAAGTACAGAAGGAATATTTACCAGGATGGATCATATTCTGGGCTATAAAACAATTCTCAAAAAATGTTACAGGATTCATTCATATCAAGTCTGTTCCCTTACCGTGATAATATTAAATTTAAAATCAATAACAAAAATTTATCAGGGAAATCCTTAACTATTTGAAAATTAAAAAACACAATTCTCTTGACCGTGATGATGTTTTCATGGGTGTAAGCATGTTAAAACTCATCAGGTTGTATACTTTTAAATAGGTTCAGTTTAATGTATTTCAATTATATTTCAATAAAGCTATTAAAAAAGACAATGTATTTAAAGGTTGAAATTTAATAATAACCACAATTTTTTCTTTTTTTTTGAGAGAGAGAGAGAGAGAGAGACAGGGACACACAGACAGGAAGGGGGAGAGATGAGAAACATCAACTTGTTGTGGCACTTTAGTTGTTCATTGATTGCTTTGTCATATGTGCCTTGACTGGAGCAGGGTGGGGGGACTCCAGCTGAGCCAGTGACACCTTACTTAAGCTAGCAACCCTGTGCTCAAGCTGGTGACCTTGGGGTTTTAAACCTGGGTCCTCAGTGACCCAGGTTGACGCTCTATCCACTGCACCACTGCCTGGTCAAGCAACCACAATTTTTATTGCTTCACTAATAATACTCTTAAGTGGGACTGGCTTTTTCTCTTTTCAATTTTTTTTTCTTCTTTTTTCAAGTGAGAGGTGAGGAGACCCCGTCTGGCGCTGATGCTCTGCCTATCTGGGGCCATGCTGGTAACCAAGTTATTTTTAGCACTTGAGGCCCAGTCTCCACAGATCCATCCTCAGCACCCTCCTGGGCCTGGGCCAGTGTGCTTGAACCAATTGAGCCATTGCTGCAAGAGGAGAAAAGAAAGAGAGAGAGAGAGAGAGAGAGAGAGAGAGAGAGAGAAGGAGGGGAAGGGGTGGAGAAGCAGATGGGTTCTTCTCTTGTGTGCCCTGACTGAAAATTGAACCTGGAACATTCACACACTGGGCCGATGCTCTACCACTGAGCCAACTGGCCAGGGCCTGGCTTTTTTTTTTTTTTAATCTTTTTGTTCTCTCTGTCTGCCATGCATGGCAGTGAAGAATACAGTGACTACAAGTACAGTGGGTTTTTTTTAATGGTATAGTTTTGTGTCCTGTATTTTTTTTTTTTTTTTACAGAGACAGAGAGAGAGTCAGAGAGAGGGATAGATAGGGACAAACAGGCAGGAACGGAGAGAGATGAGAAACATCAATCATCAGTTTTTCATTGCGACACCTTAGTTGTTCATTGATAGCTTTCTCATATGTGCCTTGACCATGGGCCTTCAGCAGACTGAGTAACCCCTTGCCAGCGACCTTGGGCCCAAGCTGGTGAGCTTTTTGCTCAAACCAGATGAGCCCGAGCTCAAATTGGTGACCTCAAGGTCTCAAACCTGGGTCCTCCGCATCCCAGTCCGATGCTCTATCCACTGCGCCACTGCCTGGTCAGGCTGTGTCCTGTCTTGAGAAGGGCTAAGGTGCCAGAGTTTTCTCCACCATTGCTTTCGCAACATTGGTGCAAAGTTAATACAGTGAAAAAAAGCAAATCTTGCTTTTATTATAAAAATTGATTTGGCCTTGCAGACATCTAAAAGGGTCTTGTGGAATACCCATGGGTCCATGGATCACATGTTGAGAACTGTGTCAGTTTACAGGCAGGACTAGGTGTATGAAAATCCTGCTATGGCAACTGCATGGGGAAGATCTGTTTTAGCAGTTGGGCCTTTAATGTGCTTCAAATCACAGAATAGAATCTATACTATAATAAAGATGATAATGACTTCACTTGGGACCAGGGCTACACAAGGTTTTTTTTCCATGATGAAAAACAGGGCCTGGAATCGTTTAATTAAATATCATGATTTATCTTCTATAGAAAGAGTTTGAAGGAAGGAAAAGTTGCAGCAGTAACAAAAGAAAAATAGATATTAAAAAATAAATAATACATTTTAAAAATAGCAGATATAAGGGGTTTCTGAGAGTTTTCAGAATGAAGAAGAGAAAAGAAGAATGAGTGAAGGAAAGGGAAAGAAGAACGTTTAGTATAATATATACATAAGGCACAAGAAAAGATATGAATAAGAAAAGTAGAAATACTTAAATAGAGTTTTGTGTTGGATTCGTAGATTTACAGAAAGTTGTCAGGTAAGCCCACCCGTATGAAACACAATATACTAAACTCAGCTTCTTATGTATAAAATGTTTTAGATTTGTACGTGATACATTACACAAATGCATTACTGGTGTATACAGGAATGCGCTGCTCATATCCCCCTTCAGAGAAGGACTGGGCTCCTGCTGTTAGAGTGCTCTTGGCAGACAGCCTGTAGCTGTCAGGTCCTTTGGCTGCAGAGAGCTGCTAGCAGGAAGTCACCCCATCGAGGTGGGGGTATAAAGACCCAGCTATTCTGACTCACTGTGGCCAACTCTGACCCGCAATTTCAGTTCCAGGGCTCCTCGTGGGGTTGTGTGAGGCTGTGGAGAGGGGCCACCTCCCTGCTAACTTTGCTCTCTGCCCAGTCCTGTTCCTCCCTCTCCCTCAGGGGTTTGTCCCAAGGGCACTCCCTAATACACATCCTGAATACTAAACTCTGTCTCAGAGTCTGCTTCCTGTAGATCCCAAACTGCAACAGCATCTTATTGACTTAAATATAACCCAACTTGAAGAACCCTCAGGAATGGAAAATCATCATCAAATTATCTGTTATCATTTTAACGCAAGCATTTCCTTATTTCTTATTTTGAATTGCTTATACTTAACATGATATTATCTTTAACATTTTATTTCATGTGAATTTGCTATTTCCACCTCTCTTTTAAAAAAAGGAATCATATTGTAGAAAGATAAAAAGGTAATAGGGTAAGAAAAACAATTAGGCTGTTTGTTATCCAGACACTCAGCCAGGGGTCCCCAAACTTTTTACACAGAGGGCCAGTTCACTGTCCCTCAGACCGTTGGAGGGCCGCCACATACAGTGCTCCTCTCACTGACCACCAATGAAAGAGGTGGCCCTTCCGGAAGTGCGGTGGGGGGCCGGATAAATGGCCTCAGGGGGCTGCATGCGGCCCTTGGGCCGTAGTTTGGGGACGCCTGCTTGGTCTAAGCAACAACAGAGGAGATGTATCAGGACATGTGATAATGGTTTTGTTCCCAAACATTATACCAACAGTAAGTTCTGAAGTGGTCCAACTATCAGAAGAACTGTCCTTGAATGTAGTAATGAAGCTACTTAATTCTGTTTAAGCCTGAAGAGTCGAACTGTCATTTAAAACTCTGGGACATGAATAGAGTTGGTAATTCTGAAAATGAGGAAAGTAGGTACTTCCATCCTGTCTTCCCCTGTAGCTCCAGAGGAGGGCAGAACAGTGTCTTCCCAGCCCAGCTGTCTCTTTTTAAACTCTAACAGCCAAGTCCAAGGAAATAGAGGCTGTCAGCCTCTGGGCTGACTCCATTACCTTCAGACCTTTGCTTTCTGGGAAACAGGTCTGTTTCAGTGTCCTGCTCTGATTTTTTTTTCTGAGATCTATATGTTACTAGATGAGTCAGGATAGGTCACACCCTGATTCTCACTGTGGAAGAGAAAGAGAATGATGAAACAGTTGTCCTGACACACCATAAAGCTACAAACAAAATTGAGATCTTGTTTTATTTTTTTCTAGGATTATCTTCATGTTATGATAGTAAATTCAATTGTATCAATATTTAGCTTTTTCTTTTGGGGACATGCGTTGGAGGAGATGTCTGGCTAAAGAGCCAGTGACCATTTTAGATCTTATTTCAGGTGATTAGTACACCCACACGTCTCAGTCTAGGAGTATGACAGTCTTGCCCCTATAAGGCAAGGTGACTGTTAGTGGGAAAAAAGAGAAAAGGTATGAGGGGCTTTGTAATAAAGGGGGGGGGGGAGTCTCAGTTTCTCCATCTGTAAAACGAGATTAAATGAGGGAAGACGGGAAAGCACCCCAGGCAGTGCCCCATACAGAAGCCTCGGTAAATGTCATTCCCTGTGGGAAAAAGGAGCTGTGGGAAAACACTTCATACCCGCACCGCCTCTGATGAAACCTTGCTCCCTTTCTATTCCCAGTAATGGCACTGGGGATCATAAAAATGCTTCTTCCACGTCTCTTCCTTCCTTCCTCTCTTTCTCTCCAAGACAAGGATGTAGCCATCTCTGTTCCCCTGGATTCGGAAGCTTGTGGCTCTCTGAACAGTCCGGCTCGGGGGTTGCTCAGGACCGGGGCGAGGAGGGTGGTGGTGGGGGCGGGGGGAGAGGTGCAGCTTCAGCCTGCGCGGCGCAGTGGGCAGGCGATCCCGAGGCGATGGAGGAAGGGGGGCGGGCGCAGTCGACCCAAGGGTGGAGAAGAGGAAAGGAGAAGGACGCGCGTTCCCGGGCTCGTGACCGCCGGCGGCCCAGGGAACCCGCGCCCAGACTGCCCTGGAGAGATGGCAGGCGGCGGGGACCGTTGTGTCGTGCGCACCTTCCACCTGCTGCTGCTGGCCGCCCTGCCTCTGGCAACTCGCGGGATTAATCGAAGCGCCGCAGCCTGGACCCAAGAGAAGGTGAGGGGCTGATGTTGCGCGACTGTACCTGGGCGGCTCTTGCAGGGTGCGGGGATCTGGGGTCGGGCGAGCCTCACCTAGGCAGGGAGGGAGGCGGGGCAGAGCGGCAGTCCCCGGCCCAGGCAGCCGTGTTGCCGGGCGCCCAGAGAAGCGGGCTCTCCACGTCCTTGCCAGGGCGCCTCGCTGGCCTCGGGGACGCCACGGGGGCTGGGTGATGTCACCGGCCTCCCCTCGGCTGGGTCGGATGCGGGTACTGGTAGGCGCAGGAAATGTGTCTAGCGGGTGGCGGCCGGTAGGGACCGCGCCGCCTCTCACTGGGGACCCATGAAGACAGAGGTCCCCGCGTTCCCGGCTTCCTGGTGCGGGGCGCGCCTGGGGGTGTGCCCACGCTCCCCCAACACTACATCCCAGGACGCCCTGGAGACGTTGAATTTTCCATGTAGACTCTGGACTGAAGTATAGTTCATTTCAGATATTTAAGCGGAGCAGCTTCGAATCAACGAGTGTAACTGGAGATTTGCTTTACTTAAAAAAAAAAAATTACGTTGTCTTAAAAGAGTAAAACGCAATTGTCAGAGAGATGTATCTAGTTATAGTGGCGCATTTCATATAAGGAATTTAGAATTAAAGTGCTTTGCCAATGCCCTCTGTATGAAGTAAGTGGGTTCACAACCATTTCTCTTTCTTGTGTAACAGTTTTGAAATCATGAAATTGCTAGGAATTTGTGCAAGCGTTAATGGTATTGGAGTAAAAAGGTATGCTTTTTTTTTTTTTTTTTTTTAAAAAGATTTCTTATTTATTCATTTTAGAGAAGGGGGGAAGAGAAGGGGAGGGGCAGAGCAGGAAGCATCAACTCATAGTTGCTTCCCATATGTGCCTTGACCAGGCAAGCCCAGGGTTTCAAACTGGTGACCTCAGCATTCCAGGTGGACGCTTTATCCACTGTGCCACCACAGGTCAGGCTAAAATGGTATGCTCTTAAAGATACTGAGAAAAGCAGCAGAGTAGAGGGATGAAAACTTCGACAGTGTTGTTGAACAGATCTTTTAAATGCTTACAACATGTATTTATTCACACGTTTGCAATACCGGGCAGCCTGGAGAAGGCGCAGGCCCTGCGCTCTCTCCTCAGCCTGCTCTGCCCATATGGATATGCACAGCCCACTTCAATTCTCTGGGTTAGGCTTCATTAGCCTCACTATTCAGGGGCACACGTGACCCCAGTTATGCATGGAGACCATCAGCCACAAGGAACCTGATAGGGATACAGGAAGTCAACACAAAAATAACTTAATTATAAGGAAAGTAACTGTCAATAGGTGTAATGTCCATTGGGGAACCTTGAGGTACACACTCAAATCCTTTCCTTTGCTTCACCTTGAGAACTGTCCTGGTCAGAAATTGGGAAGAGGACACAAAGAACCAGAATGGACAGCCACACCAAATCTGTCTTTATGGTCCATCAGGAGTAAGTGAGATGGGAACAGTTTGAGAAAGCGTCCTTTAAAGCAGTGGTTTCCAACCTTTTTTGGGCCATGGACCGGTTTAATGTCAGAAAATATTTTCATGGACCGGCCTTTAGGGTGGGATGGATAAATGTATCACATGACCAAGACAAGTGTCAAGAGTGAGTTTTAGATGGATGTAACAGAGGGAATCTGGTCATTTTTTAAAAAATAAAACATTGTTCAGACTTAAATATAAATAAAACGGAAATAATGTAAGTTATTTATTCTTTCTCTGCAGACCGGTACCAAATGGCCCATGGACCAGTACCAGTCTGCGGCCCGGGGATTGGGGACTATTGCTTTAAAGCACCAGTCCCTTTTACTTTTATTTTAAGAAACTTCTAGTTGCTATTGTTTTGGAAAACTGGATGCTTTCTAGGAAAACGGTGCAAGCAAACAAACACATGACAAAATCAGCTGTGACAATTCCTGACTTCTGACCTTCCTTTTTCTGTAGGTCTTCGCAAATTTTTCCAGGTGGCCACTACTAGTTTGAGCTTGGGAAAATAATTAGTCACCACTAAAGTACATGCCTTCTTGTTCTCGATGGCATATCTATTTTAATCATGTGAGGTGTGCCCTTGGTACAGTGATCTGCCAAAAGGTTAGGCGTGGTAAAACATTGATTTTGAAATCCATTTTCTTTGCTGTGAAATAAAGGTGTGTCTCTTCCAGTGGCATCTGATAGGTATAAACAGTTCAACCCTAGTTTATGGTTTTGTCCAGGAGATTGTGATCTGGTTATTTGAAACCTGCAAGCTATTTCTCCATAGTAGCAATATTATGAACATCACAAAGCATCTGTGAGGAGGGTACATTTATCCCCAATTTTCAGATGAAAACTGAACCACGATTACACCAGTGAACTAAAGAGCCCTCCTCTCTCCTTTCCTCCTCCACTTTCTTCTTCAAGGTAGGTAAATCTTGGCTGATGGTTCAGGGAGCTGTGTTAGTGAAGGAGTGTGGGCTGGTGGGAGGAACAGCTTACCCCTCTATAGGTCACATTCACAGATAATTCCTATTAACAATTTTTTGGTGTTCTTATTTTTCTCTCTCTCTCTCTCCCTCTCTATCTCTGTATTTCTATCTCTATATCTATACATAGATATAGATATAGACATACATACCCACATATATAATAGGTTTAGTTTTTCATATAGAAAATAATACAATAAATAATACAAGAATAAAGTCTGTTTCATGTACTCACAACTGTAAACTTCCATTTGCCCCACCCTGCATATATAATATACACACACATATATACACAGACATACACATATGTATATAAATATGTGTATTTATATTTATAGAAATGATAAAATTATACCAATCTTATAAATTTTATGAGAATTGAATAAACTATTCATGTAAAGCACTTAGCACAGTGGCTGTTGTATAGTAAATGCTCAATAAAAGTTACTTGTTTATTTTTAAAATAAACACACATGAATCTTTATTTCATACTGGAGATTGTGCTGCATATGCAGTTTTATATCTTGCTGTGTTGCTTAATTGTATGACTGTTTCTTTGAGCCCATTAATTTTATTGAAAGCATCATTTGATGATTGCAAAATCATTATCATCCTATAATTTAACTATACCTTAATTGCTGAATATTAAGGTTGTTTCCAAACTTTATTGCAAACCTGGGACCTAAGGTATTTTAATGGTAGAATTTTTCTTTATTGTAACAAGGTGAAGTTCAAGTGTAGAGTTCAAGTTATACTGGGAGTGGAGGGCCAGATTCTTTGAACAGAGCAACCACATACAGAAGAGTTGGCCTCTTCCAGGAGTTCGCCTTCAGGGTCAGCTCTGGCAAGCTGTTACTGCTCTCCCCAGCAGTTCACGGTTCTCTGCTCCTGGAGCCACATGCATTCTAAAATTCCTTAGGGATCCCCTTCTCCATGGCTCTACAAGTCTTTATTCATCCGTCCACTCCTCCACCTGCCATGATTCTTGTGGAAACAGCAACAGAGGCTGCAAGGTGGGGACAGGGAGGTCAGTGGTAAGGTGGGTGTTGGTAAGGAAAAAAGACAAAACATCCCGTTTTGAGCTTCTACTACAGTAAGTAGTATGACATTGATTTTACAGATAAGCAGACTTGTCCTAGTCATAACTAGTAAGTCAGGGAGCTGGGATTTGACTTTAAATTGTTCAAAGCCTGAATTGCTTTGCTTTTAGATAGATACCTGTTTGCACTGAAAGTAGACGTAACTTTATCTTATTCAGCTCCCTACTCTTCCACAACTGCATTTGTCATGTCAGTGGCATCCCATACATAGAAGGAGTTCAGTAAACGCTGGCCGGGTTGAATTTACAGGTAGACACAGGTATTATCCTGAGTGCTGTTGGGAGATACTCACATGGGTTGGAAACTGGAATTGAATGGGTTGACCTGCTGTAACAATCTCCCTTTAATTCAATGATTTGGGACCTCAAATCCCTCTGCAAGCTGGGCCAGCTCTACAAATTATGTAATTAATACCCTCTTTGGCCTGGCACCATATGATTAGCCTAGAGGAGTTGCGTCAGGATATCTGGTTCACACTTTTTTAGCTGAAAGAGTTTTGTCACCCAAAGCAGACTTATTGTCCTTTCTGCCTGGGTGAAAAGACAAGGCCGGGGCTGTAACAGAGACTCATTCCTCTGAGAATTCCTGTGCCAATAGAAAATTGTCTGCGTTATCTTTTAACTGAATTGAACTTAGAATAGTTTGGGCTTTGCACTTGACATTGGCTCAACACTATTTTTGCCTTATTTACTCTTCTCACTCCCAGCCTACACTTTCTCTCCGGGCTTTTCCTCTTTTTCTGTCCTCTCATCTTTCCATAGATTTTTATGCTTATTGAGTTCAGAGAGTGAGTCTCCATAAAACTTGAATGGGTGCCATTTAGGTTGGAGAAGTCAAATGCTTTTCCATACAGGGCTTTAATGAATAGAACGGCTTAAGTATTATAATTAACTGAGTGTGGTTGTTTCCTATCTCTATCCTTCACTGGCTGGGAAGCTTTTCTGTGTGAGATTTCACTGGGGCATCTTTCCTCCTAGGGAGGCAGAGAGAGAAGAGGCTCTTTACTCAAGTACGTCAATTAAATGGTTGAGCCCAGGAAACTGAAAACGACTCATGTAGTCCCTGTATTCAGGAGCCTGTTTGCAGAACTTAACCTTTATTCATCCATTAAGCAGTTTTTGGGTCTTTGTCAACTATGTTTTCCTCACATTACCTGTTACAGCTAGAGATGCTGAAGAGTTATTTGTTTGTTCCTCTTTCCTTTTTTTTTTCTCCCCTGAAATCCCTTAAGAACTCTTTCAAACCTTTATAAATCACCTGTTAAAATGTAAGCTTGATTTCCTTGCGCTGTGGACATGAAGGGAAGGGCCTTGTCCACAGCCACTAGGTTGGCTCTAAAATTGTCGATCAATAGAAAATGAGTCCCTGTTCAAACAGCTTTGAAGCCATAGCTCTTGATTGTTACAATGACTTCCCTGGGCCAACCCATCTCTAAATCATCACCAAGATTGACTATCAGAAATTCAATAAGAACAAAGCCAACCAATGGTGAACCACAATACTTCCTGGCCCTTTGCAGTAAGTAGTCTACCTGTCTCTCAGCTCTTTATAATTGCTTGTGCGTTCAAATGATTGGATATTTATGATGGCAAAATGCCCATTTTACTTTATTATTATGTAAACAGTCTTAGTGAAGACAGTTTTAGCAAGATAGTCACCTGTCAATTCCTCATTTGAGTACTTCACCTAATATTTATTGGGTGCTTAATATGAGCTAGGAAGAGAGCAGACAATAAACGAGTTTTGCCCTTGTGGAGCTGACACCTTGCATAAAATCAGGCATTAAACAAGTAAAAACCCAAGGAAGTGGCCTCTAAGGTCCTACCTGAAATGAGCAGGAATTAGCCAGGCGAAGAGGAAAGGAAAAGCCTTGGAGGTAGAAGGCACTGCAGATGCAAAGGCCCCAGCAGGGCACAGGCGTGCACTGCCTTGGGGCCTAGAAGGATGCCAGGGTGACTGAAGCATGGCGAGCTGGGGCACGTGGCCCTGCCGGGGGCTTGTGAGCCAGCAGAAAGGACTGGACAAGCTCTTGTTGGCTGGGTTAAGTAATAATTAACCACGTAACTCTTCTGACTTCTTGCCTCCATTTTTGTATTTTCCTTTTTCCCATTTTCAGTGTTTTGTCTTTTAGTTTTAGCTTTCTTCTCAAAGTGCTGTTTGAGAATAAACATGGATGGACTTTGATTCTGGAGGTACCAAGGAATTTAAAGCCTGCAGTGACAAATTTATGGAGGAAATACATTGAAAAATGTATTACTAGTAAACAAACACAAACCTAAGGTGTTCAGGCACAGCATCAACATTCGGGAGTGACCTGGAAGTGAACAGATGAGGGAGGCAGGGATTGGGAATCCACGAAACTGGAATCTTTTCATGGACTGACCCGGAACTCTCCTATGACCTTGGGAAAATCAGCTGGTTTCTGTGGACCTCGATTTCCACTGACATAAGTTAAGGATGTTGGGCTAGATAATGTCCAAATGGCCTTTCCAGCTCTTACCCCTTTCGTGTTTGGTAGAAGGTAATAGAACTAAAACTTATTGAATATTTAGTATGGCAGTTTACATGTGTTAGCTTTCTTAATTACCCTAAGAAGTAGGCATTATTAACTTCATTCTACAGATGAGGAAATGGAGCTGTAATGAGGTTAAGTAGCTTCACCAGAGTTACAGCTAGGATGTGGTGGGGGGCTGAGTTGGGAGGGTTTGTTTGAGCCCACAGCCCGTGTGCTTTGCGTGATGATACCAGAGTACTGCTGAGACATATCTAAGTGTAGGTGACTGTAAGTAATTAGGCAATAAGCATTCTAATGCCACAGTTTCTCATCAGCCACGTGAAGTATTGACACGGGATGAAAATACCTATGTGATTACTTAGACATATTCAACAAACACTGGCCCTGGGAAGGACTAAAATAGATAAGGCTGTCCCAATTTCTGTTTTGCACTTCAAAGAACTAAATATCCTTATGTTACCTTCATCATTGCCCTTTGGGAAGAAATTATCTGATCAAACCACTCACTTCCCTGTGGGGAAGCATAACACATTCCATCACTGAGTGCCTGATAAGCATGTAATGAATAAATGATTCATCCCTACTAGTATCAAAAGAAAATGCAGCATGTATAAAGTAATATCCAAAATACAAATTTGAATGTTATGTTTATTTATCTGTTTGTTTCACTTAACTAATATATCAGTGTACCTAAGAATGTGAACATTAATAGATGGAGGCAGATTAAGGTGGGTTGAGGCCCCGGGCGCAGAAGAAAATGTCGGGTCCCCTTACATTAGAAAAAAGTGTCAAGTTGGGGTTTTGTGGGGCCCTTCAGAAGTCGGGGCCCAGGGTGCGTGCCTGGTGTGCCTGCCGTTAAATCTCCCTCTGTTAATAGAATATTAAAATACAGTATTTTTAATTGAGGATAAAAAATGTACCAATGAGTGGGTTATAGAATCATTAAACTCTGGCTGGAATTGTAATGATCATGTAGGTTAGAGCTGTTCAATAGAAATAAAAAAAAAATGAGAAAATTTTTTTGATATGAAATTTAGAATTTTCTAGTAGCTATATTAAAAATAATTTTAATAATATATTGTATGTATTCTGCATATCAGAAATGATCATTTCAACATGTAATCACAATAAAAATTGTTAATGAGACATTTTATGTTTATGAGAAGTTAAGGGACCTGCCCAGTGTCATACAATCTATAAATGGCAGTGAGCTGCTTTGAATCCAGTTTCTTTGACTCCAAGACAGTACTTATTCTGTAATAGCACACTGTCTTTTTCAAAAGCAATTATGCTAACAAAATATATTGTTTTGTTACCTGTAGTTTTAAAAATACTGGGTTTTCTTAAGAATAGGAGATCAATAATTGATATTTTAAAATCTTAGTTTTACAAAAACAATTATACCAAAAATCATTAAAAGTTACACAGGAAATGAGTGTCAAGTATTTATTTTCAGGTTCAAAGCATTATATTAATTTTATTTTTAAAATAAGCTGCCAAAAGAATTAGTTTAACTTTCTAGATCTAAAGGGTCAATTTTTTTTCTTCTTCTCCAAGCGAGAGGAGGGGAGATAGAAAGACAGACTCCAGCATGTGCCTCAACTGGGATCCACCTGGCAACCCCCATCTGGGGATGATGCCCTGCCCATCTGGGGCCGATGCCCTGCCCATCTGGGGCCATGCTTGCAACCAACCTATTTTTAGTGCCTGAGGTAGATGCGCCCAGGCTGATGCACTCAAACCAATTGAGCTATGGCTGTGGGAGAGGAAGAGAGAGAGAAAGAGAGAAAAGGGAAGGGTAGAAGGTTGAGAAACAGATGGTCACTTCTCCTGAGTGCCCTGACCGAGAATCGAATCGAGGACATCCACACACCAGGCCAATGCTCTGTAAGGGGTCACTTTTTAATTTGACTGGTTTAATGTGCTTTGTATAATGTAAGAACTATCCCTTCTTTTCAAAGTCAATCTTTTTCTATTGCAAATGTTTCAGGGTAAATCTTAACAGATTATGAAACAATAACCTGTTAAATAATCTTTAATCCTCAGAATTATCACCAACCAGCCATTCTGAATTCATCGTCTCTTCAGCAAGTTTCAGAAGGCACCAGTATTTCTGAAATGTGGCAAAATGACTTACGACCATTGCTGATAGAGCGATATCCAGGATCCCCTGGAAGTTATGCTGTTCGTCAGGTGAGAATGCGGCACACAGACTTAAAAGTTGTTGAATACTTTGCTTTCACATGAAAGATAAGATATCAAAAAAAAAAAAAGATAATATATTCAAAGTTTGGAGTTATGTAATATGCAGAGCTATATTTTAATCTTATTATTCACCAAAATAAGCAATCAAGAAAACCAAACAATGAATAAATGTCTGTTAATCTAAATCAATTAATGGGTGAAATCTGTGTGTGGGGTATGCCAGCAGATACGGTAGTAAGTGCTCAACTCTTGATCATTTCTGTAACAATCTTTTGGACTCTAGATCAACACTTTATCCACTGCACCAGCACAGGTCAGGCACCTCTTGGACTCTAAATACCCAGCATTAACAGCCTTAGGCAGTCCTTGCTTGACAGTTCTGTGCCAAGAGTGAGTTACTGTGGGATCAGGCCTCCATTCCCCTTAGGGCAATTGTATTCTCCCTGGAGGGAGGGAGTCATGATCAGTGATACACTACTTTCTCCAGTGCAGTGCTTCTCAGGCTTCTGACTCAGACCCATGGTGAAAAAAATATATGTGTGTATGACATTTTATAAACACAAACATGAGAATAATGACCCACTAAACTGATTCAAGACCCACTGATGTTACCACTATAGTTTGAAAGGTAGACTAAGCCATAATCTGGGCCAAATCCTGAATGTGTCTTAGTGCCTTTACCTGTGAATGGCTTTTATTTCAAACCCCATTTCAAGGGGCAGCTTTGAAAGCAATGGGAGAGACTGGCCCATCATATTCTCCTGTGAGAGTACTCTACCTGCCTAACTCCTCAGGCACCAGTGCTGTGGCACTGTGGCACCTGCGAGGCCAGCGGAACAGCTGTTGGGCCAGTTGCTGTTTTACCCAGTGTATGGCTCTGCCCCTCAAGCCTAGCCCAGAGAGCCACTGTCTGTTACTCTATTAGCATCTTGCCTTCTACCCAAATAGCTCCTGCTTCCCCTAAGGAATTAGATGGTAGAGACCAAAGACACCTTAGTTCTTTCTACCTTTTAGGCATGGTAAGTAATAATAATGATGATGGTTGCTTTCACCAAGCACTGTTTCAAGGTCAGGCACTGGATGGAGTTCTTTGCATGGATGATCTCATTCAGTCCTCACAACAGTGCTGCCATGAGAGTGCTGTGATTACTCCAGTGCTGCAGATTCAAAAAGACCTGAACTAATGTGCTCAATGTTGTACACTTACTAGTGATGTACACTTAGTAGTGATGAGCCTAGAATTTGGACCGAAATGGGACTGCTTGACTTCTCCATCCTATCTCTGGAGAGTGGGTGCTGGGGCGGCCAGCTCTGTGGTGTGTGCTCACAGATGTCACTAACTTTGGACCTTCTCATACTTGAGCTGGGAAGTGAGGCACATCCCACTCATTTTAATGATACTCCCTGGGCATCATCTCCAAAGCATCATCTTAAAAGAAGTTCAAGGCACTTACTGGGACTTTCCAAAATCCTCAGTTCCTCATGGGAAAAAAAATCTAGGTCTATAACACTCAATTCAACCTTTCTCATTTCCCCATACCACTTGCTCAGAAGGCTGTTTATACCCAGAAACAAATACACATACTCAGATCTGAGGTTCCTTGTCTGTAACCTCTAGAAGTCCGTGAACATACAACTATTATTGCTATTTTGATATTTATTTAACTTTAACAGAATATATAATACAAAGAGCACGCATAAGAACTGTTGTGATTAAAAACATTAAATTAAATATATATTCAAAAGTGTAACTGAATCTACTACAACATTTTCTATGTCATATTGCAGTAATGGAAAATGAGAAATTTATTTATATATTTTAGGGTATTTTGGGTGCACTGCTGCTGGGCTTCTTATGTGTGATCTGGCAATGTGGCAGTGACCCTAACAGGGTGTTTGTGTTAGAATCTCACTTAAGAGAATCAGTTTTGTAAGTTTTTTTTTGTTTTTGTTTTTTTTACAGAGACACAGAGAGAGTCAGAGAGAGGGATAGACAGGGGTACAGACAGACAGGAACAGAGAGAGATGAGAAGCATCAATCATCAGTTTTTCGTTGCGACACCTTAGTTGTTCATTGATTGATTTCTCATATGTGCCTTGACCGCGGGCCTTCAGCAGACCGAGTAACCCCTTGCTCGAGCCAGCGACCTTGGGTCCAAGCTGGTGAGCTTTTTGCTCAAGCCAGATGAGCCCACGCTCAAGCTGGTGACCTCGGGGTCTCGAACCTGGGTTCTCTACATCCCAGTTGGATGCTCTATCCACTGTGCCACTGCCTAGTCAGGCTGTTTTGTAAGTTTTTTGAGAAGAAAATCACCATGAGCTTTTAGAAAACTGTCCCCTAAGCTGTGAAAGATATAGGGTTCCCATTTTGAAGATATGATGAATGACACTTGAGTAATTATGAGGGAACTATATTAATGACCTTAATTTTAATTAGTACCTTTTACTCAGAACTAATTTTAAACAAGAATTATAGAAAATATATATTTTCATCTAGGCCTCTGTGAGCACTAAATTAGATTAAAAATAATTTATTTTCAGATTTGTAACTAGGCAGGACTCTGAAACCTCAAAAAATGTGAACTCAATATAAAATCAGTGAATTAACTTTTGCAGTTGTTAATGGTGTGCATTGCTGTGGGTTCCCTTTCAGAGAGTAATATGTGAACAATAATCCAAAGTCTGCATTTTTATTATCTCTGGTCAGTAAGCCTAAAGTTGCCAATTGGGTTTTTGAACATTTGTATTCAAGAAGATAATTTATTTATAAAATAAATAATTTGAAGGCACTAGATTTTGCGATTATTTCAATGATTTCTAGCTGAGATAGGAAAAATATAAATTTAAAGATCAGGATGATAAAGTCGCAGTAAGGCATAAGCTAGACACTTTGTCTAAAAGAGGCAAGCTAGAAGCCCTGGCTGGATAGCTCAGTTGCTTAGTGCATCATCCCAAAGCGCAAAGGTTGGTGGTTTGCTGGTTTGATCCTGGTTTATGGCCACCTACAGGAATAGCTTGATGTTACTGTCTCTTTCTCTTCCTCTCTCCCTTCCTCTCTTGCTGGAATCAATTAAAAAAAAAAAAGAGGCAATAGTCACCTGACCTGACGGAGGTGCAGTGGATAGAGAACACTGAACTGGGATGTGGAGGACCCAGGTTAGAAACCCTGAGGTTGCCTGCTTGAGTGCAGGCTCACCAGCTTGAGCACAGGATTGCTGGCTTGAGCGTGGCATCATAGACATGACCCCATGGTTGCTGGCTTGAGCCCAAAGGTCGCTGGCTTGAGTGTGGGATCATAGACATGATCCCATAGTTGCTGGCTTGAACCCAAAGGTCGCTGGCTTGAAGCTCAAGGTCACTGGCTTGAGCCCAAGGCTGCTGGCTTGAGCAAGGGGCTCAAGGCACATATGGGAAAGCAATCAATGAACAACTAAGGAGCTGCAACGAAGATTTGATGCTTCTCATCTCTCTTCCTGTCTGTCTGTCCTTGTCTGTCCCTCTCTCCGTCTCTCTGTCTCTGTCACACACACACACACACACACACACACACACACACGCGCGCGCGCGCGCACTCACACTCACTCAGAGGCAATAGTCATTTCAGGGTTAAGGTCCCCTATAAATGCCTAGTCCATCTGAGAAGTTGAAAGCTATGGGCTGCTTCAATGAAAGGTATGCATATCCTGGTGTAGAGCCCCCTCAGCTTGGAGCCCAAGAGACTAATTAATATGTGGCACACCCAAAAAGGAAAAGGTAAGTGAAGTTTGCAGTGGCAGGATTCAGCATCCCGACAGTGGTCTGTTTGTGGGTTTAGTGCAGCAAATACAGCAGAACCTGGTGTTTCTCAGAACCTGGAAATGAGAATTTAAGTTGAAGTAAATTAGATCCAGGATCATTCACTAATGTTAACCTAAAGTCAACCTAAAGTCTCCCCCACTTCCTCCCTTCTTTCCCCTCCCACCCCTGAAGTAGAAGTTGTTTTATTTGCCTTTATCTTTTATCTCTCTTCCTCTCTCTCTCTCCACCTTCATCTCTCTCTCTCTTCTGGTCTCCACCTCTATCTTTGTATTCTTTTCTTTCTTTCTCCACTTAGCCTCTGTCTATCTTTTTCTTCATTTCTCTCTATCTCCATCTACTCGTCTCTTTCTCTTTTTCTCTCTTCTTTATTAAAAAAATAGGTATATAATAATAAAAAATATAGCCGATGCTGGAAGTTGCACTTCAGCATGGCTGTTGGGTCCTGGCTTTTGCTGCCTGGAGTTAGGGAAGCACAGCAGCTTCGAACTCCCCTTCCCACAGCCAAGCACTCCCTGCCTGGGAGCGTGCTAGTGTCCTAAGCAGTAGTTGTGGAGCCCGCTGCACAGAATTATAGGAGCTTGCAGATAAAGTCTGAAAGCCAAATGCACCACAGCAAGAAGTGTTGCTGATGTAATTATATTATGCAACCAATTTGATTGTTTGTAAAGAAATTAGTTGCTAAGACAAATAAAAATATTTATATTGACTGAAAAAGATTGACTTAAGGAGAATTCTTTCTGAGGCATTTGCTGATGCTTTTGAGGATTTTAGTGTCAACACAGATATCAGAAATTATCATGAGCTGTTTAGTAGTTGAGAAAGGAGTTTGTGTGTGAGACTTTGGCTGAGCAAAGCTAACAGAGGCATATTTTAAAATCCCAATTCATTTTGTCAGCATGCAGGCTGCTATTGGTGCTGAAGACATTATATGGAGCAGTTCATCATCTGGATACCAGATGTTCTGGAATACATGGTTGTTGTTTTTTTTTCTTAGATGAACCCTTTTATGGACAAAAAATTTTCCTGCAAGCCTGCGGATAACTTATTTTCATATTCTGTGTAAAGTTTGTCTTAGATTCACAGTGCTTCCTCTCTACTCAGACTACTAATATTTTATATATATACTTCCAATGTCTTTATTACCTGTTGGTAATCAATCAGTGCATGCTGACAGAGATAATAAAATATCACAGAGCAACAAATATTGGGTAAGCATTAAATATTTGTTTTAAATGAAAGCATCAGTAAAAATTGATATCAGTGCTTTGACAACAGCGCCTTCTGATTAAATAAACTTTCAAAATAGAGGTGACCCTTGGGTTGCTTTTATTATAAAATATAAAGATGCTGTTGTTGTTAGGTGATTCCAGCAAAATGTAGAAAACACAATTATATGTGATAACTAAAAATATTATGTTATACTGACAACATAATAAAGACTTTGAGCATATGGAATAAATGCTGATTTTCTTATCCTAACTCCAGATGTCACAAACACCTATGCAAGGTTTTAATGATACAGAAACAGATGCACTCTATATATATGTTTTCATTGAGAATAACAATTAAAAAAAATTGAAAGCATGAAAAAGATAAGTTATTAATTATAGTCAATCCTTATTTATTGCTAGCCAACTGTGAGCAAAGCTGGATACTAAGAATTGTGGAGAATAACAAAAGAAATGAGATGTAAATGGTAATTTCAAAAAGGTTATAAACGTTTCTTTTTATAATATGGAAAGACAACTTGTCAACCTGTAATAGAAAAAGGTTAAGTACTGTATATTTCTGTGTAGATGTGCTATTTAGGCCAAGGTCCACCTCACTACAGAAAGCAAAAAGCGTGTAGCTGGAGAAGTATGTGTTTATATGGCTATTGCAGGATTGGCTGTAGAGTCACTGTCTCTCCCCCCCCCCCCCCCCCGCCCTGTTTAGTTCTCTTCCTGGAAGCTTCCTGCCACAGTTTTCCCAAGGCCCCGGCCTACGTGTCATGTCACATTAGTTAGGGCAGGAGGCCACACAAGACTTGGCAAGGCTAGAATATTTTGTATTTCCTTGGGAGAAAAAAAGGTCTCCCGTTCTTTTTCCAGTTATTATGTTATTTGTTTATCATCTCAAGGTCCATCCTCACTGATGTTAATTGTGGAATAGATTGCCGGTTATGTGGATGGCTAGTTTGCCACCTGACCTTTTTTTTTTTTTTTTTTTTTAATTCTTTAAGGCAACTTACAAAGATGCATATGTTTGAAAATAAAATAAGTGGGATCCATTGAGAAAAATGAGGCAAAGGGAAAATAAGGCAGGTAAGGGTAAATGGAACAGCGAACTTCTCACACCACGAATTCTGGATTCTTATAGAAGACCCTTCTAGTCCCTGAGGTGGAATTTCTGTTTTTTTTCTTTTAAAATTTTATTTACTAATTTTAGAGAGAGGAGAGAAAGAGAGAGAAAGGGGGTGGGAGAGCAGGAAGCATCAACTCGTAATAGTTGCTTCTCATTTGTGCTTTGACTGGACAAGCCCAGGGTTTCAAGCCAGCGACCTCTGCATTCCTGGTCAATGTTTTACCCACTGCGCCACCACAGGCCAGGCTGGAGTATCTTTCCTATCTACTACTTTCTTCTGTCATTTACCATGTTGCTCAGAAGGCTTAAGATAACCAGGAGAGAGAGGAAAATTGTTTCTTTCTTACTTTTACCAGCATGTGCAGTGGGTCTGGACCCTCCTTGAGTGCAGAAGGAAAGCTACTTGATGGTCACTATGGTTCAGAGTTGCTTATTGATTCTTAGAGTGGGCAGGACCTCACATATCCCCTGACCATCCCCTTGTTGTGAGACTCTGTTTGTATTAGCCTTAGCAGGTGAGCAGCGGTATCTTTTGTTACTGTTCATTCCATTGTGAAGAGTTTGTTGGACACATGCTATCCACTGGGGACAAAAAGAGCTACCATGTGCAGTGCTTGCCCTCAAAGAGCTTGGAGTGGAAGTTGAGACCTGTAGGTCCCTGATATAACCGGTTTCTGAAACATGCCTTCTTAGCTTCGTAGAAAAATTGAAAGTAGACTTTACTGAACTGGATCTCTATCTCCTGACAGGTAGAAATGTTCACGGCCTCAGGCATCGTATAAAAAAAAAAAACATATTGAACAAATGAATCCTGTCTGAATCTGAAATTTTGTTTCTGTTTTGATCAGCACATCATGCAGAGAATTCAGAGACTTCAAGCTGACTGGGTCTTGGAAGTAGACACCTTCTTGAGTCAGACACCCTACGGGTATCGGTCTTTCTCAAATATCATCAGCACCCTCGATCCCACTGCTAAACGACACTTGGTCCTTGCCTGTCACTACGACTCCAAGTTTTTTCCCCATTGGGACAACAGGGTGTTTGTGGGAGCCACTGATTCAGCCGTGCCATGTGCGATGATGCTGGAACTTGCTCGTGCCTTAGACACACAGCTCCTCTCCTTGAAGGTATCCATTTCCCTCTCATAGATTCCTGTGATAAAATACATTAGCATAACTCAGAGTGAATTCTAGAATCCTAGGGGGAGTGAGAAGGTCATTTTAAAATGTAGATTTTCATTTTATTTTGTATCAATTGTTTGCAAAATGGTATAAGTTTGAATGAATACTAATTGGAAGAGTACGTTATTTGAAATGTCAACCAGAGACAATAAACCTAAGATACATGACAGTGAATTTATTAATTGGCACCTGACTTCTTAGTTTTGAATACATATTAAATTAAGTGCAACACTTCTTTGTGAATAATGAAGAAAGCAGAAGGTTGCTATGGTCATATGTATGACAACTCTGCTTATTTCTTCTTGTTTATGAAGCCACTAACATCACAACCTTCTGATCTGAGAGAAAGTGGCTCTCAAAAGTGAGTAATTCAGATGTATCAAGATGAAAAGCATGCAGCAGAAATGCATTATTGTTATTATCTGTGAATCTCGGCTCAATTTTATGTAGCATAGCAGAGCTTTTGTGGTGTTTTCAGCCCCAACCACTTCTGGGACTCTCAGATGTTATTTCAGTCTCTGTGTTCTTAGGGGTATATTGGAAAAAAGTGCTAAACTAGATGAAGACATTTTGTTCAGATATCACTCATAACCAAGTAAACACAACAAAGCCAAAACAAAAAACTTGGTTCACAGGCACCGAATGCCTTTTTTCTCTCTCAGAACTTTATGAAGGGGCCAGCCTTTGGTACAATGGGGATAAAGAAGTAAAAGTGTTATCTTGTAATGAAAGTCATAGAGATATTTGGTTCTATTTTTGCTGGATATGCTGAACTTGAAGAAAGCAAGAATTGTTTATAACCTCTCAGTATCCTTTTCACTGTTTTTTTTTTTCCATTTTGTGTTGTTTTCTGAACCTTCTATGATGTCTTTGTCCCATGCTCTCCCCTGCTTTCAATGAGAACTCTTCCCCAGCTATTGGGTGAGGGAGTTCAGAAGCTGATATAACAGTTTAATTTTTCAAATTTGCATTCTATTGTAAAGACATGAAATGAATAAGTGTGACTTAAAGGCACAGGCTGTGTAGTGGCTGTGTTTTCTCTGGGGGAGCTCCTTTGCCTTCTCCATGTAGCTCAGACCTGCTTTGGTAGAAAGGGCTGAATGAATTGTTGGATAAGATCCCCATTAAAAATTACACAGACATTCTCTTAATTATCCTTAGTAAAGAGGTAAACAGTAATGTGGAATTTTTTTTTTAAAAGGCTAGTTTTGGATATAAATACAGGCAGTCCCAGGTTATGAATGAGATAGGCTCTGTAGGTTGAAAAATGTTTAAGTATTTATATGCACAGAAAGGTAAAAATAAATACTATGTTAAGACAAACATCTTTCTAAGTGACATTTAATAGGTAAATGTATCTGTTCCAACTTACATACAAATTCAATTTAAGAGCATACCTACAGAGCTTATCTTGTTTAGAACCCAGGGACTACCTGTATTAAGAATACCAGATTTGGGGCCCTGGCCGGCAGGCTCAGTAGTAGAGTGTTGGCCCAGCGTGTGGAAGTCCCAGATTTGATTCCCGGCCAGGGCACACATCAGGGGCACCCATCTGCTTCTCCACCCTTACCTCTCTCCTTTCTCTGTCTCTCTCTTCCCCTCCTGCAGCCAGGGCTCCATTGGAGCGAGGTTGGCCCAGGCGCTGAGGATGGCTCCATGGCCTCTGCCTCAGGCACTTGAATGGCTCTGGTTGCAATGGAACAATGCCCCAGATGGGCAGAGTGTTGCCCCATGGTGGGTGTGCCAGGTAGATCCCATTCAGGTGCATGCAGAAGTCTGTCTCTCTGCCTCTCTGCTTCACACTTCAGGAAAAAAAAGAATATCAGATTTGGGCCCTGGCTGATTGGTTCAGTAGTAGGGTATTGTCTGTCCTGTGGATGTCCCAGGTTTGATTGCTGGTCAGGGTACACAAGAGAAGCGACCATCTGCTTCCCTCCCTTCCCTCCCCTTTCTCTCTCTCTCTCTCTTCCCTTCCTGCAGCCATGGCTTGATTGGTTCGAGCACATCAGCTCTGGGCACTGAGGATGGCTCCATGGAGCCTCGGCCTCAGGCACTAAAAATAGCTTGCTTGTGAGCATGGCCCCAGATGGGCAGAGCATTGGCCGTAGGTGGGACTGCTGGGTGGATCCTGGTTGGAGTGCATGTGAGAGTCTGTCTGTTCATCTCCTCTCCTCTCATTTGGAAAAGGAGAAAAAAAAATGAGTGTCAGACTTATTCTTCCAGTTGTATTTTAACTTGATCTGTATGAAGTAGTTATTTTAAGTTCTTCAGCTGTCATAGATTGGGTAGGTGGTGTTGGAATGTGACCTGGAAGAGGACTGGATTATTGTTCCAACACTTTGCAGCCCTCTCCCTTCAGTAATAAGATTATAATTTTACAGTCACATCTTTTTTCTTACAGCTTTGCTGTGGCCTCCCCCGTAACAGGTTGTACTTTTATCATTTCTTGACTCAGCACTTGGTTACTTGACTTGTCTTGGCCAATGGGATACTCGTAGATGTGACAGAGGCTAGAAAGGTGCTTGTGCAATTGGGCTCGCTCCCTTGTGCCTTTGCTATCACCAGGAAAAAGACATGCTCTGGCTGGCCTGCTGGTTCCCGGAGGAGAATAAGAAACGTGTGGAGCAGAGCCAACCTTGACGACTGCAGAGTGAAGCTGAGCTCCCCAGCCAGAACCAGCCTAGATCAGTTGTCCCCTAGCTGACCTACAGACCCAGGAAGACACATGATTCTTGTTTCAAGCCACTGAGTTTAGGGTGGTTTTCACACCTTATCATGGTGGCATTAGCTGTGATAGCTTTGGGTAGAAAAAGACTGCAGATAATTCACCGACTATGTTGACACTGGTAATTATGCATTTATGGTAGTGCCATGAAGGACTGGAAGACCTTCACAGACCAAGCCACACAGATAGGGGGGAGGCAGGGGGCTGGGGAGGAGAGTGTTGATAAATACAAGGAGCACTTAGATATGTAGGTTCCCACCCCACACCTGGCAGATAAGTGACTACCCACCTGTATTCTTGTGGGAGATGACAGAATATTTTTTTCTGGAGAAATTGAACCAGGGAGGCTCTGGATATAGGGACACCAGATAGAAAGAGTGTAGTAGTGAGGTGCCTCATGGAAATCAAGATTAGGTGGAAGTCTGCACATTGGACAGTGGAGTCCCCAGCCTTTCCCCCACTTCCAACATAAGGAAACCAGCAGCCAGCTTACACCCAGCTGATAGGACACCGGAGGTTCCTGCTCTGGAGAATATGAACCGCCTCAGTGAAATCACTGACAGGGTACCAGATTGCCCTGCAGTGAAGCCAACCAGGTTTCTAATCAGCGTTATAGTACCTTCTTCTTTAATATGAATGGACACAAAGGATGACGAGACATTTGAGAACAGTCTCCAGCATGAAAGCAAGCAAGCAAAACAGAAACTACCAATTGAAAAGTGAACTCTGAGGCAAGAGGACAAGGAGCAGAAGAGAACTTGACATAGTTTTTAATATCCTTAGAGAGATAAGAGGAGAAGTTATATCTATAACGGATTAAGGAAGCCTCAGATGCAGTTTCTGGGAGCACATTCCCAATGCTGCAGTGCGGGGAGAGAGCAGGGGTTGTTGTTTGGCCCCGGGCAGGCTCAGCTGCACGAGTGCAGGCACAGCGGAGGCAGAGCTGGACTTCGGGTTATGTTTTTGCCGTGTGAGTTTGACCAAGGCAGAGAAAGGCAAGGGAGTTGGGCGTGTTTTCAAGGGAGTGATTAAAATGATCAACTGGAATTTAAGCTGAAGATGAAGTAAAGTAAGGGCATCATGGGGGTGAAGTAGTCTGAAAAAAATGAATTATTCAGTAGTTAAGGATTCCAGTGGAGTTAATGAATTGTGGGGATTCGGGGACAGCCGGACTAATCTGAAAGATGAGAGTTGTCAGACAGTGGAAGGTAGAAAAAACCCATCAGAACCCTGCTCACACTTCTAAGCGTGAAATAATCGTCTCTTGCATAATGTCTTCCTTGACACCACCCCATCCCACCCCCCAGATTCAACCTCTCAGTCTATTGAGTTCCTGGATGAGTTTTACATTGGTGATCCTTGGCACATTTTGCCATGCTAGTGTATTTCTTATATCTTCCCTACCCCAACTCAAGTGTAGGCAACTTCCGGGGGAAACGCTATACAGTAATTATCTCTTTGTGCTCCTATTGCATTCCTAGGGCAGATCTTTGAATATAGACTCACTAAAAAACAAACAAACAAACAAATAAAACTGCAGACAAATCAGGTAAGAAACAAAAAGGATTTGTTCAAGTTTTCAAGTTGGGTTCTCTGCGATGCACATTCTGATGTGGAATTTAGCATTTAGGCAATTTCTTTGGAAGTGCTCTCAGCTCAACACCTGTGGCAGAGAGAGGAGATAAGGCAGAGGGAGAAGGCAGGCTGTCCTGCAGGTACGACAGCCTCAGCCAACCTCTGAGGAGTTCTGGAGGTGTCATAGTCCTTTATAGAGTCCTCAGGATGTGCTTAGGCCAGTCACCCCAGGGTTGAGATGATCCTTAAAGGGGCAAACAGCTGAAGGCTGTCTGTGGAAAGCCCTCACGGCAGCGGGGTGATATCCTTCTGAGGAGGAACTGGGCCGTGTGTCACCGTGTCCACCATCGCAGGCCCAGAGTCCCAAAGTGCTCTGAGGAATTAGAGAAGATGTACGACTTCTATTTTCAGGGGTGGTGGGAGAAGGTGAGATGTGTGTGGGGGAAGGCGATGAGAGGTGTGATGATGCTCAGGGAGGAAGTGGTACAGAGCCAGTTTGGGCACATTGTCACTCAGTTTGTCACCCTCCCTTTCTTCGTGGCATAGCTGTCTCCTTTCCAGTTAATAAGGAAATGGACTTTTTTTTTTTTTTTTTAAATCAGCCGTTTTTGATATGTTTTCACTGTTCTTTCTACCAGAACGTTTCAGACTCCATGCCGGATCTGTCACTCCAGCTAATTTTCTTTGACGGGGAAGAGGCTTTCCTTCACTGGTCCCCTCAAGACTCTCTGTATGGGTCTCGGCACTTGGCTTCAAAGATGGCATCGACCCCACACCCGCCCGGAGCGAGAGATACCACCCAGCTGCATGGCATGGTTAGTCTGGTGGTACCCCTGGTGCCGTGGCTGCAGGCTCTGCCCCAGAGGAGGCCAGGCTGAGCCAATTACAGACCGAAATCAGCCGCGGCATCCTTGGAGCAGTGTTTATAATAGAGCATTCCTTGGCAGGCATGGGGTTTTTGAGGAATCCCAGAGTGAAAAAGAATGATTCTGGGTTAGCAGACTCATTAAAATATTGAAATATTTTTATTGCATATTTGATTGAAATATTTCCTTTTTTTCCAAAAAGATTTTACTTATTAATTTTTAGAGAGAGGAGAAAAAGCTTTTAGAGAAAGGGGGTGGGAAAGAGCGAGGAGCATCAACTCATAGTAGTTGCTTCCTGTATGTGCCTTGACCAGGCAAGCTCAGGGTTTCGAACTGGCGACTTCAGCATTCCAGATTGAATAGCTTTACTCACTGTGCCACCATAAGTCAGGCTAAACTATTTCTTGTTAAAATGATATAAAAATTCACATTGTAAATTTAAGAGATTTAATTTTATTGATTTAAATTTTCAAAAATGTAAAAAGGTTTAATTAAAAGGATGTAAACCATCAGATTGAGGAGAGATCAGATGCAGTTTGGTCCAGCAGATGCGCGTTGCCCTGGTCCTGTGTGGAGGTGGAGAGAGCACCCCTTCTTTGAGGCCTCCCTAAGGCCTGAGGAGAATGAGGAGGGGGTCTCAGAAAATGGAGTTAGAGTGAAACATGGTATGAAGATGGGAGTGAAGAATTTCCTCAGTTGTTTCAAAGTGTTATAATGACTGCAAATGTGTGTATGACATTTTCATGCATTGATTTTGATGTGGTATTTTTTTTTTTTTTTGCATTTTTCTGAAGCTGGAAACGGGGAGGCAGTCAGACTCCCACATGCGCCCGACCGGGATCCACCCGGCATGCCCACCAGAGGGTGATGCTCTGCCACTCTGGGGCGTCGCTCTGTTGCATCCAGAGCCATCCTAGAGCCTGAGGCAGAGGCCACAGAGCCATCCTCAGTGCCCGGGCCATCTTTGCTCCAATGGAGCCTTGGCTGCGGGAGGGGAAGAGAGAGACAGAGAGGAAGGAGAGGAGGAGGGGTGGAGAAGCAGATGAGCGCCTCTCCTGTGTGCCCTGGCCGGGAATCGAACCCGGGACTCCTGCATGCCAGGCCGACGCTCTACCACTGAGCCAACCGGCCAGGGCTGATGTGGTATTTTTGACAATGGGGGTGGAGACATTTTGTTGCTGCCTTAAAATCCTGCTCTTATTACCCAGTAGTAGATGCAACGCAAGACCCCATTTGCATTCCCATTCCTGAACTCACTCCCCACTCCGTCCTTCATCCTGCCCTTGCATTCTTTCCCATGTTTGGCCTTCACTAAGCCTTGAGTCCTCACTAACTCCGGCTTGTGACCTCATGCTACCCTTGAGTCTTCATTTCCCCCCAGGACTTCATGCATCCCTGACCTTCACCCTATCTGTGGCCTGAAAGCCTGTTCTGAACCTCCTCCACTCATCTCAGTCCTTTGCCCTATCAACTGACCTTCACCCTCTGCATCCACATGGCCACATTAAATGTCCTCGTGACTCTGACACATCCCCAGTTGGCATTCCCTTCATCCTGTGGGCCACTGGCTGCTCATGATGGAGCAAAAGAATATGGTAGGCACCTCATTCACACACTTGAGCCCAAGTGGCTAAAAAGGATTCAGAAGAAGAGGAGAAACCTGGTTGATCAGTAGGAAGAACAAAGTTATTTATCAGTCCAAATATAGAAACCATAGTGATGGTTAAAACCATTTTTTTTTCTCCAGAAACAAACTTAGTAGCTTATCTAAACTTGTGAATATATTCCTATTGCAAGCAAGCTTATTCTTTTCCCCAATTAATATAGGGGTGGGTAAAAGTAGGTTTATAGTTGTGAGTGACATTCTTTTGTCTTAATAAAGCTGTTGTAATAATCATAACCCGCATGTTCATATAAATAACTGTAAACCTACTTTTGCCAAGCCCTGTATATTTAATCATTATTCATGAGTTAACAGATACTATGTCTTTACAATCATAGACTGCAATTATTTATCTACCATGTGTCAGGAGCTATACTAGATGTTTACCAGGGAGTCCTCAAGCCTACTGATGTTTTATGGCTCAAACAACTTAAGGAACACTGGTTGAATTGTAGAGCTTATAACTAGAAGGGACCTTTAGAGACCACAAAGTTTGAGCTTTTGGTTTGATAGAAAAGGAAATGGAGACCCAGAGACATAAATAAGGTCCTATAGTTCCTAGTCAAGAAATTTTTTTATATGCTGCTTTGAGGAATAAATAGTTGCTAAGTGTTCTCATGTGGGTGGTTGTGTCATTACAGACAAAGAATAAAATGGAATAGCAGATCAGACAAGCTTGGACTCCCATCTAAAAACAAAGTTAAATGTATTCTGCTTAAATCTATATGAAATACTTATCCAAACATCCTCTTAATAATTTATCTTTGATGATGATATTCTTCTGGGATTCCAGACACAAAAAATCTATACTTTGCCATTTAATGGAAAGCAAGATTTGATAACTTTTCCAAATGATTAGCTTACAGTGTTATTAAACCTTTTGTTTATTTATACAGCTGCCTAGATTATTCTCAGTTATTAAAATGCCATTTGTTTTGACTGTACCCCCCCCATTGATGAGTATGAAACATGTTTTGGTGACAGTGATTAAATAATTTGTTTTCTCCCTTAGGACTTATTGGTCTTATTAGATTTAATTGGAGCTCCAAACCCAACATTTCCCAATTTTTTCCCAAACTCTGCCAGATGGTTTGACAGACTTCAAACAATTGGTAAGCACTACCGTTATTAAAGAATCAAACCGGGTTCCTTTCTACAGACAAAATACTACACTTTATAATTCAAAATTTATGATATAAGTGTATGATTTGAATCTATAACATACTGGCTCCCCTCTCCCCACTTCATGGATTAGTTTATTGTTTTCATTTATCATTTTTAGTAGGCCCACTTTATTTTCCTGCATGAAACTGCATTTTGATTAGGAAACATAAAATACTACATTTCATATTAGCATATCCTTAGAAAAGGTTTGAAAATATTTTCCCAGACTCCTTTGTGAAGCATATGGAGTATATTTCTGGAAAAACTGCACTAAGCAAAGTATGTTGGCTAACGAGGAATGTTAAGTCCTAATAACGATACCAGAAGATATCTTTTAGTTTTTCCTTCCTTTCCATCCTTTTCTTTGTCATCTTCTATTTTCTGCCTTATCCAGACCTGATTTTCCTTAAATCAAGTACAATCTCAGCCTCTTTTCCAAAAAAGTAAGAGATGGGGATGCAAGAGAAAGCTAAGATCCTTCCAGAGAAGGTTTAGTGTCAAATCATGAGAATAGATGAGGCCAGACCCAGTTAGACAAAGAAACAAAGATATCTTTGGCTCAAGAGAGGCGTGGGCCTTGGAGAAGGAAAAGGAGAATAAGTTCTTTCCTTCCATCTCTCCACTCTCCTCCTCCCCCAAGCGCAAACATCTCTCCTTTGTCTTCCCACACAACAAGCACAACAACAAAAACCAATTGACATAAAGGAGAGATGAAAATGAGATAGGTCTTTGTTACAGAATCTAGGTCAGGAGCCCCGCTTTTGAGGCAAGACCTCCAACTTAGGAATTCCTCACTAGCCTTACACGACTTCCTGGAGCAGGGCACAGTTGACTTAGTTCTCAGCAGTGGGAGAGGCACCGCCATCTCAGCTCATGCTTTTGCCATGAGTTCAGAAGTTGCCAACATGCAGATCTAGAATATTACAACAGAAACTTTACCTGAACCTCAGATACTCCTCTTTGGCAAATTTCAATTTCTAGTTTGAAAGAATTGCTATTATGGTATGATTAATATAAGCTTCTTGGACCTCTTTCTTGCAGCATGTTTTCCTAACTTTGAGGTTAGCCTCAAAAAATTAGGTTTGGCCTTTCTTCATAGATTTTGTGCATGTTTTTTTATTTCCTCTATTCCAGAATGAATTTATATCAGTGACTTGCACCTTAATGTATTTTTAACTCATTGTGCTGCTCCCTCCTAGAGGTACTTACACCTCAAACCATATCTAACTGTATAAGGAAAAAGAGCAGCCTAAGATGAAAGAATTTTAAGTGCCAATAAACAGATGGGAATATTGTTAGTGGTAAGGGCTTTCTCCATGTGCCTAAAATATTACATATGCATGCTTACCACTTGGTCTAAATTTACACTTTAAATTTAGCAATAACCTCCACCCCTGCTATCCTAATAAATTTCATTTCGTTGTCTACTACTCTTCTTGTGATCTCTTATCATCTTGTAACACAGAATTCATGTTATATGTTACCATGTAACTTAACACATAGGTTCTATGTTACAAGGTGAAGAGTGATGGAAACAGGCCAGTGTGTGTCACCTGGAGGGCTAATTCAATGGGTCTGAAGTGGGACCAGGTAATTTGCATTTCTAACAAGTTGTCAGGTGATGCTGATACCTCTGGTGAGAGACCACACTGTGAGAACCACTAATACAGGTCATAATACCAGATAACTCTTTTCCATGGAGTGGCCGCTCAATATACTTCATTCCTATTTTGTTTGAGTATTACTCTTTCAAGCCCCACACCTCCTCTTAAGGTATATTCTTCGTACAGGATCTAAAATCTAATAGTATCTACATTTATGTTTCCCCTCCCATTTTTCCCTTTGGTTTTCTCATTCTTCATCTCTCCATTGTTCTACTGAGTTTCTACCACTCAGGAGCTTCTCACCAGTGGAGCTACAGCCATATGTGACCCTTCTCAACCCAGAACTACTCCAAAATGTACACATCCAGGCTCAGCCCAAATATTTATTGTCATGTGCTCACTGCTGCATGCTTTGAAAATCATGACCACATGTGCTAAGATTTCAAACTCCATATGCATGCTGTATATCGATTATATAAAGATATTCATCTATTGTCTAATTGTCATCTGCAGAACATGAACTCCATGAACTAGGTTTGCTCAAGGATCATTCTTTGGAGAGGCGGTATTTTGAGAGTCATGGTTATGGAGGTGTGATTCAGGATGATCACATTCCATTTTTAAGAAGAGGTAATTGTGTGTGTGTGTGTGTGTTTGTGTGTGTGTGTATAAGCATCATGCAGATATGTGTGCATGCACATGTGCATTTTTAACCTACTGTATTTATTGTGTTTTATGTGCTTTTGCAACAACCTAGAAAAGTGAAGAACCATTACATTTAATTGAATAATTAAGTCATCCACCAATCATCTTATGGCTTCTATGTTTTTCATGAAAGTCACTCAAAATCTTGAGTACACCTTTATCTATATATTTTTCCCAACACCCAGAATATTTATGAAAGCTCATGTTTCATTGACTGTGCCTTCACTTTTATAGAGTTAGATTGTATTCTTACACTTGGTGTAACTCTGATGTTTTCTGGTTAATAAGGAAGCAATATCCTTGATGTCAGTGGTTGAACTTTAAATAAACCCAAGGACTCTTGCAGTAGCTTCTCAATTGGTCTCCAGCATTTGTTCTTGCTTCCTTATTCTTTAAATAAGAACGAGAGTTATCTTTCAAAAATGTAAATCAAATTATGTTGTTTCCATGCTTTAATGCTCGGGTGGCTTGCTATCATGTAGAATAAGACCAGAAGTCTTTACCATGGTCTACAAGGGCCTCCATTTTCTGACTCTGTTCTCCTTCTCCAACATCACCTCCTTCTTCTGCTTCCAATCAGTATCGTTCTGATCCAGCCACCCTGGGCTCCTTGCTGTTCCCAAGGAGGCCAAGCACATATCTACCTCAGGACGTTTACACTTGCTAAAACTGCTGCCTGGAATGCTCCTTCTCAGATTTCTGCACAGCTTGCTTTTCCTTTGTTACATGTCTTTATTTAAATGTTAGCTTCTCACAGAGACCTTCCCTGACTTTAAATATCTTTTTCTTGGCTCTGCTGTCTGCCTCTCATTCTCTATTTTCTCACCTCATTTTATTATTTATAAGCCTTATCATCTTTTTTTTTTTTTTTAGTGAGAGAGACAGAGAGAGGGACAGATAGGGACAGGCAGACATGAAGGGAGAGAGAGATGAGAAGCATCAATTCTTCATTGTGGCACCTTAGTTGTTCACTGATTGCTGTATCATATGTGTCTTGATGGGGGGGGCCTACAGCCGAGCCAGTGACTCCTTGCTCAAGCCAGTGACCTTTGGGTTCAAGCTAGCAATCTTGGGGTCATGTCTATGATCCCATGCTTAAGCCAGTGACCACTTGCTGAAGCTGGTGAGCCCACACTCAAGGCAGATGAGCCCGCACTTAAGCCGGCAACCTCAGGGTTTTAAACATGGGACCTCTGCATCCCAGACTGACAATCTATCATCCACTGTGCCACCACCTGGTCAGGCAATTTATAGGCCTTATCACTTTCTAAAATTATTTTTAACATTTGTTAACTTCTTTTTTTTACTGGAATGTAAGCTCTATATGAGCAGGGCTTTGCCTTTTTCCTGATGAAACATCAACTTCCAGAATAGGGACTAGTACATGTAGGCATAGTAGGTGCTTTCTAAATATTTACTGAATCAATTGACATTTGTTAAATGAATGAATGACTTTGGAGTACAAGGGTAAAGTATAGGGAGTACACAGAAGATGATGAATTATCAGCTGACTTTATATGGATAGTACAGAGCTCCCACTCAGACTTTTGCTTGCCAAATGATCACTTTCTAGTTTAAATATGCACTTAATTACAAGTTGGTTTTTTCTTACTAGGTGTTCCAATTTTGCATCTGATAGCATCTCCTTTCCCTGAAGTCTGGCATACCATGGATGACAATGAAGAAAATTTGGATGAAGCAACCATTGACAATCTAAACAAAATCATACAAGTCTTTGTGTTGGAATATCTGCATTTGTGATATTCTCATTTAGTGTATGGCAATTGAATCTAGTATTGAATCCAAAGTCAAAGAACTATTTAAAGTAATCTGACTCCAGACTAATGTTGTGTGGACACTTCTAACCCAGAGATTTATCCTGTTGGTAGCTTTGAATATATAATTAATAAATCTTAGAATTACATTATGTCCTAAATTTCCTGTTAGTTTTTTTTTTGTTTTTTTTGTTTTTTTTTACAGAGGCAGAGATAGACAGGGACAGACAGACAGGAACGGAGAGAGATGAGAAGCATCAATCATCAGTTTCTCTTTGCGCGTTGCGACTTCTTAGTTGTTCATTGATTGCTTTCTCACATGTGCCTTGACCGTGGGCCTTCAGCAGACCAAGTAACCCCCTGCTGGAGCCAGCGACCTTGGGTCCAAGCTGGTGAGCTCTTTGCTCATGCCAGATGAGCCCGCACTCAAGCTGGCGACCTCGGGTCTCGAACCTGGGTCCTTCCGCATCCCAGTCCGATGCTCTATCCACTGCACCACCACCTGGTCAGGCTCCTGTTAGTTTTTATCTAGAGACAAAAAAAAAGGAAATGTTAAGGAAAATGAAAAATAAATATCTTTAAAAAAATCTTTTAATAAACTGTTAAGTTCACAGAAGTTATGATAATTTTTACATAGGAAAATTATATGCTATTTAAGTTTAGTTAATTACTTTTGGCATATATATTTTTTTCATCTGATTCATGGAAGCAAAATTGTTTGGGCTGGAAACACATAGGAATTCATGGACTTTTCTTTGGTTATAGGAAGCAATTATCTATAAATACAAACTTGACCCGCTAAACAATTAGGAAATTGATCCTGCTATATAGATGAAGTTAGCTGGGGCCTCTGTTCTTCAAATGCTCCCTGGTCTGAGCAGACAGTTCATACACACTCACTGAAGTAGTGTGCTGGCTGGGTGGGCGGGGCTGGAGGCAGATCAGCTGAGTGGGGAAGCAGTGGCAGCTTTAAGTTCAATGATAAAGTCACCAGGGAAGGAATTCACTTACTAAAACATATTTTCCAAGTTAAAAAAGAAGCATAAATATAATTTTACACATATAATTAACCCTATTCAATGATGCTTAGAGTGGTTAAATCTCTCCTTCAAATCATGCAGCTGATAAGTGGCAATGGTGAGATTTGAACCCAAGCAGTCTGGCTCTAATGCTCATGCCTTGAACCACTGTAGAGTACTGCCTCTTTACATGAGAAGAACTTTGCCGACTATTCCTAATGCCAAGTGCAGAGCAACAACTGTATCTTGAAATCATTACGGGTCATTCACTCAGTCTGGGAGAGCATCCGTAAAGCACTGTAGCCATGATTCAGCCAACAGCATTAGGGTTCAGAGACAGCCCATTTGCATGCAGAATTATTTCTCTGCCGCAGCAAAGGCTGTTTTTACACCAGCATGGGTATAACAGAAAGCAACGTGAGTGCTTCCAGGGCTAAAGAATCTAAGCCACAAAGCAGGATTAAGGGAGGCTGAGTTTTCTGGATTAACTTTTGGATAAGATAAAACATTTGAAAGAGGTTTAGGGAAACACATTTTTTTTTTTAACACTAGAAAAGAAATGATTTAACTGGTGCTATTGAAAAAGAATGAAATGAAGGAATTTATAAGGAATCTAAACATTAGTTAACAGTAATATATATATATATATATATATATATATATATATATATATATATATATATATATAATTATAAGCCTAATAAGTGAGTTCCTTTCAAATGATTACTACAACAGATTTACTGTAATTTGTTGAGTTGGCATTAGTTGAATTATATTTAGAGGAGGAAGTTGGAGGATATGTTGAAATGAGATAAAGGGAAAAATAAAAACATAAGCAGCTTAATTCAATGAAGGTTTCCTTCCTTCTAAATGGCACATCCTAAAATTCTGTTCACTAAGAGTTTGCAATAAAATGAGAAAAGCAGTCATGATGTCATAAAAGGAAACCTTTTAAGGTATTAATCTTGACATTAGTCTCTAAAATATGTTCTGTATAATACACACTAGTCAGAAATATTACTTTTAAAAAAATTATAGCTGCAAAGGCAGTGCTCAATAAACATTCTGTTGTATTTGGGATTTTCCTATGTGCATTTTAGAGCGTTTCACTACCCCTAAGAGAACAATTTGCATGCTTTGTCTATTACTGTCAACTCTGCAACATGTAGGGCTATTTTTCTTTTTTCAGGAGAAATGAGTTCAAAGGAAAATATTCATAAAAGAGTATTCATAACCTTGGCATCTAAAAAAAAATCATGAGCCTGTTATTGTAGCTTGAGGGTTGTGGCTGGGAGAGAAAAGACAGAACCTTTACAATGGAGAAATGTTTCAAATGGGGAAGCAGTTGTCACCAGAACAAAGCAGCCCATGTTTCCAGCTCCAACTCCAAATCCTGAAACTCTTTACTTCATGGGCCTCCTTTCTTTCTTCAAAGAGGTACATTTGTTATGGTGCTGGAGCAAAGTCACGTGAGCACCGAACATTCACTCCATCAACCTGGCCCAGCTGGAGGTGATTACTTTGTCTTAAGGGGGAACAGACGAAACACAAGACACTTCCAGTTCTCCAACGTACAGACAGCCCATGTGAGGCTTGATCACGGTATTTTCCGCTGAAAATAAAATCTCAGTTCCTTTGCAAGCCCTAAATCTGAGGAATGGTGGCGTGGGGATAGAGGACATAAAGAGAATGTAAGGGAGACTATTCGTGGTAGCCAGAGTAATGCAAAGCAAGGCTCACATAGAACATCGGAGGCAAATACTTACATTTGCTTTTCATGAAGGTCTGGGGCTGTGCTCATGTAGCCAGCCTTCTTACCAGTTTCTGGCTTCAAAGATGAATGTATGAAAAAGCACGGTTTCACTCTGAGTTTCAGGGCCCACTTCTGCGCAGTCTGAAGTTCTAAAAGTAGTTTTGAAGTGGTTTAACTGCCTCCCCTTACTTCTCCCTTCTGTCTCTCTTTTCTGACTTCTCTGGTACCTCTCTTTCAGCCTTCAAATTGCCAAGCTGCTGCTTTGTTGCCAGGGGCAGAGGCCAGGGTGGTACAGCCACCACCATGTCTCGTGGAAGGGCTGAGGTGGAGAGGAGAGGTCGTGAGCTGGATGAGCCCGTAGTGTGGTATAGGATACCCCTCCAATCCTCCTAAACATGGAAATTGGCCCCAGGATCTTGGCACTACATCCAACAGCAATAATTTCTGGCACTTTTGGGGAGAGCTGAGATGAAAGAACCGTCTGTGTCGTGGCGGCAGCCCTCTGCCTGAATTTGGTTGGCGTGCTCACGCAATGTGAAGTCATCTGACTGTGCTCATATTTCAAAGGCAGCACATGAAATGTAGCCCACTCTCCGACATCTCCAAATTTGCCAGGGGATGGTTTAAACCATTTGTTTCAGTCTGAATACGAAGAGCACGCAATTGCCAAGTAGAGGAAAAAAAATAGTTTAAAACAAAATAAAAGATGAAAAATTCACAAAGGTTACAAAGATCATGTGAAGTAGAATTTACAACTGCTAAATTGTAAACAGCAACGAAAACTTTATTCTTTTATATTTACAGAGCACCGTTGGGTACGAGAGGTCCTTGGCATTCAAGGATTTAACATTTGTGGTTTCGGCTGACAAAAAAGGATGTGCAATAAATTATTCGCGCTGAGATTGGCATGGAGAAGTAAATGAGTGTAGCTGACTGTCAGCCATCATGTCACTGTTGTTCTGTGCTCATCCGTGCAGTTAGCACTCGGGAAATCATAAAACCTACTTGCTTGTAAAAAAATGACCCCCACCACTCTCCACACCTTCTAAGCTAATCTCTCTTGCTGGAGAGGAAATTAAAAAGAGCTAGAGAAATAATGGTGACACAGAGTAGCTTTATAAGTGATTGTACTTTTTTATTGATAGGCGAGTTAAGAATATAAAAAGATCCCTTTAAAATTTCCAGGTTTTTAAAATTGCTGCCTTAGGGGACATATTATAAGCTCTAATGCTATTCAAAAGTGTTTAGGATATTTCTCTTGGGAATGTGAAGAATCATTTTCGGTTATGCTAGAGTTATTTCCCACGAGTAATTTATCATAGTGGTTCTTTAACAGTTTACTCATCCATATAGCTGTAAACTAATGCCCTCATTTTTAAAACAAATCACAACAGAGACTAATTTATTCTCAGTTGATATTAAGACTGGACTCTAGAGAACTTGATTTTTGGTACATTACATGGCTAATTTCAGCTGGTTTATGAGGGGCCTCACAGATTTTCTAGTTGATTTGTTCTTAACTAGAAGGAGTACATCCCCTGGGGGGTGTTGGGAAGTGTGTGTGTGTGTGTGTGTGTGTGTGTGTGTCTGGTGGGCCTGGATGGTGGATTTTTGGTTGTTGTAATAACTGAAGGGTACTTCGGCAGTTTGTGGGCAGGAGCAAAGACGAATGTTCAGAACAGTTCTGCACAACAAAGAATTATCTCGCCAAATGCCATTAGAGCTTCCACTAGGAAACCCTGACTATTGCAGTTTTCAACATCTTCATTCTAAAGGTTCAGATATCAAGATCCAGAAAGGATGGGTCATGTAAGATTCTTTTGGTTACAGGTGACAGAACACCTAATTCAGATTTACCCAAATAAAAAAGAAAAAATTATTTCATGTCTCTGGTTCAGGCACAGCTGAATCCAGAACCTTATCTCTTCCTATTCCTCTGCTCTGCTCTCCTTGAGTCAGTTCCAAAGTTAGGAAAACTTTTCATTCTGGGGGCAAGGTGAATGCTAGTAGCCCCAGGCTCACATCCTCACATATCCGATTTTAGTGAAAAGAGAGTATCCATCTCCTGTCCAACAGTTCCAAAGTCCTAGGCCTGACTGCCATTGGCCCAAGTGGGGTTCCAGGTCCATTCCTGACTCAGTCTCTGGGCTGCAGAATGAAATGCACTAATTGACTTTGGCCCATGGTTCATACCTACCTTAATAGATGGGGAGGAGGGGGGTTAGCTTTACCAGACCACAGTAATAAAGGTGGGACAGGGGAATCCCAAGGAAGGTCTAGAAAACGGATGTTGTACAGACAAGAGCAACAGAAGTTCACCACAGCAAGCGAGTGAGGCGACTTATGCACAAACCTAAGGCATGGTACCACACTGCCTCTGTTTTTCTCTTACTTAGGATGTAGCATTATCACGTTCTCTTCACTCTATTGACATTCCTAAAATATAGGGTCAAAATCCCAGAAAAGGAACACAGGAGTTACAAGAGAAGATCATGCCTCAGGCTCTCAAACACCTGGATCGGAGGATTCCTAAATCCAGCTGCTCACGCTTCATTTCTTATAGTCAGATCCTGGTGTGGGAAATGAGAGTTTGTCAAAGGAAAACAAAGTTGCTTCCCCCACGCTCAGAGTTTTCTTCAGAATAATGATGTTTCTTCCCCAGACTTGCACTGCAAGTGTATAAAGCTTAGAAAACTACGTCCAAAGGAGGAGGGACATCTTTGGGTACCTAGACTTGCTAGCATTTTTTTGCCTGGCAGAAAGACAGAGATTACAGTATCTGAAAAACCAAGAAATTGAGGATACTTAGCTATTGACCAGGAAAGGTAAGTTGCTTTGCTACTGGAGGCTGGCAGTCCTGGGTGATACCTTGTCCAGACCATGCCTGAGGGCAGACAGACTGTGCCGCCGGTGAGGGCCAGGGATGGTAGGAGAAGGAAGAGTTTGCTGACACACCATGAACTTTTAGTCCAAAAGGTCTTTTCAAAATCAAAGCGCTCAGGGACACACTTGATGTTTCTTACACCACTCTTCAAAGGCCCATAAATGTCATCAAGCCCATGCATGAGGGCTAGCCAGGTCGTGTGTCTCCATCAAGATCATTATCAGACCAGAGCATGGGAGGAGTCTGAACTGGGATTGTTGCTCAGGGGCTGGGGCCAAGAAAGTGGAACCCAAGTATTTTAGAGTTGAAAGAGGCCCTTGAAATGATCACCCTCAGTTTTAGATTTTCCCCTGGGGGCAGTGCTTCAGAGAGAGTCCCTCCCCACATCCTGGTCCCTTTCCCAGGGATAGAATGTGCTCCAGCAGTTATGGAGGGTTTGTGTTTTAAGTTGTAGAACTTGTAAGAGGAAATCTCACATAAAACCTCAAAGCCAAAAAAGGAGCAGACCTGGTTGAGAGAGGCCTGGAACGCGTTGGCTAAGCCTCATTCAACCCCGCCCCATAGCCCCTCCCCACCTGCATGGGACTCCATGAGACTAAGGCTCTGCAGAGCACAGCTTGGAACTCTGATTTAATTCTCGGACTCCTTTCACTGCTTCTCAGACAAAACAACTTGGTTGATCGCTCACTCACTGGCTTCTAGGTCACTTTCTCCTGGTCCCCACCTCACCAGTCTCTCATTCTGTTTCCTTTGCTGCATCATCCTTGTTTTTCTGACTCCTAAAAGTGGCAATATTCTGGAGCTTGGTTCTTAGATCTCTCTTCCAGCTGCATCCACTGTCCAGGTATGCTCATCCAGCCCCACGCCTCTAAAATTATGTGCAGGCAATCTTCACATTTTTATCTCCAGCCCCAGCCTTTCCTGGAATCTCCACTGGAATGCTCCAAAGGCACCTCCAATGAAAACATGCAAAGCTTGACCAGGCGGTGGCACAGTGAATAGAGCGTCAAACTGGATGCAGAGGACCCAGGTTCGAAACCCCGAGGTCACGGGCTTGAGCATGGGCTCATCAGCTCGAGTGTGGGATCACTGGCTTGAACGTGAGATCATAGACATGACTCCATGGTCACTGGTTTGAGCCCAAAGGTCGCTGGCTTGAAGCCCTAGGTTGCTGGCTTAAGTCCAAGGTCACTGGCTTGAGCAAGGGGTCACTCGCTCTGTTGTAGCTTTCCTCCCACCCCATGTCAAGGCACACATGAGAAAGCAATCAATGAATAACTAAGAAGCTGCAATAATATTTCTCATTTCTCTCCCTTCCCGTCTGTCTGTTCTTATCTGTTCCTTTCTCTCTCTGTATCTTTCACACACACACAAAAAAAAGACATGAAAAGACGAACTCATGGTTCCCCACATTCTCCCACTTGTTCTTCCCACCTCTCAGTTAATGAAAAATTTGACTTTGTTGCTGACCCCTCTCTCTCAGTCATCAGCAGATCCTGTTGTACTCCTTTGTACTGTGTTCTGAATCTGTCCATTTTGGAGCACAGCTTCCACTCTGGGTCAAGTCACCATCATCCCTCACCTGGCCTCCCTGCTCCAGCCTCCTTCCTTAGTCTCCTCTCCATCCACACAGGAGCCAGAGCCATCCTGTTACATTACAGGTGACACGACTGCTTGACTAAAACCCTTCAGTGGCTTCTCATTTCACTGGAAATAGAATCCAGTGCCTTCACCATGGCTGGCTAGACCTTACGCGATCTGGTCTCTGTACCTTTCTGACCTCACCTCTGACTACGCTCTTCCCCACTTACTTCATTTTGATCACATTGGCCTCCTGACTTTTCCTAAACAAGCTGAGACTGTTTCGGAATCACAGGAAAGCCATGTAGCAGGAGATCAAAGCTCACGAGAGCCCTGAGGCTGAGGCTGGGCTGTGAGCTGTCTGTGCCTGGCCTCCTTCCCCAGGGCCAGTCAAAGGGAGACCATTCATTTCTAGCAGGTTCTGAGAAGGCTGTCCTCAGAGAAGTGGCTGACTTAGAGCAGCAAGAACATTGAGAGGGTTTAGAGCACTCCCTTGGTCTCACCTCTCTCCTTCAAAAGAAAAACATTTTTAAAGAAATGCTACGGAAGGGAGATAAGAAATGCGGGCTATGAAATAAAGTGGGATGAAGAATATTTTTCATCACTGGGTAAAATTTGGGGGTGATATGTCGACGTGGGCAAAGAGTAAAAGGCCAGAAAAAGATTGATAGGGGAGGGGTCAGAGGGAGGAAGTTGAAGCTCCTTCAGGTTTGAGTGGGACACTTGCCCTCAGATCCTCAGAACAGTCACCTGCTCTCCTTCAGTCTTCTGTGTACCGGCCAGGCCTTCGGGGTTAGGCAGTTTACTGTGAAGAAGCACTCCTTCCCCACCTTGAAAATTTGCATAGGCAGCTCTAAAGCATCAACTAAAGAGTTTCTGACTCATCCCCATGACTTCCTCCTACATCTGTCAGCAGGGGAAACTCCAGGTGGTGAGGTTCCGTTTCCTGCTTCCCAGTTCCGGACCATTTCCCACCCTGGGCGGTGGGTGGGTGGAAGCTGGGGCCGGGTCTCCATCCTCGTGGTCCACACCCTGACCCTTCTTCCTGTTTCTTTCTAACTCTGTGTTTCCATTTTGAGGTGAAAGTGATGGATAGCAGGGTTTATTAAAAACATTTTTTTTAATCAAGAGATTAAATTCTGATTACGGTGGCATCAGTGTGTAAATCAGATTGTAGAGTTGAAGCTTTGAAAATGTTTCTGTGTTTTCAAAACCACAAAAATTAATCCCTAGATATTGTTGCCTCCTTCAGGCAACTTCTGCATGTTTCCCCACAAGGAGACAAGGTAGGGCCTTTGTAGAAGCAAGAGGTGACAAGCCGCAAGTTGTAGGATGCTCTGGGTCCTCAAATTTCTCTGTCTTCTTCCTCAGATTTAGAACACCATCTTCTCTACACTGCTGAGCTTCCCCCAGTTGTGTGACACCCTGACAGTTTGCCCCAGGCAGCTGCCTTGTGCATGCTCTCATTCTGTATTTTGAAAGTATTGAGTAGGGCACCATCTGTGGGGTCTGTTTGGATTGGCAATTATCCCTTTGGACATAGGGTGTATTAAAACCGCAGACAGGCTGCCTGTCGGAGCCATTTTCCTGACGCCAGGGATACCGATCTGGCTACTACGAGACATATACAGTGATCATGGGGAGAGGGCTTGAAATGGTTGGGCATTAAGTGTAGAAGAAAAAGGTGCTCAGAGGTGTGGGATTTATTTGCATTGATTCAAGAACCGAAGAAGAAGGTGGACAATAGGAAATTCTGTGTGCCCACTGAGATTAGAAACTACCTTGCTACACTTGCCCAGTTCTCCAAGTCACTGGTGGTTCTTTTCCAGGCTCTTTTGCTGATTGCCCTTTGTCTCCAGACCGGTTAAGGCAGAAGGGCCCCGGGGCTCAGTCTTTGGCCTCCTGTCTTCTGTGTCTTACTGAGTCCATTGTTGACCTCCTCCAGTTCCAGTCTTTAAATATCACCTGCAGTCGATGACTCCAGAGCTCTCCATTGCCCTCCAGTCTCATGTATTCAACTCCTACTGAACAGCTCCACTTGGAGGTCACACTCAACATACTCCCCTGACCCTCCTGATTTCCCTACACACCTGGTCAGTCCACTGGACTGTGTTTTCATCTCAGTTGATAGTAGCTTCATTCTTCCTATAGCTCAGCCCAAAACTCTTGACCCATCTTCTTTCAAATCCCATATCCAGTTAGTCAGGGAATAGCCAGGGAGGAAGGTCTATTTTCAAAGGACAGTCAGAATCCAATCACCTTTTACCACTTGCATTGCTACCACACTGGTCCAAGCCATCATTATCCTTTGCCTTGATTAGTATAAGAGCCTCTTATATTCTTATCAAGTCTCCTTGCTTTTCTACCTTAGCCCTTACAGTCTATACCTGATGCAGCGGCAAGCGTGATCCTTTAAGAAAGTGAGTCAGAGTGTGCCACTCTTTTGCTCAAAACCCTACAGCAGTTTCTCATTTCACTCAGAGGAAATGTCAGCGTCCTTTCAGTGGCCTGCTCCATGCCCTGTGATCTGTCCCCTAACACCACTCTGACCTCATTTCTGGTCAGACCCCCTCTTTCCTCACTGCTCCAGCAACACTGGCCACCTAGCTGTTTCTGGAACATGTCAGACTGGATCTCACCTCAGGACTTCTACAGAGGCTGTCCCCTCTCCCTGGGGTACTTTTCCTCCAGATACCTTCATGGCTAATTTCTTTATCTTCTAATCTTTGCCCAAATGTAACTTTTCAATGATGTATTTCTTGACCCCCTGTTTAAAATTTTCACCTTGATCTCTCTTACTCAGTTCTACTTTTTCTTTTACTGGGGGAAACACTACCTTCATTATATGGGAGCTGGAATGAGCTAAATGGGGAAAGTTTTTGGTGGTGAATTTATATTCATACAAAGTTGGTGCGTAGCTTGACTTTTAAACTGTGATCTTTGCGTATACTACAGCCACTTCTATTATGGGCTAAGCACAGCACCAGAGAAGTGACAGTTAGTATTGGTAAATAACGGATAATTTGGTTGTTTCAGGACCACAACTCAGAAGGATGTCCCAAACCTTCTTCCTCTTTCTGCCTCTAGCCTCAGACTCTCTCACGTAGAGGTTCTGGTACCTCTGCTTCTTGCTAGTTCCTCTGTCAAGTCAGTGCCTCTGACAATGGCTTTACCGTATGGATGTGGTAATATGATTATTTCTTTTATTTTTTATTTTATTTATTCAATTTTAGAGAGGAGAGAGAGAGAGACAGAGAGGGAGAGAGAAGAGAGAGAGACAGAGAGAGAGAGAAGGGGAGAGGAGCTGGAAGCATCAACTCCCATATGTGCCTTAACCAGGCAAGCCAGGGCGACCTCAGCATTTCCAGGTCGACGCTTTATCCACTGCACCACCACAGGTCAGGCCAGTAATATGATTATTAATAGCATCCCCTTCCATGCTTAAAGATAATAAATGTGGAGGGCGTCTTCCATCTGGGACTTGGGGTGGATGGCGACCTTGTAGCCCTCCTACTGGTGACCTCTCTGCCCCATCTTGTGCTCCCTCACATTGGTTTTGGTCGTAGTGGAACCTTAATTGCGTAGAAGATCACTTCCCCAGAAGTTCAATATTTCACTCAGTTCTGACTATGTAATTTGACCGTTGAATATTAGGGTGGATCCAGAAGTTTCTGGTTACCGGAAATGGGGAAGTAGAGCCCACAGAGGACAGAAACCCCAGCCCACCACTTAGGCTTGAGTGACCAGGAACCACACTGGCTTGTTGACCATGCAGATCTTAGTGTCCTGTGAAGTGATGTTTGTGGGTTTTTTTGTTGGTTAGATGAGCAAGTCATGTCCCCTCTTTTGGCCTTTGTGTCCTCATTTGCAAATAACAGGAATTCAACCTAATGACCTGTTGGGTCCCCTTCAAGTGCTAAGATTCTATGCAGTTCTACAGCATTGTGTTGAAGAGTGTGGCTTTTGGAGGTTGAGTTCAAATTCTGGCTCTGCAATGTAAAAGGTGTTCAATTTTGAGCAGGTTATAAACTCAGTGTTCTTATGGGTAAAATGGGGATTATACTCACTCATAGGCTTTTTATGATGATTAAATGAAATAATATGTAATAAAGCACCTTGTGAAGTGAAGTCTGGCACAAAATCACTCCACGAAGGATGTTGGCTGCCGTGACCTTACATGCAATTTGCATAAGATTGCTTTCAAAACATATTATCTCACAAAAAACTCACAACTGTGGGGGTCAGCTGGGTGGCTATTGTCATCTTTATTTTATCAATGAGAAGCATGAAGGTCAGAGAAGTCAGGTGATTTCACAGGGCTGGTGTGTGAAAACACCTAGGTCTTTGCCCGATTGGTGGAGGGAGCAAGGGGGTGGGGAAAGCAGTCAGGCATTCGCTGAGGACATATAATTGTACTGGTCTACCCAGCAAGGCAGATCTTGAATCACAGTCATTGACTTAAGACAATTCTCTAGATAATACAAAAGGGGAGACAGGGAGAACAAAAACACTTTCTACTTCTTAGATAATGAAATAGCCTTTTGTAAAAATAAATTTGACACATTACTATTTGTAAATTTAAGGTGTGTGGCATGTTACTTTGATGTATTTAATAAATTGTAATATGATTTTCATTGAAGCAATATTTATCACAGTCATTGTTGCTTCAATATTTGATATTACTGGCCATTTTTATTATACCGCGCATTAGATCTCTACGTGTAGCATCATTCTTTTGTTCTGTTGTCCCACAGCTGTGGTGCTGCAGGAGCAGGTGGTCCTCATGTCGTCATGGGCATCACACTGTTTCTCATCAGCCTCTCTGATCCGAGTCTCAACTATTCACCCCTGAGCATCACCACTACTGCCCGTCGGTATCTGTCCTGGGGCTCCTTAAAAGGGCACTGAGATTTAAAAAAAATTTTAAAAAGAGAATATATCTTAAATGTGCTCACCACACAAACACACAAATTGTAAGTATATGAGGTGATGGAAGTGTTTGCTAAACTTGTGCTAATCATTTTGAAATATATGTGTGTGAAAAATTACCAAGTTGAATACAACGGTACACAGTGTTATATGTCAATCATATCTCAATAAAGCTAGATAAAATAAAAAATAATTTTTATTCCTTTGTTTTCTATTCACTATGGTAATACATGTGTACTGCAGAAAAGTTGAAAAATACAAAAACATACCCTTCTCCCCAATAATCTCAGAAATGATCACTATGAACATTTTCTACATTTTATTACAGATTTCTTTCTATGGCATAGGCATACATTAATTTTACATAATCACTATCCTTTGTTTTGTTTTATAAACTTGTTTTATACTTAAAATATTTACATGAGCTATTTCTTCATGTTATTAAAATGATTTGAAAACATAGCTTTGACTGGATCGTCCATTATATGCATGTACCAAAATTTAACCCATTTTCCACTGTGGGACACTAAGTTTTTCCAACATTTTACTTTTGTAAACATATCTGATGAAATCTTTTGCATTTAAACCTTTGCTCACATTTCTGATACTTCCTCGATAACGTTTCAGTGTGAGAGCCAAGGAAGAAGAGCAAGGATTAATCCATTGCAGGGGCCTCTTGTGGCCAGTAGGTGTCACCTTTGCCTCACGATTTCTCCTCTTGCCTATTTTCCTCAGGATGGTGTTTGAAAGCTGGTAACAGAATAAATGTGAGTCAATGGAGTTCAACTCCCAATATTAAAGTCTCCCACAAGGGACACCTATCCACAGTGCCTGAGGGCTGCAGGTCTGGTGGTTTTGCTTTTTCTGTTGGGTTTATTTTATCCAACCCAGCAGCATGTTTACTGCTGACCTGATTCTGAGAAAAAAGGGTTCAATCTGGCGCTCTGGCAAAACTCCATTCTTTCAGACTCTCTAGAAAAAACACACAAAAGTGTGAAAAAAACACTCCTGCTGATTTACTTATTTCACTCCGTATAATGTTATCAAGGTCCATCCATGTTATTGTAAACTAAGAACTATATGATTCCATACATAGGTGGGACATAAAAATGAGACTCAGAGACATGGACAAGAATGTGATGGTGGTGGTGGGGGATTGGAAGGAGAGGGAGGGGGTGAGGGGAGGGGAGGGACACAAAGAAAACCAGATAGAAGGTGATGGAGGACAATTTGGCTTTGAGTGAGGGGTATGCAACATAATCAAATGTCAAAATAATCTGGAGATGTTTTCTCTGAACATATGCGCCCTGATTTATCAATGTCGCCCCATTAAAATTAATTTAAAAAACCAAACCAAAACAAAACAAAAAAACCCCTACTGCTTATTATTGAATGCTTTCTCAAAGCGTGGAGCAATTCAAAATTCATAACACTTTAAAAAGAGAAGTATTATTACCAACACCCTTTTCCAGATAAGGAAACTGAGGCTCAGACTTGGCCACAGCTAGCTCATGGCCTAAGGGAGCGTTTCAAACCCAGGTACACTTATATCTGAAGCCTGTGATTTTAACAATGTTCCTATGCTTGTAAAAAATATAGATTCTGAGGCTCCACCCCAGGCTTATTGGACCAGAATGCCCTGGCAGAGAGCCCTAGAATTTGCATTTAAATGACCTTCTTAGAAGATTTGTATGTGCACTAAAGGGAAATGCTGATTCCATCTGTTCTGTGACCAACAGAACCAGCTAGAGGTCATGACCAGAGAGGCTGGGTTGACTTTGGGTAGCCTGAGCCTTGAGTCACTTGTCTGGCCCCTGCTTTATGTCAGCAGTGACGGCCTTGAAATACAGTTCTCCAGAGTGAGCTTGTCAGAGAGCACATGATATATTTTGAAAATGAGAGCTTTGTTGCCTGGGCAACCAACTCTCTTTTCTTTTGCTAAAAAAAGATTCTAAAGTGAATAGTAAATAAGTTTGTAATGGTAAAGAGGAGAGACCCAGCACTTACCCCAAATATAGATGTTTAGGAAATGACAGGAAAAAATGATTTGATCAAAAAACCGGGAGGAAAAAAAGTTCTTTTAAACACAGATAAGTGTCATTTTTCTAGCCATTTAAGAACAGTTTTATGGAGGTATATTTACATACATACCAGAAAGCTCACCCATTGTCAATGTGCAGTCCGATAACTTTTAGTAAATTTATTGAGTTGTGCAGCCAGAACCACATTGCAGTTTTGGAACTTTTCGTCACACCCCTTGCCTTTCTGCAGGTACTCACCACTCGCTGCCTCAGGCAACCACTGACCTGCTCTCTGTCTCCCTTGATTTTCCATTTTTGATATGAATGGGATCATAATATATGTAGTCTATAGACCTTGGCTTCTTTTTTTTTTTTTTTTTTTTTTTTATATTTTATTTTATTTATTTTTAATGGGGTGACATCAGTAAATCAAGATACATATATTCAAAGACAACATGTCCAGGTTATCTTAAAGTTCAATTATGTTGCATACCGATCACCCAAAGTCAGATTGACCTGTCACCCTCTATCTAGTTCTCTCTGTGCCCCTCCCCCTCCCCCTTCCCTCTCCCTCTCCTCCCTCCCCCCCGTAACCACCACACTCTTATCAATGTCTCTTGGTTTCACTTTTATGTCCCATCTATGTATGGAAAAATGCAGTTCCTGGTTTTTTCTGATTTACTTATTTCACTCCGTATAATGTTGTCAAGGTCCCACCATTTTGCTATAAATGATCCGATGTCATCATTTCTTATGGCTGAGTAGTATTCCATGGTGTATATGTGCCACATCTTCTTTATCCAGTCATCTATTGATGGGCTTTTTGGTTGTTTCCATGTCCTGGCCACTGTGAACAATGCTGCAATGAACATGGGGCTGCATGTGTCTTTACAATAGACCTTGGCTTCTTTACTTGGCATAATGTTTTTGAGGTTTATCTAGGCTGTAGTGTGTAGATTTATGTAGATAAAATTGATATATAATATTGTGTAAATTTAAGGTGTACAATGTGGTTTGATACTATATTGTAAAATGTTTACCGTGGCCCTGGCCGGTTGGCTCAGTGGTAGAGCGTCGGCCTGGCGTGTGGAAGTTCTGGGTTCGATTCCCGGCCAGGGCACACAGGAGAGGCGCCCATCTGCTTCTCCACCCCTCCCCCTCCCCTTCCTCTCTGTCTCTCTCTTCCCCTCCCGCAGCCGAGGCTCCATTGGAGCAAAAGATGGCCCGGGCGCTGGGGATGACTCCTTGGCCTCTGCCTCAGGTGCTAGAGTGGCTCTGGTCTCGACAGAGCGACGCTCCTGAGGGGCATAGCATCGCCCCCTGGTGGGTGGATCCCGGTTGGGCGTATGAGGGAGTGTCTGACTGCCTCCCGTTTCCAGCTTCAGAAAAAAAAAAAAAAAAAAAAAAAGTTTACCGCAGTAAGATTAGTTAACACCTTAAAGCTCCTAGAAGAAAACATAAGCAGTCAGCTCCTTCACATTGGTCTTGCAGTGTTTAAAAAATTTTTTTTTTTTAAGATTTGACACCTAAAGCAAAGGCAACAAAAGCAAAAAATCAACAGGCGGGTGTCATCAAACTAAAAAGCTCTGTACAGCAAAGGAAACCATGAACAAATGAAAAGGCAACATACAGAATTGGAGGAGATATTTACAAATCATCTATGTAAAGTAGGTTAATATGCAAAATATATAAAAAGAACTCGTACAACTCAAAAGCAAACCCGCCCCCCCCAATCAATCCAATTAAAAAATGGACAGAGGAAGTAAATAGAGATTTCCCCAAGGAAGACATACACGTGGACAGCAGGTACCTAGTAGGTGCTCAGCATCACTAATCATCAGGGAAATACAAATGAAAACCACAGTGAGATACCACCTCACTCCTATTAGAATGGATATGATAAAAAAAAAAGACAGGAAATAACAGGTGTTGATGAAGATGTGCAGAAAAGAGAAGCCTTGCGCACTGTCAGTGGGAATGATAAATTGGTGCAGCCACTATGGAAAACAGTATGAAGATGCCTCAGAAAATTAAAAATAGAGCTACCATATGACCCTGCAAGTCCACTTCTGGCATTTATTCAAAGTAAATGAAAACAGTAGTTTGAAAAGAGATATATACATATATATATATATCTCCACCTCCATGTTCATTGTAGCATTATTTACAATAGCCAAGATGTGGAAACAACTCAAGTGTTCTCCAATAGCTGCTGTATCAGTTTCCTTTGGTTGCTGTAAAAAGCAGCACTAGCAGAATGGCTTAAAATAATAGGAATCCATTCTCTTAAAGTTCTAGAGGCTGGAAATCTGAAATAAAGATTCTGGTAGACTCATCCTCCCCCCGAAGCTTCCAGGGAGATCCTTCATTGCTTCCACAGCTTTTGGTCGTCTCAGGTGTCCCTTGGCTTGTGGCAGCATCATTCCAATTTCTACTTCCATCATTATCTTCCCTCTGTGTCTCTCTTCAAATTTCAGTCTTCTGTATAAAAACACCAGTCATATTGGATCATGGACCCTCTTTACTCCAGTCTGACCTCACCTTAACTAATAAAAAGAAAACAAGAAAGAGCTCAAACAACCTAATTTTACTCCCCCCCAAACTAGAAAAATAAGAACAAACTAACCCTGAAGTTACTAAAAAGAAGAAAATGTAATTTTAAAATAAATTCTCTGAATTCAGAAGTATAAAACTTTTAGATGAAATTATACTAGTAAAAGTATTGTTGAAACAACTCAATGGGTCTGGGGTATAGGAGTACTCGGTACAGGGGGTGAGGAGTTCAACATATCTTTTTGGGCAAATACATTCAACTCATAGTAGCTACTGAGTGTCCTGGAGTTTCTTGGGGAGAGAGAAGGAGAGATTATGCAGTGGTTCTGTATTTCCAAGCTGTGGGTGGGCGGTGGAGTATAAAGCATGAGAATGGAGTGGGGTTGACATTGTAAGTCAGGACATAAACTTGAAGACCTGGAAAAATACTATGCGGAATTAAGAGAGAGAGAATTTGCCCTCATCTGATACTTGTCCTTGTGTTAATATTAAATTGGATGTTTTTGTTAATGAAACTTTTACAGTCCCGGAAATTTTGTGTGCAGGTGGGTGTGTGGGGGCAGCTGTTCACTGGTGCCCCCTCTGCAGCCACACTGGCTCCTCACGGCTGCTGCCCAGTCTGCTTGATGTAGGCTCCATGCTAATTGCTGCTGTTTCCATTGTTAAATCTTTTAAATACCCCCCTTGGGAATGGCTACTTAAATAAATCATTGCTCTAAGTACTGAGGAAGAGGAGTCAGCATAGGCAAATTTTTGAAAAACTTGATGGTCAAAGGAAGGGTATAGTAGCTTGATGGGAGAGCAAAGTTAATTTAATTTATTTGAAAATTTTATATTTTAGTTTTAAAATTGTGTGATTTGATTGTATTTAATTGCCCAACAGGAAGGCTTGAGGCCATGTTGTGTGTAGGAAATTCTAGGGTCAAGCACATCTGTGCCAGGTTAACACTGGAAGGGAGCTAAGTGTCCCTATATGGGACATCACTTTACTCCAGGCCTGACGTTTCTTAGCGTGTCCTCGTGGTTCTTAGTCATTATAGCTGAGATGAGTGCCTAACTCACAATGCTTTCCTAGTTTGGCATCCGTTCTGGCCATCTGGTAGGCAAGGACACGGCTGTTTCTCCTCATGGGTTCTATTGCACACTACCATCGCCAGAGGCGAGCAACTTGGGAGAGGTCAGGCCATGCTTGATTTCATTTTCTTTCTTTCTGTCCTTTAGTGGCCAACTGACCTAGTTTCAGTTGGGAGTAAAGACCTATTGACTTGTTTCAACAATATTTTTACTAGTATAATTTCATCTGAGAGCTTTATACTTTCACATTAATAGAATTTATTTTAAAATTACATTTACTTCTTTTTAGTAACTTCAGGCTTAGCTTAGTTTGTTCTTATTTTTCTAGTTCTTTGGGGAGTAAAATTAAGTTGTTTGAGAGCTTTCTTATTTTCTTTTTCTTTTTCTTTATTTATTTAGGTGAGAGGAGAGGAGATAGTGAGGCAGACTCTCACATGGGCCCCCACTGAGATCTACCCAGCAACCCTGTCTGAGGCTGATGCTTGAGTACCAAACTATTTTTAATGTCTGAGGCTGATGTGCTCCAATGGAGGTATTCTCAGTGCCTGAGGTCACGCTTGAACCAATGGAGCCACTGACGGTAGAAGGGGATCAGGGAGAGAAGGGGAGAGAGAGGAGGAGAGAAACAGATGGTTGTTTCTCCTGTTTGCCCTGACCTGGAATTGAACTGGGACATCCATACTCCAGGCTGATGTTCTATCCACTGAGCCGCCAGCCAGGGCCTTTCCTGTTTTCTCTAAAAAAATTTTTTTCTGTTGCTTGACAGAGAGAGAGGAATAGAGAAGCATCAACTCACTGTTCCATATAGTTGTGTACTCATAGATTACTTCTCATATGTGCTCTGACTGGGGATTGAACCATGACATCGGTGTGCCCAGATGATGCTTTAACAAACTATAGAAATGATCCCTGAAAGTATAGTCTTCAGATGATGCTTTATCCACTGAGCCACCTGACCAGGGCCTCATTTTTTCTTAATGTAGGCATTTATTGCTATAAGCTTCTATCTTAAAGGGGCCAACAACACACAATGGAGAAAAGAAAGCCTCTTCAACAAATGGTGCTGGGAAAACTGGAAAGCCACATGCAAAAGAATGAAACTCGACTACAGCTTGTCCCCTTATACGAAATTAATTCAAAATGGATCAAAGACCTAAATATAAGACCTGAAACAATAAAGTACATAGAAGAAGACATAGGTACTAAACTCATGGACCTGGGTTTTAAAGAGCATTTTATGAATTTGACTCCAAAGGCAAGAGAAGTGAAGGCAAAGATAAATGAATGGGACTACATCAGACTAAAAAGATTTTGCTCAGCAAGAGAAACTGACAACAAAATAAACAGACAGTCAACTAAATGGGAAATGATATTTTCAAACAACAGCTCAGATAAGGGCCTAATATCCAAAATATACAAAGAACTCATAAAACTCAACAACAAACAAACAATCCAATAAAAAATGGGAAGAGGACATGAACAGACACTTCTCCCAGGAAGAAATACAGATGGCCAACAGATAAATGAAGAGATGCTCATCTTCATTAGTTATTAGAGAAATGCAAATCAAAACTACAATGCGATACCACCTCACACCTGTTAGATTAGCTATTATCAACAAGACAGGTAATAGCAAATGCTGGAGAGGCTGTGGAGAAAAAGGAACCCTCATTCACTGTTGGTGGGACTATAAAGTAGTGCAACCATTATGGAAGAAAGTATGGTGGTTCCTCAAAAAACTGAAAATAGAATTACCTTATGACCCAGCAATCCCTCTACTGGATATATACCCCCAAAACTCAGAAACATTGATACGTAAAGACACATGTAGCCCCATGTTCATTGCAGCATTGTTCACAGTGGCCAAAACATGGAAACAACCAAAAAGCCCTCCAATAGAAGACTGGATAAAGAAGATGTGGCACATATACACTATGGAATACTACTCAGCCATAAGAAATGATGACATCGGATCATTTACAACAAAATGGTGGAATCTTGATAACATTATACAGAGTGAAATTAGTAAATCAGAAAAAACCAAGAACTACATGATTCCATACATTGGTGGGACATAAAAACGAGACTAAGAGACATGGACAAGAGTGTGGTGGCGACCGGGGGATGGGGGGAGGGGGGGTGCGGGAGGGAGGGAGGAGAGGGGGAGGGGCAGGGGGAGGGGCACAAAGAAAACTAGATAAAAGGTGACAGAAGACAATCTGACTTTGGGTGATGGGTATGCAACATAAGTGAATGACAAGATAATCTGGACATGTTTTCTTTGAATATATGTACCCTGATTTATTGATGTCACCCCATTAACATTAATAAAAATTTATAAAAAAAATAAGCTTCTATCTTTGCAGCTTTTATTGCATCCCATAAATCAACATTTTTAGAATTTTCACTTGAATTGAGATATTATTTGACTTTTCCTGTTGAATTCTATTTGGCCTATTGATTGTTCAGGTACATATTGTTTAATCTCCACATATTGTAAAGTTTCCTGTTTTATTCTTAGACTTGCTTTCTAGTTTCGGACCACCGCTAGCGTCTGCCCTTGTCTCAGAGGGAATTGTTGTGTGCAGCTGTATGTTTGGTGCGTTCTCTGGAGTAGAGACGTTTAAGAAACTCTTATGTTGTTATCTTGATTCCTGTCAGCTTCTGAATCTACCTTATTATTTTCTGTAATGAAATGAACACATTAAAATTAGAGAAATTTTTGAAGATTAAAATATAGAGAATAAATTCATCAAAGTATTTCCATATAGAGGAAATGACAGCTAATAGTTTGGTATATTTCTTGCCAGACCCTTTATTTTCATTTTAAATATAGTGATGATTATATTGCATACACAAAATTTCTTCCTGCATTATAAATTTTGTTACCGCACAAACACTTTCTATGTTATAGCAACTTCTTTATAAGCACTTTAATGGCTGTGCAATATTGCATTGTGTGAATGTGTGGTATTTATATAACCACTCTATTTTTACCATCAAACGAAGTTGTGAACACTGCCAAGGACATCTTCGTGCAGTGTGGATGCGATAGCGAATGTGATAACAATGTATACATTGATGTTGAGAGACAATATCTTCTAAGGAATATTCCAGTTTAGGAGTGGAGTTGCATGTTAAAGGTTAGTTTCTTCATTCTTTCACAGTTAATGTCTCATTGGGCTCTGTTTATCCCTGGAAAAGGATATATAATTCATCCATAAAAAGGAAGTCTTGTCATTCGTAATGACATGATGGACCTTGAGGGCATTACATGAAATCAGCCAGACAGAGAAAGACAAATAATGCATGCTCTCACTTATGCAGAATTAAAACATTGAACTCATAGAAACAGAGAGTAGAGTTGGTGGTTGTCCTGGGCTGAGGGGTGGAAGAAATAGAGAAAAGTTGGCCAAAGGTGTACACTTTCAATGACACATTGAATATATTCTGGGGCTTTTATTTATACTACAGTAACTATTGTTAATGATACTGTATTATACACCTGTTAAGTTGCTATGAGAGTAGAGCTTTAATGTTCTCACCATAACAACTACCACAACAAAATAGTAATTATGTGAGGCGAAGGATGTGGTAACATCCTTATGGTGGTAAACATTTTACAATATTATGTGTATCAAATCATTAGATTGTATACCTTAAGCTTACACAAACTTATATGCAAATTATGTCTCAATAAACCTGGAAAAACAAATCACCAGACCAAGAAAACCATAAATAAATACAACAACTCAGTGAATGGCCTTGATCTGTTGCCTAGACTACCTTGGAAATCTGAGTGACTGCTGTGGTTTCTCCCTCACTTTGTACAGGATGATTGTTCAAGAGTTATTCTGAGAAATTACCACTAGGAGATGCTCATGATTCAAGGACATTAGAGTAAATCTTGGTAATTTTTGTTCTGCGTTTATCTGAGCTTTGCAGGTTTCTTTTGTTCTAAATCCCTTGAGAATTGAAATCAAATGTCCGTTTTTTAGATCCCAATTAGCTCCCCAGAGTGAAATAAGGTTTTGCCCTTTGTTTCCCATAGTGAAATAGACTGAAGGAAATGGCAATCCAGACTCCCTGTGATAAGGCTAATTATATGTGTCACACTTGATTCTTTTCAGGGAGACATAAACATTTCGCTTTCCTCTGTTTCACCAGAGGATGGTGATAATGGCCATGTGACTGGTTAACATTTATTGACTTTTCACTTCCCACCAGGCACCAAGCTAATAACTTTATACGTTTTATCACAGTGTCTCTCAACCATCAGTCAGCAGACTGGTCCACCAGAAATTTTGTGGGGGTTCCGCGAATGAGTTAGCCACCCTAACACTGTATGAAGCTTATGGATCCAATGATCTTAGTCGAATTTGCTTATGCTCAGAGTGATTATAGCAGTCTCTGAAACAATTTTTCTATTTTCACTGGTCCTTAAGTGTAAAAAGGTTGAAAAACACTGCTTTATCATATTTCATTTCCATGTACATTGCCTCAATTCATTGACACAATGTTATTATCCCCATTTTGCAGTTTCAGAGAAAATTGAAACAAGAGTTTACCCACCTAGCAAGTGGTTGAACTGAGATTTAAACTGCAAGTCTCTGACCTCCACGCTGCACAACTAATTTCTTACCTATAAAGAGGTTCAACTCTAAACTATGTTCCCTGGTTATTATCCCAGTTTGACAGAGATCAGACCAGTTAAGGGGCTTGTTCCTGGTCTCTGCTGATGTGGAAAGAAGCCCAGACCAGGTGTTCCTTCTCTTGGTCCCGAGTGTTTCCATTCTTCATCTTGCAAGTTTAGCATTTACAAAATGCCATGAGCAAGGAAGAGGGAGACATGGGACTCATTGGTGGGGACACACGGAGGGAACCTTAACACAAAGAAAACTGTAGAAGGCTGCCAGGGGACAGACCCTTCTACTACCAGGCTTTTCTGGGTTGTGGCCACTTTGACTCTGGCTTGGGTTGTGGGGCTGATTGGAGACTGTCTACATCTTGAGTGCTGAATAGAGCAAGGTAGGGTGGATGGGGCACTTTGAAAAACAGAACAAAATAAAAAAACCTCAGTGTGTCATCCTGGCTTTGGAACTGCTTAGTCAGCTCTGTCAACAGTAGATGGCAGCAGTCCCTTCCTGCGTGGGTGGGGGTGGGATGAGGAGGTGCTTTGAGTTCCTCTCTGCCATTCTCGCTTAGTTTTGTCCATGGCAGTGTTGGAATACAAAGCTAAATGACCTTGCAGTCTTATTCCTGTGCTTGTACATAGCTTTGTTTTTTTCTCTGTCCAGGCTTCTATCCCTTAGCCACTTGTCTTTAAGGGAGAAGCTCACGGCTGTCACTCACACAGCCTTTACACTTATTCACACCCCAGCCCACCTCTGTCTTCATGGGCAGCTGCCCTTGCATGGAAACTTTCCCCTCACAGTGATCCAGGGCTTCAAAGATTGCCAGGCCGGTGGAGGCCTCCTCCTGCTGTGGGTTAAGGCACTGTCCCCAGGAGTCTCTTCTGCAGTACGCTGTGCTGAATTGCAGGAATAGACAGATGGCACATTGACTTCTCCAGGAGAGGATGAGCAGCCAGATCAGCTGAAATCCTTAGAAACTGTGAATGAATGAGTGCTTTCTGATAGAAGGGAGAGGATTCTGGTGGGTGGAAAACAAGGGAGACCCCCCAGTATGTCTCCCCAAAAGATAGGCTATAAAGGATGAATGAGAAAACCAGGCTCTAAACCTTCCTTCTTCCCTCCCTCCCTCCCTCCTTCCCTCCCTCCGTCCCTTCCTCCCTCCCTCCCTCCTTCTCTCCCTCCTTTCCTTCCTTCCTTCCTTCCTTCCTTCCTTCCTTCCTTCCTTCCTTCCTTCCTTCCTTCCTTCCTTCCTTCCTTTCTTCCTTCCTCCTTCCCTCCCTCCCTCCTTCCTGTCTTTCCTTTTTTAAAATAGCCTTGTAGGCATACAAGTATATATTTCACTTGCAGTCAACAGTTTTGGTGATCCCTTATAGTAACCTAGGCTAAAAAAATACTGAACTGTGAATTGGTCATAAAGCTAAAATTAGAATTGAGCTGGCTCAACCAGTGTGTGAACCATTCTGGCCACCAGCTTCCTTTGCTGAAAATTAGACATTTAGACCAGAACTTTTGGAAGTTTTAAGAGTTACTAATTTTAACGTTTTATTTCTGGGAAACAATTGGGAATTTCAAACTAACATTTTGGGGAAAACATTGATACAAATCATTTTAAACACAATGTGGAGAAGAGTGTTGGGTCCTTAATTGCCTGGGTTGCCACGGATGCAAAGAGGGAGACTGTTGTCAAGACCACCTACATGGAGTGACCCACCATCGGGTTTCTAAACTGATTCCATATAGAATACTCTTCAGACGTATGTAGTAATTGCACAAAGCTGATCATTTATAACCTGCTGGGGCTTGCTTGTGTGTCTTAAACACTCTTAAGACAAATAAATTGTCCCAGTGGTCTATAGTTGGTGCCCCCCCCTTTTCACCCCTATATACAGAGCTGAACTGAGCAGACTGCTCTCTCTTGGTGCAGATATAATGGCCCGATTGTCCCCTCCTGCCAGGGGGCAGGATCTGGAGCACACCCAGGGCCCCGTGGGAACCCACAGGAGGGAGGTGGCTGTTTGGACATTTAGTCTGTAGTGGAGACAAGTTAACGATCCTGCCTGGGCATTCCAGAGTTTATTTAACGATGAGTTTGGCCCCAAATTCTCCACCGAGGCTTGTAAGTTTTTTGCAGTGCGAGATGGGGTGAGAATGCAATTAAACTCAATCCTTAAGGCATTTTAGGTTGTTAGGAAAATGGCAACTCTCTTCTGTAACTTGAAAATTCCATTTAAATATCTTGTGCCCCGAGATTTTTTTTTTTAAAACTCAGATCCTATAAAACAGAAAGACAAAATGGTAATTTAATCTATGACTACACTTGTCAAAACAACTGATTAAAGAGTGAAAAATTCATCACCGGTGTCATGTGGATAAAGAAAATGCAGCTCTCTGGTTGAATTATACGCACACATATTTTACTGAATTCAGTCAAACTGATTCATGTTGATGTAAACTAAATGTGCCATTGGCCTGAAGCTCAGCCAGTGAGTTGGATAGGAAAGTCTTTAATAAACCAGCATGCATTCCCCAAACATCAGCTTCCTAACATTAGGACTCTGGCAGGTACTGAATTTCTAGTTTTGTTGGAGTTGGTGGAAAAACTGCAGCCAAGGTGTTGCCAAGGGGATGGGCCTGTTGTTAAGAAGACATCTCTGAACCTGAAGACAAACTCCTGGCGCGTTAATAAGCATGAATGACAGGGAAATTGAGAAGAATGGGCATGTCACCTGCTGATGACAGCACCACCACTAACACCTTATACTGACGGGCCTACCCTTTCAAGTCCAGGGTGTTCGCTGACATTCTTCCATTAACTAATTAGTTAAGCTAATGAAGGGGCTCTGGGAAGAAAGGAAGGTGTGGGCCAGAGGGTCTTGGTATCCATTTCATTTTCTGTTCTTTTTGATCTGATGAGGACAAAGGTGATGGAGAATAAGTGGTCAGGGAAAGTGCACCTCAGCGCAGAGTGAGAAAAGCAGTCTTTTGCCTTCCCTTGTGGATTCTACCCTTAGTTAGACTTGTGCAAAGGCAGGTGTCGGCTGGCTGACTCTGGAACCACAGGGAGGCTTTTTAGAGGAAAGATTTTTTTTTTTTACAGAGGTAGAGAGAGAGTCAGAGAGAGGGATAGACAGACAGGAATGGAGAGAGATGAGAAGCATCAATCATCAGTTTTTCGTTGTGACACCTTGGTTGTTCATTGATTGCTTTCTCATATGTGCCTTGACCGCGGGCCTTTAGCAGACCGAGTAACCCCTTGCTTGAGCCAGCGACCTTGGGTCCAAGCTGGCGAGCTTTGCTCAAATCAGATGAGCCCGCGCTCAAGCTGGCGACCTCGGGGTCTCGAACCTGAGTCCTCTGCATCCCAGTCTGACGCTCTATCCACTGCGCCATCGCCTGGTCAGGCTAGAGGAAAGATTGATTTTGAGAAGTAAAAGAGTATAGGTTGGGCCAGTGAACCCTGGTGTTAAATGTGCATGTGAGGACCCAATTATTTTAAAACGTGCGGAGAGATTGCTTTGAAGACATAGGTTGTACTGTGAAGCTAGAGGAGATTTGGCAAAAGCATTAGTGACTTAGAGGCTGTTTGGGAAAATGATGGAATGGGGCAGAGCCTTCAACAGAAAGGGGAGTAGGTCAGAAAGTAGGGAGAGCTCTGAAAGAATGGACAAACTGAGATGAGGGAAGAATATACCACTGGAAGTGAACCTTATTGCAAACGACAGGCCTTAGTTGACAATAATGTATCAATATTGGTTTATTGGTAGAACAAATGTAGGCAAAAAGATAATTGGGAAAACTGGGGAGGCAGGTATATGGAAACTCTGTATTTTCCACCGAATTATTCACCACCTCAAAAATTCTAGGAGAGAGAGAGAGAGAGAGAGAGAGTGGATGTTGTAAGAAAATGTTGAGCAAAGAGTCCTTGTGCTAGAGCTAATAAGAGAAGTCTCTAATTGAGTTTAAAGTAGAAAGAAGGAGCTGACCAGGCAGTGATACAGTGGATAGAGCATCAGACTGAGATGCAGAAGACCCTGAGGTCACCAGCTTGAGCGTAGGTTCACCAGCTTGAAGACAGGGTTTCTGGCTTGAGTGTGGGATCATAGAGATCAATCACCTTATGGTCGCTGGCCTGAGCCCAAAGCTCGTTGGATTGAAACCTAAGGTCACTGGCTTGAGCAAGGGATCACTGGCTTGACTGTAGGTCCCCGGTCAAGGCACATATGAGAAAGCAATCAATGAACAACTAAGGTGCTGCAACAAAGAATTGATGCTTCTCATCTCTCTTTCTCTCCCTTCCTGTCTGTCCCTATCTGTCCCTTCTTCGGCCTCTCTCTCTCTCTCTCTCTCTCTCACACGCACACACACACACACACACACAAAAAAAGAAGAGAAGTTTCAGAATGCACAGAGGAGAGAGTAGGACCCATTCCTTAAAGTCAGGAGAAAACATTCAACAGTCAGAATTTCCTTGGAATCAATGTCAGTGCACTCAAAGAAGGGACACTGATTAGAATGGCATTAAAAAAGACTGTGATTCTCTGATACTGGAAAAGAGATAAGACCTAAGGAGAAGACTAAGGGGAAGTATGGGGAGGTCCAATTCATAACAATAGTGACACTGATAAGTATCACTTATTGAGTACTTGTGCTAAGTGAGCCCTTTACAGACATTATGTTGTTTACTTCCCATAGCAACCCACTACGGTGAGCACCATTTTTTATGTCCACTTCTGGGATGAAGAAGCTGAGGCTCAGAGAGGTTGAGTAACTTATGCAGAATCACCTGCTTGCAAGTGCTGGAACCAGGTTGGCTAATGCCACAGTCTGGCCCCTAGCCATTGTGCTTTATTCCCTGAGCCCGGCTCTCTGATGTGTTTCTTGCGTCAGCAGCAGTACTTAAAAACTCTCAGTTAAGATGACTAAGTGTCATGAAATTACACTTCTAATATTTGCCTCTGTAATTAGTTTCTACCATACCACATGCTCCCCTACTCTGCAAAAGTTGTCTGATGACATTTATTTATTTTATTTTGCTTTTTCAGTTCTGGAGAGAAACACAAAGACTAAGCTTTGTATGCTATTAGACAAAAAGGCAAGGACAGTGACTTGTTTTTTCCCTTATTACAAAAGCAATCCTTGTGTGTTGTAACTAAATTAGACATGATAAGCCCAAAGAATAGTATTAATTTCAAGGGGAACCCTTTGGAAAGCTATGTGCACTGAGCGCAACGCAACAGATTTACTGAGCGTGCCATGTGCAGGGCACAAAGCCAGGGGCCCAGGAAGAAAAATTAAACCAGACTCAGTCCCTGGTCTAAAAGAGGTCATGGCCATGACAGAGATGTGGAAACAAAGATCTCTCCTCTATGGGAGAAATAAACTTGAAACTCTGTTTAATCCCTGTATCTTCTCCAGTTCACACCACCTCTGCCTCCAGAGGACGCACTGGGCCGGAGGCACTAACTCTTCTAGAAGACACTGTAACACTGAATCTCAGCTGCGGAGGCTTCATTCTGAGCCAACATCCTGTTGCTTTTTGTACACTGTGTGAGAATGGCCCAAATGAGGAAATCAAAGCTGTGTGCAAAACCAAACCCACACACGCTCCCAGCATCACGCAAAGCTCACACCACATTCTTGGCTGCCTTCGGTCTTAGAAAGACATAGAGAAGGAGGCTACTTAAGCTCTGATGGATTCAACCTCAAGCAACTCTGAATCTAGAGACCCTATCCTGTGCTCATTGTGCTGATGGCAGGCTGGGTGCTAGGGGAGCTAACAGGTGGTAGTGCAACACCCAACTGTGGAGTTCCCAGGTGATCTGGGATTAGTTTATCCACCGTGCCTGCTATAGAGACCCAAATGAATTATCACAGACTCACTGTGACTCAAGGTATAGTGTACTTCAGAGACGTGGTAGTGTGACTGTAAGCTTTCCTTCAGAGTTTGCAAGGACAATGATGGGATAGGTCAGCTATGGGTACTCTGAACAATGCATTCAGCTGCCAGTCTCAGTGCTGTGCAAGCATGAAGACCTGTAAGTACACACTGGACACACACATTGTTATTAGACTTGGGTGGTTACTCATTACCCATAATTTGGAAGCATACTACTCATCTCAAGCAATTTATTTACCAATATTATATATCCACTATGTGTCAGGCACAGTTCTAGGCATTGGAGACATAGCAGTGAGCAAAAATGTAAATCATTGTACCTGTCAATCATACTCCAATATTGTGGGCTTTTTTTTTTTTTAGAAAAATGTAATCTATTGTAGAGCTTGTGTGTGTATTTGTGTGTGTGTGTGTGTTTGATGTGAGTGTGTGTGAGAGAGTGAGAGAGAGAGAATCTATCAATCAATCAATTGAATATGTAGTATGTCAGATGATAAGTGTTAAGACAAGAGGACTGCTGTGGGTAAAGGGTGAGGTTGCAATTTTCTTTTCTTTCTTTTTCTTTTCTCTTCTTTTCTCTTCTCTTCTTTTCTTTTCTTTGCGACAGAGACAGACAAAGAAACAGAGAGAGGAACAGATAGGGACAGACAGGAAGCATCAATTCTTCATAGCAGCATCTTAGTTGTTCATTGATTGCTTCCTCATACGTGCTTTGACCAGGGGATACAGCAGAGTGAGGGACGCTTGCTCAAGCCAGCAACCTTGGGCTCAAGCCAGTGACCTTGGGCTTCAAACCAGTGACCATGGGGTCATGTCTATGATCCCACTCTCAAGCCAACCACCCTGCGCTCAAACTGGTGAGCTGGCACTCAAGTCAAATGAGCCTGCATTCAAGCCAGTGACCTCGGGGTTTGGAATCTGGGTCCTCTGTGTCCTAGTCCAATGCTCTATTCACAGCGTTACCACCTGGTCATGTGAGGTTGCAATTTTAATATGAAGGCACCTAATAGAGGTGATTGAGTGAGTCGTGTGATTTTGGAGAAGAGCATTCTAAGCAGAGGGAGGAGTAAAGTTCAAATGAAGAAACACCAAGAAGTCACAGCATAGGGCAGAGTGAGAAAAGGGCAAAGGGAGGGAGAGAAGGTTAGGGAGGCCATGCAAGGCCAGACTGGCCTTGGCTTTTCCATTGAAGGAGGAAGAAATCAATTGGGAAGCTTGGGCAGGGAAATTGCATGATCTGACTTTTGTTTTAGGAGGATAATTCTGGATGCTTTCCTGAGAAAAGACTCTAGGGAGAGCAGGTTGGAAGGAAAATGATCAATTAGAGATTACTTCAATGCCCCAAATGACAGATGAGAGTGACTTGGACCAAGACAGTAACAGTGGAGGTGGTGACAAATAATTAAATTCTGGATACATTTTGTAAGTTGTGTCAACAGGATTTCATAAGAGATTAGATGGAGGTTATTAGAGAAAAAGAGGAGTCAAGCATCTGAGCTTCAAGAAGGGTGAAATTGCCATTAACTGTGATGGGAAAGAATGGTGAGGAGCAGGCCTGAGGCTGAATATCAAAAGCTTAGTTTAGGACACGTAAGTCTGAGATGTTTATTAGACATCCAAGTGGAGATAGCTATTTTATACAAGTCTGGGGTTCAAGGGACAGGTCTAGGCTAGAGATAAATTATGCTTTGCCCAAGACAGTGTGGGATATTTACAAGCATGGATGAGATCAGCATGGTGGTGAACGTAAATAGTGAAGAGAAGCCAGAGCAGAGTTCTGGGCCTCTGTTCTCACTCCAGCCAATGGAAGCTTGTGATGGGGGACAAGTTGTCCTACCATTGTTTAGTAGACCCACAGAAATAAGAATATATATAACTTTCATCATTTTCTTGCAAGAATAGTTATTTCAGCCTGACCTGTGGTGGCGTAGTGGATAAAGTGTTGACCTGAAATGCTGAGGTCATAATTGAAAACCCCTGGCTTGCTCAGTCAAGGCACATCTGAGAAGCAACTACTAAGAGTTGATGCTTCTTGCTCCCCCACCTCTAACTTCCTTTCTTTCTTTTTTTCCTCTTCTTATATATGTTTTTTTTTTACAGAAACAGTGAGAGAATCAGAGAGAGGGACAGATAAGAACAGACAGAAAGGGAGAGAGATAAGAAGCATCAATTCTTCATTGTGGCTCTTTAGTTGTTCATTAACTGCTTTCTCATATGTGCCTTGACTTTGGGGCTATAGCAAAGCAAGTGACACTTGCTCAAGCCAGCAACCTTGGGCTCTAGCCAGAGACCTTGGGTTTCAAGTCAGCGACCTTTGTACTCAAGCCAGTGACCATGGGCTCATGTGTATGATCCCATGCTCAAGCCAGCGACCCTCTCACTCAAGCTGGGTGAGCCAGTGCTCAAGTCGGATGAGCCCGTGCTCAAGCCGGCAACCTCAGGGTTTTGAATGTGGGTCCTCTGCGTCCCAGTCCAACTCTCTATCCACTGAGCAACCACCTGGTCACCTCCTCAACTTTCATTCTTTTTCTTCTCTCTCTAAAATCAATCAATATATATATACATGTTTTTTATTTGGTGAGAGGAGAGGCAGAGACAGACTCCTGCATGTGCTCAGACTGGAATCCACATGGCAAGCTCATCAGGGGGTGATGCTTTGCCCATCTGGGGCATTGCTCTGTTGCTTAGCAACTGAGCTCTTCCTAGGGCCTTAGGTGGAGGCCATGGAGCCATCCTCAGTTGCCCAGGGCCAACTCACTCCAATATAGCCCTAGCTGCAGGAGGGGATGAGAGATAAAGAGAGAAAGAGAGAGAGAGAGAGAGAGAGAGAGAGAGAGAGAAAGAGAGAGAGAGAGAGAGAAAGAGAGAAAGAGAGAGAGAAAAATGAGAGGGGTAAGGGTGGAGAAGCAGATGGGCACTTCTCCTGTGTGCCCTGATTGAGAATTGAACCCAAGACATCCACATGCCAGGCCAACCAATGCTCTACCACTAAGCCAACGGTTCTGGGCTATAAAACGTTAAAAAAAATGGTTATTTCAACACAGAAATTCAGGCTTGGTTGGAACATTAGAGATCAGTTCAAGTAGAATCACATTATTTTAGATAGGAAGAAATTTAGATCTAAAGAAGAAAAGTGAAGGGTAGGGAGAAGGATGTAAAGAGGAACAAATATAAGGTAATGGAAAATGATTTGACTGTGGGTGATGGGTATACAACATAATCAACAATTCAAGTGCTATAGAAATGTTCACCTGAAACCTATGTACTCTTATTGGTCAATATCACCCTGTTAAAGTTAATTTTCTAAATAAAATTAAAAAGAAAAAAAGAAGTGAATTGTTCCCTGTAGATAATATGTTTTGTGGTTCTTAGCTGTATAGGTGATATGTGTGTGTGTGTGTGCACGCGTGTGTGTGTGCGTGTGTTGATTGAGGTAGGGAAAGAAGTGTTCCTCATGTGTTGGGTGACTTCTCCTATCTGTTGTGCCAGTAAGTAACCATGCCAGAGGTCACTTACTGTCAGATGTTAGACTCTCCAGAGTGCGAAGATCTGAAAAATGGAGGTTAAGCTTTGGAGCTCAGATGACATAAAACTTTAAAGTTTGCTTGCATTCTTTTTTCTCCTTCTTTTGAGGCACTAGTGCTCTTAGGTTCTATAACAAGTTACCTTTAAGAGATGATTAGGTCTTATTTCTTAAATACTTGTGTGGAGTTATTGTATTTTCTATGCTGGTTCTTCCAAGGATATTTGCACTGGAGGCCTTATATATTTCATGGTAGAACAGAAGGCTTTGCCATGGTGGGGTGGTTAGTAGAGTTAGATACCATGAAGATGAAAAAAATGGGTTTTGGAAACGAAACAATTGGTTTTAAATCTTGCCTCTGCCATTTACTAGCTGTGAGATCTTTGGCAAGTGATGCAGCCTTAACCCTTGGTTTCCTGTGAAGGGTTGGGAGGAAGATTAAATGAGGTAATACTTGTTTAAAATATAGCATGGTGCTTGGTGCATGATGCACAGTGAATTAGTGGTGGGAATAACTAAGGTTTCACCTGCCAAGAGGCTGGGCTACCACCTGACCTTTGGCTGGCATGCACACTATTGCCTGCTTGTACATGTGTAAACTGGTTATTACTCATAGTCTGGAGGGTTCAGGAAAGAAATGTATCTTAACTAGGGCCCTTAAAGATGGGTAGAATTTTATTTTCGTTGAGAATCAAAAACCTACCAAAATATCTCATTTAAGTCATTTTTTTAAAGCAATCAATTCATTTTGAAAAATGCATATTAGCAAGAAATTTGACATTTTTTGTTTGAACTAATTACCCATTTTGGGAAATCTTTAAATAGAAAATATTTGGATCGCTTTTTTAACAGAAGCCCTAAAAGTGTAAGCCATTAATTTTCTTCTGACTTTCGCTGCCTGAGCATGTCAGGAAAAAAGAACTTCACTTGATTTATTGTTTTCTATATTTTAATCAGGACTAAAATGGGCTTTTGATATGATTATCGGCCTCTTTAGAGTTTCTATTGAAGACCATTTTCGTGAGGAATTTATTTCTTCAGTTTTATCCATCAGTTTTAAAGCAAAAATATTTAAATAGTGAATGGGTTTCTGAACTTCGTAAACCCATTAAGCGAGGAGGGCTGTGACAATCACACTGGAGTTAAGTATATTATCACTGTTGCAACACGAAGTGAATTTTGGCCTCTGGGGAGCTCACAGCTGGTTTATTTTGAGTTTATTGAGGTTTCAAACATTCTGTTGAAGTCCATTTAAATTGCCCTATTCATTTTCCTAAGTGTTCATGTTAGCTTGTGTGTCTTTGTGGTTGTTGCCAGTGTGAAAACTCAGAGCTGGCGCCTTTGCCAGCATCAGGGAAGGCCTCAGTTATGTGTCTTTGCAGTAATCATAACAACTGAGCTCACGGTTCTGATGCTAAATGACTAAACACTCCAATTAAGAGGCAGAAACTGTCAGAATGGATAAAAAGGGCAAGACCCAGCTCTGTATGGCTAGAAAAAATGCACTTACAATATAGAGATGCAGGTAGCTTGAAAATAATTGAATGAAACAAGGTGTGCCATAAAAACATCATTTGAAAACTGAGCTGGCTGTGTTAACACCAGATGCAATAGACTTCAAGAAAAAGGTAAAAAGGAATAATAAAGAAAACAAACCAAACCTAAGAATGTATGCGCTTAAAGACAGCCTCAAAATATATGAAGCAAAACTTGGCAAAGTATAGAAAGATAATTCCAGAATTTTAGTAGGCAACCGCAAAATAAACATTCATTTTAGTGTTTAATACACATGTATTTTATTGTACATGGTATGTTCACCAATACATACCATGTTGGGTCCATACAACAAGCCTTAATAAACTTACAAGGACTGTAGTAGGATAGATATATTCTCTGTCTACAATGAAATTAGAATCCAATAATGTTAAGATACCTGGATAAATCCCACATATTTTGCAATTAAGAAAACACATTGTAAAACATTAATGGGTCAAAGATGAAGTCACAAAGTAAATTAGAAGACCTTTTAAACTCAGTGATAATGAAAGTACAATATACCAAATTTGTGATATGAAGCTAAAGAAGTGATCAGAGGGACATTTATGGCTTTACATGCTTATAGTAGAAAAGAAAAAAGAACAATGACCTAAGGTATCCCCTCAAGACACTAGGAAAAGAAGGGCAAAGTAAATCCAAAGTACGTGAAAGGAAGAAAATAATAGACACGATCAACAAAATAGAAACAAATGAGCCAAAAGAACATAAATCACCAATATTGAAAAGAAAAGTTATCACTATAGCTCTTACAATGATGAAAAAGATAAGAGTATTGTGATCAAATGAATGCCCAAAAATGAGATAAATTAGATGAAATTGACAAATTCCTTGAAAAATTTCTATAAGATAAAACAGAAAATCTGAGTAGTCTCATAGACAAATAATGAATTGAATTCATTATCAAAAACTTTCATACAATGAAATCTTCAGGTTCAGATGATTTCATTGGTGAATTCAAAGGAATAGTAACCCAAACTCTTCTGAAAAATAGAGGGGAAAAATATCTTCCAGTTCAGTTTTTTAAATTTTATTTTTATTTTTATGTCCCACCTATGTATGGAATCATATAGTTCTTAGTCTTTTCTGATTTACTTATTTCACTCAGCATAATGTTATCAAGGTCTATCCATGTTGTTGTAAATGATCTGATGTCATCATTTCTTATGGCTGAGTAGTATTCCATAGCATATATATATATACCAAAGCTTTTTAATCCACTCATCCACTGACGGACCTTGGTCTGTTTCCAGATCCTCGCTATTGTGAACAATGCTGCTATAAACATGGGGGTGCATTTCTTCTTTTGAAACAGTGCTATAGTGTTCTTGGGGTATATTCCTAAAAGTGGGATAGCTGGGTCAAAAGGCAGTTTGATTTTTAATTTTTTGAGGAATCTCCATACTGTTTTCCACAGTGCATGCACCAGTCTGCATTCCCACCAGCGTTGCAGGAGGGTTCCCTTTTCTCCACATCCTCGTCAGCACTTATTCTGTGTTGTTTTGTTGATGTGCGCCATTCTGACCAGAGTGAGGTGATATCTCATTGTGGTTTTAATTTGCATTTCTCTAATGATTAGTGATGTTGAGCATTTTTTCATAAGCCTATTGGCCATCTGTATGTCCTTTTTGGAGAAGTGTCTATTCATTTCTTTTGCGCATTTTTGGATTGGATTGTCTTCCTGGTATTGAGTTTTACAAGTTCTTTATAAATTTTGGTTATTAACTCCTTATCAGGCGTATTGTCAAATATGTTCTCCCATTGTGTAGTGTGTCTTTTTATTCTGTTTTTGTCTTTAGCTGCACAAAAGCTTTATAGTTTGATATAGTCCCATTTGCTTATCTTGTCTTTTATTTCACTTGCCCATGGAGATAAATTGGCAAATATATTGCTGTGAGAGATGTCAGAGAGCTTACTGCCTATGTTTTCTTCTAAGATGCTTATGGTTTTACGGTTTACAGTTAAGTCTTTTATCCATTTTGAGTTTGTTTTTGTGAATGGTGTAAGTTGGTGGTCTAGTTTCATTTTTTTTGCAGGTAGCTGTCCAACTTTTCCAACACCATTTGTGGAAGAGGCTGTCTTTACTCCATTGTATGCTCTTACCTCCTTTGTTAAATATCAGTTGTCCATAAAGGTGTGGGTTTATTTCTGGGCTCTCTGTTCTGTTCCATTGATTTATATGCCTGTTCTTATGCCAGTACCAGGCTGTTTTGAGTACAATGGCCTTATAGTATAACTTGATATCCGGAAGTGTGATACCTCCCACTTTATTCTTCCTTTTCAAGATGCTGAGGCTATTTGTGTTCTCTTTTGGTTCCATATAAATTTTTAGAATATGTATTCTATATCTTTGAAGTAAGTCATTGGTATTTTAATCGATATTGCATTGAACTTATAAATTGCTTTGGGTAATATAGACATTTTAATGATGTTTATTCTTCCTAACCATAAGCACTGTATATGCTTCCACTTGTTTGTATCTTCCCTGATATCTTTTAACAATGTTTAAAAATTTTCTGAGTACAAGTCTTTAATCTCCCTGGTTAAATTTATTCCTAGGTACTTTATTTTTTTGGTTGCAGTGGTGAAGGGGGTTGCTTCCTTAATTTCTCTTTCTGACAGTTCATTGTTAGTGTATAAAAATGCCTCTGATTTCTGAGTATTAATTTTATATCCTGCCACCTTGCTGAGTTCATTTAACAGGTCCAGTAGTTTTTTGACTTAGACTTTAGGGTTTTCTATATACAATATCATATCACCTGAAAATAATGATAGTTTTACTTCTTCTTTTCCAATTTGAATGCCTTTTATTTCTATTTCTTGTCTGATTGCTGTGGCTAAGACTTCCAGAACTATGTTGAATAAGAGTGGTAAAAGGGGGCACCCCTGCCTTGTTCCTGATCTTAAGGGGATTGCTTTTAATTTTTGCCCATTGAGTATGATGTTGGCTGTGGGTTTGTCATAGATGGCCTTTATCATGTTGAGGTATGTTCCCTGTATTCCCACTTTGCTGAGAGTTTTGATCATGGATGGGTGCTGGATTTTATTAAATGCTTTTTCTGCATCTATTGAAATTATCATGTGGTTTTTCTCTTTCCTTTTGTTTATGTGATGAATCACATTGATTGATTTACGAATATTGTACCAGCCTTGCCGCCCAAGAATAAATCCCATTTGATCATGGTGTATGATTTTTTTATATATTGCTGGATCTGGTTTGCTAATATTTTGTTGAGGATTTTAGCATCTAAATTCATCAGGGATATTGGCCTATAATTTTCTTTCTTTGTGTTGTCTTTGCCTGGTTTTGGAATCAGAATTATGCTTTCCTCATAAAAGGAGCTTGAAAGTCTTCCTTCCTCTTGAATTTTTTGAAACAGCTTGAGAAGGATAGAAGTTATTTCTTTGAATATTTGGTAGAATTCACTTGTGAAGCCATCAGGCCCAGGACTTTTCTTTTTTGGGAGTTTTTTGATAACTGTTTCGATCTCATTTGTTGTAATTGGTCTGTTTAGGTTTTCTGATTCTTCCAGATTAATTTTTGGAAGATTATATGTTTCAAGGAATTTGTCCATTTCATCTAGGTTGTCTAGTTTTTTGGCATACAGTTCTTCATAGTATTTTCTTACAATATTTTGTATTTCTGTTGTGTCAGTTATTATTTCTCCACTCTCATTTCTAATTTTATTCATTTGAGTCCTCTCTCTTTTTTTCTTGGTGAGTCTGGTTAAAGGTTCATTGATCTTGTTTACCTTTTCAAAGAACCAGCTCCTGGTTTCATTGATCCTCTGTATTGTTTCTTTAGCCTCTATGTCATTTATTTCAGCTCTGATCTTTATTATTTTCTTCCTTCTACTAGCTCTGGGCTTTACTTGCTGTTCTTTTTCTAGTTCTTTTAGATGTGGGGTCAAGTTGTTTATTTGAGCTTTTTTAGCTTCTTAAGGTATGCCTGTAATGCTATGAACTTCCTTCTCAGGACTCTTTTGCTGTGTTCCATAAATTTTGAGTTGATGTTCATTTCTAGGAATTTTTTTATTTCTTCTTTGATCTCATTGTTAACCCATTTGTTATTTAATAACATGCTATTTAGTTTCCAAGTGTTTGAGTAGTTTTCAGTTTTTCTGTTGTGGTTGATTTCTAGTTTCATGCCATTGTGATCAGAGAAAGTGCTTGATATGATTTCAATCTTCTTAAATTTGTTGAGACCGCTTTTGTGCCCTAACATGTGGTATATCCTAGAGAATGTACCATGAGCACTTGAAAAGAATGTATATTCTGCTGCTTTAGGGTGAAAGATTCTGAAGATATCTATTAAATCCAGTTGATCTAGTGTGTCCTTTAAGTCTGCTGCTTCTTTGTTAATTTTCTTTCTTGAGGATCTATCTAGTAACGTTAGTGTGGTATTGAAATCCCCTAATATTATAGTATTGCTGTTGAATTGCCCTTTAAATCTATCAAAGTCTGCTTTATATATTTAGGTGCTCATATATTAGGTGTGTAGATATTTATAATGGTTATATCTTCCTGTTGGATTGCTCCCTTTATCATTATGTAGTGACCTTCTTTATCTCTTACTATATATAGCCTTTGTTTTAAAGTCCATTTTGTCTGATATAAGTATTGCTACCCCAGCTTTTTTTTCATTTCCATTGCGTGAAATATTTTTTCTATCCTTCTATCTTCAGTCTATGTGTATCTTTTGTTTTAAGGTGTGTCTCTTGTAGACAGCGTATATAAGTGTCCTGTTTTCTTATCCATGCAGCTACTCTATGTCTTTTGATCGGATCATTTAATTCATTTACATTTAAGGTTATTATTGATATGTAGTTGTTTATTGCCATTTTATTCTTTAAAACTGTATTCCTCTTTTGCTATATTCTTTTTCCCCTTTGATCTGTTTACAGCAGGCCCCTTAGCATTTCTTGCAGTATTGGTTTGGTTATAGTGTATTCCTTGAGTTTTTTTTTTGTCTGGAAAGCTTTTTATTTCTCCTTCAATTTTAAACGATAGCTTTGCTGGATAAAGTAGTCTTTGTTGTAGGGTCTTGTTCTGCATTATTTTGAATATTTCTTGCCATTCTCTTCTGGCCTCAAGTGTTTCTGTTGAGAAGTTGGAAGTCATTCTTATGGGGGCTCCTTTGTAGGTGATAGCCATTTTTCTCTAGCAGCTTTTAATATTTTCTCTTTATCACTTAGCTTTGGTATTTTAATTATGATGTGTCTTGATGTAGATTTCTTTGGGTTTTTCTTTAATGAAGTTCTCTGTGCTCTTGAACTTGTGAGACGTTTTCCTGCCTTAATTTAGAAAAATTTTCAGCTATGATATGTTTGAACAAAGTCTCTATTTCTTGTTCTTTCTCTTCTTTTTCAGGAACCCCTATGATGCGGATGTTATTTCTCTTCATGTCACAGAGTTCTCTTAGGGTTTCCTCAGACTTTTTGAGTCTCTTTTCTTTTTTCTGCTCTGCTTTCATGACTTCATTTATCTTGCCCTCTAACTTGCTGATTCGATTCTCAGCTTTATCCATCCTGCTTTTAATTCCTTCCATTGTGTTCTTTATTTCTGATATTGTATTTGTCATTTCTGACTGATTCTTTTTTATTATTTCAATGTCCTTTTTTTAAGCTTAGTTTTATTTATTTATTTATTTATTCATTTGAGAGAGGAGAGGGAGAGACAGGGAGAGAGAGAGAGAGAGAGAGAGAGAGAGAGAGAGAGGAGAGATAGAGAGAAGTGGGGAGGAGCTGGAAGCATCAACTCCCATATGTGCTTTAACCAGGCAAGCCCAGGGTTTCGAACCGGTGACTTCAGCATTTCCAGGTTGAAGCTTTATCCACTGCGCCACCACAGGTCAGACCTCAATGTCCTTTTTTATTTTGCTATCTCTTTATTTGGGTGTTCATAATGACCATCTGTTGTTCTAAGATCTTTGAGCATCCTAACAATAGTTATTTTAAACTCTGCATCTGGTAATTTGGTTATATCTGACTCATTCAGGTCCTTTTCTGGGGATTTCTCTTGATTCATTTGTGTTGCATTTCTCTGCCTTCTCATTTTGTCTGTGTAAAAGAAGGTTTTGGCCACTGGAGTCCACTGGGTGTGGCTTCTGTGTTCCCTAGGTGTGGTATGTCTGTAGGCCCACCACCTCCTCTGCTGTTGCTGCCTAAGGCATTTGGGTTTGGGCATTGCTGTGGCTTCCACCTCTCCTTCATGAAAGTGGCTGTGATCACGTGCTCAGGTGTATAAGCCTCAGTGGCCTCAGCGTTCACCCCGCCCTTGCGGGTGGGGTTATGTTTGGCCCTGAGGGCAGGGGTGAACACCTTTGTTCAGCTGTGAGTCTCCACCCTATTCTGGGCTTTTGCACTGCCCCTGTAGGAAGAGCCCGCTTGTGGGATGGCTGCAAGCCTTGTCTCCACAGGCTGAGCGGACTGCGTGCCCACGCTCAGTTGCGGGACTCCGTCTGTTCTGGGCTTTCTTTCCACCCCTGTGGGAGGAGCCGGCTCCCGCATCAGGCCACAAGCCTCAGTTCTGCGGGTGGGGCAAGACTGCACTTTTGCATCCTTGCTCAAGGGTGGGTCTCCTCCTCTTCCGGGGCTCCTGCCCTTCCCCCACAGGCTGGATTGCAGGTGGCCCACAGCTGGGCTTGACCACTTTTGCATGTCCCCTCTTCCCCAGCTGGGCAAGACCAAGCTCACACTGGGGCCTCAGTGGTGGCCAGCTGCTTCCGCTCTTGCTGACAGAACCACGCTTCTGAGTCCCACAGCCACCCGCCCTCCAACAAGCCCTCAGCCGTGTGGGTGGGGGCACTGCAGTTCAGACCTTAGGACTCACTACTGTAGTCCCGAAAGCTCCCTCCTTCTAAGCGACTCTGCTCTGAGTGCTGCGGGAGAGCTTGTTTGGCCGGTGTCCTGCTTCCCTTTGCTGGTATTGCTGTTTCCAGGGGAAATATTCACTTCAGATTTGGGGAGTGACTCGTTCCAGGGGTTAGGGTGGCTGTCTCTCAAAGTGTTTCTCCCTGTGTCTCCTAGATTACACTCTCTTCCTGCTACTCTGGTCCTCTCCTTTCTCCCCATCCGCTGGAGCCCCAGGTGAGTGGTTGTGAGAGAGGTTTTCTGCGCGGTCCCTTTAAGAAGAATCCTGGGTCTGAAAAATCAGTCTCTTTTTCACAAACAGTATCCTGACTTGTTTCCAGCTAAATACTGTCCATACGCCTCTTCTAGGCTCTGGGGCTGCAGGCTGGAGCTTTGTTCCTGGGACTCAGGACCCTCCTCTCTCTGCTAAACTCACTTCCCACCATGCGAGTCTCTCCCGGCTGCCGTTTGCTCTGGGGAGCTGAGCAGCCCTCTCCACATTTCCGCTTTTCCTACCAGTCTTGGTGTGGCTTCTTCAGTGTTCTTTGGTTAAAGAGTCCTCTTAGTTTCCCAGCTCAGTTTTTAAGGCCAGCATAACCCTGATAACAAAGCATGACAAAGAGAATAATAATAATAATAATAATAATAATAATAATAATAATCCAGACCATTATCCTTCATAAACCTAGCTTCAAAAATCCTTAAAAAGATTCAGTAAATTAAATGCTATATATATAAAAAGGATAATATAACAAATGTTTATTATAGAAATTGAAATGCTGATTCTATATTTAGAATTGCAAATGACCTAAAATAGCTCAAGCAAATTTGAAAAAGAGCAAAATTCAAGGTTTTAGGCTACTTGATTTTAATACTTATTATAAAATTAGACTAATTAGCACTATGGTTTTTGTGAAAAGATAGTCATATAGATCAATAGAAGTAAAATAGTTCAAGAGAAGAAACCAGAGTTCAGAACATGTAAATGTTCAATTGATTTTCAACAAATGGTGCATGAGTAGCTGATCTCCATATGAAAAGGGAAAACGTCAGCCTTTATCTTATTCCATATACAAAATTAACTGAAAATTAATCACATACATAATTATACAAGCCAATAAAATATAAAAAACTCAAAAGAAAACATGATTCTAAGAAAATTTGGTGACCTTGAGTAGACAAGAATTTCTTAGATACAACACATGAAGCACAACCCACAAAAAGGAAAAAAATATGATAAATTGGATTTCATTAAAATGAAAAATTTCTGTTCACCCAGAGACACCATTAAGAACATAAACATGCAGGCAATGGAATGAGAGAAAGTATTTGCAATGCATATATGTGGACAAAGAACTGACTTCCAGAATATATACAGAATTCTTCTTTCAACTAAATAAGACACACAATTCAGTTTTAAAATGAGCAAAACATTTGCACATATAAATATAAAACGATTGGACTATTTTGGAAGGGTATGACAGTTTTCTAAAATGTTAAACATATACTTAATATACAAACCAGAATACCTTCCTTAGGAATTTACCCAAGAGAAATAAAAACTTATGTGCACAAAAAGATTTGTACACAAATATCCATAGCATCATTATTCACCAGAGTTTAAAGCTTAAAACAACCCAAGTGTCCATCAATATTTGCTGAGTGGACAAATAAAAAGTGATAAATCAATGTGATGAAAAAGTACTCAGCAATTGATGAATTTCAAATCATTCTGAATGAAAAGCCAGAAATAGGGTGCATATTGTGTGATTCCATACACACAAAATTCTAGAAACTTCAAACAAATCTATGGCGACAAAAGTACATTAGTAGAGTCTGGGGTGGGAAGAAGGGAGAATCTTTTGAGGATGACGGAAATGCTTGGTAGTTTGATTATAGTGGTGGTTTTGTGTATATGTACAGTTTTCAAAAGTTATTCTAAACTTTATAGAGATGCACTTTATAGTACTTTAATTATACTTCAGTAGGTTAGTTTAAAAGAAATCTTTCAAAGCAAGTAAAAGAAGGTATTGACAAAGAGTGTAGTTGGTAGTGCAATTAATTTATAAAAGAGTAAGGGATAACTCTGCACCGAAGTCCTTTAAGTAGCAATTCATTTTCATTTTCTACCAATCTGTGGAGTTCCATGTTAGTATAGTTCAACTAATGAATCAAAAAAATGCATCACCATCTCTGTCAAAATTATATCAGAAACCCCAGTCTTCATTCAAAAACTCCAGAGTGAAAAAAATGGAAAATATATTAGTGATTAAAACCAATTGACTTTTTATATATTGAAAATAAAGGTTAAATACCCTATAATGCATTATTTGCATAAAATTTCACTTTCAAACCCTTTTCATGTAATAATGAGTGTATTTTTTCAGGGACCTTCTCCTCAGGAATTTTCAAAAATCATTATGTGATTATTATATTTTATATAAAAGATTTAAAGTTAAAATGTTCACAATCAATTTTCCAAACCATAAAATCTGAGAACATAGTTCTCCAGAAGACTGCCCTCACCACCAGGGAAGATCCCCTGAGTTTAGTGTAACCACCACTCAGGGGAGAGCAGATTCTCAGCTTTGTCATACAAATGTGCTGCTGCTTCTTTGTAGATGGCTTTTTGGGAGTCAACCGTTATGTTATGTCATGACTGTGGTGGTCATGTGCTATTTTAACTTATTTCTCCCTTTGTTTTTTGTCATAAACTGATTTCTGTTCAGAATTCACCTTCTCAGGCCCCATCCCATACATACCTCTGTTTCTGGGGGAGATGACCCTAACCAACTTCAGATATGGAGTGTGCCTTTTTGGGTTTAAACCAAATCAACACATTTCTTTCTTTGAATCACAATAATTGACTTATGTGACCCATTTTGGTCCAATAAGCTATAGAGACACATTTTCTAAGGGCCAATGAGAAAGAAATTTCTTGAAATTTCAAACAGCCTGTATGATAAGATACTCTCTTCCTGCTGGATGTTAACAAGAAGGTAAGTAGCTCCAGAAGCTTTAGGATGAAGAAGACACTGAAGAGGGCCATCTTTGGAACCAATGTTTACTGCTAAATCAAGCCTTACCTGAAGTTCACATGACCTCTGAAATTTTCAGTTATGTGAATACCTACAAAAAGAGGAAATATTAAGAACTAAAGAAAATGACATTTTTCAAAGAAAAATATACAAACTAGTATGGAGCTTGGATCTAGGTAAACTGTTTCTAATTATATATACTATCCTATTATATACTATCCTATTACTATTGTTCTTTTTAATAATAGGGACTTGGTATTTTGTGCCACTTAATTAGAAGTTGAGAGGCTTAGAATCCAGTGTGTTTTACCATTATCTGGCTGGAGTGACCATGAACCTGTTTCCTCATTTGTAATACGGGGAGGTTAGGGGGAAACTACTAAATTTCTTCAAAATCTTGAGTGAGAAGTTTGAGTAAAATGTTTTACTTTGCCCAGTAAGTGGTGTGACAGGCATTTGGCAGTGTTAGAAGTGAGACTATGTCAGGCTGGCCTGTGGAATTAGCAGAACCACTCTTTTTTGTTGTTGTTGTTGTATTTTTCCGAAGCTGGGAACGGGGAGGCAGTCAGACAGACTCCCGCATGCACCCGACCGGGATCCACCCGGCATGCCCACCAGAGGGCGATGCTCTGCCCATCTTGGGGTGTCGCTCTGCCACAATCAGAGCCATTCTAGCACCTGAGGCAGAGGCCACAGAGCCATCCTCAGCGCCCGGGCAAACTTTGCTCCAGTGGAGCCTTGGCTGCGGGAGGGGAAGAGAGAGACAGAGAGGAAGGAGAGGGGGAGGGGTGGAGAAGCAGATGGGTGCCTCTCCTGTGTGCCCTGGCCGGGAATCGAATCCGGGACTCCTGCATGCCAGGCCGACGCTCTACCACTGAGCCAACTGGTCAGGGCAGCAGTACCACTCTTAACCACAGTACCTCTTTGTGTTTGAGGCTGATTAGTCCTCTGTCTTTAGAAGTTGAGGGTACTTCTTACCATCTCAACTAGCATGGACTGTTCAGAGAAAGAAATTTAACTATCCATTTTGCTTTGCATGGAGCCCAAGAATCTTGTGGGAAAACGTGAACTCTGTCCATTTTTGGAATTTTAATGGTTATTAAATTTTCTGAGGTACTTAAGGGGTCAACCAGAAGTCAGAGGGAAGAGAGTAACAAAACCTTGAATTAAAAGCAAACAAACAAACAGCTTGATCCTGGTTGTATAGCTCAGTTGGTTAAAGCATCATCCAAAAGTGCAGAGATTGCCTGTTCGATCCCCAGTTAGGGCACATACAGGAACAGATTGATGTTTCTGTCTCTCTCTCTTCCCTTCCTATCTCTAAAATCAGTAAAATAAACATTAAAGAAAATCACTGTGTGAGGAAGAATTTTAGCAGGTTGAGCCAAGGTGAGCAGCAGGGCCTCAATATCAGAGCACGGAGATTATTAGCCCAGACATAGCCTTTACTTTCCTGCATCACCACCAGGTCCCCTTCCAAACCCACTGGGGCTTGCCCACCCTACAAAGAATGGGGATATGGAACAAAGGAGAGAAACCAGAGGGACTCAATAGCTCAGTGGAAATCCTTCTGCAGGAGTTCTTATGAGAAGCAGCTGTTTCTCCAGTGTTTGGAGAGAGAGAAGAGCAGCTGGATTTAAAGGGGACCAGTTGGCCTTGAGCGGATCAGCAGTTGTTGGTGGAGCAACAGTGGTCAACAGGACAGGACAGAGAGGGCAGGCAGAGACCATGATCATCTAGGTGAACCCCCTCCCCTTTCTTTGTGACTCCTAAAAGAATCAATCTAAGAACCTACCAACTGTGGACAGCCCTGGAAATCTTTTGCATTGGTTGGGGGAAGAAATTAAGTAAAAAAGTAGTTTGGATTTCCAGCTAGGAAGTAAGTGTGTGTGGATGTGGGGTGGTGCTTTGGTATGAGTATTAAGATTTGGGTCCTATTTATAACGTCTCTGTACTTATTGGTTGGTCTAACTTGGGATGCATTAGTTGTCCCCAATATTTAGAATCATGTCTTCTTTCTGTTACCTTATTCAGGATGGGGCAAAAGGAGGTCTTCAGTTGTTTGTATGAAAAATAACACAATAACAAATAAATAACACAAGAATGAATTCTGTGTTTTGCATACTCCCAACTATAAACCTTTTGTCCTACCCTGGAGTTTATCTTGTCTATGGCAGATGCTTATGGCCTGGTCTCATAAACCTTCCTCCCCACAAGGGAAATGGCTTTCTTCATCCTTAGATATTTCTCCACAGACGTCATAAGTGTAGATTAAAACATTTCAAAAATGCTATATTTATTGTTAAAATACCATTTTTATTGGATAGAAGCTAGAATAAATAAGTGAGCAAAAATAAGAGAAGAAATAAGAAAATTTCTCCATTTTAGAGTTAACTACTGTGCATTCTGCATCAACTCTTCTAGTCTCCTTTTTATGTGTATTTATTCTTCCAATAAACACTGAGTGTACTGCTCACAGAAATGAATCACTCTGTAGATGCAGTTTAGTCATTTGCTGTTTTCTTTAACCATCCGTCGTGAACAGTTTTCCACAGAGAACGTAAAGACGGTTCCTCAGTTGAGTCTTGCAAATCGTTTGGCACTTTTTCTCGGGGATGTGCTCTTTAATTAAAACTTGACTTCCATCTACAGATCTTTTCTTTCCATCTCTAAATTTGCTTAATTCCAGCAAGCCATTTGTTAAAAATTATGAACAGAAGGTTCAAAAGAAGAGAAATCTTTCTTTCCATTTAAGAACCACAAAAAAATGCTGTGAATGTATATTCAACTTTATCATCTGCTTCACAGATTTCTTTGGCTGGTATCCATTTTAATTGTCTTTCTCTTTGCCACGTGGACTTGCCGAAACCGTCAGCTTGCCTTCACTGGGGAGATGCAGGAGAAGAGAGGTGAGAGGTGGTGCCTGGTGGGAGTGGGAAGCAAAGAGAAGAGGTGAGAGTAACCACAGGGGTTCCTGATTCACACGCTGGGGGTCAGGTGAATGAATGTCAGTGTTATTCTGATGAATCATACATTGACAAGATTTACTTTGGAGGCTTATTGGCTTTTCTCTTCAATCTAAATGGCTAAATGCAAGTGGTTTTTTTGGGGGGGGGCAATGTTTTTTCTAGAATATTGATAAATGGCTTTGCATACATAACAAAAAAGCATTCTGTGATCAAGCAAACTTGGGAAATGCTGTATTTTACATACACTCAGTTTAAAAAAAAAATGTTTATTTTATTGATTTTAGAGAGAGGAAGGAAGAAAACAAGAGAGAGTCAGGAACATGTTTCCATATGTGCCTTGACCAGGGAATAAACTGAATACCCCTGCGCTTCGGGACTCTAACCAATTGAGCTATCCGGCCAGGGCCTAACACAATTCTTTAATGCAGGACTTCTCAGAGCACTTGTCATGCTGCTATGCACTGGGACTCTCCAGGAGAGGGAAGTGCTTAACTTTCCTTGAACTCACATACTCTCTCTTTTGAAGTTGGGTTACAAATATTACGACTTTGGAAAATGCCAGTCTTGGAAGTATAGTTCTCTACTGATATAGAATCAAGAAAGAAACAAAAGTGGTTCCATTTTTTTTTTTACTTTGGACTGAGATGTTACCTTGTAGTTTGCCTTTCTAGGGGGCACTTCACCTTCTGATTGGGAGGTGGAGTGTGACAGAAGTCATTCTTAGGGATGTTAAGTGAACAACTCCAAGCGAGATGCTTTCCTGAACAATCTTTGAGTAAAGTTGGTTTTCTCCTTATCTTGCTTGAATGAGAAATTTGCAGAATAACAGGTGCTGACTGAGAGATGAAAAGTGCATTTTTCTGGTCTCGGTTTCTTCCTGGTTACGTTCCTCAAACTCTTTGTATGGGGGCTGTCATCTTGGAATGAGACCCATGCAGCTTTCCTTCCTAGAGCCAGTGAAAGGGCTCTCCAGTTGTCCTCCTGACCAACGCTCTCTCCCCTGAGTCAGTGATTTACTGCCCTCTGCTGAGTTGGAGAGAGTCCTTAATGAGCCGTAGGGACTGAGGCTGTGCTTGGAGGGGCCTCTAACCACAACTATTCTTATAAAAAAAATTAGCAGAAAACGAAGACCCCAGAAGAAGACCTCTAATGGGGGAGTGGTGGGTGTTTCAAAAAAGGAGGCAGAGCAGCATTCCTATCATCCATAAATTAAAACAAACAAAGGAAAATCACATCCAACTGTAGTCAATTGCTCCTGTAAGAGAAGGAGTGTAATTCAAAGAGGTTTATGTATTTTGGCGGAGGCTGGCGTGTGTGGGGGAGTTTAGAAGCATAGAATAACATGACCAGGAACTGGCTCCAGCCGCCGGCCAGCTTGCGCTCTCTCACTCCATCCAGATACTGTGCTTTAAGCCAATTTTTTTTCTTCCTTCTTTATCCCTATTTGATCTCTCCCATGTCTGAGACTCCAGGGGGTGTTAAAAGAAGGGTTGCATGTGTTCACGATAATATCTTACATTTCATAATTAGGAACGATTTCAAAGCACAGTTGTATATTATATTGTCTTATCCTTCCACTTAGCCTGAGAAGGAGCATGGGATTTATCCCCATTTTGCAGAAGAGGAACTGAAACGTAGAGACAAGCCTGAAATCATACATAAGATAACGGCAGAGCCAGGAGGGAATTCTGGGTTTCCAGCTGAGGATACAGGCTATTCTGATCTAGGGCTCGTTGAATTGCCACACTGGCCTCTGGGATTTGACATCTCAAATAAACAACAACAACAACACAAAAACAAAACTAACCTTTGGTCACAGTGGCCCACCCACTACAAGTGGATCAAGATCATAAAGGTGTTTATTTACAAATGGTTTTGAGTCACCTCTCAACACCAGGGCTTGAGTTGGGATTGTGGAAATAAGTGAAGACTACCCACCGGAATGAGGCGAGGCAAAGGCTATTTATCCAGATGTTGCTATCATAAGCGAGTCCACTACCATTTGCATTTGACAGAGACATGATTAATAACTCTTCATCAAGTCATGAAAAGGTATTCCCTGATTGAAGACTCTTGGCACGGGGTGGGGTGATAGGTGGGCTAATTAGAAGCTGGAATTGTTATGCGATCAGTTAACAGTTCATATCTGACTTTCACTATTTGATCCTAAGTTGGAAGGGGGAACAAAAATTACAGAAATTGTCAGTTATTAATCACGTCTTGGCCACTTAGGACCAATAGCTACATGGGTTAAATTTTGGCTTCCCAGTTGGTTGTTATATATGTCAGGTTGGCTTCCTAGGTGGATTGCTGTAAGTTGTGGGTCACAATTCTATTTTTATATACTCTCCATCCCTTGAATGTTTGTATATTCAGTTTCTTAGGATTGAGAGACCAATCTTAGGCAAAGGACCAAGGATAGGCCTTGAGAAGTGCATGGAACAAAGGCTCTGACACCATCTGCAAATTATTAGAGCTCTGCCCCTATCTTTTGGGCCAGGCACTGTTGAGCATTATTAGGAGACAGAAAGAAAGAGGTGAGAATTAATCTTTTAGTCTCAATATCCTCTCTCTGGTCCAACTTTATTTCACTTGATATTTTTAGTTTCTGCTGTTTGAGAAAAGCCTTAATGCTGTGGAATATTGCTTATTATTTCCAAGATAGTGAACATTTAGATGTGACCAGCAAGTGTGCATTTGGATGTCTGCCACCTGGTCCTGGATACTTTGGGTGTATCTTGGTTCTGGTTTTTTAGAGAGATTCTATGTTGACTAATGGAAATGAGGACGGTTTCTTAAAGGAGGTGACATAAGAAAGAAATTCTGATGAGTGGACAGGTTTGGGGGCAACTTAAAAATGTACTTAAAAGTGGAAAGAATGGGGTCGTAGGAACAGTGTGAACAAGTGTATGAAGTAGAAACAGATTGTATTCACAGAATGGCCAATAGTCTGGTGGGGGAGTAAAACTGGAAGGGGTAAAATTGGAGGGACTTTGAATGTCATTCTCAAGAGCCTGAATTTTACTGGTGTGGGAAGTCTTACTGTTTTTGAACAGGATCTATAATGATCAGAGTGCATACTTAAGATTACTCTGGCAAAAGAATGTGTATTGACTCTGAAAAATAAGGCAAGTTTGAAGCTGGGGAAACTAGTCTTTTAACTGTTTCCAACAAGGGAGAAAGTCAACATGTCTTTTAGAAGGCCACTGTCAGTACACTCCAAACTAAATGTTTTTAGGACATTCACTTTTTATTATGCGCATGAATCATGAACCTGCTTTAGCTTTTACGTGGGGTTTCTGAAGCTATCCTTAGGCTCATATGTGAGCTGGGGAACAGCCATCAATAGCCAATTTTGAAATGTAGCTGGTAACAACCTGACCATGTGGTGGCACAGTGGATAGAGCATCGAGCTGGGATGCTGAGGACCCAGGTTCGAAACCCCAAGGTTGCTGGTTTGAGAGCAGGCTAATCTGGCTTGAGTGCGGGTTCACGAGCTTGAGTGTGGGATCATAAACCTGACCCCGTGGTTGCTGGCTTGATCCCAAAGGTTGCTGGCTTGAAGCCCAAGGTTGCTGGCTTGAGCAAGGGGTCACTGGCTCAGTTAGATCCCCTTGGTCAAGGCACATATGAGAAGCAATCAATGAACAACTAAGGTGCCACGACTACGAGTTGATGCCTCTCATCTTTCTCCCTACCTGTCTGTCTCTGTCTGTGTCTCTCTCTTGGTTTAAAAAAAATGCACCTGATAACAATGAGTAAGAAAGAGCAAGAGAGGTAGCTATAGGGAGTAAAGAAAGGCAGTTTGGTTTGCTTGGCAAAGGGCAGCAGGGCATGGAGTGACTCATTGTACAGCAAAATGAGGGGAAAAACTTAAAATAATTTTATCATACTATATCCTTGAAACCTTGCATTACAAAGATTTGACTGCACAAGTATTGATCTAAAATCCTGGTTTTGGGAATAAATGTCTACTATTTATATGCTTGTAAATGTTCTAGAAGCCTTAAGATAAGTGCATCATCTCTGACCGAATTTATGAATTAATGTTAGTATTGATAGAACAACCAGATGAATTTTCCAAGATGTGTGCATGAGGATGTTTTCACAATATTATTTATAATAGTATGAAATAGACACAACAGGAAAATACATTAAGATATATTTAAGCTATGACAATGTGCAGCCTTAAAAATGATATAATTAGCCTTGCCTGTGGTGGCACACTGGAGAGTGTCTGCCTGGAATGCTGAGGTTGGCGGTTTGAAGCCCGGGTTTGAAGCCCTGGGGTTGCCTGGGCAAGGCACAGAGGACAAGCAACTATGAGTTGATGCTTCCCACTCTTCCCCTCCACCCTTGTCTTTCTCTTTCTCTAAAAAAAAAAAAAAAAAATTATATGTTGACTTGAAAAGAAATCCATGATATGGTGTGAAGTTTTAAACTATGCATATAACATGTTTTCATTCTAGTAAGAATATATATTCTAATTAAATACATGTATGTATATATTTAGTTATATATATATTTCAGATGTCTATACATAAGAACATTAAAAATATTGTACATATGTGTGTGTGTATATATATGATTAAACATCTGGAAACCACATAGCAAATATTAACATAAATTCTATCTAAACTATTTGATATGGCTTCTTTATTTCTTTTCTTTAAATATTTCTGTATTTTTTTTCTAAAAAATTTTTTTCATAATTTTGTTTTCCATTGGAAAGAGTTCACTTCTGTAAAAAGAAGTAGGATGATGTGACCATTCTAGACCTTTTTTGGCATAAAAGCAAATGGTATTTACTCTTTCTAATATCCAATATACATATATATAAATATACAAATGTTTGTAAATGATATAAATTTATATATAGTATGTTTAGATATAGTATACAGTACTTACATAGATACACATCTGTCTATAAAAAGGCCATATATGCATAGTTTAAGAAACTTAAAAAGTGTACTTTCTGATGTGGTTCAATTTCCTTTTGTAAGAAGATTAAGTGACTCTGAATAATGCTGTGTTTTTCCTTAGACATTACAATCCTTTCAGATGGGAAAAATCAGCACCTCAACCCTGGATCTTTCAACCTGAGCTTTGGAGGGTGGTTGCATAGCAACTGCTGTTGGTGTAAATGACTAGTCTTGGTTCACTGGGGGGTCCTATTGATTTGTACAGTAAATTTGTGCATTCAGATCCCTTGCTGTTTATAATAGGAAAAGGAGCTGCAGAAGTTAGGACCTTTTAGAAGCCCTTTGAAAAAAGACTCATTGGGATAAAGGACATTCAGTTTGTTCCACTGGAGATAGCACATTGAATACAAGGCAGCTGTGAACACTGAAATTCAACGATGCAAATTCCTTAAGGGATGAATCATTTCCGCTTTTTTTGTCAAGTTTTACTGAGTTCCTACTAGGCACCAGGCATTGTACTGGTCATTAAGGATACAATAACGATAATATATGGTTTCTACCATCTGGGAGCTTATACTCAAGGAGGTAAGAAAAACGCAAAAATTAATAACGTTAACACCTGATGCTAAATGCAGAAGTATGTACAGAGGTATTATAGGACACTGAGAAAGGGTATCTAATGCCACCTGAGGATCTAGAGTCGTGTCTTGAGCAGTGACTGTGTGCACTGGCAGTGGGGAGACAAAGAGGAATGAGACTTGGCTCCTGGCCATAAGGATTTTACAGTCTTACAGGAGAGGCAGAAAAAAATAAAACAAAATAATGCAATCTCATACAATGTGGCAAATGCTCAGCTAGCTCAAGGATTAAAATATGAGAACACAGAGGTGGGGATTAATGAATGATTAGGGGATTAATGAATGATTAATGCCTATTTAATACTCTCCTGTTTACAAAGCCCTTAAAACATACATTACCTCATGTGATGTTTATGAACAGATAAGATTTATCTCTCTTTTTTTGATGAGGAAACTGAGGCTTGGAGATGTTGTGACTCATCTAAGGTTGGTGTATTTATTAGTAACAAAATACCATAGACTGGGTGGCTTAAACCACAGACATTTATCTTCTCACAGTTCTGGAGACTAGGAGTCTCAGATTAAAGTCCGGCAGGGTCGGTCCCTGATGAGCACCCTCTTCCTGGCTTGCAGAGAGCAGTCTTCTAGCTGTGTCCTCACATGGCAAGGAGAAAGAAAATGAGCATGCTCCCTGGTCTCTTCTTATAAGGACACTAATCCTATCAGACCATAGCCCCACCCTTATGACTCATTTAATCTATTTCCTTAGAAAACCTCCCTCCAAATATAGTCACACTGGGGGCTTAGGGCTTCAATGTAAATTTCGGGGGACATAAACATTTAGTTTATAACAGTCAGGCTGTAAACTTAGGGCTTCAGCTTTCAAATTGAGTGCGCGTGCGTTTGTGCGTTTGTGGGTTTCATACACCACATTAGCTCTCAGAGGTATTTTCCCCCATGAGATGAATCAGCGACTTTCTCATAAGGAGCTCTGACATTTGGAATCTCTGGTTATGCTCTCTCCTCCAGCTTGTCTTCAAGACTTTCCACAGAGTCCCGAGTTTATGCACAATCCATCAATACGCACTTGGGGCTTGTCACTTGGAACTTCCAGTTTTAAGTAGGGGGTGAAGGTGAGGATAGAGATGGAACAGGGCTTGTGAGAACTGGGGCTGGGAGAGTGGGTTGAGATCAGGACGTGGAGGCTGGTTCTGTTTTAAAAGAGTAGGATGCCTGAGTAGGTTCCATTACCCAGGCCAAGATGAGATGGGAGCCTGCTCCAGGATTAGTTGGAGGAGTAGGTGGTGGAGGTAGAAGTGGAGGTGAGCCAAGAGCATCAGTGAGGCCTGACCAGGCAGTAGCACAGTAGATAGAGTGTCAGACTGGGATGCAGAGGACCCAGGTTTGAAGCCCCGAGGTCGCCGGCTTGAGCACAGGCTCATACAGCTTGAGCGCAAGGTCTCTGGCTTGAGTGTGGGATCATAGATATAAATCCATGGTCACTGACTTGAGCCCAAAGGTCGCCGGCTTGAGCAAGAGGTTACTTGGTCTGCTGTAGCCCCCTGGTCAAGGCACATAGGAGAAAGCAATCAATGAACAACTAAGGTGCCGCAATGAAAAATTGATGCTTCTCATCTCTCTCCCTTCCTGTCTGTCCTTATCTGTCCCTCTATCTCTCTCTTGGTCTCTCTCTCTCTCTCTCTCTCTCTCTCACACACACACACACACACACACTCACACACACACACGCACACACACACACACGCACACACACAGCAGCAGTAGCAGTGAGGACCACAACGCTGGGAAAGGACATCTTGCTGCTGCCCCAGATTTTGTATCCCTTCCTCTCACTTACCATATCTAGGACAGCAAGATGCTTTGTCCTGTTTGTGCGGGGCTGATGTTGCCCTTTCTCTGCCTCCTCCAGCCTCATAATCTTCCATCTTGACTCCACCTTCAAATTACCAAGAGAAGATTTATATATTAGTGCTCAGGCCCCTTCCTCAGAGATTCTGATTTAACTGGAGCATGACCTAGGGTTTCTGTTTTTTTAAAGCTTCTCAAATAACTTCAACATGAACCCAAGGAAGAAAAGTCAGACATGTTCCCTCTGCCCTAATTTTTTTTGAGGATGTGGGACATACATGGTGACTCCTGAGCTTCTGACAGTCTCATCTATTTGATCCTCTCAAGATCTGTGGGGTAGATAGGTATCATGACCTTTAAGATGAGAACTTGGTACTGCATTTGGCCTGTGAGTTGTGAGGCTTCCACTGGTAGGTAGAAGGCACAAGTAGAAAGAAAAACCTAAGTTAGTATGAGGAAATTAAGAAGGAATGATTTCAAGTTCCTTTGTGGGTTTGAGGAAACACAGTTCTATTCATTTATTCACTGAACAAATATTTACTGAACATCTACTATGCAGCAGGTGCTGGCACGTGGCAGGGGCTTGCGCCAGTGGCACTGGTAGGCCAACCCCAGCCTTGGGGAGTGACTCTCTGGAGAAGTGTGCATTGTCAGAACATAGTAGAACAACAACAACAAAAGTACCTCCAGGCACCTTTTCCTTTGTCTGCATGACTCATATACTGAAAGAATAAAGCTAATTTGTTTTTTCATTTAAAATTAAGCCTAGTCAGAATCTGTAATCCTGTTGGTATGAAGATTTATAAACTGTACAAAAAGGGTTCTTATGACAGGTTTAAACTATGGCTTGGTGACCAGGAAAAGAGAACACACAGCTTTAGATTCATGTATTCCACTCTGGTGAAACTGACCGCTTTGACACCCACAGATATCCATTCATCTCTATGCGGAGACATTCCACTAAACAAAGCCAATTGATAGCTCACATTCTGAAGATTTTTCAAATATTATTGCTAAGGCATTTTGCACTGTTTTGTTTTAATTCAAGAGGGTTTTTATTTAAGACATCGAGGTCATAAGTTTTATATCCTTAGGCTTGATTTAAAACCTAGCCATGATGGATAGTAAACAGTGGTCTCATTTTCTTGTAGCAATAGTTTGTGACATTGTGGTAAGCAACTAAACTTGGCAGCTGAACATAACAGAAAGTGTGTGGTTTTTGGAGTTAAGCAGACCCAAATGTGAATCCTGATTCTGTCAGTTACATTTTTTGGGATCTAGGACAAGTTACTCAACCATTTGAGCTTCTGTTTCTTCAACCTGAAAATGAGGACAGCAACATGATAAAGTATGCACATGCCTTGAACAGTAATTGTTTTTTGATGAGTATTCCTTTCTTTCTTTGTAATGTCATGACACATTCACCCACAACCTCAAGGTCCCAGGTTTGAGGAGGCATAGTGCACACAGAAGGTGTTCACTGAAATTCAACATTGGAAAAAGAGACCACATAATTTCTGCCATGAAGTATGAATATCAAAGGGAGATAAATAGCACATTTCTTATGTGTTTAAGTAACATTTAATTTGTATGTTTGCAAATAGTTGAATGGTAGGCAGCCACAATGGCTTTATGTTGAAGTAACAAGAGAAACAGTAATACCTGTCAATAGAGATTTATCTATGTGCCAAACACTTTACATAAGGTGTCCTTTTTTATCCTCACAACTCTCAAAAAGAAGTGTTATCATTTCAGATAATAAATAAGGAAACTAAACACTAGACCTTTTGTCTTCCTCAAAGTCACACATCAGTGGCAGAGTTGGGATTACAAGCCAAATGTTGTCAGTAAATCATTGAAGGTGGTAATTGCTTCATCAATAATTAATAATTAATAAATAATCAATATTATTTTTTGACAAACCTCCATCAAGTGATTAGCATTCCAGTGCCAATATGTTGGACCTTGCTGTATAAATAGTATCAGTGTCTATAAGAAAGGAGTGCTTTGCTGTCTAAGAGGATTGTTTCCTGAAATGGGGGCATAAACTGGGTGAGAGGAATAATGCTCCCTGAAGAACTCAGGGCTTTTTGGGACAGTGACATCTACAATGCAATGAGTACTCACAGGTAATTTTAATGTTTGCTTTATAGTTTGTTGAATGAATGAACAATTATTTCCTTAACTGTTTTGCCTTTGTTGGACATTTTGGTTATTTACAATTTTTCCATTTCACCATTGGACTCTTTTGGATATTTTTCTGAATACTTATATAAGTTTCTATAAGTCTTTGCACGTGTATCTTTTGGGTGACTTGTACAGTGTTTTGACATTTATGTTGTAATGTCACATAAATGCTTTAAGATCTATAGCAAGGCTAGAATTCATCCAGTGGATACATTGAGCAACAACAAATATGCACTTTATAATGATAAAAAAATCTAAATAATTTTTCTGCAGTTAATCTAAGGATTTCAACTAATCTTTAATATACACGAGTTTAATTTCTATTAAAAGCAGAGAGCTTGGAATCCTTTCAGGTCTCCATTCATACTTATCTTTAAGAATTTAATCTTTTTTTTCTGAGTATCAGTCTGTAGTTGGTTATGTTTTCTCCATTTATTTGCATTTATCCGGGTCAAAATGTGGTTAGAGTGATGACATACAAAGAAAATTCAGGCTGTTGACACAGAGCCAGAGGCCTGAATAAACATTCCTATGTCTGAGATTTTAGGGTTGGGAAAGGTCTTTGGACCTGTCCCCTCAAAATGTCAGGGGCTTACTGCATTTCCTTGAAAATGTGCCTCTGGTGATTAAAAATATATAGCAATCATTATATGGGCATTTGTAATATCTGGCTTTTTAAATATTAGGCAGATGATGTTAAAAGGTTGTTGATGGTGTTGATGAAGGAGAGGAAGTTTGGTGATCAAGACCTTAATAGGAGTCCTTTATTGAGACAAACAAGCAAAGCCCAAAGGCAACATTTTGGCAAATACTATTAAAAGTGCGGCAGTGCAAAACTCACAGGGCTTCATGAGAAAACAACCAAACGCCAACTCCAGCTCTCCTGGCTTATATAACTCCAGAAAAGATTCATGTACAGGATTAATAGGCTGTGTAAGGTGTCCATGGCCAAGTGGAACCGACAGGGTCAAACCTCCAGGAGTCCTCACATTTTTGGTTTCCCATTAGATTTTATCTGCTGTTTCAAGCAGTAGGATCTGGCAAAAGGGATACAAAAGGCTCTGTGATTCAACTTTTAGAAGAGCTGGGGGAAGGAGCAAGGCTATGCCTCTCAGTTAATAATCCTCTGTGCGTTCAGACCACAGTGTGAGACTTTGGAGATCTAAGGGCAGGAGGAGGCTGCAGCAGGAATCTTGGCCTTGTATCAGTGCTAGGGAGTTTTGCATGAAGGTATTTACTTTTGGAAGATAATATTAGCTCACTTATTTCCTATGGAAACTGGAAAATAAACACTTCCTTTAAAATAAACACATGCACATACTTAATTTCTATTTGTATCCTTTCCTTGACTAGTGAGTGAGAAAGAAGTGAGTGTGTGTGTATGTGCGTGAGCGTGTGTTTGTGGCTACATTTTTGGTTTGCTTCGATTTATTTCATGCTGACTGCCAAGCAGACATGCATGGATGCTTTTGGATCAGGGTAAAGGCACTCTGCCCATTATCTGCCATGGTGGGACTGGTGCCTATGCATGGGTAGGCCTCCCTGAAGTTCAACTTGTCTGTCAACATGCTGATGCAGCAAGATTGATGTATTTTGAAGTGGAATTCTTTTTCAAAGTCTGCTTGGGCCAGCTCCTGGTCTAGTGCCATGTCTTACATAATAATGTATATCACGGACCTTCACTGAGAAAGTGAAAACAGGCTCGTGTTTCTGATGTGCCCTTCAGCTTAGGGCAGTCCTGTTTGCCCTTAGACTTTTGGTACAATTCTTTTTGCAGTAGCCTCGGCGTGAGGCCAGGGTGCAGAAAAGAAGAATAAATTGTGTTTGTGGGTTTAGCAGTTTATCTGTCACCACCCCTGTGAAAAAGCCAGACTGTCTCACTGGTGATTAATTCAATGCCACTCTTCCACAGTAGCAGGGAGGCAGTAAGTGCATGCTTTAGCCAGCCTCTGAAGTAAAAGGAGGTGTGTTGATTTCTACATAGAAGCAGTGGCCCCGGAAAAAGGGGAATTGTATTATACCCTCACCTTCCACTGATTTTGAGTGCTGTATCAACTGCGGTATTGCTGGGGATGTTGTACTAGCCACTCAAATACTTCATTTCAAGCAACCCCACAATTTCTGTGGGTCAGGAGAATTTGGAAGGGGCTCTGATGGGTAGTTCTGGCATGGGGGTGTCACAAGGGGTTGTAGTCAGGCAGCGGCTGGAGCTGGAATAACAGGTGCCTGGAGGAGCTAGAGTCTGGCTGGGCATCTCTCTCTATCTCTGTGTAGTCCCAGGGCTTCTTCAGGTGGTCTCTGCACTTGGGATACTTTGGGCTTCCTCACAGCATGGTGACCTCAGAGAGTTGGACTGATGACATGGTAGCTCAGAGTTGATGCTAATGCTTCAATGAGCCAGTTTAAATTCTCTAAATTTGTTTTTTTTTTTAAAAAAAAATCATTTTCTAAGTCCTTTGCATGATATGACTATAAGTTTTAAAAATAGCCTGTCCATTTTTTTTTTAAAAATAGCTTCCTGGGAATTTGATTAAAGTTGTGTTGGCTCTGTAGACCGATTCAGAAAAAAACTAACCTATGTATAATGTTGAGTCCTATGATTTATAAACACGGTGTGTCATTCTATTTATTTAGGGCTTTAAACTTTTTTTCTCAGAATGGATAACCAGTTTTTAGCATAGATGTCTTACAGATTAAAAAATTATGTCTAAGAATTATATGTTTTTTCTTGACACTATTGTAAATGGTATTATTTTTGGGAGTAGCTCGTAGTGGTTTTGACTCAGGCTCTTGGGGTTGCTGTGAAGATATTGGCTCAGGCAGCAGTCATCTGAAGGCTTGCCCAGTACTGGATGATCTGCTTTCAAATGCAGTCACACGACTTTGGGTAGGACGCTTTTGTTTCTCACCACAAGGGCCTCTGGCTTCTTCTTAACAGTGTGACAGCTAAATTCTCCAGAGGCATAGAGAGAGAGAGAGAAAGAGAGAAAGAGAAAAAGAGAGAGAGAGAGAGAGAGGAAGAGAGAGAGAAAGAGAGAAACTTTTCTATTTTCTAGTTTAATCTCTGCTCTTTATTCTTTTTTAAAATTTTATTTGGCAATTTGTCTTGCAATTAGTGTTTAGATCATTTACATTTAATATATTATTAATATGCTTGGTTTTAAGTTGATCAGCTTGCTATTTGTTTTCTATTTGCCTCATACTTTCTTGTCTCGATTTCCTCTTTTTCTGAGTCTTTTGGATTAATTTAGCATTCTGTTTTATTGCTAATATGGCTAAACTTTTATACTTTTTTTTCTTGGTGGTCTTTCTAGTGTTTACAATATGCATCTTTAAGCCATCATAGTCTGCTTTTCTGTAATGTACTACCATTTCACATACAATGTAAAAACATTAAAGTTATAAGGTTTAATTTCTCCTCTTCATCCTTCCTGCTATATGTCACAGCTTTTACTTGTACATATGTTATCAAAATACATAGTTATTATTTCTGTTTTAAACTATAAGTTTTTTAAAAAAATTTAAAAATAAAACAAATCTCTTTTATATTTGCTTGTACACTTACCGTTTCCAGAGTTCTTTGCTGCTTTTGTATACCTGATTTTCCATCTGTAATTATTTTCCTTTGGCCTGAAGAATTTCTTCTCCGTTTATTGTAGTGTAGGTCTGCTGATCACAAATTCTCTCAGGCTGTGTTTGTTGGAAAAACCTCTTATTTTGCTTCTATGTTTAACAATATTTTTGGTGGATATAGAATTCGAAGTCTACTTTTTTTTCCCCTCCTTTCAGTACTTTCAAGAATGTCATTCAATTCTCTTTTGGTTTACTTTGTTTCTTATACAAAGTTGGTGCTTTTCTTAATCTTTGTTCTTCTGTATCAGTCGTGTGTTTTTATCTCTGGATACTTTTAGTGCTTCCTGTTTCTAGTTTTCAGCTATTCTAAGATGATGTATCTTAATGTGCTTTTCTTTGTATTTATACAGTGTGAGCTGTGTTGATACTCTTGGACCTCTAAGTATACATATAATTTTTTTTCGAATTTTGAAGGGTTCTGTCCATTGTTTTATATCATTTCTATTTCTGTGTCTTCATGTTCACTGATACTTTCTTTTTTAGAGTGCAATCTGCTGTTACTCTTATTCAGTAAAATTTTCATTTTGGATAATATATTTTTCAGCTCTAGAAGTTCTCTTTGGTTCTCTTTTATATGTTCAATTTCTCTTTCTTTTTTTGGTGACAGAGACAGACAGTGAGAGAGAGAGAGACAGACAGAGAGAGGGACAGTTACAGACAGACAGATAGGAAGGGAGAGAGATGAGAAGCATTGTGGCTCCTTAGTTGTTCATTGATTGCTTTCTCATATGTGCCTTGACTGAGGGGGCTACAGCAGAGCAAGTGACCCTTTGCTCAAGCTGGCAATCTTGGGGTTTTGAACCTGGGTCCTCTGTTTCAGTTTGACACTCTATCCACTGTGCCACCATCTGGTCAGGCTAATTTCTCTATTTCTTTTCTTTATATTTTCCTTTAAACCTTTGAACATATAAAGATGATATTTTTATATTCTGTCATCTCTGGAATTTCTGTATATGTTTTTACTGAATAATATTTTATTCTGGCTATAGATCCTATTTTTTTTTCTTCTTAGAAGGGCTAGTTATTTTTTAGAGGTTACTGGCCATTATGAATGTCACATAGTTAAGTGGCTTTTGGTTTCTTCTTTTAAAGATTGTTGAATTTTATTTTAGCCGGTAGCTAAGTTACTTATAGATCAGCTTGATGTTCTTGAAGTTTGTTTTTTGGTGCATATCTGTGGTGGCCTCATGCTAATATAGCTTAACCCCAATATTCCAGGAGTCTCTTCTAAAGGCACTGCTTGTCCAGTGAGATTTCTCTACCAAAACTGATTAGAACTGGAATGACTTCCAGCACTGTATGATTTCTGGGAATTGTTCACCTTACAGCTCCTTGTTAGTTATTCTTTCACTCATAGTTGTTCTTTGCCTGGTTTTGTGATGTCTTACTACACATATACAGAGCTGAATATTCTGCTGAAGACTCAGGGGATGCCTATGCAGATTCCTGGAGCTGTTTCTCTTTGTAGATCTGTCCTCCCTGGTACTTTGCCTTGAAAACTCAGGCTGTCCTAGACTCTTCGAACTCTAATATTATTTCTTTAACTCAGTGAGATCTTGTGTTCTACTTGGGTTCCACTTTTATACATTCTAGTCTCTAGGTAGAAAGCTGGGGTATTTTAAGGGCCAATCTCATTTGTTTCCTTTTTTATTCAGGGATCAAGTCCTGTGCAATGTGCAGTCCATGTTTGACAATAATTGTTTCATATATTTTGTCATTTTAAAAAGGTCATTTGTAGTGGAAAGGCAAGTCTAGTTCCAGTTACTATATCATATACTGAAAGTAGAAGTTATGAAACTGAATTTTAAGGCATAATGTAGTAATCTTTTCCATCACTTTTTGTAGGCACCTATATAGTTTTATCTGATGACTGGTTAACTGAAAAATACCTTTCAGCTCAGTTTTTAGAAATTAAGAATTTCTAATAAAAGCACTAGACTCTTAGTGTTGAATTAATTTGCTGTGTCTTTTGCCCACTGGGCAGGATTCCAAAATGATTTGGGCGGAAGCTTGGCTTCCATCTCTTTTAACAAATATCAAAATAACCTTCATTTTTCTCACTCATTTTGTTCTTGTCTACAAAAAATGAATTCAAAACAGCTGGAAGGGAGACACATCAGATCTTAAGGAATTGTGTTGCTCTGGTCTGCCAGTTGCAGTGCATAAAAGTACGTTGCATACCTTTTATACAGAGCCATTAGTGTGGGATACAAAGAAAAGTCTCATTGCTATCTTGGCTAACATTGTGGTTTTATGTTCCCTCACTTTGGAAGCTATGACTTAGGAAAAACTATGATACCTGGCTGACAAATCAGTTGACATAAATGTGCTAACCATATACTGGCAGGTGGCCTGGTCTGCAAGCTGGCTTCTGGGAAATGATAAACACGGAGGCCTCAAAGACAGATCACCCCTATCTCCAGACTGAAAGTTCTGGAATCTGAATCTGGAGCAAGCTCATTGCTAGCTATTTTCATTGGAAATAGACCAAAGAAACTGCCAAAGGCTCTTTCTGCATCTCACACACATCACACAATGCAACATTGTGTGTCAGGATCCTTGGGTTCTTTATCTCGGTGGACTTTGAAAGTTACATACACATACATACATTATCTGTCCATCTATCTATCTATCTAAATATATGCATGCTTTAGATGTAATAGTATCTTCACAGTTTATATGGTTTACTATACAGATGGAGCAATTGGAAGATAGTTTCTCAATTACCTCATCTGTAATATATGGATAATATTAATTCCTACTGCAAAGGGTAGAAGAATGTGATGGATTAATACACGTAAATAATTAGCTCAATGTGCTTTACTACTCTTATTAATATTATATGTTATAGATGCAAGCTAGTGGTTCTTGGTTAACCCAAGACTCATTTTGTAGAGAGTGCTATGAGCTTGGTTGCACTCTGACCTTATTTTAGTTTGTGTGTGTGGTATTTGTAAACTCTATTTAGCATATATTTTATTTGTTTGTTTATTTATTGTAGCACATTTTAGAAACACATTTTGATGATTGAGGTAACATATCTACCTGAGTATTTAGATCTATCTGCCAACACCAAGGTAAGTACTGAGGTAAGTTAAGCTGTGGTCATTCACAGATGTTGGGTGGAGAAGTAGAACTCTCACTTTGCCGGTGTGGTTCTCTTATCTGAGATATGACAGGCAAGGATGGAATTGAAAAATGTTGAGTGGGAAGAGCAAAACAAGTTGAAAGGCATCATAGAAAAAAGCAGGTCTGTTTCAAAGAGAAGGAACCTAGAAACATACCACTGTCTGTGCTGATCATTTACCTACTGTGAGCCCCAAACCTATAATGCTATACTCTGCTCTGTGATGCTTAGTGCTCTGTGGAACACATATCCCAGACAATTTTGCCAGCTGACTTCCTATTGGGTTCTGTTAATTTCTATCTCTAGAGGGAGACTGGAAGGTAGGAGCAAGGGGATAAAGGTTTCCTTTCTTATTTTTATTTGGTGAATATTATCTTGACTTTGGCTTCTTTTAGCTTTGTCAGAACTAGCTGTATCTTACTATCTCTGAAGTATCATTGGTAACCAGGTATTTCCCCTTGTTCAGTGCCATGAGGTTCCTCTGAGATTTTGAGATTCTGTCAGTAGCTAGGAAGTACCACCTCCAGAGGACTAAGCTCCAGCTTAATGGATATCCCTTTTCTGAGCTTCTTGGTTTTGATAATCTCAACCTCTTTCTTTTCTCCACCTAGTCCTAAGGGTTGTATAGTCTTCCTTTAGTGAGCATCTCTAGTTTATCTTAGTCATTTCTTTTGTCCTTTCATTGCTCTAATACCTGTGAAACCAGTTCTCTAATTAAACCTTGTCTGTTTAAATATCTGGTGTAATTTCCTTCCTTCCTTCCTTCTTTTCCTCCCTCCCTCCTTTCTTTTCTTCTTTCCTTCCTTCCTTTTCTCTTTCCTTCTTTCCTTCCTTCTATGAATAGACTGATTCTAATAGGAATAGTCCTAGTGAACAAAACTATAAATAATGCCTGACCAGGTGTGGCGCAGTGAATAGAGAGTCAGACTGGGATGTGGAAGGACCCAGGTTTGAGACCCCGAGGTTGCCAGCTTGAGCGTGGGCTCATCTGGCTTGAGCCAAAAAAAAGCTCACCAGCTTGGACCCAAGGTCTCTGGCTTAAGCAAGGGGTTACTTGGTCTGCTGAAGGCCTGCGGTCAAAGCACATATGAGAAAGCAATCAATGAACAACTAAGGAGTCCCAACGAGAAACTGATGATTGATGCTTCTCATCTCTCTCCGTTCCTGTCTGTCTGTCCCTATCTATCCCTCTTTCTGACTCTCTCTCTGTCCCTGTAAAAAAAATAATAAATAAAAATAAAAAATAAAAAACCAACTATAAATAATAAAATTCATGAATTGGTTTGGTTATGATCTTGACCTTGAATGTAGCACTAAACTCCTTTCCAAAAGAAAATGGGATACTCTTACTTAGTCCATGGCATGCAGTGGCATAATCATTATATTATCAACTATGGTCACTTGGAATAGTTTCTGTTAAACTAAGTTCCTTAGAGGACAAAGTGACTTGCTGCCCTTGAGTATTATGTAGTAACAATGACTGCAAGGACTGTGGCATGTGGTGGGTTTTTCCATCTGCACTGAAGAAATAGCAAACAGAAAATGACCAGCTCAGGATTTAAAACTTGCAGCCTACGTCAGAGAACCAGAGAATTCCTATGGTTGACCTATAAAAGACCAGCATATTTCTCATAGTGGTGGAACAGTATTATTAAAAGCCAAATTCAAACTTTAATTGTATGGATTGCAGAATTACAGTGTAAATTAAAACCTCAGACTTGCCACATCTCTTATGTGAAAGTTAGGGACTTGATTGGAATGGAGTGGGACTCTGAGATTTGGAATAAGAATGTTCTGTGTAGATGCAGAAAAGGCTGAAAATTTTGAACCCCTCCCAAGCATCCCTGAACCTTCCTTGCTAGCAGAATGAGCTCCTCCTTCCAAGTTTGAGATGATCTTTTTCTTGCTTGAAAATGCGGTTTAATCTCACCTAACCCTGTTTTGAGAGACAACCCCATCAAAACCACCTTTCATTGCCTCTAGGCTTATGGTTAGAGTCAGATCCCACCATATAGAGGAGTACAAGTGTAAACCTGACCTGTGAACAGATGGTATATACTTTAAAAGAGAATGACATGATTAAGTTAATTTATATCACCTGAAATCCACTGAATAAGGCATATGTGTGGGAATAAGTTCTAAGTGTACTAGACAAAGGAGAATATTTTTTTAATTGATATAGGTGCATTTATCAGAGATTCTGGATTTAATGCGTTAGCTTAACTAGCTTGAAGTGGCTCTGGCAGGGTGCTCGACTGGTTGACTGAAACTTGGACTAAACAGCGGCTTATAGTCTGTTAGGCGAGACATCAGAATTTGTGGAACAGGGGTCAATAAACTATGGTTCATAGGTCAAATCTGCAAGCTAAGAATGGTTTTTACATTTTAAAGGGTTATAAAAAGAAGGAGGAGGAGGGGGAGGAGAAGAAGAGGATGAGAAGGAGAACCATATTTGGCAGGCAAAATGAGCTAAAATGTTTGCCATCTGGCCTTTTGCAGAAAAAGTTGAGTACCTCTGAGATAGCAAAGGGACCACAGGTTTAAGGTGGTAGGAAGAAGGCATTAGTTTTATCCTGTGCAGTTTCTCTACCTCTTCCAAGTGTGTTTATAGCCATGGCACATGTGGCCTCCGGCGGGACAGAACTGGGGACAAGTGGACCCTCTCACTCCTTAGTGTTTGCACTGAAGGGAGATTACTATAACCCTTGGGAGATGGAGGACATGGGATATTAAACAGCAGTTAAACTTTGGATGAGGACCAGTTATCTGCTGGGACCTTTTTTCCTTTAGTAGGTGTGGCTTTCTGGAGGAAGAGAAGACAGTCATTGCTGGGCCCCATGGTTCCAAACACCTTATTCAGGCTGAGGTAAAGTTTTCTAAGATAAAGTTGTCGTTCATAGCTCCACACACCTCCTTAGTCAGTGCTGAGGCTGATAAAGTGATTGATGATTGGGTGATTGGTTTCCATGGTTACTACACATTCTTTTGGGGGGAGAAATTCCTTTCCTTTTCCAGCTTACCTTTTCCAACTCACACACTTTAAAAAAGCAATGTTTGTAGTTCCTGCCACTCCAGTGTCAATGAGAGAATTTATTTTATAATGTGTATGAACTGGCAACTTCTCCAGAGGGGGGGAAAAAAAAAGCATTGTTGTCAGAATGAAGTCATTTGTTTGGAGAGCAAAGCCTCAAGTATCATTCACAGGCGGGAGCCCAGTGCCCTCTGCATGCTCAGCCCTTTGGCACACAGAGCCATTGTCAAAACCTGTTTCCAGAGCAACTGATTTCTTTCCTGAAATTACGTGGCAACCCCTCTCCCTAAGGTTCTGGAGAAAGTTCTTTCGAGGACCTTATTTTAAGGCAGCTTGTTCCTGGTGGAAATCAAGATCATTGCCAGAAAAAGAATTTAGCACTACTCCAAAGACGGCTCATCTAATCAATTTTTATAGTCTACAGGCCAAGGTATGTGTTTGGGGGTTGAGCGCTATTTGATGTCCCCATAATCTCTGAAACATGTAGATGGTCAAGACAACATCTGGCCTTTGGGTATATTTTCAGAATAGTATTGTATCTGAATTATAATGCTGAGAAGACAGTTTGCATCCTTGCATTTACCCCAATTCAGTATGGAGTAAATAGCAATTCATTACAGACTTTTTCTGACTGTGGCACAGTGTGGTCTGGGGAAAGAGAAGACTAGGTTCTCTTTTGACTTTTTAAGTCTTTGCTTTTTAAAAAGTCTTTAAAACACCCACAATGAAAGCTTAATTTAAAAATGAATACCCAGGCTGAATTGCTGGGTCAAAACAAACAAAAGTGGAATTTAATATAAGTGTAAAAATCCTGTGATTAGGTTAAAAAATCAGTTTCCTAAATAACTACCAGGTGGGGAAACTCTCTATTTTACAGTCACAGGGAATCTTTTTTTATTAAGGAAAACCTACTTGTACCACTTATACCCGCCCCTTCAAAGCCTCTCTTGGGCCATGTGCAAACAAAGAATAATTTAAATCTCATTTTAAAAAAGATTAAACAGAATACTTCATTGTTGAATGGTATTCATTAATTAAGAACTAAAAAGTAAGAACATTTTAACTATACAGCTGAACTAACAAAATTTGATATTTAAGTGATTAAAACCTAAAATCCAGGTCAATCATTGAAAATAAAATTGAACACGTACAGAAAGTAAAAACAGAACTGAGCAAATGCAAGTGGCTACACAGAAACAAGAGGGCATTGGGTTCCCTGGATAATCTCCTATGAGTGGAGTATATTGGATAAACTTAGATCTCTTGATTAAACCCAGAATGGGTTTGGCATTTGTGGGGCTCCATTAAGTCACACAAGGATGGCTGCAGTCAGTGGAAAGAAAGCCCCATCTGAGAGGCCATGCATGGCTGGTCTAGCATAGGTCGTTCATCTGCCATGGTGGTTAGGGTTTCAAAGTACCTTCACCTTCATCGTCTCTCTTGTTCCTCCTGCCTTACAGAGGTAGGTGATCATGAAATGTGAAATTGCTTCAAATTCTTAGAGCCAATTAGCTCACTGCTAGGGACTGGTCCCCCAGGCTCTTGCTTTTTTATATTAGTGACCTCTCCTAGAAGATTGCATCCTTCAAAAGGTTATTATTTTATCTGGGACATGTTAACCCCAATTTCCACCTTACATTAAAATTGGTTGGGGGTTTAAATGGAGGTTGAGCACCTCCCTAACCAGTCTCTTCTATTCCCAGGGATAGTCTTTCAGCTACTTTTTAAGTGACCTGGGCTCTTGATTCTTGCTTCCTTTCAGTGGAGTCTCCAAATAGAGGGAGTTGGTGGCAGTAGCTGGGGCTCTAGGTTTGCTAGAGTTTTGCAGTTCCTTCTTGAATGGACAGAGCCTGGAAAACTCTTTCCAGGAAGCAGTGGGATCCACAGAAGCTGCCACTCCTAACTCAGGTGCAAACGTCCTTGTCTTTCTGGAGAACAGAATTTCTATGAGTACTGAACCGGGGAAACTTTGCCTTTTTAACTCTCCCTCCCCATTCTGTCTTCTCATATTCATCCCCCTTTCCCTGTCATTGATCACGTTTTCAATCACAGTGGTAGTCAACCTGGTCCTTACCGCCCACTAGTGTGCGTTCCAGCTTTCATGGTGGGCGGTAGCGGAGCAACCAAAGTATAATAAAAAGATAGATTTAACTATAGTAAGTTGTTTTATAAAGATTTATTCTGCCAAACTTAGTGAAAATCAGACATAAAGTACTTGGTAAGTAATTATTATTATATGCTTTAACTTGCTATAACTCTGCTTTATAAATTTTATAAAGTAAAGTTACTTTCCTACTTTATAAATCACTATTACTGTGGAACCGGTGGGCGGTTAGAAAATTTTACTACTAACAGAGATACAAAATAGGGCGGTAGGTATAAAAAGGTTGACTACCCCTGAATTCTAGAATATTGTCTTGTCTTTCTATACCTGGCAGCACTGCCTCACTAATGAACATTCACACTCCGGCTTTTTAGATGGGTTTGGGGTTCTCAGCCACATAACTTCATCCCTGGTCTTGCTATTCATTCCCATTATGTCATCTTTGGCCCCTGCAGGGGCAAATCTCAACCTGTTGAACCAGTCCTGCTGGGTCGCAGACTCATTTAGTTAATTACTCACTTCAACACCACTCTTTGCTCCCACCTCTCCCCACTTTGGGCATATGTCATTCCACATCTCTGTGCTTCAGAGACTTAATTGCAAGACTGACATAGCATGGGTTCAGTTTACTCAATCATTACAATACTAAAAAGTATTAAGTGCCTAATTGTGCAGGGTGCTATATAAAAAAAGCTGGCATTGATGTGGAAATAATAACCTCTTACATTTTATGACAATTAATGCTATCAAGCCCATTATCTTTTTTTTTTTTTTTTTTTTACAGAGACAGAGAGTGAGTCAGAGAGGGATAGACAGGGACAGACAGACAGGAATGGAGAGAGATGAGAAGCATCAATCATTAGTTTTTCATTGCTCGTTGCAACACCTTAGTTGTTCATTGATTGCTTTCTCATATGTGCCTTGACCGCGGGCCATCAGTAGACTGAGTAACCCCTTGCTGGAGCCAGCGACCTTGGGTTCACGCTAGTGGGCTTTTTGTTCAAACCAGATGAGCCTGCGCTCAAGCTGGTGACCTCGGGGTCCCGAACCTGGGTCTTCGGCATCCCAGTCCAACGCTTTATCTACTGCGCCACTGCCTGGTCAGGCCCATGATATTTTTTAATAGATCAACTCCAGCTATTTATGTCTTACACATCTGTCTCAAGAGATGTGGGATACTTTGGGCAGATCTATGACACTGCCTACAGGAAGGCCTCCTAAGTCTTATGGGCAAAGGAGTTACACAAAGAATCTCAAGGACCAATTTAACTGAAAGCCTTTGACATTTCTCTGCCTCTGATTTTTGTGTGTGTGTGTGTGTGACAGAGACAGAGAGAGAAACAGAGAGAGGGACAGATAGGGGCAGACAGATAAGAAGGGAGAGAGATGAGAAGCATAAATTCTTCATTGCGGCACCTTAGTTGTTCATTGATTGCTTTCTCATAGTGCCTTGACCAGGAGGTGGAGGTGGGGAGGGTGGGAGTGGGTGGAGGGTGGGACTACAGCAGAGCGACTGACCCCTTGCTCAAGCCAGCGACCTTTGGGCTCAAGCCAGTGACCATAAGGTCATGTCTATGATCCCATGCTTAAGCCAGTGGCCCTGAGCTCAAGCTGGTGAGCCTGCACTCAAGCCAGCAACCTTAGGGTTTTGAACCTGGGTCCTCTGCATCCCAGTTTGATGCTCTGTCCACTGTGCTACTACCTCGTCAGGCTCTCTGCCTCTAATTTTGAACTGAAATACCACTGTAGAAAAATAGGAGACAGGGAGGAGGCAATAGCTATCCCATCCCAATTTAGGAACATGAGAATGTGACTTGGAGGAAGAGGAGCAAGTAGCATAGTTTAATGTTCCAGGGTTGGTTCTATGTCAAATAGTCAAATAGCCAATAAATAAATAAATAAAAAGATTTCACTCCTTACAAATCTTTAGTGAGATGTTAATAAGAATGACACAACAAAAGGCCTTCATGGTCAAAGAAAGTAGGAAATCAGGTATCCTTTTTTTTGTATTTTTCTGAAGTGAGAAGCAGGGAAGCAGAGAGACAGACTCCCGCATGTGCCCAATTAGGTCCACTCAGCAAGCCCACTAGAAGGCGATGCTCGGCCCATCTGGGGCATTGCTCTGTTGCAACCGAAGCTGTTCTAGCGCCTAAGGCGGAGGTCATGGAGCCATCCTCAGCGCCTGGGCCAACTTTGCTCCAGTGGAGCCTTGGCTGCAGGAGAGGAAGAGATAGATAGAGAGGAAGGAGAGGGGCAAGGGTGATGAAGCAGATGAGTGCTTCTCCTGTGTGCCCTGGCCAAGAATCGAACCTGGGACTTCCACACGCCAGCCAACGCTCTACCTCTAAGCCAACCGGCCAGGGTGAAAATCAGGTATTCTTAACACACATTAGCATAGTTAAGGCTTTGAGAAGTCTAAAGCAAAAGAAACAGTTAAAATTTGTCTGACCCTGAGTTTCCCAAAAGTATTAGCTCATAGAACCATTTTGGGGAGGAGCCCTTGTGAGCATCTGTGTAACCCTAGTAGGGTGCTCTCAAACTCATTTTGAGAAATGCTGAGTTAACTAAGTTTTGTAGCAGAGAGAGATATAATAATAAAAGAAACGGTCTTGAGAATAAAGAGGAAACAGAACAGTGCCTGTTATGAGAGGCAGAAAGTGGGGTTAGAGGTGATGGTATGTATGCCTTTGCTGCTGTTGGCCATGGTGAGGGACTTGATGTTGTGAGTTTTCTTCTGGGAAGAATGGAATGTTTTTTTCTTCTGTCATAGTACACCATCAGTTTAGGGATAAAGTCAGAAGATCTAGGGTTGGGTCCTGGTAGAGTTTTACTTTAGGATCAATGGATTCAAACCTACACTCTTGACTGTTTTGCTATGTGTGTGGCCAGGAAACAGGTACTCATTAGAAACTACATTGTTGACCCTTCACCTGCTTTTAGGAATTCTCTTCCAGTTCTCGCATGATTTTCCCTGGAGAGGGTTTGGGGTCAGGCTGCTGCCAACCTACCAGATGACATGCACCCAAATCTGCTATTTCTGGAAACTCTTGACCATATAAAAATACCTAAAATGTTTTTTCCCTCGTCAAAATATAAGTCCTGGTCTTGGTGAGATTTTAATCATAAATGGATTTTGCTTGGAAAGTCCCCAGTATTTGGCATGTTTTTTAGGATAAACTTTGAAGTTCAGTTCCAGGGTTTTAGCACATGTTCTTCAACAAATAACCTGATGTATTTGAATGGTGCTCCTAAATTTCTGAAACAGCACTAAAGGATGTTATTTTTTGGTGTGGCTGGGAATAAAAATACCTTGTTAAACTTTTGAACCATCCGCCTGTGCCTAGCTAGCTGGGCAGATGGGGAGAGAGAATGCTTCCTTTTTTTTTTGGAAGGGAGTGGTACCAAGTGAAGTTTTCTCCCAGTATGGTTTTGCTTTATTTGAATAAGTTTATTAGACAAGGCTAGTCTTTAGGCAACAATGGAGATTCCTTGAGAATCAAATATTTACACTTTGAACTAGCTGTAGAAATATTTACTGATTTCTGCGATTTTAGCTTAGATTCTGTTTTTCATTGTATTCAATTCATGCTTTTGCTCTTGGGAATGAAGTTTGAGGTACTATGTGAAATGTATAAATAATTAATGTGATGGAAGATACTTTTAACCTGCAAAATAACTTTTCATTGAGAAAGGTTTACAGATAATTTCAAAGAAATCTGAGGCTGCTTTTAAACTTTAGAATAAATTTTGGAGGTAAGAAAGACAGTTTTTTGTGTTTTTTTTTTTGTATTTTTTCTGAAGTTGGAAACGGGGAGGCAGTCAGACAGACTCCCGCATGCATCCGACCGGGATCCACCCGGCATGCCCACCAGGGGGCGATGCTCTGCCCATCTGGGGCATTGCTCTGTTGCAACCAGGGCCATCCTCAGCGCCTGGGCCAACTTTGCTCCAATGGAGCCTTGGCTGCGGGAGGGGAAGAGAGAGACAGAGAGGAAGGAGAGGGGGAGGGGTAGAGAAGCAGATGGGCCCTTCTTCTGTGTTCCCTGGCCAGGAATCGAACCCGGGACTCCTGCACGCCAGGCCAATACTCTACCTTTGAGCCAACTGGCCAGGGCTGTAAGAAAGATAGTTTTAAAAAATTATACTTTCATTGAATTATCTCTGTAACTAACTCTTTATGTGTAGGTTAAGACTTCCAGGAAGGGGATTGAAACATTTATTTACAGCTAAGGTATATTTTGATTACCTTTGATTTGAATTCATTGCTTTTAATTTGCCATTTTTATGCTATGATTTTTACATGGGTAAAGAAGGTTATTCTGACTGTCAATGTTTTGACATTTTTATTAGATAAGTTTGAAAATCATTATTCGTGCCAATTTCATGATCCTCTTGAGCTTCAAAGGAAAGAGTCTGCAGTGCCTTAGCCACGCAGTATCTCAAGAAGGACTTACACTAGCCTTAAAAATGAAGTGTTGTTTGGTATATGTTTGGTTAACATATTGCAATGCTAAAAAGTTGTGCAGACAAGCATTTTGAAAAGATTATTCTACCAATTTAAAAGTGATTATATACCATCTGTGAACTCAGTGTACACTTCAAGAAAAATGGTTGGCTTTGTCTTCATGTGCAAGTCAGACCTTAAACAATAAAACCCAGAGATGTCCTTCTGAGCTGTCGTTATTCATTCTTCCACTATCCCATTTCTCTTTCATGTTTCAGGGTAGTGACTACGTGTGAATGAAGTTAGAATTTCATGTCCTATAGATTTTGATGAAAAAAGATAATACCATTCTTCCAATCTCCTTCTTTTGTTCAAGGCCCAGTTTCATTTGCTATGTTCCTTCAAACCCAGAATTTCCAAATCATCAGTGAAATAGCAGTTAGACCTTAAAAACAAGCTGATTTTAGATTCCTCCAAATTCTTTCCAAGGATGGGCCTGCTTTTAACAATTTTGTGAACACCTGCACACTGTTATTTCCATGGGGGTGGTTTTCTGATAGAGCAGTAATTTAATAGGGTTGATAGATCACTACTGCTCCGTATTTCATTAATACAGAAACAACAAAGCTGGTTATTCTGTAGGTAATTGGAAAAATTCCTTGTTAGCTTTTGGGGTGAGCAAATGTTAAGCAGAAGCATAGTTTTGCCCCATTTTTTGTTGAAAAAATGAATGAATGAATAGTAAGCCAATTAAAAGCTTTCTTCTAGCATGGCCTAGCTATAAAGAAGCTTACTTGGTGGATCTGTGATAAGTTTGTCAAGAACTGGTATTGTTTTTTTGTTACACGCAGTGCATTGCTGTGTCTCAGATGTCCTCACCCACTGTTCCTGCTTCCCTCACCTTACTGCAGACCCTCCTCCTGTTATACCAAAGCTACGATACCAACTGTCTCGCTGGCCTTCTGCCTCTAACCTCTGTGTCTTCTAGTCCACGGTGGCTCTAGCTGGCCAAAATGTCATCTTCCTTCCTAAAATGTCATATTCATCTTGTTAATGCTTTGCAGAGACCTGCGGTGGTTCCCCAAGCTCATTAAGCTTAAACACCTTATTCTATGCAGCGACAAGAATATCCTTTCTCTGCTTTGGCCTAACTCAGTATGGTTCCTACTATTTTATTTATGCCTGCCCATCTTTTTTTTTTTGGGGGGGGGGAAGGGATCAGATTTTTACCCATCAAGCAATATGATAATATGTACTGGTTTTAAATTTTTTTCCATTCTTGAGGAAATAATTCTTCATAGAGGAAAACTTTAATGTGCAAAGACAGGCATTGCAGTTATTTATATAATTTAAAATTCTAACCTAAATGTTCAGCAAAGGAGAATTAAGTGTGGCATATGTATAAAACATGGGCAGTAAAAATGGTATGTACTAACTTGCTAGCATAAGAAAACACTTACATTCCAATAAGAGAAAAAACTACCAAGCTCTCTATACAGTATAAGCTCAAATATAAAAAACAAAAACCAAAAAACACCCGCCTCCAAAATCCATATTCTAAAAATATCAAAAGAAGTTACTTGTGTGTGATGAGATTATGGACTCTTTATGTATTTTTTACAACCTTTAGTTTTGTTGATATTTTAATCAGAAACCATTACTTATTTTTTCTATTTACATATTTAATTCTTTTTCTGATAACAATGGTAATCGGGACCCATTGTTAAAACTGCAGACAATACAGAAATTTGTAAAAAGTAAAAATCACATGTAATTTCAACTTAAAAAATCATCTAATTGTAGTGATTATTGTTCTCAAGTTTGTTCTGGTAATAAGTGACATACACCAGCAATGGCTTAACCAGTCAACATTTATTTTTCCTGGTAACAAGAGGCTGAGGCTGGCTGTGGATGTGGTCCAGGATCGGAGATGTTCTCTGCACGTCATCTTGTTCTTGATCTCGGGCGAGGGGAGCAGCCCTGCTCAGGTACGTCCCTGTCCTCACATCAGAGGAGAAGAGCTAGAGGCCGGACTGGAACCATCACATTCAAGCATTCGCTTGGACAGATGGCACATCTGCGTTTTCCACTGCTCACTGAAAGTCACATGGCCAAGACCGATGTTACTGTGGCAGGGAAGGATGCCTCGCCCATGGCAGGAGGAGAGTATCTACCACAGTCACCAGCAATGTTTTGGTTTGTACTTTCTTTTAGACCAGGGGTCCCCAAACTACGGCCCGCGGGCCACATGCGGCCCCCTGAGGCCATTTATCTGGCCCCCACCGCACTTCTGGAAGGGGCACCTCTTTCATAGGTGGTCAGTGGAGGAGCATAGTTCCCATTGAAATACTGGTCAGTTTGTTGATTTAAATTTACTTGTTTGTTATTTTAAATATTGTATTTCTTCCCGTTTTGTTTTTTTACTTTAAAATAAGATATGTGCAGTGTGCATAGGGATTTGTTCATAGTTTTTTTGTAGTCTGGCCCTCCAACGGTCTGAGGGACGGTGAACTGGCCCCCTGTGTAAAAAGTTTGGGGACCCCTGTTTTAGACTTTTCGATATACAAGGGCATGTGCACACACGCGTGCACGCACGTACCCCCCCCCCCACACACACACATTTACTTTAAAAAATGGGATGGTGTAGGCTGTGAAATTATTTGCCAAATTTTTTTTGATGATCATCTTTCTAAGTCCGTGTCTTTGTTCTTACATGTTCATTTTAATTGGCTACTTATATAATATTTAACTTTATAGATATCTCATAATTTCCTTAGTCTGTCTTCCTGCTTATGCACAGGAAGGTTTCTTTTTGGGTTTTTGCTCTTATTCACAGTCTTGTTATGAACATCTTTGTATAGGTATCTTGGAACGTATCATTAAGATTCATTACTGCAAGTAGCATCACTGGGGCTTTGATAAATGTTGCAAATTTCTCTCTAGAAATGCAACTTACACTCCTGCCAAAAGTGACAATCTTCACTTAAAAATAAAGATGTATTTATTCTTTAAGACCAAGCTCAAATTTAACTTTGCATGACTCATTTTCTTAATGACTCTAACTGGAATTAACATGATGCTTTGTTTTTCATGTTATCTGTATAATTGTGTGTGTTTTGTTATCTCAATTATATTGTAAGATTCTAGAATACAAGGACTACTAATTGTTTTATTTTTCCAAAATAAACTTTTTTTTTTGCCCTACCTTACTACTTTGGGTTCCTGTCCCTCTGCCTCCCCATCCCCACTCAGGTAAGTACTGTAATTTATATTTCCTCAGAGGAGGTACATGAGGAGGGCGAGATGGCAGTGCTCACATAGAGAGAGGGAAGTTCTTTCTGGGTTTTGTTTTGAAAACGTTAAAGCCCAAAGATGAGAGAGAATTCCCAGGTATAGAAGCAACAAAGGCAAGAGTGGACTGGAAGAGGGGAGCAGGGAGTGATCCAAAGGGTTGCACCCTGCTGCCTGCAGTGCAAAGGCCCTGAGACCGGAAAGCAGGGGCTGGAGGGAGTATCCAGGCTTGAGTCTCATTCTGGCAGAAATAGGCAGGAATGGCCCTCAGATAGCCTTTGTTTCCCATATGATTAAAAAAAATTTTTTCTTTTTAAAGAAATTACTATTATTTAAAGTGTAGGAGATTTACTGGACCACATTCCTACATAAAAACTCTTGACAGGGTTAATTTAAACATTTCCCATTCCCTTTGGATGAGGTACGAGTGCTCCTGACTTCTGCAGTCTTCTTCACTCCGGAACGTGCACCCTCGTCCACCTGGCTTTGCTCATTTACAGGCTTTAAGCCTGGTCTAAGCAGCCTCTCAGAACCTCCTGTGCCCCAAGTGTGAGCTGGAAACAACAGGGCCCCCACTGGCAGCTCAGTGTGTCAGTGCGTCTTGTGTGGAGAATTGGTGTGATGATCAGGGACCCTCTCCCAAAGCCTTCAGCATTTGACACAACTGTGGGGTAGAGGCAAGTGCCTGGACATGCCTGAGGTTAAGTTTACTGTCGTCCTTTTGGGGTGAGGCTCAAAACAGAAATTAAGTGATTTATAGAAAGAAAGTTGTTTCGAGAGTGCTTGTTATGAACCGATGTCATTATAGGCATGTGGAATATAGCTGGGAATACAACAAAACTTCTCTCTTTATGGAGTTTAAATCCCACTAGAAAGACAGTCTTCCTCTTGACATCAGAAGCAGTTGATGCAGCTAATGGTTCCCTCTTTCTTAGAACACTTCCCTCCCGTGGCTTCCAGAACACCTGCTTTTCCTCCTCCTCACCAGCTGCTCCTTCTTGTCTTCTTTGCTGGTTGCTCCTACTCTCAATGTGCACGTTGTGCTCAAGAACTATGCATAGAATGAATGAATAAATAGATGAAAACTCAGATGACAGTGTACCTGAATTGGTAAGTGTGTTACAGGGAAAAGGTACGTTTGTATATTCCACACTTGCTTACTGAGAACCTGCTATGTGTTAGGCAGTGTGGTCCTTACCTGGGAAACAAGAGAAAGTAAGACTGTCCCTTCTCCATTGCAAGTCCCTGTGGTGACAAGGCTTGGCCTGACAGGTCAAGCTGGTTTACCTGAGTGATGTTGCTTGGGCAGCTGCGGGAAAGTTTTCCATTTTTTCCTTTTGAAATCTAAGGAACTGTATCAAGTGCTTCTGGTAACACTTTTTTAAAACTTAGATTTCATAATATTTTTCTCTCTGTCTAATGGAGCTCAAGAGGGATCAGGAATGAGAAGGAGGCCAACTTTTAATAAACCAGTTTTACTATTAGAATATCACTACTGCTTTGGTGGCTAGACTTTAAAAAATGAAGTTCTGGGATTACTATTTTACTTAAATGTGTTATTAGGAGCTCATTTTCCTATTTCTGGGGTGACTGACGAGGCTGACTTCTACGTTAAGGGCAGGCTGGGGTGTAATCAAATTTGAATTTTAAAAGGAGCCTCTTACCATCACTATGGCTCTGGGTCAAATGCAGAGCTGAGTGGCAGTAAAATGGTGGATTCAGAATTATTTTATTTTGAAATATGTTTTTCAAATGTTATTTTAAAGAAACCTAGGAATTCCCACAATCTGACAGGGGAAGCAGATGTCTTGTCACACATTCACGTGGGACTTTACAGTGCGAAGTCAAGGTTCTTAGTCAGATAGAGATTGTGAGCATGGGAGGCCCATAATTGTTATAAAAATGACACAGGGTTCTAAACACCTTTCTGGAGCATTGAGAAAGTTATGTCATAGACTGCAGCGAACTCTGTTAGACAGAGACTACCATTGTGGGAGGAACAATGGGGTCTTTAGGTACATCTTTGATGCTAAGGCAACTCAAGTAATGAGGATTTTTCATAAACATAACAAACAAACCAGAGACAATAAATCTCTCTCTGCAAAGTCCCTGGCACCAGCCTTTCTCTCATCCTCTCCCTTGATTATATATCAAAGATTCTCTGGCATTTAACAGGAAAATACAAAACTTCAGAAGACCCAGGTAGAGTTTTGGTGGAAAATACTAACAAAAGCTTTAATCTCAGACCCTGGGAGGTGTCTCGCCTCTGTAAGTAGAAGCAGATTTTATATCATTCCTTGAATTAAAACCATCTGATGCACAAAACCCCTTCTCAGTTGCCTTGAATAACTTATTTTCCAACTCTGTCTTCAAACAGTTTGTCTTCCAATAAAGCATGTTATCATTTGTTCAGAGGACTGATAACCCAAGAGTTGTGAATAATGGAAAAATGACAAAACGTGCTGTACATAATCAGTTGGCAAAGGAAGGAGAAATAACAGCTGCTTGACTGTTGTAACATATATTTTTAAACTGTGTTTGTGAGTTGTTATGGATGCCAAGTCACAGATTTTCTCCAACAATCTCAAAATGGCTTAAGGCCATGCTGATAGGAGGTTCTTGATGGCTTTTTTCAATCCCTGAACCTTTGGTTTTGGAAAGGTATAGGGCATATGGTAGGGCAGGAGGCACTTTTAGAGCCACTATTGTTCAGGGTCCCAGACTCTCCAATGTAAATGCCAAATGAAACCAGACAGTGAAATTATTTACAGACATATTTTTGTCAACTGTATAGTGTCAGTCTCCCTGAATGATGAATGCAGGTAGGCAGGGATTTATGGAGGAAGGAATCAGTGTCATTTATGGGAAAAAATAAGAATTGATATATGGAAAAAAATCAAAGTTGATTGCCAAATTTGATAAATCAAAATAAATATTTTATGCAAGAATGGAATTTGATCTTTATAAGCCTCTGAATGATCATTTTGCAAGATAAGGAATTTTTAGAGGATCAGATTGGTTTAGGTGACAGGTTGAAACCCCAACATCCTTGGCCCTGGCCGGTTGGCCCAGCGTGTAGAAGTCCTGTGTTTGATTCCAGTCAGGGCACACAGGAGAGGTGACCATCTGCTTCTCCACCCCTCCTACTTCTCTCTCCCTTTCTCTTCCTCTCCCACAGCCATGGCTCGGTTTGAGCAAGTTGGTCCTGGGCACTGAGGATGGCTCCATAGTTTTGCGTCAGGTGCTAAAATAGCTTGTTACCGAGCAATAGAGCAGCAGCCTCCGATGGGCATAGCATCCTCCAGTAGGGGGCTTGCAGGATGGATCCCAGTTGGGGCACATGAGAAAGTCTGCGTCTGCTTCCCTGTCTCTCACTTAATAAAAAAATAAATAAAAAATAATAAAGAAACCTCAACATCCTCTTATTAGTTCTGTGATGGTTGGTAAGGAATTTATACTTGAAGAACCTGTCTTCTTATCTATAAAATGAACACCAGAATATCTTATTTATGAGGAGTTGATAGATACATAATTGATTTTTTGATTTTATTTATTGTTTAAAAATTATAGAATTGAAATATACAGAGAACAATCTAACATATATCTATGAACTAACTACTAGGTTCAAAAACTAGTAACATTGTCTTATTTCCTTTTTTTAAGAAAAAGTTTGCTTCTTATTCCATCTTTTGCCTTCCTTTACAGAATTAACTACTATCCTGAAATTGGTTTATATCTTTCCTGATATTTTTATGTTTATTGTGTATGTATGTATCTCTAAATAATATATATACTGTTTTGCAAGTTCTATATATTTACAATTATAATTATATTATAGATAAGATCATTTTAAATGCTTTTTGCAATGGCCTTTCACTCAACATTGATTTTAAGATTTTTTGGCCATGTTGATACATTAACAAACAGTGCATGCATTTAAGTTACCATCTAGTATCCCATTATATGTAATTATTCATTTCCTCAGTGACAGACTTTGAGCCTGCTTTTAAGTTTTTGCTAATCAAACAAGGTCTCAATGAACAGCCTTGTACATCTTTTCTTGGGTGTATATGAGAGGGTTCTCTGTGCTTGGGGTCTAAAAGTAAAATTCTGAGCCAGAAGTTATTTGCCCCTGCAGTGTTAATAGAGATTGCCAAATTGCTCACTAGTCTTTGCAACTGGCCCATAGGAGGGTCCCAGTGTCTCCATTTTCTTCTCAACAACTAATATTTTAGACATCTTGTTTTTCTGAAGTGATATCTCACATCAACTTGCATCTCCTTTCTAGCTACTGAAGCTGAGAAATTTTAGGTGTTCAGTTTTCTGTGAATTGTCTGTTCATATCCACTTTATTTTTATTTATTTTATTAATTTTAATGGGGTGACATTGATAAATCAGGGTACATATGTTCAGAGAAAACATCTCCAAGTTATCCACCTTATTATTGTAGTCTGTATTTTTTCTTACAAATTAATACATATTGTACTCACCTTTTAATTTATGTGTGACAAATAGCTTTTCCAAGTATGTGGTTTGTGTTTTAACTTAGGTTATGATATCTTACATCATAAAAATTTGAGTTTTTAATATAATCAAGTGATCAAAAAAATAAACTTTTTCCTTTGTGATCTGTGTGCCCTTGGCATTTCTCTTGGGAAACAATTCACTCCCCTATGTTCACAACAACATTTTTTCCCTATTCTTTCTTTCAAATTCTAACACTGTATTTAGGTTTTTAATCTGTCTAGAAAGTGAGGTTAAAATAAGTTCTACATTTTTTCATACGAACAGCTGTAGTTGCAGCAAGGTACATTGTAGGGTTCATCCTTTCCCACCAACTTTTAATGACACTTCACATGTGTGTGTTTTTACCTCCCTCTGAGTTCTCTTTTCTATTTCATTGGTCTGTTTTCTCTTTCTTTGGACAAATACCACATTTCTTAAAGTTAATATAACTTTATTTGTCTTCATACTTGCACATCTTCCAGTCTTTAAATGTTCTGACACGCACACAACTGGATTTATTTTGGTAGTATTTTATTTAGAATTTTCATATCCATATCATTAATGAGATTTAAACAGTGATTATTTTTTATCTATATAGTATTTAACTAGTATTAGTATTAAAGTTATATTAGCTTCATAAAATGAACCAGTGGACCTTTCTCTCTTTTCCTGAAATCTCTCTCATTTTTATAAAATATGAATTATCAGCTCTTTGAAGATTTGGTAAAAGTTGTAAAACTTGCAAAGTATTTTTTTGAATGGTTAGATATTAAACTGCCAGCCACTTTTAAACTTTATTTAGGATTATGCTTATTCTGTCTTTAGTCAATGTTAATAATTTATATTTTTCTAGGATTTTCTTTCAAGTTTTACATTTATTAGCATAAAGTTATATCACATTATCACATGTTTACAAAACCTCACAATTTATTTATAGTTCTATCGTTTCTTTTTCCCTAACATTTATTTCTAATCGTTTTTGTTTTTTCCTTGATCAGTCTTTCAGAAATTTGTATTTCCTTTGTGTGTTTTTATTCTAAAAAAGGTCAGATATTATTTTTGTGACAGAGACAGAGAGAGACAGAGAGAGAAAGACAGAAAGGGACAGATAGATAAGAAGGGAGAGAGATAAGCATCAAGTCTGCATTGTGGCACCTTAGTTGTTCATTGATTGCTTTCTCATATGTGCTTTGACCAGGGGGCTACAGCAGAGTGACCCCTTGCATAAGCCAGAGACCTAGGGCTCAAGCCTGTGACCCCTTGCACAAGCTAACAACCTTGGGCTTCAAGCCAGAGACCTTGGGGCTCAAGCCAGTGAACTTTGGGCTCAAGTCAGTGACCATGGGGTCATGTCTATGATCCCACGCTCAAGCCAGTGACCCCCCACTCAAGTTGGTGAGCCTGTGCTCAAGCCGGCGACCTTGGGGTTTTGAACCTGGGTCCTCTGTGTACCAGTCTGACGCTCCATCCACTGCACCACTGCCTGGTCCGGCAAAAAGGTCAGTTTTTGTTATACTGATCAATTGTAAGATTTCTTTGCTTTTTTAAATTCTATTAAGTCCTGCTTTTATATTTGCTATTTTTTTTTTAGGCTTACTCTGTTCTTCTCACTTCTTGAGGTGCTGGGCTCTTAACTATTCTTTTTTTTCTTTCTTAGTATCTGCATTTAAAGGTATATACATTCCCTTTTAAAGACTATTGAGGCTACTTCTCATAGATTTTATGTTTTCATAACTATTCAGTTTCAAATATTAAAATTTTCCAGCATGATGTCTTCATTGATTATGGATGATTTAGAAGTGTGTTTTTAAATTTCCAAGTGCTTATTTTCACTTATATTTAGTTGTTGGTTTCTAATTTTATGATATTTTATAATCATTTTAATGCTGTTATTTTATATCTCTTTTAGATTGTTCTCTCTTCTGTTATCTAATTTAGAATTCCTAATTAATCCTGCTTGTCATGTCTGTTGGAAACCACATGGATTCAATGGTCCAGGACTTGTTTTTATATTATCAGCTTGATATTCTTTTATACACAGCTAGAGTAAATTTAACTCCCACATTTACCTGTGTCATAGGTTTGAGACTTTTTCTTCCCTATGAGTTTTCTCCTCTTCCTAGAACCCCTGTAGATGACAAGCGGTCCCACTGCTGCCCTGGACTGTAAGAGGCTGCTCTTCTGGAGCCCTTGTTTTGCAGGAGACTCAGTTCTAGTTCTGTATCATGGGGGGTAACACAGCATGTTTCTGGGTGCCCATTGGAGCTCTAGTCCCAGCCAGGATACCTTCTGGACCACTGGGACCCTTAGCTTGCCCGCTTACCACCCTAGTGCTGAAGAGCTTCATTTCTACAATTCCCTTTTCAGAGCACCTGTATATTAAAAACAGTTTTGGTTATACTTTACTATTTCTAGTTTTCTAAAAGTAGGAGAGGATGCATTGTCAGAACAGGCAAACTTGTTATGACTGATGCAGAATTTTACAAATGTAAACTAAAGATACCTTTTATCTTACACTGCAAATTATCATTCCTAACATAAATTATTTTTCTAAATAGTTGTTTTCATGCATCAGCTTTTCTGAAAGCAGGATCCACACAATTATTTTAAATTAAATCCACTTAGAGAAGGGAGATCTAAGTGTGAATTGCAATTTTGTTCGCAGGTTGTTGTAAAGCCTTGGGCAAGAGGACGATTCCTGGCTCCAGGGAGAAAACTTAATTCTATTTACTGGTGATTTATAGGAATCTTTACATTTATATCATTGTTAATTCTCTGGACCAAGATCAGTAAGACTCTGCTGGGTAATGTAAAGCCAAGAAGCTGAAGGGGATGTGTACAGTTTTGTACGTCTAAAACGACGGATTTTGGCATTTTGATAGATTGACAAACTTTGTACTTGTCTGCTTTTTACTGAGTTCAGAGAAGTGGGCTTCTTTCCCAAATGGAGGTTACTAAAAATTTACTTCTTAAAGAACAGTTTTATCCCCATTCTAGGCCTGATTCTCTATGACAGAATGAAGTTTTTGTAGGCAATAGAGATTTTTGTTGGTTGGCCAGAGTCCTGAAATATGAGCTGATACCTTCAACTTAATATGGATACTTTCTCTCTCTTGTTTATGACTCTTCGATTTTTATTTTGCATTGTTATAAAAACTCATTTGAAAAAGCAGAGGAGCAGTTAGTAAATGCAGATTATTTCACACTAGAATTGTTTATTGTTTTGTTGTAAAGGTAAGTTGACAGTTTAGGAAAGATCTGTAACTTGATTATATGAGTTGATGCTTGAAGGTGTTACCAGAGGTTACCTGATATCTACAATGATCAGGAATTTACTAACAAGTCTGAAAAGTCATATGTTAGTGCATTTAAAGCAGGAGTCGGGAAGCTTTTTGGCTGAGAGAGCCATGAACGCTACATATTTTAAAATGTAATTCCATGAGAGCCATACAACACCCATGTACGTTAAGCATTATCCAATAAAAATGTGGTGTTGTCCCAAGGAGGACAGCTGTGATTGGCTCCAGCTACCCGCAACCATGAACATGAGAGGTAGGAAATGAATGGATTGTAATACATGAGAATGTTTTATATTTTTAACGTTATTATTATTTTTATTAAAGATTTGTCTGTGAGCCAGATGCAGCCATCGAAAGAGCCAATATGGCTCGAGAGCCATAGGTTCCTGACCACTGATTTAAAGGATAGATATAGATATCCTTTAGAGCAGCGGTTCTCAACCTGTGGGTCGCGACCCCGGGGTCGCGACCCACAGGTTGAGAACTGCTGCTTTAGATAATCGGCAAAAGAAATATAAACAGGATCCTAACTAATAAATATCTAATTGTTCTTCCCCGATTTTGACATTGATGAATATTTAGTCATAAAAAAAAAGTGAGCATAGATGGGTTTTACCTTCAGTTAAAGTTTTTTGCCTCATTGAACCAAAGGACTTCACAGGAGATCAGGGTAAGGTGGACAGAAGGCAGGTCAGCCATCACTGTGACAAGACATGTTCACATTTCCTTAAGTGATCAGCCCTGAAGCACCATCAGATAATTTAAAAATAAATGTGTGAACAATGATTTCACTCAAAATATGAGCAATCTAACAAATGGTCATATTGATTCTTTTTGACACTTCTACTTATTTCAACTTTAGAGTAACTTCACTGAATTCATAGTGCACAGCTAGTCTAACTTTCTTTTAGCACTCTACTTGTTGGTTGGTATAGGTAATTTCTATTCCTGATATAATATGTTCATTAGAGTAGCTATTTGGAATCACTCTCTCAAAGGCACTCACCACAATGGTTAAGCAGAGAACGAGACTGTGTGGGTTCACATCTGAACCCTGCTCTTATCTAGTGGTTACCCTTGACAAAGCTGCGTTAGTGTCTCATTTTGTAAAATGCACAGAATAATAGTACAACCCTCACTGGGTAGTTGGGAGGATTAGAATATACATAGAAAACATGCGTGTCCCATATAGAGAGCATTCAGTGTCAGCCAGTATAATTAGATATTCATATATTCTGCATGAAAACACATTCAAAATACTTAACTCTTAACAACACACTAATGATCAAAACAGTATCTACTATCCTTTTGAGAAATAAAATGTGATTTTTTTAGCTGAGAAAACAAGTGCTCTTTCTAGGTTGATGATTTTTTGGGGAAAAAAAATAATGTCTGTCTTTTCAGACATTTCAGCCTTTTTAGGAGTGCATCCTAGACAACTAAATTCAAATTTTAGCTCTAGTTTTGCTTTGCTGATCCTCATCTTTCTAACCCAAAATTTAATAAAAGAAATCTGATTTTTGCTTCTGGGAAAGGAGAACTTAAATATCAATTGTGTTTTATTCATGCTGCCTTGTCCAATTCCTTTAATTGTCTTCGCAATGTCATTTTGCTGCCCCCTCCCTTTCCTTTGTGTTCAGAACCGAGGCTTTTCCAACTGGAACCATCCACTCTGGCCTTTGAAATGTTAGCTTTCCAGCTGGTAATGGAGTGTGTGTAAAATGCACAAAGCCTGAGCTTATGAATTTCTGGTTTGCATTAGACCATCATGGTTTATTGTTCTGAAGACTCTTGAAAGAGGGTTCCAACCCATGGTGCCATGCCACCTCTCCAGGTTGACCCATTCCTTTAAAGTGGCTGTACAATTGATCTTCTTGTGTTTAGAAATCACTTGGGTAAATCTTTAGATACAGTTCATCACCATCATGTATCAAATGAGGATAATCTGAATCCCTGGAAAGCATGCCTAAAATATGTAATTGCCCTTGAACATAAGCACAAATGATTTTCTAGTAAATATTTGTTTTACTAGACCACATCCCACTCCCCCAGGCTGCAGTTTGTGTTCCACAGATGCTGGTAAGACCCACCTATTTTTATTGGTTCACAATGGTTTTAAGTCAGTGGCTACTTCTAAAGATTTTTTTTTTCTGAGTAAAAAAGTAATAAGAGAGAGTAAAGGATCTTTTATTGATTCTATGGTTGACTTCCTTGACAGTGGTTTCCATTAGTCTCTGGGCTAATTTGCTGTTGTTCATTAGACCTCCTCTGAGCCCTTGGCAATCAAGACCCTCCACATCTGAGTTTCTTACACTTACCTCTCTGACCCTCCTGGCAATGTTTCTTTCTCTCTGCAGCCAAATGTGTCGAGACCAGCTTTCTTGGTGACATCATACTCTGTCTAAGGCTCTCCTTCCCTCCTTCCAGCTGTACTATCATCTCTAGCTCCCTTCTGACCTCTTGGTCTAAACCAAGGGTCCCCAAACTTTTTACACAGGGGGCCAGTTCACTGTCCCTCAGACCGTTGGAGGGCCAGACTATAAAAAAAACTATGAACAAATCCCTATGCACACTGCACATATCTTATTTTAAAGTAAAAAAACCAAAACGGGAACCAATACAATATTTAAAATAAAGAACAAGTAAATTTAAATCAACAAACTGATCAGTATTTCAATGGGAACTATGCTCCTCTCACTGACCACCAATGAAAGAGGTGTCCCTTCTGGAAGTGCGGCGGGGGCCAGATAAATGGCTGCATACGGCCCATGGGCCATAGTTTGGGGACCCCTGGTCTAAACAGTCTCTTAGACTTGATGGGCCATGCACCCTGTCAAACTCCCTGAGAAGTTTGTCATGTTCCACTGACCTAGACATTTCTGTGTAGAAATCAATCCATGTAAAATGAATACTATTCTCACATATTGTTTAGATTTCCAGCATCCCTAGTGTGATCACGGGTGCCCCCAACTCCTTTTCTGGTCTATCTTGGGTCCATCTTGGATTGTAAAGACAAAGAAGATATCCTTTTATTTCTATGGCATCTTGTGCTGAAAAACTACACCATTTATGTACATATATATTGTTCATTGCCTTATCTGTATCTGGTGTATCTTTGTTTTCAAATGACCGTTATAGTGCATATTAAGCCTTTTATTACACTGGAGAACAAAATTTTTGTTGCATCCACAAAAACACTTGTTCTTATCTAATTCAAGTGTGCTGATCTCAAATTTGACATTAGTTTTTCTCTGTAAGCTACAGGTTTTTTTGCAATTCAAGATTTTAGGTTTTCATCTTATTGTAAAATTTTCAACATTTAGTTTAACATAATGAAATAGTCTTCTTGGGCATCGTCTTTGTGAAAATATAATAACTTATATAATGCAGTAAATACACTAATACACTAAAAGATACGATTGCATCAGAATTTGTCTACAATTTTGAAATAGAACATATTAAAACACTTATTTTAATCATAAAATTTATGCAAAACTTATTTAAATTTTATTAAGGCAAAAATTTGCGTTTTGCAGCTCTTGCATTTGTGTACTTGTTGAGGAAAATCTCATTTGATGCTACAGCAATAGTCTGCTCATCACTAACAGCTCCAAGATTTTCAGGAAACTTATCAAGGCGACTGTTCAGAAAGTGAATCTTAACGCTCATGTTACATCCAATGTCACAGAAAGCCAACGGCATCCTTTGAACCAGAAGTTCATAGTTTTCTGCTTTTTTGTTGCCAAGGAAGTCCTTTGTAACTGCCACAAAAGACTGCCATGCTGCTTTCTCCTCCTTATTCATCTTCCTGGCAAATTCTTCATCACGTATGAGGGTTCAAATTTGAGGTCCATTGAATATACCTGCTTTTATCTTCTCGAAAGACAAGGCAGGAAAAGCAGAAATAATATATTGAAAGCATTCACTTTCTCTATTCAAAGCCTGAACAAACTGCTTCATTAAGCCAAGTTTGATGTGAAGTGGGGGGAAAATGATCTTGTCTTGATTAACTACAGGTTCATTCACAATATTTTGCATCCCTACTTCCAGAGCTTCATGTTTTGGCCACTCCTTCTGTGTCCAGTGTTTCTCCTGAGCTCGGCTGTCCCACAAACACAGAAAGCAAGGAACTTCATGAAACCTCTCTGTTGTCCTAGCATGAAATTTACCATTTTAAGATCCACACAAATGATCCAGTTATGCTCCTCATACTTCAGAAAGTCGAGGACAATTTTTATATCATTCTTACTAAGTCATTCAATTCAGGTTGGCTAAACTGCTGAGGGGTTAATGGCTGCTTGGCATCAGAAGAAGACCCTTCAGATTCTACAACTATTTCCTCATGCATCTTATCAAAATACACTTGATCACCATATTCACTTTCTTCATCTTAGAAGAAATAAAACCATTGAAAACTGAAACCAGGAGTGTCTCAGAGTGTGGGATAGGTCGTATTGCTGATGCCCTTTGTATGGCTCAGACAGAAATAACAGTCACTGCTGTGGTCCTTAGGTTCACGCCAAACCATAGGAATACCAAAAGGCATTCCTTTGCATTTTCCTTTTGTCCAGTCATGAAGCATTTCCTCACAATTATGACACACAGTATGAGGAGACCAATTCTTTTTTTTTTTTTTCAACATGAGGCATGTTTTTTTATTTTTTATTTATTCATTTTTAGAGAGGAGAGGGAGAGACAGAGAGAGAGAAGGGGGGGAGAAGCTGGAAGAATCAACTCCCATATGTGCCTTGACCGGCAATCTCAGCATTTCCAGGTTGACGCTTTATCCATTGCGCCACCACAGGTCAGGCAGGAGACCAATTCTTGTCTTGATCGCCAAGGGGAACTTGAAAATAGGCAATATATGCATGTGTCACAAATGATGAAATATCGAGCCTTTGACGTTGAAGTGTGTAACAGCCACATATATAACAGAAGGTGTCAGGACTATTCTTACATTTACGCCTACTCAAAGAAGCCATGATTCAATCTTAAAACAAAATAAGAGGGTGTTTTTATCAGATAATAAAAGGGTGTTTTATCAGTTGTTTTTACATTTAAAAACAACTACAATTATGTAAAAGTGATGTTTGTAAAACATTAATTGCCTTGTGGTTATGTTCAATCCAAGAGTCGTTGCCCTTTAACTCCAATTTAAAAACCAATGCATGCCATTAACTGTAACAAAAATAAATTAAAATTGCATAAAAACTAGAGCATGCACCAAAAAATGGATTTTGGATTTGGAATCAGCGATGCAGAAACATATGGAAACAGTTCTAAAACCTCATGCAACAAAAAATGAAAAAAAAAGTTCCCCAGTGTATTCAAGGCAATATATTTAGATGTGCTCTTTCAAATATTGCATAAAAGCAATATATTGTCTAGACCAGTGATTTTCTTTTCTTTTTTTTTTTTTTTATATAATTTTATTTTTTTAATGGGGTGACATCAATAAATCAGGATACATATATTCAAAGATAACAAGTCCAGGTTATCTTGTCGTTCAATTATGTTGCATACCCACCACCCAAAGTCAGATTGTCCTCTGTCACCTTCTATCTTGTTTTCTTTGTGCCCCTCCCCACCCCCTATCCCTCTCCCATTCCCCCCTCCCCCCCGTAACCACCACACTCTTATCAATGTCTCTTAGTTTCACTATTATGTCCCACCTACGTATGGAATAATACAGTTCCTGTTTTTTTCTGATTTACTTATTTCGCTTCGTATCATGTTATCAAGATCCCACCATTTTGCTGTAAATGTTCCGATGTCATCATTTCTTATGGCTGAGTAGTATTCCATAGTGTATATGTGCCACATCTTCTTTATCCAGTCATCTATTGATGGGCTTTTTGGTTGTTTCCATGTCCTGGCCACTGTGAACAATGCTGCAATAAACATGGGGCTGCATGTGTCTTTACGTATCAATGTTTCTGAGTTTTGGGGATATATACCCAGTAGAGGGATTGCTGGGTCATAAGGTAGTTCTATTTTCAGTTTTTTGAGGAACCACCATACTTTCTTCCATAATGGTTGTACTACTTTACATTCCCACCAACAGTGTATGAGGGTTCCTTTTTCTCCACAGCCTCTCCAACATTTGCTGTTACCTGACTTGCTAATAACAGCTAATCGAACAGGTGTGAGGTGGTATCTCATTGCCGTTTTGATTTGCATTTCTCTAATAGCTAAAGAAGATGAGCATCTTTTCATATATCTGTTGGCCATTTGTATTTCTTCCTGGGAGAAGTGTCTATTCATATCCTCTTCCCATTTTTTTATTGGATTGTTTGTTTGTTTGTTGTTGAGTTTTATGAGTTCTTTGTAAATTTTGGATATTAGGCCCTTATCTGAGCTGTCGTTTGAAAAAATCACTTCCCATTTAGTTGGCTTTCTGTTTATTTTGTTATCAGTTTCTCGTGCTGAGCAAAAACTTCTTAGTCTGATGTAGTCCCATTCATTAATTTTTGCCTTCACTTCTCTTGCCATTGGAGTCAAATTCATAAAATGCTCTTTAAAACCCAGGTCCCTGAGTTGAGTACCTATGTCTTCTTCTATGTACTTAATTGTTTCAGGTCTTATGTTTAGATCTTTGATCCATTTTGAGTTAATTTTTGTACAGGGGGAGAGACTGTAGTCCAGTTTCATTCTTTTGCATGTGGCTTTCCAGTTTTCCCAGCACCATTTATTGAAGAGGCTTTCTTTTCTTCATTGTGTGTTGTTGGCCCCTTTATCAAAAATTATTTGACTATATATATGTGGTTTTATTTCTGGACTTTCTATTCTGTTCCATTGGTCTGAGTGTCTATTTTTCTGCCAATACCATGCTGTTTTGATTGTCGTGGCCCTATAATAGAGTTTGAAGTCAGGTATTGAAATGCCCCCAGCTTCATTCTTTTTCTTTAGGATTGCTTTGGCTATTCGGGGTTTTTTATAGTTCCATATAAATCTGATGATTTTTTGCTCTATTTCTTTAAAAAATGTCATTGGAAGTTTGATGGGAATTGCATTAAATTTGTATATTGCTTTGGGTAATATAGCCATCTTGATTATATTTATTCTTCCTAGCCAAGAACAAGGTATATTCTTCCATCTCATTATATCTTTTTCGATTTCCCTTAACAATGGTTTATAGTTTTCATTATATAAGTCCTTTACATTCTTTGTTATGTTTATTCCTAAGTATTTTATTTTTTTTGTTGCAATCGTGAAGGGGATTATTCTTTTGAGTTCCTTCTCAGTTGTTTCATTGTTGGCATATAGAAAGGCTATTGACTTCTGTATGTTAATTTTGTATCCTGCGACCTTACTGTATTGGCTTATTGTTTCTAGTAGTCTTTTTGTGGATTCTTTGGGGTTTTCGATGTATAGTATCATATCATCTGCAAAAAGTGATACCTTTATTTCTTCTTTTCCGATATGGATGCCTTTTATTTCTTTGTCTTGTCTGATTGCTCTGGCTAGAACCTCTAGTACCACATTAAATAAGAGTGGAGAGAGTGGACAACCCTGTCTTGTTCCTGATTTAAGGGGGAAAGCCTTCAGTTTAGTGCCATTTAATATGATGTTAGCTGATGGTTTATCATATATGGCCTTTATTATGTTGAGATATTTTCCTTCTATACCCATTTTGTTGAGAGTCTTAAACATAAAATTGTGTTGTATTTTATCGAAAGCCTTTTCTGCGTCTATTGATAAGATCATGTGGTTTTTGTTCTTTGTTTTGTTGATATGGTGTATTACATTAACCGTTTTACGTATGTTGAACCATCCTTGAGATTCTGGGATGAATCCCACTTGATCATGATGTATTATTTTTTTAATATGTTGTTGTATTCGATTTGCTAGTATTTTGTTTAGTATTTTAGCATCTGTATTCATTAGAGATATTGGTCTGTAGTTTTCTTTTTTTGTGCCATCCTTGCCTGGTTTTGGTATGAGGGTTATGTTGGCTTCGTAAAATGTGTTTGGAAGTATTGCTTCTTCTTCAATTTTTTGGAAGACTTTGAGTAGAATAGGAACCAAGTCTTCTTTGAATGTTTGATAAAATTCGCTGGTATAGCCGTCAGGGCCTGGACTTTTATTTTTGGGGAGGTTTTTAATGGTTTTTTCTATTTCTTCTCTACTGATAGGTCTGTTTAGGCTTTCTGCTTCTTCTTGACTCAGTCTAGGAAGGTTGTATTGTTCTAGGAATTTATCCATTTCTTCTAAGTTGTTGAATTTAGTGGCATAAAGTTTTTCATAGTATTCTACAATAATTCTTTGTATATCTACGGTGTCCGTGGTGATTTCTCCTCTTTCATTTTGGATTTTGTTTATATGAGTTCTTTCTCTTTTTTCCTTGGTAAGTCTTGCCAAGGGTTTGTCAATTTTGTTGATCTTTTCAAAGAACCAGCTCCTTGTTCTATTAATTTTTTCTATAGTTTTTCTGTTCTCTAATTCATTTATTTCTGCTCTGATTTTTATTATCTCCTTTCTTCGGCTGTAGACCAGTGATTTTCAACCTTTGTTTCTCACGCACTCATAAACTAATTACTAAAGAAAAAGGGGCCCTGACCTCTTCTTCTTTAGTAACTAATTTATTTGTGCCATGAGATGAAAATGGTTGTATTTAGTCAGGGGCACTGACCTTAGTAATTAGTGTGTGTTTGTGCCATGAAAAAAAAAAGGTTGAAAATCACTGGTCTAGACTTCTTGCCTTCTCATTATATAAAAATCTAGAGGGAGAGAAAATGGCAGCGTGAGAGATACTCCTCATTTTTCCCTTTGAAATCTCCTCAAATTCTACAACTATATGCAGAGAAAACCCCCCAGATAAACCTGAAATCTACACACAATGGATAGACAAAGGTATGATTGCACAAGAAGGCAGGCCAAAGCACAGAAGAAAAAATAATATAGAGGATTGAGTCTTTCTCCTTCCTGATGGACCTGCAGGAGGGAGGCACATTTTATACAGGCTTTGTCTCACATTTTACACAGGCTTTGTCTCAGGAGGAGCTGGGTGGAGAGTCTGGGGGGAAGGAGCAGAACAAGTGGTGACGACCAAGAATGGGTAGTAGGGCCACTTCCTGGCATCTGCTACATCCGTGATGGCAGGGCTGAGCTATTACAGACATGGGGCACATACAAAGCCAGTGGCAAGCTCCCAAGAACTGCAGGCAAATAGCTTGTGGAGATCTGCGCACAGGACACTGGGGCATGTTTGATCTACCCCCGACCGGTAAATTTGCCTTGTGGCGCCAGACGTGCTTGATCTGGAATCTGGGATCAGCGCCCCACAAGCTCGGGCACCAGCTTGCCAGAGGGAGTTTAGTGTGTGTGAATGAGAAACCCCCGATCTGCCCAATCTCTGCTGCAGCTGCTCCCAAAACTCACGGACATTGGCTTGTGGCGTGCATCCCCAGCCCAGCCCAAGGCTGTTCCTGGAGAGCTTAGAGTGATATCGGAGGAGGGACTGGACTCTGTCACCCCAGCCCCCCGGTTCCTCATTGCTCCCCTTGCTGAAAAAACAGCCGTGGTGGTAGACCTCCTTCCATAGGTCTCCAGGCTGCTCTCTCCTGTGAGAGGAAGGGGCACCTGGAGACTAGATCTCCTGCTCTGTGGGGACATGGGGAAGGGCCCTTGAGGACTCCTGGTCAGCCACTGTTGGTATCATAAAGTTGCAAAGCCCTAGTAATAAGCCCCTCCTACCAACACAACGACTCTACCTTCTTCATTACAAAGGTAACAGCTAGGCCTTAACAGATCTTGCAGAGGCAAATCTTGTAGTGCAGTGCTCCCTGCCAGAAAAAGGAATAATCATCTCTTATTGGGGTTATTAATAATATCACCCACAAATACCATCAAGGAAAAAAAATCAAATATGGGTATATAAGACAGAGACATAGGTCAGATAGATGATGAAAAATCCCCAGGAAGAAATTTCAATTACATAGAAATCTTGGAGCTTAATTACAGAGAATTTAAAATTGAAGCTCTAAAAATAATAAGATACAAGAAAACATTGAAAGGCAATTTACTGAGGTCAAAAAACAACTTAATGAACAAAAAGAGTACTTTACCAAGGAAATTGAAATTATAAAAAAGAACAAAACAGATGAAAAACTCAATACATGAACTGAAACATGAGGTAACAGGCTTAGCCAATAGAATGAGCCAGATAGAGGAGAGAATCAGTGACATTGAAGACAGGCAACTAGAGATACTACAGAGAGAAGAAACTTGTGAATTAAAAATATGAGAAAGCCCTACAAGAATTGACTGACTCCATCAGGCAGAGCAATATAAGAATAATGGGTATATTAGAAGAGAAAGAGAAAAAAAAGGGAATGGAAAACATATTGAAACAAATAATTGATGAGAACTTCCTAAGCCTGTGGAAAGAATTAGAGCAGGGGTCCCCAAACTTTTTACACAGGGGGCCAGTTCACTGTCCCTCAGACCGTTGGAGGGCTGGACTATAAAAAAAACTATGAACAAATCCCTATGCACACTGCACATATCTTATTTTAAAGTAAAAAACCAAAACAGGAACAAATACAATATTTAAAATAAAGAACAAGTAAATTTAAATCAATAAACTGACCAGTATTTCAATGGGAACTATGGGCCTGCTTTTGGTTAATGAGATGGTCAATGTCTGGATCCATATTTGTCACTGCTAGCCGTAACAAGCGATATGACTTGCTTCCGGAGCCGTGACGCGTGCGTCCCGCGTCACCGGAAGTAGTACTGTATGTGAGCGACGCCGTGCTTTGCGGCACTGCCACATACAGTGCTCCTCTCACTGACCACCAATGAAAGAGGTGCCCCTTCTGGAAGTGTGGTGGGGGCCGGATAAATGGCCTCAGGGGGCCACATGTGGCCTGCAGGCCATAGTTTGGGGACCCCTGAATTAGAGCCTTGAATCCAAGAAATAAACAGAATGCCGAGTTATCTCAACTCAAATAAACCTACTCCAAGGCACATCATAAAGAAATTATCACAAATCAATGGCAAAGAAAGAATCCTCAAGGCAGCTAGGGAGAAAAGGATATAACATATAAAGGAAGGCCCATTAGACTATCATCAGATTTCTCAGCAGAAACTCTAGAAGTCAGAAGAGAGTGGACCCCAACATTTAAAGTACTGAAAGAGAGGAACTACCAACCAAGAATACCATATCCATCAAAGTTATCCTTCAAATATGAAGGAGAAATGAAAACATTTACAGACATACAGAAGCTGAGGGAATTTATCACCAGAGAACCCCCATTACAGGAGATACTAGAGGGGGTTATCTAACCAGATATAAAGAACAAAACAGACAAAATTACAAGTAAATTTTTTTTAACAGAACCACAATAAAAACAAAGATAATCCCTGACAACAATAACACAAAAGGGAAGAGGATAAAGATCAACAATAACAAAGGAGGATGGAGAAGAGTGACGTCACGGAAATGGCACCGTGAGCAGCGCGTCCGACAGATCTCCCCAAAATCTCAACAAATTTATCAACTAGAAACAGAAAAATTTATCCTTGGAGCATTCCGGAGTTCCACACACACACTGAAAGCAAAAGGACTGTTGCCGAGGAGGGAGTACACCTGTGGTGAGTCAACCCACATGTGCAGCTGCCCGCCCACACTCGGGGAACGGCAGCCTGGGCACTGGCGGCCGCCGCTGCATGCCCTGAGAAACCCCGTGCGCACCCCGTGCTGCGGTCCAGAGAGTCCCCGTCCACTGGCGTGCTGAGAAACCGCACGTGCGTGCCCCGTGCTGCGGTCCAGAGAGTCCCCGGCCACTGGCGTGCCGAGAAACCGCACGCATGCCCCGAGCCGCGGTCCGGGAGGGGCGCCAAGGCTGTCTTTCCTAGTCAGGAGATTCTCTCCGTGGGCGGGGCACCTCACCCAGCCATTCAAGCTAACAATTAAGCGTTGGGGGGAGGGGCGCGCAGGCAGCCTGAAATACTTTAACACAGCTGCGGATCCAATCACTGAAATTAGCTTAACCCACAAAATCTACACACCCACGGGGCTCTAATTGATAAGATCTCTGCAGCTCAGCGATCCAAGACAAGAGGCGTGATATTTTTCAGTGCCTTTCGCTAAAGGGGCGGGGGCAACTTCTGATTGACAGAGCCTCCATATTCAGGGATATACCTAACAAGAGGGACTTGGCAGATATTAAGATCCATAAAGCAAGCAGCGACTAGTGCTTCTTCTTCCCAGCCAAAACAGGCTACCAAGTGTGGAAAGCCTGGGTTGAGTGGTCCAACTGAATGATAGGTGCTGAACAGTCACCTTGACAACAATTGACTCCCAGCCCCACCTGATTACGCTGGAGGCTCTGACTGCCAGAGCCTTACCCAGAGCCTTGCGCTGAGTGAGGATAGAGTGGGGATTTCCCAGCTCTTTGAGCCTCTTACTCCCCAGACAGAAGCAGTGGCAGCCTCATAGCTGAATCACCAGGCTGCTAATTCAGGAAGGGGAGACTAAGAAAGAGACTCCAGGAAAGCAAACTCTCTCATTGTTGGACTCTGCAAACGCCAACAAGCCTTGACTACCAGCGAGACTAAAGCCAATTATATGACATTGCCATAGAATCCCATCAACTGCAAATTCCTACCTAAGAGTGACACAGGGGCAGAACCTGGGGTACAGAGTCACCGACCAGGAAGAGGGAGAGAAAAGAAAAAAGGAAGAAGTTAACCTCTCAAAATCAAGAAAAATCCACAGACTTTATAACTTGTTCCACTAATTCTTTGTTGTTGTTGTTTCTTTCTTCTATCTTCTTGCCTTTATTATTATTTCTATTTCTTCCACCTCGGTCCTTTTACTCTCTGCCCATCTTATGCTACCCTTTTCTTGAACTACACTACCCATGAGTGTTACATTTTATTTCTTTTCTTCATCCTAACTCTCCTTTAGGGTTACACTCCAAAACCCTTAACTCTCACTCTCTCCCCTTTTGTTTTTTTTTCTTTTCCTTTTTTTTCTTCCTTCGTTTCTCTCTTATTCTTATTTTTTTCCTTTCTATTCATTTCTTCTTTTCTCCTTTTACTTTTCCTCCCATTTAAGCCTCAATCACGAACAAATTATTTAATTTGGGACTCAAGTTTTTTTGGGTTTTTTTTTTTCTTCTTCTGCTTTTGTTCTTGGTTTTCCTTTATTTGTTTGTCTTTGTGGCATTTGGGGCACTTTTTACATTGCTTTTTAACTCACTAGCATTCCTCCCAACCCAAAGTCTCCATTGTATTTAGTCTTCGCTCCACTTAATACAACAGATTTTTACTTATTATTTTTATTTTTATTTTTTTCTTCTTTAATTATTGTTTTTTCTCTCCTTTTTTCTGTTTCCCTCTTATCCCTCTCATTATATCTCTTAGTCAACCATCACTTACAAGCAAATCATTTTATGCTTGTCTAAGATTTTCTCCTTTTTTTCTTTTTTGTATTTAGTAGGTCCCTACTCCCTTTTTTGCCCCTTGAACTCTTCACCCCAAATCAGACCCTCCATTATAGGCAGTTTTTGTTCCATTTAGCATAATATAATTCACAGGTCATCACGATATTTCCCTAAGGAGGTGAGAGGAGGGGAAGAGAAGAAAGAAAAAAGGGGGAAATAATAAATTATTACATTTTTTTTTTTTGTGGCGTGTATTCCTTTTTTCTTTTTTCTTTTCCTTTTTATTTTTTATTAATTCTAATTAACACTATCATCAAGACCACCTTCAGATGCCAATAAGAAAGAGGAAATCGAACATTATGGATATAAAAGACAGAGAGGTAACACAAATAGATGTGGAAAAATCTATGGAGAAAAGATTTAACATATTGGAAGCCTTGGAGCCAAATGACAGAGAATTTAAAATAGAAATCTTAAAAATACTCAGAGATATACAAGAAAACACAGAAGGGCAATTTAGGGAAATCAGAAAACAACTCAACGATCACAAAGAATATATTACCAAGGAAATTGAAACTATAAAAACAAATCAAACAGAAATGAAAAACTCAATTCAAGAGCTGAAAAACGAGATAACAAACTTAGCTAATAGAACAGCCCAGATAGAAGATAGGATCAGTGAAATAGAAGACAAGCAACTTGAGGCACAACAGAGAGAAGAAGAAAGAGACTCAAAAATAATAAAAAACGAGAAAACCCTACAGGAATTGTCTGACTCCATCAAAAAGAATAACATAAGAATAATAGGTATATCCGAGGGAGAAGAGAAAGAAAATGGAATGGAGAATATACTCAAACAAATAATAGATGAGAACTTCCCAAGCCTGTGGAAAGAACTAAAGCCTCAAATTCAAGAAGCAAACAGAACACCGAGTTTTCTTAACCCCAACAAACCCACTCCAAGGCACATCATAATGAAGATGACACAAACCAATGACAAAGAAAAAATTCTCAAGGCAGCCAGGGAAAAGAAGAATACAACATATAAAGGAAGACTATTAGATTATCATCAGATTTCTCAGCAGAAACTCTACAAGCTAGAAGAGAGTGGACCCCAATATTTAAAGCCCTGAAAGAGAGGAACTTTCAGCCAAGAATACTATACCCATCAAAGCTATTCTTCAAGTACGAAGGAGATATAAAAATATTCACAAATACAGAAAAGATGAGAGAATTTATCATCAGAAAGCCCCCACTCCAGGAAATACTAAAGGGGGTTTTCCAACCAGATTCAAAGAACAAAAGAAAACAACACCACAAGTAACAGCTCCACCAAGAAAACAATAAAACCAAACTTAAACTGTGACAACAAAAGAAAAAAAAGAGGAGAAAGGATGAAGATTAACAGTAGCAAAGGACGATGAAGCGCAGAAATATTCATAAGAAAGGGTACTACAATGAATATGGTAGGTACCCTTTTCATTACTTAATGGTAACCACCCTTGAAAAAACCACCACAAAAACACTTGACTTAAAAAAGGTAGCAACAGAGGAAAGAAGTATGGAATACAAACAAACAAAAACAAACGATAGAAAAACAAAAGAGAAGAATCAAACAAGATACAAAACTAACAGAAAGCAATTTATAAAATGGCAATAGGGAACCCACAAGTGTCAATAATTACACTAAATGTAAATGGATTAAACTTACCAATAAAAAGACACAGAGTAGCAGAATGGATTAAAAAAGAAAATCCAACTATATGCTGCCTACAAGAAACTCATCTAAGAAACAAGGATAAAAACAAATTCAAAGTGAAAGGCTGGAAAACAATACTCCAAGCAAACAACACCCAAAAAAAAAGCAGGTGTAGCAATACTCATATCTGATAATGCTGACTACAAGACAGAAAAAGTACTCAGAGACAAAAATGGTCATTTCATAATGATTAAGGGGACACTGAATCAAAAAGACATAACAATCCTTAATATATATGCACCAAACCAAGGAGCACCAAAATATATAAGACAGCTACTTATTGACCTTAAAACAAAAACTAACAAAAATACAATCATACTTGGAGACCTCAATACACCGCTGACGGCTCTAGATCGGTCATCCAAACAGAGAATCAATAAAGATATAGTGGCCTTAAATGAAATACTGGAACACCTGGATATGATAGACATCTACAGGACACTTCATCCCAAAGCGACAGAGTATACATCTTTCTCTAGTGTACATGGAACATTCTCAAGAATTGACCATATGTTGGGCCACAAAGACAATATCAGCAAATTTAGAAAAATTGAAATTGTACCAAGCATATTTTCTGATCATAAAGCCTTGAAACTAGAATTCAACTGCAAAAAAGAGGGGGAAAAACCCACAAAAATGTGGAAACTAAACAACATACTTCTAAAAAATGAATGGGTCAAAGAAGAAATAAGCGCAGAGATCAAAAGATATATACAGACAAATGAAAATGAAAATACGACATATCAGAATCTCTGGGATGCAGCAAAAGCAGTAATAAGAGGAAAGTTCATATCACTTCAGGCCTATATGAACAAACAAGAGAGAGCCGAAGTAAACCACTTAACTTCACACCTTAAGGAACTAGAAAAAGAAGAACAAAGACAACCCAAAACCAGCCAAAGAAAGGAGATAATAAAAATCAGAGCAGAAATAAATGAAATAGAGAACAGAAAAACTATAGAAAAAATCAATAAAACAAGGAGCTGGTTCTTTGAAAAGATCAACAAAATTGACAAACCCTTGGCAAGACTCACCAAGGAAAAAAGGCACAGGACTCAAATAAATAAAATCCAAAATGAAAGAGGAGAGATCACCACAGACATCATAGATATACAAAGAATTATTGTAGAATACTATGAAAAATTATATGCCACCAAATACAACAATCTAGAAGAAATGGATAAATTCCTAGAACAATACAACCTTCCTAGACTGAGTCATGAAGAAGCAGAAAGCCTAAACAGACCAATCAGCAGGGAGGAAATAGAAAAAACTATTAAAAACCTCCCCAAAAATAAAAGTCCAGGCCCAGACGGTTACACTAGTGAATTCTATCAAACATTCAAAGAAGACTTGGTTCCTATTCTACTCAAAGTCTTCCAAAAAATTGAAGAAGAAGCAATACTTCCAAACACATTTTATGAGGCCAACATAACCCTCATACCAAAACCTGGCAAGGATGGCACAAAGAAAGAAAACTACAGACCAATATCTCTAATGAATACAGATGCTAAAATACTAAACAAAATACTGGCAAACCGAATACAACAACATATTAAAAAAATAATACATCATGATCAAGTGGCATTCATCCCAGAATCTCAAGGATGGTTCAACATACGCAAAACGGTTAACGTAATACACCATATCAACAAAACAAAGAACAAAAACCACATGATCTTATCAATAGATGCAGAAAAGGCTTTTGATAAAATACAACACAATTTTATGTTTAAGACTCTCAACAAAATGAGTATAGAAGGAAAATATCTCAACATGATAAAGGCCATATATGATAAACCATCAGCCAACATCCTATTAAACGGCATAAAACTGAGGACTTTCTACCTTAAATCAGGAACAAGACAGGGTTGTCCATTCTCTCCACTCTTATTTAACGTGGTGCTAGAAGTTCTGGCCAGAGCAATCAGACAAGACAAAGAAATAAAAGGCATCCATATCGGAAAAGAAGAAGTAAAGGTATCACTTTTTGCTGATGATATGATCCTATACATCGAAAACCCAAAGGACTCAACAAAAAGATTACTAGAAACAATAAACCAATACAGTAAGGTCGCAGGATACAAAATTAACATACAGAAGTCAATAGCCTTTCTATATGCCAACAATGAAATATTAGAAAACTCAAAAAAATAATCCCCTTCATGATTGCAACAAAAAAAATAAAATACCTAGGAATAAACATAACAAAGAATGTAAAGGACCTATATAAAGAAAACTACAAGGCATTGCTAAGAGAAATAGAAAAAGACACAATGAGATGGAAAAATATTCCTTGTTCTTGGATAGGAAGAATAAATATAATTAAAATGGCCATATTACCCAAAGTAATATATAAATTTAATGCAATTCCCATCAAAATCCCTATGAGATTTTTTAAAGAAATGGAACAAAAAATCATCAGATTTATATGGAACTATAAAAAACCCTGAATAGCCAAAGCAATCCTAAGGAAAAAGAATGAAGCTGGGGGCATTACAATACCTGACTTTAAACTATATTATAGGGCCACAGTAATCAAAACTGCATGGTATTGGCAGAAAAATAGACACTCAGACCAATGGAACAGAATAGAAAGCCCAGAAATAAAACCACATATATATGGTCAAATAATCTTTGATAAAGGGGCCAACAACACAAAATGGAGAAAAGAAAGCCTCTTCAACAAATGGTGTTGGGAAAACTGGAAAGCCACATGCAAAAGAATGAAACTCGACTACAGCCTGTCCCCGTGTACTAAAATTAATTCAAAATGGATCAAAGACCTAAATATAAGATCTGAAACAATAAAGTACATAGAAGAAGACATAGGTACTAAACTCATGGATCTGGGTTTTAAAGAACATTTTATGAACTTGACTCCAATGGCAAGAGAATTGAAGGCAAAGATAAATGAATGGGACTACATCAGAATAAAAAGTTTTTGCTCAGTAAGAGAAACTGATATCAAAATAAACAGCCAACTAAATGGGAACTGATATTTTCAAACAACAGCTCAGATAAGGGCCTAATATCCAAAATTTACAAAGAACTCATAAAACTCAACAACAAACAAACAAACAATCCAATAAAAAAATGGGAAGAGGACATGAACTGACACTTCTCCCAGGAAGAAATACAAATGGCCAACAGATATATGAAAAGATGCTCAGCTTCATTAGTTATTAGAGAAATGCAAATCAAAACTACAATGAGATACCAGCTCACCCCTGTTAGATTAGCTATTATCAACAAGACGGGTAATAACAAATGGAGAGGCTGTGGAGAAAAAGGAACCCTCATGCACTGTTGGTGGGAATGTAAAGTAGTACAACCACTATGGAGGAAAGTATGGTGGTTCCTCAAAAAAACTGAAAATAGAACTACCTTATGACCCAGCAATCCCTCTACTGGGTATATACCCCAAAACCTCAGAATCATTGATACGTAAAGACACATGTAGCCCCATGTTCATAGCAGCACTGTTCACAGTGGCCAAGACATGGAAACAACCAAAAAGCCCTTCAATAGAAGACTGGATAAAGAAGATGTGGCACATATACACTATGGAATACTACTCAGCCATAAGAAATGATGACATTAGATCATTTACAGCAAAATGGTGGGATCTTGATAACATTATACAGAGTGAAATAAGTAAATCAGAAAAAACAAGAACTACATGATTCCATACATTGGTGGAACATAAAAACGAGACTAAGAGACATGGACAAGAATGTGGTGGTTACCAGGGGTGGGGGGAGGGAGGACGCAGGAGGGAGGGAGGGAGAGAGTTAGGGGGAGGGGGAGGGGCACAGAGAAAACTAGATAGAGGGTGACGGAGGACAATCTGACTCTGGGCGAGGGGTATGCAACATAATTTAATGACAAGATAACCTAGACATGTTTTCTTTGAATATATGTACCCTGAATTATTAATGTCATCCCATTAACATTAATAAAAATTTATAAAACAAAACAAAACAAAACAAAAAAACAAAACAAAGGAGGATGGAGTGCAGAAGCACTCATGAGATAATGGACTCTAATAAATATAATAATTTTTTTTCTAATAACTTAATGGTAACCACCCTTGAAAATGCCACTATTGAAACACATAGCTTAAAAAAAGAAGAAACAGAAGATAGAAGTATGGAGCACCACCAAACAAAAACAAACGACAGAAAAACAAAAAAGAAGAACCAAACAATACACAAAGCTATCAGAAAGCAGTATATAAAATGCCAATAGGAAATCCTCAAGTGTCAATAATTACACTAAATGTAAATGGATTGAACTTACCAATAAAGGGGCACAGAATAGCAGATTGGATCAAGAAGCAAAATCCAACAGTATGCTGCCTTCAAGAGACACATCTAAGCTACAAGGATAAAAATAGATTCAAAGTGAAAGGTTGGAAAATGATTCTCCAAGCAAATAATATCCAAAGAAAAGGAGGAGTAACTATACAGTACTCATATCTGACAGTGCTGACTATAAGACAACAAAGGTAACCAGAGACAAGAATGGACATTTTATAATGATAAAGGGAACATGTATCAAGAAGACATAACACTCCTTAATATATATGACCAAACCAAGGAGCACCAAAATATATAAGACAACTACTCACTGATCTGAAAGTGCAAACCGAAAAAATATAATCATACTTGGAGACCTCAATACACCATTGACAACTTTAGATCATTCATCCAAACAGAAAATCAATAAAGAAATATAGGCCTTAAATGAAACACTAGAACAAATGGACATAATAGACACCTATAGGACATTTCATCCCCAAACATCAGAGTATACATTTTTCTCTAGTGTACATGGAACATTCTCAAGAATAGACCATATGCTGGGCCACAAAACCAACACTAACAAATTCAGAAAGATTGAAATTATACCAAGCATATTGTCTGAACATAAAGCTTTGAAACTAGAATTAAACTGCAAAAAAGAAGTAAACACACACACACAAATGTGGAAATGAAACAACATACTTCTAAAAAATGAATGGGTCAAAGAAGAAATAAAAGAAGAGATCAAAAGATATATACAGACAAATAAAAATGACAACACAACATATCAGAATCTCTGGGATGCCGCAAAAGCAGTAATAAGAGAGAAGTTTATATCATTACATGCTTATATGAAAAAGCAAGAGAAAGCCCAAGTAAACAACCTAACATCACATCTTAAGAAACTAGAAAAAGAAGAATAAAGGCAAACCAAAACCAGCAGAAGAAAGGAAATAATAAAAATTAGAGCAGAAATAAATGAAATAGAAAACAGAAAAACTATAGAAAAAATTAATACAACAAAGAGCTGGTTCTTTGAAAAGATCAATAAAATTGACAAACCCCTGGCAAGACTCACTAAAAAAAAAGAGAAAGGACTCATATAAACAAAATCCAAAATTAAAGAGGAGAAACTACCACAGATATCATAGATATACAAAGGATTATTGCAGAATACTATGAAAAATTATATGCCACCAAATTCAATAATCTAGAAGAAATGGATAAACTCCTAGAACTATACAATCTTCCTAGACTGAATCACAAAGAAGTAGAAAGCCTAAATAGACTGATAAGCAGGGAGGAAATAGAAACAACTATCAAAAACCTCCCCCAAAATAAAAGTCCGAGGCCAGATGGATATACTAGTGAATTCTATCAAACATTCAATGAAAAGTTGGTTCCTATCCTTTTCAAAGTCTTCCAAAAAATTGAAGAAGAAGCAATACTTTCAAACACATATTATGAGGCCAATATAATCCTCATACCAAAACCTGGCAAGGACAACACACACACACAAAACTAGAGACCAATATCTCTAATAAATACAGATGCAAAAATCCTAAACAAAATACTAGCAAATCAAATACAACAACACATCAAAAAAAAAAATTCACGCCTGACCAGGTGGTGGCGCAGTGGACAGAACTTCAGACTGGGATGTGGAGGACCAGGTTCAAGACCCCGAGGTTGCCAGTTTGAGTGCGGGCTCATCTGGCTTGAGCAGAAAGCTCGCCAGCTTGAACCCAAGGTCGCTGGCTCAAGCAGGGAGTTATTTGGTCTGCTGAAGGCCCATGGTCAGGGCACATATGAGAAAGCAATCAATGAACAACTAAGGTGTCGCAATGCGCAACGAAAAACTGGTGATTGATGCTTCTCATCTCTCCGTTCCTGTCTGTCTGTCCCTCACTCTGACTCTCTGTCTCTGTAAAAAAAAAAAAAAAAAAAAAAAAAAAAAATTCATTATGCTCATGTGGGATTCATCCCAGAAACACAAGAACGGTTTAATATATGTAAAACAATTAACATAATACACCATGTCAACAAAACAAAGAACAAACACCATATGATCCTATCAATAGATGCAAAAAGGCATTTGATAAAATAAAACATCCTTTTATGTTTAAAATACTCAACAAAATAGGTATAGAAGAAAAATACCTCAACATAATAAAGGCCGTTTATGACAAACCATCAGTTAACATCATACTAAATGGTAAAAAACTGAAAACTTTTCCTCTAAAATTAGGAACAAGACAAGGTTGCTCACTTTCTCCCATCCTATTCAAGATAGTGCTAGAAGTTCTAGCCAGAGCAATCAGATAAGAGAAAGAAATAAAAGGCATTCATATTGGGAAAAAAGAAGTAAAAGTTTCACTTTTTGCAGGTGACGTGATCCTGTATATAGAAAACCCCAAAGACTCCACAGAAAAGCTACTAGAAACAATAAACCAATACAGTAAGGTCGCAGGATACAAAATTAATATACAGAAGTCTACTGCTTTCTTATATGTCAACAATGAAACCTCAGAAAAAGAACTAAAAAAAAATCCCTTTTACAATAGCAACAAAATAATAAAACACCTAGGAATAAACATAACAAAAAATATAAAGGATCTATATACGGAAAACTGTCCAGCATTATTAAAGGAAATTGAAAAAGACACAATGAAATGAAAAAATATTTCTTGTTTGTGGATGGAAAGAATAAATATAGTTAAAATGGCCATACTACCCAAAGCAATATACAAATTTAATGCAATTCCCATAAAAATTCCAATGTCATTTTTTAAAGAAATGGAACAAAAAATTATCAGGTTTATATGGAACCATAAAAAACCTTGAATAACGAAAATAATCCTAAGGAAAAAAAATGAAGCTGGAGGCATTACAATACTTGACTTCAAACTATACTACAGAGCCACGATAATCAAAACAGCATGGCACTGGCAGAAAAATAGACACACAGACCAATGAAACAGAATAGAGAGCCCAGAAATAAAACCACATACATATGGTCAAATCATCTTTGATAAAGGAGCCAAAAACACACAATGGAGAAAAGAAAGCCTCTTCAATAAATGGTGCTGGGAAAATTGCAAAGCCACATGCAAAAGAATTAAACTTGACTACAGTTTATCTCCTTGCACAAAAATTAATTCAAAATAAATCAAAGAACTAAACATAAGATCTGAAACAAATTACATAGAAGAAATCATAGGTACTAAACTCATGGACTTGGCCATAGAGAACATTTTATGAATTTGACTCCAAAGGCAAGGGAAGTGAAGGCAAAGATAAATGAATGGGACTACATCAGACTAAGAAGTTTCTGCACAGCAAAAGAAACTGTCAACAAAACAAATAGGCAACCAACTAAATGGGAGATGATATTTTCAAACAACAGCTCAGATAAGGGACTAATATCCAAAATATATAAAGAACTCACAAAACCCAGCAACAAACAATCCAATAAAAAAATGGGAAGAGGACATGAACAGACACTTCTCCCAAGAAGAAATACAAATGGCCAACAGATATATGAAAAAACGCTCATCATCACTAACTATTCATGAAATGCAAATCAAAACTACAATGCAATACTACCTCACACCTGTTAGATAGCTATTATCAACAAGACAGGTAATGACAAGTGTTGGAGAGGCTGTGGAGAAAAAGGAACCCTCATCCACTGTTAGTGCAACCATTATGGAAGAAGTATGGTGGTTCCTCAAAAAATTAAGAATAGAACTACCATATGACCCAGCAATTCCTCTACTGGGTATATACCCCCAAAACTTGAAAACATGGATATGTAAAGACACATGCACCCTCATTTTCATCACAGCATTGTTCACTGTAGCCAAGACATGAAAACAGACAAAATGCTCTTCAATAGAGGATTGGATAAAGAAGATGTGGTACATATATACAATGGAATACTACTCAGCCATAAGAAATGATGACATAATATCATTTACGACAACATAGATGGATCTTGATAACATTATACTGAGTGAAATAAGTAAATCCAAGAAAACTAAGAATGGTATGATTCCATACATAGGTGGGGAACAAATGTGATACTCATGGACATAGGGGTGCAGTGGTTACCAGGGAGAAGAGAGGAGTGGAGAGGGAGGGGATGGGGTAAGGAAAGGGTTTAAAGAGAAACAAAATATAGAGTGACAGAAGATGATTTGACTTTGGGTGATTGGTATACAACATCATCAATTGTCCAAACGATGTGGAGATGTTTTCTCTAAATCTATGTACTCTTATTGACCAATGTCACCTGTTAAATTTAATTGTCTTAGAAAAAAATCTAGAGGGAAAATAGAGAGGCTGGAAAAGCTTGTTTTGAGAAAGTCAATATCGGGCTGCAGGGATATGTGGATACCAATATGTAGACACCGAAAGGGATAAAAGATTTTCCTACTATATGATGTGTCCACAATTGCTTGTTCATTTCTTTTTCATAGTGTTTACCTCATCAAAATAAACCATCCCAAGAAAGAGAGAGTTGTTGGTGTTTTGTTTAAGAGGGCATCTTACTATGAGTTGTTTTTTTTTTTCAGAGACAGAGAGAGAGTCAGAGAGAGGAATAGACAGGGACAGACAGACAGGAATGGAGAGATGAGAAACATCAATCATTAGTTTTTCGTTGCGCGTTGCAACACCTTAGTTGTTTATTGATTGCTTTCTCATATGTGCCTTGACCGTGGGCCTTCAGCAGACTGAGTAACCCCTTGCTCAAGCCAGCGACCTTGGGCTCAAGCTGGTGAGCTTTTGATCAAATCAGATGAGCCCGCGCTCAAGCTGGTGACCTCGGGGTCTCCAACCTGGGTCTTCCGCATCCCGGTCCGATGCTCTATCCATTGCGCCACCGCCTGGTCAGGCTTACTATGAGTTTTGATTCACATTTATAGATATACCAGTTCAGTTTTCCTAGGTCTGAACCTATAAGACCAAAGTTCTGAAGAGTTAATGAATTAATTGATGGCAACTTGCCTGCTGAATCTGCTAACGGATAGCAATTTAAGAATATTGCAATTATTAATAGTTTTTAAGAATGGAGAATATCCCAAGCATGTTTAAGAAATCCGTTATCCATAAAAAACTGTATGTATTTAGATGACTCCCAGGGTACATAATAGAATTTCTCCATTCCACCTGCCTGAAGATGCTTTCCTGAGAGCTTCAATCTGTCAAAGAATCTCAGCTTTGACCCCCAGCAATGTCTGCTCAACAGTGGGTGGAGCTTCCTTGTACCCAAAATGGCCCTTCTTCACTTAACTGCCCTGGGGATTGGGATAAAAAGGAGAAAGAAAGGTAAATCATATTCTGGCTGGGCACAATCTCATGTGGCACTGTGGATAAAGTTAGGGAGGGAGAGAAGTCTTTTGTTGATGTCTGTGGTTGCTTTAACCTTTGAAATGCTGTAAATGTGTTTGATCACAAACTTGAATACCATTTTTTGGAATTCCTTCATTAATGCATTCAATATAAATGTATTGAGTTCCTGTGATGGGCAGGCATGGGGCTTGGTGTTAGGGGTATGATGAGAAGTAAAACAGCCTAAGCTCGTGGGGCTTGTGTTACAATGGGGGAGACTGATGGCAGTACAACCATTACACAGTTTTATACTCACACACATGTTAATCACTGGCTGTGGGACAAGCTAGGAAGAAAAGTTCCAGAGTACTCTAAGAGTGTCCATGTATGACAGGGTTGGAGAAAATGTCCTTGGGGGAGTGAGGTTTGAGATGAGACACAAAGGAGGTGGCATTTATTAATCTGGTGGAGGTATGGGTGGGTAGGGACACAGGACATTTATGTGTCAACTTGACTACGCTATGGTGTCCTGTTGTTTGGTCAAACACAAGTCTAGATGATAACATAAAGTTAAAAAATTTTTTTGCTTGATGTGATTGACTTTTAAATCACATCTAAAAATTCAAACAGATTACCCTCCATAATGTGGGTGGGTCTCATCTGCTCAGTGAAAGCCTTAAAAGCAAAGAGGAAGGACTTAGAATTCTGCTTCCAGACTGCAACACAAAAATTTTGCCTGAGTTTCTAGTCTTTGGAGACTCAAGACTATAACAGCAACCTTTGCTGGGGTTTCCAGCCCACTGGCTTACCCACAATTGTGTGAACTGATTTCTTAAAATAATTCTCTCTTTAGATAGATAGATAGATAGATAGATGATAGATAGAGAGCTATAGATGTAGATATAGGTCTCTACTGGTTGTTTCCCTAGAAAGCCCTAACTGAAACAAAAGGTGAAGATGACTTTGGCAAAAGGAACCACATGTGCAAAGGCTCTGAGGTGGAAGGGAGCTGGCGCTTGAGGGAACAGAGAAGGGGCCATATTGCTAAAACGTGGAGAGCTAGGGGCTGAAGCAGTAGCCAGGCCAGAACTCTGTGTTGTAAAGAACCCTTTTATGAAAAGCTGGAACTTTAAACAGAGCTGCAAATATTAATTCCTTGAATTCGTGTAAGACTATTCTTTCTAAATTTACTTACTCTTTAAAATTTTTAATTATTAAATGTTTATATATTATGCATTATTATACTCTTTTCTTTACACCACCATGTAAGGTTCCCATAAGTCACTTTACACATATAATAAAATTTTCATTCTTTCCCCTTTTCTCACATCTCTCTTTCCCTTTCTATACAGTGTGTTGCCTCCCTAGACATTTCTCCTTCTGGTCCTCAAATTACTTGTGCACTTGAATATTTCTACTGAGTCTTCAGGTCTAACTTTATACTTTTGTTACACAGTTTATCCACTCTCTTTTTTTTTTTTTCATTTTTCTGAAGCTGGAAACAGGGAGAGACAGTCAGACAGACTCCCGCATGCGCCCGACCGGGATCCACCCGGCACGCCCACCAGGGGTGATGCTCTGCCCACCAGGGGGCGATGCTCTGCCCATCCTGGGCGTCGCCATGTTGCGACCAGAGCCACTCCAGCGCCTGAGGCAGAGGCCACAGAGCCATCCCCAGCGCCCGGGCCATCTTTGCTCCAATGGAGCCTTGGCTGCGGGAGGGGAAGAGAGAGACAGAGAGGAAAGCGCGGCGGAGGGGTGGAGAAGCAAATGGGCGCTTCTCCTGTGTGCCCTGGCCGGGAACAGTTTATCCACTCTCAATCAACCTTGCTCCCCACATCCTTCACCATGATATTTATTTCTTGGACTTTGACGTTCTTTTGACAAAATATCCCTGTTTCATGCTGCACTGTCTTGGGGGTCTGCCCATAAAGGTTCTTTGCCTCCGGTAAGCTGAAGTGTGGGGTGTGGGCATTGGAATCTCGGGCCGGGTAGGAAGTGGAATGGTTGGCGCTGGTTCATCCTCATGGTGAAGAAGATGAAGAGACAGCTCAGCTGTTCCTGCTCTCTGGGTCCTCAGCTCTGCCCCACTTTTTATCCTTTCTGAAACCTGGCTTTTCAGTTTTTCTCTTCAATGCCCACATTTACCCCAGTAAAGCCCTTTTCTCCTTAAGTTAGCCAGAAAGAGTTTCCGTGTCTTGCGGCCCAGGGAGCCTGTGGCTCCAGCAGGAAAGGAGGAGAGTGAAGACTTTGGTGTGGCTGTCGACAACAGGGTGTGTAGGAGTGGCTGGCGATGAGGCAGTTTGGGGCCAGGTTTCAAAGGGTGACAGAAAGTGACCTCAAAGAACTTAGAACATAGTGGAATGTGTTCAGTTATTGAGAAAGTGAAGCAAGAACCAGTTGGGCCCATCAGTGAGTTTGTTGCTGAGGAGTTCCAGAATCTTTCCCAGAATTCCATGGGAGTGGCAGGCTCAGGGAAATGGCGTGAAGTCTGTGCAGAATGTGGGAACCTAATCCTCTGTTTTGTGTCAACAGAACATGCCTGGTCAGCCTTGGATTGTAGAAAATAGAAGCCCAGTAAAAATGATGTTGTGGGAGAGAGCTCCCTGTGTGCGGTGCACTGACCTGCAGTAACATGGACCAGCCTGGTGGTCATGCCAGAACCATCATCCTGCTAAGGCCCCGAATGGCTAAACAACTCATTCTTCTAAGCCACCTCCGCGGCCATAAAAAACTTTATGATAAAATGGCTGTTCATGTAACTGTGTTTCTGGGGGAGGAATATGCAGCTCAAGCCAAAATGAGGATTAAGACTTGTCTAGCAGATATGCTTCAATGAAAATTAATATGCTGACAATTTTGGTTCCTACATGAATCTTGCAGGCTCAGTGAATGTGGGTTCACTGCCGAGAACCTGATTGAATTACTGAGTTTATGAATCTGAGGATAAGGCTGTCGACTGTGGTGAATTCATTAGTTCAAATAGCATTATGAAGCCAGCCAGAACTTCTGTGCACTTTCATAAAATTACTTTTAATAAAATTCTACCTTCTATGCAAAGGTTGGCTACCCAAGAAGGTTGTTGAGGAAGGAAGTGACAGATCAGGTTAGAAAGACTCCTGGTAGGAGGGCAGAGAGACTCTGGCAGGAAAGAGACCAGGTAGGAGGTTGCTGTGAAGGTCCTGGGGAAGCCCAAGAAATCTGAACTAAGGCATCAGCAGTGGGGACGAGGGGGCGAAGCCAGCTGCTAGACTGAACTAAGGTCTTTAGATCTCCATGACTTGTTGCATATAAAATGTAAGGGACTGGTCAGAATCAAGGATAGTTAAAGAATGTTTTATTTACCATTTTTTTCTTTCATTAAATAACCTTATCTGAGTTCCCCAAAACAACGTTATAATAGTTAAATTGTGACAGTTTGAAAAACAGAATCCGAGTTAAATTAATGCTAGGTCAGCCCAGCGCACTAAACCACAAATTCCCTAAGAGGTTTAGCAACATATTGGATAAAGTGAAATTAATCCTTTAGAGCCACAAGTTGACATATGCAGATCCTATGAATCCATAAATTAGACTGTGAGCATTAGAAAAGGAAGCTGAAAAATGCAAGTGAACACGTCTGTCTTCTGTCCTATAAATAAGGCCTGGTTCACAATGTCATTTTCTTTTGTAGTGTTGAGCCAAGAGGCTGACACGTTCACACTGTTGACCTTTCCAATCCAACATGTTGTTGATTGTGCCCCTGCACACACTCGAAGCTCTGCAAGTCAGGTCACTGTTTAATACGATTCCCTCTCCTAAATTTAGAAAAGGCTATGATTCCAACAGCAAGTGACAAAAACCAGAGAATTTCAAGTTCTTGTTGGCTGCCCTAATTTACATTCCCTTTAGGCAAAGTCAGAGCTGCCAGAGGCATTAATGAAAATGACCAGCCTGTTAGGAGAAGACTAACCAGGAGGTGCTGCAGATAAGAAGTTACAGGGAATTGAAAATCTCCTCCAATTTTGACGTCATAGTTAAAATATTGCCTTTGTTTTAAATACCTTTAAGAGCAAGACCCTTAAGTATACTTTGTGACTGCCCACTAGCTTGCATGAAGTAAAGGGCTGTGTGGTTGTGTGGTGGGTTCAGGATCGTTGCTGCAACCAGGCTTGATGCTGGAGAGCAGACTGAGCCTGTGTGAAATAGTTGCACATTTGACACTTCGAGAATGCAGTAGTCCTGATATGACTCGGTAGCCCTGGCCACAGACGTTTTGAAAACTGGGCCTCACTGATGCCTGCAAGAACCAGAAACCTGTCTCATCTGATTCCATTGGGCTCATCAATACTTCACTTTCAGGGTACAAGGAAGGCTTTGTGCTGCTGAGCTGATAGGCTCCACTGAAGGGAACGCGTGGCAGGGAATGTGCCAACAAACTCAGAAAAGGAAACAGAAAGGCAGTGTGGACACTGTCAAAATAAAGTGCCATGTTTTTGTTCACTCTATGGGGCCACATATTTATGCTGAGCTGATCCAGGGACATCAAAGTGCTGGTCTTGCTTTTTAAGTGAATGCCTCCTCTCTCCTTTATATTCTCTTCTGATTAGCAATCCTGTGTTTAACATGCTTCAAATGCTCATAAGCTTAATTCTATTAGGAAACAGCACATGCTTTCCAATCTGGGATAATAAAAGTTTATCTGTTCTTCCATTTTAACATATGGCTGCAGATGGAAACCATGGCAGGGGAACCCAATTTCTGGGGTTCTAATCCCCAGATCAGGAGTCTTAACTTTTTGGCATTCAATGCTAACTTTTGAATGCTGGAAATTTTAGTGGGAAATCTTCAAAAAGTAAATAATGACTCCTGCTGTAAAACCATGTTTTGAAGCATCTCTAGAACCGCCTACAAGTATTGCAATAGTCGTTGTCACCCTTCAGCATGGCATTGCTATTTTGGTAGATTTATTGTTCTGCCTATATTCTCTTATATACTCATGAGGAGAGTATCTCACATTTCCAGTAAACACACTTCCTTTGACTACACTGCTTCTTAACACTTGTTTTTAACTTTCTACACCCTACTCTGTACCCCACTGCGCAAACCCATGGGTCTTAATGTTCCATCTGGCACACATTGCTGGAATCGTAAGTTTTATGCTGTTGTAGCAAAAATAAATTTTATATGGAGATGAAAACTTGGCAGCCTAAATATGCGGCTCTGGAGCATGCCTTGGCATACTGCCTTCACACAATACTGGCACCTTGGATAATCTCAAGCGAGTCACAGAAATTTTGGGCCTTGATTTCTCCTTCTGCAAAATCTGAGTAAATTTGGTTTCTGCAGAAATACCAATGAAAGCATCATGAACTCTCTCTAAAGGCAAATGGCTATGTAATCTGCTGCAGGTTGGATTCTCCAGAAAACTGACTCTGAGATGGAGTTGAGCACATAGGAGGGGTCCTGAGGAGTATTCTTGGCATCAAGGAGTGTGGAAGGAGTGGAACAGGGAGAACATGGCAGAAGGATAGATTGACTGTAGTCAATAAGGGTTCAGCCAACCCCATGGGAAGCTCTGAGGCTGGTATGGCACTTTGGATTTATGCCAATTTGGAGTGAGGGCACAAACCCTTCATTTAGGTTGGCCAATCATTGGATATAGCCTGCCCTAAAAAGGGGCAGTGCTTTGGGTGAGATGGACCTCTTCTCATGAAGCACTTCCCAGAGAGGGCTCTCAGCAGAGAGCTGTCATCCCACAGACTTCCCAGGTGGTGGGGAATCAGTTCTTCATTCCTGAAGTGGGAATTAGGGCCCGCAAGACAGTAAACACAACAAAAATGAAGCTAGAAGCAGCATAAGTGAACAACTCCGCTTTCCTTTATGGTGATTGGTGGACTCCAGTGGAGGCAGATATGGTATGGTTGGTTACAGTGAGAATTCCCTTTCTTTACTTCCAGCACTGTCACTCAGAGTTCCAGGGCAACCCTGATGCTGTGGATCAGGTTTCAGGTTCTAGCAGGGGAACTGCTGAAGGGGGTCTTCCTTGGACTGGGTGATCTCCTTGCTTTCAACAATCCTTGTCTTCTGTGTGCACTCAGTCCTATGTAATTTGACTATATTTCCTTTCGAACAAAGTGGACCATTTATAACATTATATCTCTTAAGTCTTGGCTATTTATGCAAAAATGATCAGGTGTTTAAAAAGAGTGTTACATTTAATTGCTATATTTTCTAGGTTTTATAAGGTGAGACAGTACTCCTAATCTCTCCCTTTTTATGACTTTAACATTTTAGAGAGAATAGGCCAGTTATCTGGTCTCATATATAGAATATAGATTGTCTCATATTCTGGATGTACCTGATGGTTTCCTCATAATGTTTAACTTGTTCCCCTTCAGGATAGGAAATTAGAAAGATTTAGAGGCTTGAGATGATTAAGGCTAACCATTTTGGGAAGAATACTTGATTATATTTATTTTATAAAAGAAAAGTTGTAAAATGCACTTTGGAGCTTCAAAATACATGAAAAAATTTGACAGAACTAAAGGGAAGTAGATTATTTTAAAATTATAGTTAGAAAATAAAAACTTCTCTCTCAGCAACTGATAGAAAAATAAGGCAAAAAAAAATGGTAAAGACATAGGGGATCTAAACAAGCCTCTCTATCAATCACTTTGGCCTAATTGATATTTATAAAACATTAATACCTCAATACTTAAGAATAACATTCTTTTCAAGTGTATACAACATGCTCATCAAGATGGGTCATATGTTGAACCATAAAACAAGCTTCTATAATTAATAAAGATTAAAATTATATAGAATATAGCCTCTGATTATAGAATCATTAAATTATAAGTCAATAATAATAAGATCTAGAAAACCCAATATTTTGGAATTTAGAAATACACTTCTAAATAACTTATGGGTAAAATAAATCATAAAAGAAATTAGAAAATATTTTTAACTAAAAGAAAACAAAAGTATTATACAACGTATCAAAATTTGTAGGAAGCAGCTAAAGCTATGCTTATAGAGAAGTTTATAACTTTAAATGTTTATATTAGAATAGAAAAGTCAAATAATAGTAGAGGATTCATTTTTAAAAAGCATAGGAAAAAATAAAATAAAAAAAGTATAGGAAAAAGCCTGACCAGGCAGTGGCACAGTGGATAGAGCGTTGAACTGGGATGTGGAAGACCCAGGTTCAAAACTCCGAGATCACTGGCTTGAGTGCAGGCTCATCTGGCTTGAGCATAGGCTCACCAGCTTGAGCAAGGGGTCACTAGCTTAAGCATGGGATCATAGACATGACTCCATCATTGCTGGCTTGAGCCCAAGGTTGCTGGCTTGAGCAACGGGTCAATCGCTCTGCTGTAGGCCCCCCTCCCCCAATCAAGGCACATATGAGAAAGCAATCGCTGAACAACTAAAGAGCCGCAAAGAATTGATGCTTCTCATCTCTCTCCCTTTCTGTCTGTCTGTCCCTATCTGTCCCTCTCTTTGACTCTCTCTCTCTGTCTCTGTTAAAAAAAAAAAGCATGGATAAAGAAGAATAAAGTAAATCCAAAGTAAGTAGAAGGAAGAAATTTAAAAAGATAAGAACATTAATTTTTAAAAAAAGTACAGAAACTGCAAGTCTTATACTTTGTTGGTGAGGATGTAAGATTGTACATTCACTCTGAAAAAAGGTCTGGAAGTTTCTTATAAAACTGAATATATACCTACCTCAAAACCCAGCAATTCCTATTCTAGGTATTTATCCAAGAGAAATAAAAACGTGTTTACAAAAAGCATTTGTACAAGATTTTTTATACAAATTTATTTATAATAACCAAAATGAACCACTACTACTTCCAATAATATGGATGATTCTCAAAAGCATTATTCTGAGTGGCAGAAGCTAACTCCAATATATATATATATAGTACAATTCTATTTATGAGAAGTTCTAGTATGGGAAAAACTTCAAAACAGTGCTTGTCTCTGAAGGTGGAGAATAAAGAAGGAGACTGACTAAGAAGGGTCATGAAAAAACTCCCTGGTAGTGATATGGACTTGGGTTATATAAATGTATGTATTTGTTAAAACTGAGAAAGTGTGATTTAATATTTGTGCATTTCATTGTATAGAAATTTTCCATCAAAAGAAAAAATGTAAACAAATATTGAACTCTAATGTTTTGCACACAGAATATTTAAGGGTAAACTACTGATATAGTTTGCTTTGAAATATATCAAAAAATAAGATGGATTGATGGGTAAAGAATGCATACAAATAGATGTAAAGACGTGATAAAACAAGTGTAGTAAAAAATTAATGGTACCATCTGTGTGTGGTAAGTATATAAGTGCACTGTAAAATTCTTTTAACTTTCCTCTTAAAAAAATGTCAAAATAAAATGTCAGGGTAAAGATATTTTTGAGGACAATTAGAGGAAGTTCAATAAGGATTGTATAATAGGTGACATTAAGGAATTATTTTTGCCAGTTTTCTTTGGTGTTTTAGTGGCATCGTGGTTATATATAAAAGCTTATTCTTAGGAGAAGTGAACTAAAATAATTAGTAGTTAAGTGTCATGATGTCAGCAAGTCACTTAAAAATGGTTCAAGAAAAATTTAGATAATATCGAAAATAGAGCAAAATGTTAACTATTGCTTAATATAGAGCATGATTACTGTTATGTTTATTGTCCTTTCCTTTCTTTATAGAATATTGGAAAAGTAAATGGTAGAAGTAAGGAGATAATATATCAAAGGGCAAAGAATAAAAAGAATGGAAACTCTACACCTGAGAGACCTATAATTTCCAGTACGTATTCCTTCAAAGGGATCAACTTCAGATGGGCAGCTATAGGGATCTATGGCTGGACTGGGTTCAGAAGACCAAGTCATTAACACTTTCTTTTTGCCTACCTCTTATTTTCTTTCTTTGGACCATTCTTACTTCAGAGTTTGAATGTGAACATCTGTGTTTAGGACCTCAACTTTTTGTTCTGATTCTAGACTACACTGCTGATGAGTTTGATGCTGTATCTTTTTCACCACAGATGAAGATCTGGATTTTTAGATTCTACCTAGTCATTGAACCATAATGCTTCACTAGAGATCCATTAGACACTAAACAAAAAATTCACTGTCAAAAAAGAAATGTAGGGAAAAGAGTAGGTGTAACACAACAAGGTGTCTGTATTTGTTTAGGCGTAGCTTCTGTTGGGTGGCCATACCCTGAGAAGTGACATAGAAACATAGACTGTGCACACACCACTCTGGGCCTGAAGGGAAGTTGAGGGACATGTGTTCTCACAAAGACCACCAAGTCATCATGACTTGGAATGTATTGAGAAGTAGCGTTTGGCTATCTTCTTGGTCTCATTTTATGTTTGTGTCTGTGTCTGGGTACATTTATGGCTATTTGGGTTTGTTTCAGAAGCTGGAAGGCTTTCTTTGGAAAAATTATGCTTTGCTTCATTTCACTGAAAATTCCTCAGCTAACATATTTTCCTATTATGGAATCTAACTCTCAAAGGGTTTTTTTTTTTGGCTTAAAATAGATAAATTTCTTGATAAAAAATGTAAATAGAGTGAATCTCAGAGTATCTCAAGCTGCCTTTATTTTAACTCCCTGTATGATTCTGATGAAATTTCAGGGAAAGACATTGGACACATCAGGTTAGTGGGCCCTGAATGTAGCTTTTCCGAGGATTTCATGGAGACCTCTTCTAAATTTAGATTCTTGGATCTACCAAAAAAATTCATGGAATTAGGGTCTCTGAGCAATGGGCCCTTGGAATTCTTCTTCTTTCTAAAGCTACCCCAACTACTGAAATGGTAAGCAAGTTTGTAGATCTATAGACCAAATTTTAATGTTTATTATACGAATCACCAGGATATCCTGTTAAAGTGCAGATTCTGATTCAGTAGGTCTGAGGCTGGGGCTCCGGACTCTGTATTTTTAACAGAGCTCCCCAGTGCTGCTGCTGGTCTGCAGACCACCTTGTGAGCAATGAGGGACTAGATCATATCCCAAAATCTTTCCCCTGAAATCAAGGTCACAGCTTCCTATTCTAGAGAGCCTATTTGGCCAACATTCAGCATGTGACAAACTTTCTTCTCAAGTCTTGTTTGATATCTCTTTGCTTTGATATAGTGCTTGAACAATTGATACTTCACATTAGGTTAACCATCTACCTTGGTTTGCCCAGTAGGACCCTAGTGAATGTCTATTGTCCTGGCATAATTACTAAAATTTCTTTATTCTTAGAAGTGTCTTCATTTGAAAGAGAAATTATAAGGTAGCCCTTTGAAACCCACAAATGTTGAAATGTGATATGTTATAATGTACAGAACATAGGTTGTGTAAGTTAAAATCCTGGCTTCATTTCATACTGCACCTACAACTGCAAACAAGTGAAACTTCATTTATGTCTTATGTAAAATGGAAGAGGTTTATTATAAGGATTTATAGAAATGATATTGAAAGCTTCTAACACAATGACTGTCATAGAGTAGGGATCCATTTATATAGGCCCCTATCTCCTTATAGTTAGTGAAGAAACATGTTCTCTACTTTGGAATAATAAAAACTGAGTGCTACTGTCAAGTTTGGGTCAGAAGCAGCCCTAGTATTAAAATTATGTATCTGCTACACTTGTGTTTCAGTGCAAGCCTCATGAGCTTCCTATAGAATCTATCTCTGAACCCATGTAATTGCTATGCTATTATGTGTGCTTCAGTGCTATGTTGATAAACCTAAATCCTGAACTAGGGAAATAAAGCTATTAATATATATATATTGAGTTCTAACTAGGTACCAGATGGAAGGAATTCTAAATTGGAAGAGATCACTAACATCACTGACGGACAAGGTATAAAAAAGTTTTATATATATATAAAGACTTAACCGATTTCCTGAGTAAACCTCTACGCCAAGTATTTTAGACCTAAACCCCCTCCAAAATGACATCAGTATGACTACAAACACAGGAAGGGGAGGTGGATAAAAACAAAGAAACTTTGGTACCTTGATTATACTTTTTATTGCAGTAAAATACCCAAGAAAATCTGCCAAGCAATTAAGAAAATTTGAACAAGATAGGATTGATAATTGGCTTCTAGAACTCCCAATCAATGACCTATGCAGGTTCACCTGGATTAACTTTTCAGAAACATGACTGAGTATTTTAAAGAATTAGAAATTTTGGGATACTATATGAGTGTTATGGCAGGGTTTTTGTTTATTAGGAACTTCTTTGGGCCAGGTTCATGCTGTATGTGCATTGTTTTATTTATTGATTATACAAAATAACTTCATGGGGTCAGTAGTATTATTATCTCCATTTTACATGTGAGGAAAACCGAGACAGGAAATTTAGTTTCATTAAAGGTCACATTGTAAGTGAGAGATAGAACTGAGATCCAAATTTGGGAATATCTAACACTGAGGTCTTTATTTTTAATGGTCATATATGGTTTCTGTCAGTTAATTAATATTCCCATTCTTTCCACATTTAAAAAAAACATTTTACTACTCTACAGTCTAATGTGATTAAACCTGGGAATTGGACTCAGGAGCAGGGACTGCATGAAATATAAATATATCTAAATATGAAACAGAGATAACAATCCATCACACTGACTTGGATTTGGAGCAATTAGACAAAATATATTAATTTATTTTGCAACTTCATTGAGGTAAAACTGAAGTACAATGAACTGTACATATTTAGAGCATATAATTTTGTGCAGTTTTAACAAATGGATATACCCACATGAAACTATCGCCATAATCAAGTTAACAATTATTTCTATCTTCCTAAATTTTTTTCTAGCTCCTTTGTAATCCATTCCTACTTTAAGTTCCAATGGCAACTACTGATCCACTTTCTGTCACTATAGATTAATTTATGTTTTTTTTAGAATTCATATACCATATTTTTCGCTCCATAAGATACAGCCCCCCCCCCTCCACAAACGTGGAGGGAAAAATGCCTGTGCATCTTATGGAGCGAAAAATACAGTATTTTATTAAATATTTTAACATACCATTTGGTTCAGAATTTTTTTTTTCTTATTTTCCTCCTTAAAACCCTAGGTGTGTCTTATGCTCAGGTGCGCTTATGGAGCAAAAAATACAGTAAATAGAATCACACAGTATACACTTATTTTTGCCATGGTTTTTTCACCTGGCATAATAATTTTGAGATTCATCTGAAATTTCAATTTATTGCGAATACCATAGTTTTTTAAAAAAAATTTCTGAGTAGTTTTGTATTAAATGGACATAAGTTTTTTATGCACTTACCTGTTGATGGACATTTAAGCTGTTTCCATTTTTCACTATTACAGATAAAGTTGCTATGAACATTTGTGTACAAGTCTTACTGTGAATAGATTTTATTTCTCTTGGGTAAAAACCTAGGAGTGGAGTATCTAAGTGGTATGGTAGGTATATGTTGAACTTTTTAAGAGATTGCCGAATTGTTTTCTTCAAAAAGAAGTTGTATTGCCCTGGCCAGTTGGCTCAGCGGTAGAGCGTCGGCCTGGTGTGCGGGGGACCCTGGTTCGATTCCCGGCCAGGGCACATAGGAGAAGTGCCCATTTGCTTCTCCACCCCCCCCTCCTTCCTCTCTGTCTCTCTCTTCCCCTCCCGCAGCAAAGGCTCCATTGGAGCAAAAGATGGCCCGGGCGCTGGGGATGGCTCCTTGGCCTCTGCCCCAGGCGCTAGAGTGGCTCTGGTCACAGCAGAGCGATGCCCCTGGTGGGCGTGCCGGGTGGATCCCGGTCGGGCGCATGCGGGAGTCTGTCTGACTGTCTCTCCCCGTTTCCAGCTTCAGAAAAAATACAAAAAAAAAAAAAGAAGAAAAAAAAAGAAGTTGTATTGAATTTATTGGGGTGACATTGGTTAACAAAAGTATACAGGTTTCAGGTACACAAGTCTACAATATATCTTCTGTATATTGTGTGTTCACCACCCTAAACCAAGTGTCTCTCCATCATCATCTATCCCCCCTCTACCCTCCTCTACCTCCCTTTACCTGCTTCTCCCTCTTGTAATCTCCATACTGTTATCTGTGTTTATAAGTTTTTTTTTCTTTACTTAATACTTCAAGAACAGTGCTTCACATCCTCACCAACACTTGGTATTATTGCCTTAAAAAATATATGTATATAATAGCCATTCCATTGTGTGTATAGGGAGATCTCCTAACAAAATGTAATATAATTTTACTGTATATATCTAGCACGGGGCAAATAACACCATCTTTTATTGGTGTTTAGAACAAAAGACTTGTACAATCAGACTGTAATATGCTTAGAGCTAGATTTTTAAATTGTTATTTCATTGTTTTTTGCCCAATGAATGTTGGTATCTGGGCTTTGTTCTTATAAGATTTCAATCCCAGATTAGCAAAGAAACTTGATCTGGCAATGAGAACTTGCTAAAACAGTAGAAACTCATTAAGTACTAGTATGCTTGTTAAATTATGAAACATCAGATTGTGTTGTCACTGGAGGTGGGGGAGGCTGTCTTCTTTGGAGATTTACATAGGTTGAGACTAGTTTTTAGACTCTTAATTATTCTAATCAGAGATAAAGATATTGGCTAGAGAACTGTGTATGCCTACTTTTAACTGACGATGGAGAAGTCTGAAGCAATGTGATGTTTTCAGTTAGGATGCCAAAGAAGACCCCATTGAGAAAGAAAGTATAAGAAGAAATGCATGAATTTTGAATTAGATGAATGTGTGTATGATTTTTGGCTTTAGTTGATAGGCCATGATCTTGTTGTTGCTCCATTTTTTGACTCTCAGTTTCCTTTGTATCTACTTACAAAAATCTTTGTAAAAATCAAATGAGCAATATATGTGAAGCCCTTGACATAATGTAATAATTAAATATATATGTATATATATATTTCTTTATTTTCCATTGGTCAGTATTTAAAACATTAAAAAAACATAGTCACCATTTTTTGGAGAATTATTCTTTTTAAAAGTCCACATTTCTTTGACAAACCATTTTTCTTGTATTTGTGTAATTAGTTAAAGCAGTGTTTTTGGTCTTTCCCTCTCTTGGCTATAAATTCCATGAAGACAGCCAGCTTGTCTACCTGGCTCATGGTTGTATTCCCAGATATTACCATAGAAATTGGTACACTGTAAGCAGTGATATTTACTTCTTAAATAAGTGAATAAATACTGCTTGAAAGTCACGCAACTGTTGGTCTCTGAAAAGCCTCTTAATTGCCTGTTTTTTTCTCCTGAGAGGCCAAGACACCAGAATGCATTCCAATCAGCAGTCAACAACAGTGAAAAAAACAGACACAGGTGGCTAGAGTCCTTTCAACCCATTTTTCTTCATTCCAGAAAATAACTTCCCAAGTAGAATTTATTTTTTTATTTTTTTATTTTTTACAGAGACAGAAAGAGAGAGTCAGAGAGAGGGATAGACAGACAGGAACGAAGAGAGATGAGAAGCATCAATCATCAGTTTTTCGTTGCGATATCTTAGTTGTTCATTGATTGCTTTCTCATATGTGCCTTGACTGTGGGCCTTCAGCAGACTGAGTAACCCCTTGCTCAAGCCAGCGATCTTGGGTCCAAGCTGGTGAGCTTTGCTCAAACCAGATGAGCCTGCGCTCAAGCTGGCAACCTCGGGGTCTTGAACCTGGGTTCTCTGCATCCCAGTCCAATGCTCTATCCACTGCGCCACCGCCTGGTCAGGCCCAAGTAGAATATTTTTTGATAGGGATATTTTATCTTGTGAGATGGCTAATAGTTAAATCAGAAAAACCTTAGTTATAAATGTCACTATCAGCAACATTTAAGTTTATTTTGAATGGTTAGGGAATTTCTTTTTCTGCTGTAAATTTCCTCAGGCTTAGTGACTCTTCAACTTGGTAAAAATACCTAATATATATATGATAATACAACCGATGCTAAAGCCTGGCCTGCAAAGTTGAGAGCTATTGAAATTCTGCCTTTTTAAAACCTTCAAAAGAGATTTTGAGTGACTGCAGGCAAATCAGATCCCTACAGGAACAACACAGAATAAACACTGCTTATATACAGTGATGGAAATCCAGAGTCCTTCTGAGAGGCACACAGGGATGGTGACAGGAGGTTAATGTCACTACCTGGCTTCTTGGCTGGCATGTTAAGCCAATTAATGACAAGGTGCACCTGGCCGCTGAATCTTTCCCTTCCATTTTCTCTTTTGAGTGAATGTATATTTAATAAAGGAAGCTAGGAGAAAAGAAGACAAAAAAATACAAAAAAGGGAACAAGAAAAGCAGCCTACTGAATTAGTTTCCCCCCAAAATTTGTTCTTATTATTTTTAAAGAAATAAATGCAAGAATGTGTTTTTAGGAACCATCTGAAAACAATGTATGTTTCTATTTCCAGTAGTACTTGAACCAGGTTTGACAGATTAAGTTTAGTTGACAGCTCTTCAGCAGGAAAGGCTAAAAATTCAAATTCTCAGTCCTTATTACAAGTAAAGTCTTTCTTTAAGAATGTCAAATAAATATAATATGTTTTGGAAAGATGGTAATTAGGATGAACAGATGGCCATTTTAGCTGAGATATTAAGTCTAGATATTTAATGCAATCATTCGCCTGTTGGAGTCAGCGGGTGTGATGTAGTATACTGGTTGGCAAGACATCAAGTTTGTCAAAGCTAATTAGGATCTATGATCGAGATTCAAGTTCCTTATATGGTTTTTTGGTCTGAGGAAGTGTTACAGTGGGGAGGAAGATTTCGACACTTTGCTACTCTACACCAAAACCTTATAGTGAGGCTCTGTTGTTCAAGGATGCACAAACAGAAATACACTGCTCACAAAAATTAGGGGATCAGGGAACATGCAGTATTCCAGCACTTTCAACGTTTTGGATAGTGCATTTTCACCAATGAAATAAAAGTTGGTTTTGCAGCTCTTTTGAATAATTGAACAACTTTCTTTGACTTGTTGTTTGTTTTTCTAATGTTCTTGTTTAATAAAAAAAAAATCAAATGCTTCTTTTTTTGTGTGGCCTCATATTCATTTTGAAATATCCCCTGATTTTTGTGAGCAGTATATATTATTTCCAACCAACACCACTATGGTAGAGTGAAAAGGGCACCGGATACTTGCTTCTACTTCTGCTTTGCTCTTCAATGTATGACTCTGTGGCCTGAGGCAAGTCCCTGAATCCCTCTGGGCCCCAGCGTCCTCATATTTCAAATGGAGTAAGGTTGGGATTAAAGTGCAATTCAGTTATTTTCCAAAGCATTGTTCAGCTAGGAAGGTCTTACTAACTAGATGAAAGGACACTTCTATGCCTTTGTGTATTGTGGACATTTTTCTATTTCATTAGTTGAGTGTAAAATATTACTCAAAGCTTCTGAGCCCTAGGGTTTCAGTCTGCGTCCTTCTCCATCATGTACTTGAGAGTTTAAGGATTTGTTAGGCTAGGGATGTGTGAGCTATAGATTCCCAGAGAAATAGGCTGGTCTGAAGGTAGTGAGTTATCTCAATTGATTGTTCACAGTCAGTTACAGATTCCAGAGAAATCTAGAAGGTGAGCTCGTAGCTAAGAATATGTCAGTGGTGGTTAAGCAACTCTGAGGTTTGTAAGAAAGTTTACCAAGGCCACATGGAGGCAGCAACCAGAAGACTCTGTGCCCCGCCCCCGCCCCTCCCCCACCCAGGCCACATGAGCGAGGTAGAAGACAGAAGATGAAGATCTGGGTAGCACTGGAATTTTTCAGCTTTGATATACTAGCTACTCATGCTATGTCTATATATATTTAAATAAAATTTTTCTCAGAATAACTCATATTCTGAGTGTGGCTAAAGATTATTGGTTGGACCAAAGTATGGGAGCTATTGGGGGATTTTCACAGCAAAGATACTATTTTAATGAAACTAATTACCTTCAGAACTCATAGAAAGAAGGACATATGACCTAGGTGCAATACAATAGAAAACTTTACTGTTCAGAAACAATAATAGGTATCATTTACCTAAAGGACAATAGAAAACTTTACTGTTCAGAAACAATAATAGGTATCATTTACCTAAAGGAGAAGGAAGGTCATGTCTTCACAAGTCCAGTGTTTGCCAAGTTCACAAGTCACCTAGGAAAAAGGTATTTATGATCATGATTGTCCCCAACATCTTATACTTGCTATCATAATGTTCAATTCCTGCAACCATTGTAAGGAGCAAAGTCTGTTTTTTTAATGGATACTCATGGACTTAGAGGCAAATGAGAGCTTCTGTGAGAGGGCGTGTGAGACTTGCAGGATGGCCACACACCCTGACACACAGCCCTGCATTTTGGTAGAGGAAGTCTGGACTCTTAGGGTGACGTTTATAAGAGTTGTAGCTGAATCAGGTTGGGCACTAGACTCCTCACCCAGAATCTTTGGATGCTTCTGTCTGAGTCTGAACAATTAGCCAGATGAATTATAGGCCTGTCTCGGGTGGTATTTCTTATGGTTTTAATTAGACCTGAATTTATCAAATGAGCGACTAGTGCCCAGAATCAGGCACGAATGAGATGCTTTTCCAGTGAGCATTTTCTTCCCTCATAATCAATGTCAAAACACTTCTTGCTTTGTATACAATTCATCCAACTAATGAGTGAGTCTAAAACTTGGAAATCCCTCTCAATTTACTTTAGAACATGATTTTCTCATTCTATAATTTCTCAGGTTCTCCATGGAGCTGCCCAGTAGCAGTTATAGAAGGAATGGAAAAGGGTGTGGAGAAGATGGTGGTTGCTGTTTGGAAATTCAAGATGACTGGAAAAACAAATGGAAATACCAAACTTTCAGAATTTAATTTATATCTATTATCTTTATAAATTCATCACTGTGACTATGTGTCAAATGTACCAAAAGCAACAAGGGATGGAATATAAATAGGATTGAGAATCTTACCAAATAAAAAATACATATGGTGAGAGATAGGCTTTATTAATCAACTTATCTTAAATAGGCACATATTGTTACAATTAAAAAAACTGAATATGAATTAAAACTTCAGTTTGAAATGTATATATATGCCTGTTGTCATCTTAACTCATGGTTGCTGATATTTTAACACCCAATTGGTTACATGGTTTCTTGTTTTTTGGGCCTCATGTCTTCCCTGACTACTTTATCTAAAAATATCTTCCATTTAAAAAAGTCTCCACTTTTCTAGTCCAGGGTACAAAAGGACAGTCATGGCAGAGACCACAATGTGTGCCTTTTATTGCTTTATTATTAAAATTCCCCAAGCTTTAGGTGGTCATCTGACTGCCCAAATAGATCCTGCATTTTCCAGGTGTCCTTATATCCAGCTGTGGTATGTGACTAAGTTGGGTCAATGGGAAGTGAGAGGAATGAAAGTATATCCCATGTGGGTCATTTCCTTAATGATAGGCCACTTGTCCTGGACAGTCTCTGTTTCTTTCCCACAGGCTGAAATGCAGACCTGGTGCTGTTCAGCTGTTCCATCCATGTGCATAAGGATACTACCCAAGGGCATGGACAGGGAGATGGAAGGAACCTCAGTTCTCAGAAGCCCTTACAGATGGAACTTCCTTTCATCCCTGGACAGGTCACCTCTGGAAAGAAAAAAAAATCTATCTATCTATCTATCTATCTATCTAGATATTCTTTTATTTTAGCTGTACCCTAAACAATACATTCTGCCCCATTTCTTTCTTTTCTTTTCTTCATAACAGTTACTACTACTTTTATTTATCTGTTTACTTATTTATTATCTTTCTCTCCTCACTGGAACAGAATTTCCATGAGAACTGAAATCTTGTGTTAACTGTACATCCCGGGGCTAGAACAGTGCTTGGCACATAGTAGGTGCTCAGTAAATATTTATAAATGACTGAACGAACTAGTTGTAACTAGGTATATAGCAATTAATGCATTAGTTTTGAGAATACAACTGAATGTATTGTTACAAGGTTATTGAGAAGGTGATAACTGGCTTTCTGTAGGAATGTGGCTTTGATTTGAGTTGCATTATCTTTCACTGGGAAAGTCAAATTGTTCTATCTTGTGTCACATCCCAGCTTCATCAATAAGAGGTCGAGGGCTAGGGCTTGTTTGAAAGTGGCAATTATTTAAGTGGACATTGTTTCAGATGGGACAGTTTGGTGGGATAAGATGAGATGAGAAGGGGGAAAATTAGTAGTTATAGAATAGTCACAGAGGTGTAGAGTACAGCATAGGGAATATAGTTAATAATATCTTGATAACTGTGTATGCGGCCAGGTGGTACAAGAAATACTGGGAAGTGGATCATGTACATCTTTGATGTACATGATGTCTAACCACTATGCTGTACTTCTGAAACTAATATAGAATAATATTGAATGTAAACTGTAATTGAAAAACAAAAATAAATAAATAATTACCTTAAAAAGAAAAGTATTCTTGACTAACAAGGTGGTGATGCAGTGGATGGAGCACTGGAGTGGGACGTGGAGGTCCCAGGTTCGAAACCCCGAGGTTGCTGGCTTGAGTGTGGGATCATAGACATAACCCCATGGTCTCTGGCTTGAGTCCAAGGTCACTGGCTTGAGCTAGGGGTCACTCACTTTACTGTAGCCCTCTGGTCAAGGCCACAAGAAAGCAAACAATGAACAACTAAGGTGCCGCAACGAAGAATTGATGCTTCTCATCTCTCTTCCTTCTTGTCTGTCTGTCCCTATCTGTCCCTCTCTCTGACTCTCTCTGTCTCTGTCAAAAAAAAAAAAAGTTTTTTTACCTTAAACTTAAGGGTCCTGAGTAGGGCACTTAAATAATTCAGTGGCCACATTGAACACTTTGGAGGTGCTATCAGTAATTCACCTGGGACAGTAAGTACAAATAGGGGCTGTTTCAGGCTAACCTGACCACAACCTGGTTAAGTATCAATTCAAGTGGAAAACATGGTCTGCTTTCTTTGGAAGATAGTTACCACATTTGAGAAATGGTCCTCTCAAGTATTTAATGAGTGACAAGCTCACCAGGAAACACAGAAGTGCTCCCAAGTTTTCTCCTGTAACTGAATGTTTTGCCAACATGTAAGTTACTCAATGTATCAACTCCCAAAATGTTTAACCTCCAGATTAATTCCACTTTGATTCATTTATGAACATGAAGTAAAAATTGACCAGTAGGCTGCAATAAAAAAAAAAATTAAGCTTTTAAGATCAGAAAGGGCTTTAGTGAAGTAAAGTTATTTAAAAGGATTTACTTTCAAACATAATCTGGAGGCCAAAAGAACACATCTTGGGACATCTGCTGAAAGGAGCAGCTGCCCATTTTCGGGAGAGTAAACGTTTTGAACAGAGGGTCATGGAAATGGGCAAGATATGAACACAAAAAAAGATGTGATAGACCAGAAGCTATGGAAACAATTTCCAAAAGGAAAGATGTGTATACAATGAAAAATAGTGATGAGTTCAAAATTGTAGTGATTAGTTATGGGTTAGAGTAGAGCTCCTGGGATTTTTTGAGTCAGTCCTCAGCAGGTTTATGATATGTGGTAAGGTAAGAGGGCAGTGGGATTCATTTGGTCATTCATTCCACACGTGTTTATTAAGGGCCTACTATCCACTTGGTGTTGAACTAGTGTGGGGAGGGCGTTTTCCCTTTATCTAGTGTCAGAATCAGTGTCAGTACATTTCATGTACTCAAAGGGTGAACACATATACACACTTGGTACAACATAAAACAGTCGTACAAATGAGGAACTTAGCCAGGAATGATGTTTACAACCAAGTCAGTAATGAGGGAAAACCAGAGAGGAGTACGATGCCATGGTAACACTTACTTTCCCAGTATGCCTGTCCTGGAAGCTTTTTCTTCTACATGGGCAGATGCATTCCCTCTCACAATGAATCAGGATGCAGTCTGACTGTTAGAGGGCCATATTCATAATGTGGTGAGATATTTTACATCTGATTTTACTAACTAGTGAAAGTCAGTAAAATCCTTTATCCTGAGTCTCACTATAATTGGTAGAGAGAACAATAAAGCAGATGAGAGTTTGCCTGACCTTGCATAAAGAAGCATTATTTATTCTTAATAACAATAAGAAAATTGGGGAGAAAATTAAAAAAGGCAGACTGAGGCTTTCCAGCTGAGTAAAATCCTACTTGATTTTTAGGAGAAATGATTGATTTCAAGTAGGCTCAAGATGACAATGGTTCTCAAACAAACACGCTTAAAACATACAAATACGCTTGAAATGCAGATTTCTGGGTCCATTACCAGAGACTCAGACTCAGCGAGTCCAGGACGAGGTACAGAAAACTGCATTTTCAATAAACTTCCTAGCTGATGTTTGAACAAGTTATTCTTGAACCACACCTTGAAGGACTACGGTCTAGAAAAATCACCTGGGTTACCCGGAGGCTTGTGATGCAGTTGCAGAGACCTGAGGCAGTTTTTGGGAAGCAACCTGGCACAAGCTTCCAGATGACATGGTGCTGCTTTAGTTTTCCAGCCCTAATTAATGGTAACTGGAGCCTACAGTAGCTGGCACGCGATTTAGAGCTATTTTAAACAAGACAAAATAAATGATGTGCAGCTGCAAATTGCTACCTTGAACTATACATTCAGCTGCAGTTTGTATTCAATTCCTTACAGATGTGGCCCAGCAATGTGGTAGCCCTTGCTGAAGCCTGTAACACTGGAGTGGTGACCTACAAGAATCTGACAAGGGCAGCCTGCACCGCAGTACATGTGACTGTTATGATTTCTCAAAGTTATGACCATGTAATTATGCAACATGACCAAGGATGAAATGCCTCAGCATTTCATTTCAACTGTGCTTATATTTCCCTGACTGTAGTATAAAATCACCCCTGAATATACTGTCTATGCATTTTTATTTCACTTTATGGACAATTTGATAGGCATTATATTGCATTAAAATGACATCACAGCCATCTTAACTTTCTGATACACTTGTTTGCTATTTAGTAAAATATATATACTTGTGGAGATATTTGCAGAGAATGACTGTGGTTTATTTGAAATTCCCTTGGGGCTCACGCTAGCCTTTGCCTCACCTGGGGGAGATGCTATAGTCATGCTTAGCAGGGTATATTCTCAAACTTTAGACTCTATCACGATTCTTGTGGTAGTATTTGGATAAAATACAGCTTCTTAAGCCTCATATGCAAAAATGCTGATTCAGGCCTGGAGTGGAGGTTGAAGAATGAACATTTTTAAACAAGATCTATGGATGATTCTGAAGCAGGTAGTCTACAGATTCCCCTTTGAGTAGACCATTAGATGAGCACAATAGGGAGATGCAAAGATATGCACATTGTGGTTTCTGCAGTTGACGCACATAGATATGAGAGAGGGCAAAGATATTTATTATATGCAAATGATCAAATATTGAGAATTTGCTATGTTCCAGACACAGGTCTTAACTAATTTCTACTTAGAGTTAGGTTCTATTACTGTCTTCATTTACAATTAAATTGAGGCAGAGAGAGGTTTATTATCTTGCCTAGAATGCCTTAATAATAGCTATTAAGTAACACTTTTATATTTGAGCAGGCAGTTCTTGTTCTAACTCCAACACTGTACAGCCTCTAGCTAGTATGCTTTGCTTTCAGAATTCAAATTTGCCAAATGTATAAGTCAGTGTTTGTTTATTGTGTGTGTGTACAAAATTTGTGCAACAGAAACATTTTCTCAGAGTTTTCTTTTAAGAAGTGAATTCTTATTTTTAATAAAAAGAATTAATTTGATTGCATTTGTATTTTCAAAGTCACATGCTATAATAACTATAGCAGAGACTACACTTAACATTGGGGATATAGAAATAAAGGTCTTCTGGGGAGAAGACAAGGTAATGAGAAAAGAGTTGGTCACAGTCCAGGACAATAGACTGGGCAATCTACAACTTGGTGTTGGTTATTGGTACAGTGGAGAGCAGTATGGCTTTTGGTGGAAGCCCAAGGCAGGAGGAGTGGGGTGAGTTGTGGTGTCCAACTGTTGATTGGGTCTTGGCTAGATTGATTTAGGTGATTTTGTGGAAGGAGTAAAGCCTAAGTGACAATTGAAAAATGTGGCATAGAGTCCATGAAAATTGAAGTATCTGCCATATTCTTCAGCCTCCTTTGAGGAAGCTCTTTCCACATCGATTTGCCATGCTTGATATCACGTGACTGTAGCCTTGGTCATAACTGCCTATCTGCATAACTGCAGATTGGAGACTGGTGCCTAATTAAAAGCAATTGTTTAGACAGAAAGTAACAATTCATTTACTTGGGAAATGAGTGGAAGATGAACCTAGAAAGCAATGACAACTGTGTTTGAGGTAATGACAAGATGTCAAGGACTTGCTACTCAAAGCATGGCCCATGAATCTGTGCTAATCCATGAATTATCTGCTACAGCAGTGGTCCCCAACCTTTTTTGGGTCACAGACTGGTTTAATGTCAGAAAATATTTTCATGGATCAGCCTTTAGGGTGGGATGGATAAATGTATCACGTGACCGAGACAAGCATCAAGAATGAGTCTTAGATGATGTAACAGAGGGAATCTGGTCATTTTTTTAAAAATAAAACATCGTTCAGACTTAAATATAAATAAAACAAAAATAATGTAAGTTATTTATTCTTCCTTTGCGGACCGGTACCAAATGGCCCATAGATCGGTACCGGTCTGTGGCCCAGGGGTTGGGGACCACTGTGCTACAGTATGTGAAAAGACAAACACTGATACTGAGAAAAAGAGTAAAAACGGCCATCGTGATTGAGCACTGCCAGAACATCCAAGCCCGTGACTAGTGGCTGTATTATTATCTATTAATGCAAAACAAATTATCCCTAAACTTAGTGCTTTCAGCAGTAATAAGCATTGATTATTTCACACACCTTCTGTAGTGCAAGAAATCATAATATTTGGCTGATTGTTTCTTGCCCAGGATCTTCCATGAGGTTGCAGTCAAGGACATGGCTGGGGCTGCATCATCTGAAGGGTAGACTGGGGCAGAGGATCCACTTCCAAGTTGATCACTCTCGTGCTTGTTGGCAGGAGACCTCAGTTCTTTCCCTCACGCACTTTTCCATAAAAATATTTCTGCACCTTCACAACATGTCAGCTGGCTTTTCCACAGCAATGATCCAAGAAAGAGCAGCTGCAATGTTTTTAATGACTAGTTTTAGAAGTCATGCATTGTAACTTCTGCTACATTCTATTCATTAGAAACTAGTCACTAAGGCCAGCTCACACTCAAGGGGAGGGAAGTTGAACTCCACCTTTTGAGGAAAGTTGTGTCAAAAATATGTGGACATTTAAAAAAACCACTAGCGTGTATGAATCTTGTTGAACAGGATATAAACAAATTTGCGTCTTGTGGAACTTGCACATTGAGTCGAGTGAAGTAGTCAAGTGCAGCTGGACCACTTATTCCACAACAGTGTGGATTCTTAAAGAAGTCCCTTACCAAGGATAGGTTTAGAGGCACTAGTCTAGAGCCTTGTTTCCTAAAGTTGTGGTCTTCAAAGATTTTTACTCATATAGCCCCAAATGAATTTTAAAAATCTATGTACCATCCATTACACATTTGAAAGTTAACACTAAAAATTTTTATCATAACTTAAAAATTTTAAGAATATAATTTCTGCTATATTACAAATATTGATACTTCCAAGAAAATGATTACATTTCTCTTTTAATTGTGTTCAATGGAATCTAAAAAACACCATGACTGGATCCTCACCATATCTAGTTAAAAACACAGAAAGAAGACTTTTCAACATTTGGAAATTATCTATCATACCTTTTTATATATCTATCTATTTATATACCTCCTTTAACTCACTTTTCCATTTCACTTTAGCCAGAAAAAAATTGTCTTAATGAAAACTAATTTTTATTGAAAACCTTTGCTCAATCACTGTCATAATTCTCTGCTTAAAAAAAGAAAATTATACATATATTAAAATTTTTAAATTTATTTTATTTTTGTAACTTAAGGCTCTAAGTATTAAAACTTTTCAGTCTGAACTGAGTTACCATAATAAATATTATTAGTATGCAATTGATCAAAATATGATAAACATAAGTGTTGATAAATTACTTAAAAGCAAACTTTTGTTGGAATTGGTTCTCTAAGTGAGATAAATAGAGCTTTTATTTTTTTAGCTTGTGATTCCATTGAGTAAAATAATTTTTTGCCAAAATGAGAGGGGGTTAAGCATTAATTTTATACCTACTTTTCATTTTTATAGATATCTATATAAAAAAATCTTGTTCTCATAGGTGTGAAGACTAAGTTTCGTTACAGTAATGTCACTCAATTCTTTGATTACCTCTGGTTTCTATACCAAAAATCACATGACAATTTATCATAAAAAATATTTTTAAAATTTTGGCCCTGGACAATTATCTCAATGGTAGAGCATCAGCTGGCATGTGAAAATCCCGGGTTTGATTCCTGGTCAGGGCACACAGAAGAAGCAACCATCTGCTTCTCAACCCCTCCCCTTCCCCCTACCCCCCCTTCCTTTCCTGCAGCCATGGCTTGAATGGTTTGAGCAAAGTTGGCTCTGGACGGTGAACATGGCTCCATGGCCTCACCTCAGGCGCTAAAGTAGTTTGGTTGCTGAGCAATGGAGCAGTGGCCCAGACAGGCAGAGCATCGCCTGGTAGGGAGCTTGCCAGGTGGATCCTCGTCAGGGCACATGTAAGAGTCTATCTCTACTTCCCCTCCTCTCACTTAATTAAAAAAAAAGTGATATAGTAGCTGATAATTAGTTTCCATTTCAATTTTCTTTAAAGCAAAGAATTCAAAATAGTTCTGCCATTCAAAGGAACATGTTATGTCAGGGGTCCCCAAACTACGGCCCGCGGGCCGCATGCGGCCCCCTGAGGCCATTTATCCGGCCCCCGCTGCACTTCTGGAAGGGGCACCTCTTTCATTGGTGGTCAGTGAGAGGAGCACATTGACCATCTCATTAGCCAAAAGCAGGCCCATATTTCCCATTGAAATACTGGTCAGTTTGTTTATTTAAATTTACTTATTTATTTTAAATATTGTATTTGTTCCCATTTTGGTTTTTTTTTACTTTAAAATAAGATATGTGCAGTGTGTATAGGGATTTGTTCATAGTTTTTTTTATAGTTTGGCCTTCCAAGGGTCTGAGGGACAGTGAACTGGCCCCCTGTGTAAAAAGTTTGGGGACCCCTGTGTTATGTAGTCAGTAGAGTTATTCATTTTGCAGCTTTTGGAAAAAACAACACAAAAAAGTACAGCATAGGGAAAATAGTCAATGTATGGAATGAGATGGGTACAGGACTTATCAGGATGATCATTTAGGTAAGTTATATAATGTCTAATTGGGTTGTACACCTGAAACTGTAATAATAATACTGTATGTCAACTATTATTAAAAAATAAAAAATGAGCCTGACTTGTGGTGGTACAGTGGATAGAGGTGTGCCGAGGTCACTGGTTTGAGATCTGAGTTTGCCAGCTCAAGCCTGGGGCTGCTTGCTTGAGCCCAAAGTTGCAGACTTGAGCCCGGGGTTGCCAGCTAGAACCTGGAGTCATCAGCTTGATACTGAGGTCGCAGGCCTGAGCCTGCCGGTTTGATCTCTGGTCAAGGCATATATCAGAAGCCATCAGTGGATGCACAACTATGTGGAACAATGAGTTGATGCTTCTCTCTCTCTCTCAAAATAACATAAAATTGAGGATAAAAAATAACATAAGTTTAAGAACACCTACCTTTGTTCTTGAAAATTTTCATCAGTCTTAATAAATGACTTAATTTTATCTGGTAGTCTTACACTTAGAGATACCTCTTTTAATGTAACATGTTTAAAAAGGGTTCAAAAATAAAAATATTGTAAATTTCAATGCAGTTTTACCAGTACAATATTTTTTCAAGTGCTTTTAATTTCTCAGGTGCTTTAGAAATATATAATGAAAACTTTTAGCTATTCAATTTATGAAAAATGTCCACCATCTGACCTAATTGTCAAAGCCAGTTCCCTTTGTCAAAGAAATCAGGCATATTTTATGTTAGAAGTCTAATTTTATTTATTATTAAAATACATATAGTGATATATTTGTTTTATTTTATGTAATTTTTAAAAATCCACTAAAAAATTATAGATGACAAAAATCATGTGACGATAAACTGTTATAGGTCATTTAAATAATTGTTATGTAATGTTTAAACAGATAAATTTATATTCTGTTTTATATTACTTAGTTTTTTATAAAGAGATATAAAATTTAGTTGAGTTTACTGCATTTTAAAGAAAACTTTAAATACTATAAAAAGCGTTCTATTCCCTCTATACATGGATGTGTATTGAAGCTTATTCTTTTATGATACTTTTAATTCTCTTGTTTTTTAAAATATTAACCATATTTATTTTATATTTTGTTCTCCTAATGAATTTGCGTATCTCATCTTGTTGATTTATTTTCCTCTGCCTCTTACTCATGGTGTCTTGTTTTTGTTTCTGTGATTTTTTATTGTGAGATCATATGGTTGTAATTCTATCCATGGGATATTGTTGAGGTTGAATTTGACACGCATCCTCCTAGGGAAGATTTTTGTTGCTTCTATCAGACATCTACGGGCATTAAATCTGAGATCACTTTAAATTCGGCAGTAGGATATGGTCCATCTTTTTTTTTTTTTTTTAAATTTTTTAAATTTATTTTTATTTATTCATTTTAGAGAAGAGAGACAGAGAAAGAGAGAAGGGAGGAGAAGCAGTAAGCATCAACTCCCATATGTGCCTTGACTGGGTAAGCCCAGGGTTTTGAACCAGCGACCTCATCATTCCAGGTCGACGCTTGATCTACTGCACCACCACGGGTCAGGCCGGATATGGTCCATCTTAAATTATAAGTCTCCATTCGTAGTTTTTAGAACCATACAAATAGTATAGATCCACTTCCAAAATGTATGTGAAGGCTGTGCCATAGCCATTTACTTAGGGAATCTCAAACCATCATCAACAACAAAACCCCCCAAACTTCCCCACCACTTGGGCCCAGGCAGATGAAGAGGTTTTTCACCTTGTTCACCCTTTCCATGTAAGATATATTCCTCCTGGGTCCCATCTTTTGTCTTCTTTCACTGCCCTGTTCCTAGGCTGTTTCTTCAGTGCCTCCTACAGGCCAAAGCCCTAAGCCACCTGGTTTTACAACAAGTACTCATGCTCCTTCACTCAATAGTTCTCAATAATTCTCCCTTCTTATGTTGTTAGTGTTTTTATCCACAAATAAGGAGATATCTCCATTCATTTGAAAACTTATTGAGCAATAATTATGTGCTTTGATCCTTCTAGCTGACAGTTACAAGAGGAGATAAAATATTGCTTCTATTTTTGTGGCACTCACTGTATAAACAGAGAGAGACATGCAATGGTGGGTTAAGAGCTAACACTGAGGCATTGAAAAGGGCCTGTAGAAACAACTACATAGATGAGAGATTGGATAAGAGAGAGTCCTTACTTCAAAAGAGACTAGAGAGCCCCACATAGAAGGTGAGAACAAAGGCTTTTCAAGCAGAAGGAACTGTTGGGTCAAAGGCCTGAAGTTGTAAAATGGCATGGTATATAAAATTTAGCATTGGTGGGGCGTGGACTATTTAGTATTCAGATTAGTTAAACAGAACTTTGACAGTAAACAATTGCTACTAGGAAAACCCAAAGTTCCTTTGGAATGAAAAAAGAGTTTTTCCACTCTGCTTCAAGTTGATGAAAGGGAGTGTTTTTGGCAGCAAAGCAACTATGCAGAGCTGGCTCAAGGAAATGTATAGATGTCATTTTAAACTGGAGGTGTTTGGGGCCTTGTTGAACAGTATCTTGGAACACAATAGAAATTAGTTAATTTCAAGATTGTACAGTGGAAACTGAATACCCTGCAACTGTTTGAAACTGGTCCCAATCAGCCTTAGTATTTTTTTTATATTGGCCTCAAAATAGCAAGGCAAAACAGGAAGATCTGGCTTCATAGCTGGTTCAGTGAGAAATTGCCCATCAGTGGGCTATAAATGGAGAGCAATTATATTTTGTTTTGTTATTGATTTCATCCATGATCCATTGAATCTCTTTCCCATCACTAGATGATAGGCAGATTCTATAACTTTCCAGTCATCTTTCACAATTTAAAGCTGTTCTCCCTTCTGCCTATATTTCCCCTGCTCATCTCCTTCCAGGGTGGGATTCACCTATAGTTCCAAGGGTTGCCATGGGAATGGGGCGTGGTCTTCTTATTTACTCCTCCCTCACTCCAGCACCAGATTAGAGGGTGATAGGGGTCATCAGCTGTGCCAAGAACACCTCTGTCTTCTTTTTCTAGGCAACAACAGTTAAGCTATTAGGTGGAGGGAGAACAGAAAGAAGGAAGGAAGGAAGGAAGGAAGGAAGGAAGGAAGGAAGGAAGGAAGGAAGGAAGGAAAGAAGGAAGGAAAGAAGGAAGAAAGGAAAGAAAAAAAGAGAAAGAAAATAAATAAAGAAAGAAAGAAAGAGAGAGAGAGAGAGAGAGAGAGAGAGAGAGAGAGAGAGAGAAAGAAAGAAAGAAAGAAAGAAAGAAAGAAAGAAAAGAAAGAAAGGCATTTTTCCTTGCTAGTGAAGATGCCATCTTCTCTCTATTGGTTTTGCTAGGTATAATGGCAGGTGTTCACACACCGATTTTCTGGAGGGGTTATGCAGATTCCCTTAATAAGGGAGACTTAATTCTTGCCTGCGCTTTAACTCTTCCCCCGTCTACTTGATAGTATTCCCCAAAGTGTCTTTAGTGTCTCTGTCTCTCTGAAGTCCCGAGAGAGGGTGAAGGAGGCTGGTATCAGACCCTTATTTAAAGTAACTTTAGGATATGAGGCAATTGAAGCCTCTTCTTTTCAAACCTGAGTTCTAGTGACCAGCTTCAGCACAATAACAATAAAAAGTCCAATCCAACATCTTTTTACACTGTTTTATTTTAACGAATATTTTCTTTGGATTAAGTAGAAGATCCTTTCCAGTTCAGCTGAGTTTTTGTGGTCAGTTCTGCCACTGCATTTTAAAGAAGATACTGAAAACCAAGCTCTTCTTCTCCAAGCCCCTGCCCTTTCAAATGAGAAAAATCAGTTGAAGTTGCCAGATAAACTGATAGTAAGAAAATTAGAAGCATTTTAATTGATGAGACATTTAGTGGAGTACTAAATATGCTGAGCCAGAGCAGAAAGATTCAGGGATTATGATAATTGATTTTAAATATATGATAAATCTATCAGGTACATAGAGATTAGGACTTCTGCACCTGGAAAGTTACCAGAAGATTAATGTCATTCTATGTAGGTCTATGTAATATCATTCTAGGTAACAGTTTCTGAAACTCAGAGCTTTCTAAAGGTGAAATTGACTATCTCAGGAGACAGTGAGCTCCTTATTATTGAAAATATTTAAGCAAAGTTTGAATATTACTTGATAGGGATGTTCCCAAGGGACTTCAACAACAGTAATTCATTAGTAGAGTTTCAATATTCCTTTCAATTTTTTTTTTTTTTTCAATCAAGAGAATGACACAAAATAGCTAACCACTTTAGTCAATATTTATGAAGATTGAATATACTGATGAGCTCAATACTGATTTAGGTTCTGATTCTCAGCTTTTTAGCTTTTAACTTAAAAACACAATATTTATGATTCTCCTTTGTTATCTTATAAAAAGATAATATTTTGATGTTAGAGTGTTAATGTATTTATATTAATAAGCAACATGTTTTTAGGTGGAACACTAATGTCTATTTTTTTAGGGCATCATCTTACCAACATCAAAGCATTTATAAAACTTATAATCAGAAGATTTATTGAGCAAATACTCAAAACCAAGGTAATTTGATGCTTTCAAGAGAGCACTAAGCCTTACAAAGCAGTGGCGCAGTGGATAAAGCATCAGACTGGGAGGCGGAGGACCCAGGTTCGAAACCCCAAGGTTGCCGGCTTGAGTGCGGGGTCTCTGGCTTGAGTGTGGGATCATAGACATGACCCCATGGTGGTTGGCTTGAGCCCAAAGGTTGCTGGCTTGAAGCCTAAGGTTGCTGGCTTGAGCCCAAGGTCGCTGGCTTGAGCAAGGGGTCACTTGCTCTGCTGTAGCCCCCCCCCCCCATCAAGGCACATACGAGAAAGCAATCAATGAACAACTAAGGAGCTGCAATGAAGAATTGATGTTTCTCATCTCTCTCCCTTCCTGTCTGTCTGTCCCTATCTGTTCCTATCTCTGTCTGTCTCTGTCTCTGTCACAAAAAGAAAAAGAAGAAGAGCACTGAGTATTACTGCTTTTTCAATATATGTATATAATTCTTGGAATATTGATGTTTGGTGTTTCAATGCTGACACTTATAAAACAGATTGGGTTTCTGTTTCATGCTTATGAAAACCATTGGGTATTTTTGAATTTGAAAAAGTTAATGTAAATATTAATTAAAAAACAAACTGGAGAAAATAAGCAAAACTTTTGAAAATGGAGAATTTATAGACCCAGTTATATTTTATTAAAATTCTCTATTAAAGCTGTAATACTGATATAATATAGATTGATAGGTTGATGGAAATAAAAGATTGCGGGAAAATAATAGCTAGTCCTCAAATAGACAATGTTGTATAAAAAAATTTCATCTATTTTTAAGGAAGCATCATATGTCAGAATAGTGAGAAGGATTTATTTAGTGAATTTTCATGCACTACCTAATTAGCAATACAAGGAAGTGGTAAAAAGACTCAGGTCTACATTTCATATTATTTCAAACTTTAGCCTATGTTGATTAGTAAAGAATTATTAATAAAACCATAACAAAACCTAGACTAATATAGAAGAATATTTTAAATCTAAAGAATAGGAAGGCTTTTTAATTAAAAAGAAAAAAATAACAAAGGGAAAGAAAAAATTTGGTTATGTACAAGTATAAGACATTAAGAACAACTCCTATACAATAAAAGGAAAAACTGATAAAAATAATTGGCAGTATATATGACAAAGGAATGCTTAATTTCTTTACCAAATAGAGCCCATTCAAAATCATAAGAAAAATGAGACAGAGAACATGAGCATACAATTCACAAAAGAGGAAAATCCAAAGGCAAATAAACACATGGAAAAATGTTCAGCCTCATTAAAAAATGTGAATTAAAATGAGACATAATTTCACCTCCTAAATTAGCAAAGATTAATTGTTTTAAAGACTAATCATACTGATGAGAGAACAGAGGAAAGCAATCTAGTAATATGTGTCAAGAGTTTAAAATGTCAATATTCTTTGGCTCTGTAATTCTATTTCAGGAAATAATGCAAAGCAGAACAGAAGTTTTATATTTTTGCAGAATATTGAAAATTATAATTAAAAAAACAAGAAATAAAACAATAGTTATATTGCTTTACGGCAACCCCGGCACCTCCATATTAAAGAATATTGTAATGCAGTTAAGATTGTGTTTATGAGCAGTTTTTTTTTATTTTTTTATTTTTTTTATTTTTAATTTTTTTATAATTTTATTTTTTTAATGGGGCGACATCAATAAATCAGGATACATATATTCAAAGATAACATGTCCAGGTTATCTTGTCGTTCAATTATGTTGCATACCCATCACCCAAAGTCAGATTGTCCTCTGTCACCTTCTATCTAGTATTCTTTGTGCCCCTCCCCCTCCCCCTTTCCCTCTCCCTCTCCCCCCTCCCCCCGTAACCACCACACTCTTATCAATGTCTATGAGCAGTTTTTAATGAGAAGATATGTATTTTATAATGCTCAGCAAAATGACAAAAGAATGTAATTTCTTACAATTATGCTTTACAAAAAATACTAGAGGGAAGGTCATCAAAATACTATCCAAAAATTGCCATTGATGCCTAAGGATAATATTCCTATATTTTGGATTATGTTGATAAACCCATCCAAATTCTTGTTATTTGGCTCTGTTTTCTCTCCATGCCATGTGGCTTACCACTCGTCTGTTAACTCATACTTTCTCAGTCCGATGACAATAACTAATTTGATTACCTCTTTCTTTCCATCAATGATACCAGCATGTACTTTTGATTGGCTTTAGACATATTGGTCTCTTGATCAGGTTTGAGAATGTAGATTTTTGAGAAACACATTTGCAAACATTTAAATGAAGTTCTTCTGCAGATGACTGCTTTCTCTTATTCATAAGTTGATTCTATTGGCTATAGTTTTACAGAATATCACCCTCTCAACTGATCTACAAATTCTGGGACTGTATTTATCTGGAGACTCTAGCCTGATTTGTGTTGACTACACCATCTATTATCTTTGGACCCCCTACTCATCCACTGAACTGTGATTTTTTCCTTTTATTGGCTACAATGTCAAGTTTGGCTATTTGGAGGGTTGCATGTGTGGGAGGAAAATTTCTAGCACTCTGACCTAGTTTGGAAATCCTGGTTTTCTGATCAGGAATGCAGATGGGTAAATCTCCTTGTTGTTTGCTCATGACATACCACAGAACACATCACTTTTCTCTTTTAGCCATTTCCTGTTCTGTCAAAGAGACATAGTTAGGGATCATGGATGCACAAGACCTGCTACTTGTTTGCCTGATCCTAACAGTAATGAAGTTAGTTTACTATGTCTTTTTCGTAGTAAACTCATGCTGACCTATAATAATCACAGTGAGCTTTCTAAGTGCTCATAAACTCTGTTCACTAATCCCTCCTAACATCTGCCAAGGATACATGCAATAGTACTTTTTCTTTGTTTTGAAAATCAGGAAAACCTGCTCATGTCCAGTTTTATTCTTCATGTCTTGCTCTTCATGACTTCTCACAGGTTATTGTAATCATACCTACATCTTATTTTAGCTCATTGAAGTGTAATGAATTTGGGTGTAGACCTAAATTTGTTTAGCATGATTCAGTGCTTTCTTGCAAACTTACCTTACATCTAGGTCTTTAATTCCCTAGATGTATGTTCTGTCTTTTTCAGATGGAAAACCGTTCTTGATGGAAAAGATAAAGCTACTCGAAAGAGGTAATTGTTTTACTATGTAATCTGTTTAGATTAATCTTCTCCAAATAGATTTAAAATCTATTGTGTTCTTTTTACTCTAAATACAGTTTGTTGACTTAAACATTTTTTATAAATCTCAGCTATTTAAGACTTCACGGATATTTGTAGCAGCCTTTTGTTGTGACCTTATGTAAATTTTTTAACCTTGGTTTCTTCATTTGTAAAAAGGAAATAATAGTATTTTATATTATCAAATTATTATAAAGATTGAATGCATCAACATTTGTTAAGGGCTTAGAGCAGTGGTTGTCAAACTTTTTGATGTTTGGGTGCATTTAACATCCTAAAAATAATTGTAGGCACACTATATACAAATTTCTGAGAAATATGTTATAATAATTAAGTCAAATATTAAAGAAAAAAAGTGTAAAGTCCAAGCGTGCTTTTATGGTAATTAAGCAAAATAAATAGGACAAAATTAAATTTATTCTGATGTTAAAAAACATTTTTATGTTATATTTTTTGAGTTATGCTTTTTAGAATTCATAAAAAAGAGCAGTTAAAAATTAAAAAATGACAAAAAAGTTATCTTTTGTATATATAGATTCATTCTTAGTAAGATTTAGTAAATCCAGTAGGTCTTGGTGCAAATGTGTTAAGTTTTTTCATTCTTGTGTTTATGAGAAACATGAGTCTGATGTGTCTCAGCGATTTCTTCAATGTTTGGGCATATATTTGAAAGGAAAACTCTCATTTTCTCATCAGTACATTGAAGAATTCCTCTCTTTTTACTCTTAATTGTGTTGAGGTAGAAAATCCTAATTCACATAAATAGGATGTTGAAAATTGGTAGTAAAATGTTCAAAGCTTTTTTAGATATTGCCACATAGTCTTTTTTTATAGAAATCTAAAAGGCCTCAAGAAACAATTTCTTATGTTTAATCATCAATCCAAAACCCCCACTATACATATCATCTTAACCTTACACCAAACAAAGGATAGAAGACACTTGCCTCCAGTCTTTCTGGGGAATATTGTGGGTAGTGTAAACAATCCAGCACCACAGCTTAACAGCCTTTTGCAACCTAATTAGGCAAGTGAGGCGGGGGGTTGGGCAGACTATCAGTTTACAGCCAATTCCTCACACCACTGTCCCCCCAAAATTTAAACTCCAAAAATCCTATTGGTACTTTGGTCCCCAACAGGCACATATTTCTCTGGAATACCATAGGGCGCACCTGGAAATCTTCTAGGGCACACCAGTGCACCCTGGTGCACACTTTGAGAACCACTGTCCTAGAGAGTCAGCACTACCTATATGTTAAAGAAACATATTTTGTAAATGTATTTTGTATATACCATCTGTTTTGTTTGGTCATTGGGATTATTAGAATTGCATGGGCAGAATTTATTTCTTCATTAATGAATGTTGTAGAGTAGCCTCAGCTATTTTGAAGCACATAAAGTGTATTTGGTCATTTGGTACATTATTTATTAGTAAACTTTTTAGGTAATATTTTAATCATTTTGATTATAGTTCACCAAACCTTTAATGGTGTTTATAAATGATAACTTTTAAAAACATTTTTATGACCTCTATGAGTTTTCACTTTTAATTACATTTTCTTTTTCTTTTCTTCCTTTCTTTCTTTCTTTCTTTCTTTCTTTCTTTCTTTCTTTCTTTCTTTCTTTCTTTCTTTCTTTCTTTCTTTCTTTCTTTCTTTCTTTCTTTCTTTCTCTCTCTCTCTCTCTCTCTCTCCCTTTCTTTCTTTCTTTCTTTCTTTCTTTCTTTCTTTCTTTCTTTCTTTCTTTCTTTCTTTCTTTCTTTCTTTTTTATTAAGTAAGAGGCAGGGAGGCAGAGAGACTGACTCCTGCATGTACCCTGACAGGGATCCACCTGGCAAGCCCCCTACCTGCCAATGCTCTGCTCATCTGCGGCCGTTGCTCTGCTACTCAGTACTGAGCTTTTTTAGCACCTGAGTCAAGGCCATAGAGCCATCCTCAGCACCCAGGTCCATTTTCCTAGAACCAGAAACATTCTAGTCATGGTTGCAGGAGGGAAGAGAGATAGAAAGAAGGGGAAACGGAAGGGGTGGAGAAGCAGATGGTCGCTTCTCCTGTGTGTTCTGACAGGGAATTGAACCGAGGACTTCCACAGGCTGGGCCAATGCTCTACTGCTGAGACAACCGACCAGGGCTGATTACATTTTCTTTTTCAACTTTTAAAAAAATAAATAACAAATATAATTTCTCATTTTTACAGGAATAAATAATAATGGTTCAGTTCCAAGCCTTTTTCCCCTCCCCTGCTGGTATATGTTTGATACCAAAATGGTTTCAATATCATTCACTAAGGTATATATGATTTATAGCCCTTATTTAAAAAGTGATTAGAAGAAGTATGGGCTACAAAGTTCTGATATTTTTCTGATTACTTAATTTAAATCAATTTGTTCAACTTGTATGTGGAGCACATTTCTTGTTTGACTTTGAAAGCCTGTTTGTTTAGGTAGATTTCCCCATCCCACACTTGTATGGTTTCCATCTAGATTTTCCAACTCTGATTAAATAACTTTATTCAACAACCAGCTTTGGTCCCTTTTTTGTTTTATCAGTTTAAGGAAAGAAACTGAAATGTATATACTAAACACACATTTATGATGCAACCCCTACGTATCTAAATGCATAAAAATACATTTTGTCTCTTCTTCTTTTGGAGGATGTGTGAAACTCCACATTGAAGTCCCCCCGCCTTTTGAGAAGTAGTAGAGAAGCTCTCTGGAAGAATGAATAGAATGTTTAGGGATTGAGAACATGTATGTTTCCCTGAAATCCTTTTGGCAGGATTTGGCTAAGTGAAGAGCAGCCTATCACCTAAGTAAGTACTTTAGAAATGAATCATCCGGCTCTGAGAAAGTAGGTGAGCTACTTCCAACTTCCAGAAAGAATGAGAACGGACGGGGGTTGGGGTGGGGCAAAGTGTGCCTGTCTTCCACTGGCATTTCCAATCCATCTAAATGAGCAGCAAAGGGTGCAGCTAACAGTGCCTCATGCCCAGTGCCTGCTGCACACTCGTTCCCTCTGTGGAGACTTTGTACAAAAGTGACCCAGAAGGATATTTCACGGTCTCTTTCTCTCTAGCCTGCTTTGCCAGCCTTAGCTGGACTCCTCCCACCAGCTGGACAGCAGCTGGGTGCTGGGGGAGTTCTGAGCAGGGTTGCAGCTCTATTTTGCTCTCTGTTCATTATCAGGGAGTCTTCAGTTCCTTCCCATTTCACACAGTGACCCTGGCTCCTTTCCCTTCCACGGTCCCCTCACCCTGCCTGACTTGAATTCCTGGCAGCCTCTGCGATTTCCTGTTGGGGAGCCCAGCAAGTCTGAGTTTCCTCACCTCTGTGTATTTCTGTTCCTTTTCTGGACCACAGGAATGTTTATCCTGTTTTTGAGCACAGCTATGTCTTTTTAGTGCGTTAAAAATATTTACGAATGCTATGTGGATTTTGGGGAGAGGGGAGATAGACTTGGTAGCTTACAGAGTTATTTTGGCCAGAAGTTTAACATAACCATCTTAAAGATTTTGGAATCTGCCTTTTTTTGTTCATATATTTATGTACACATGCATACACACAACACACACACATGTGTGTGTATACAAATATATAGTCTTAAGATAAATGGAATCATATTATACATACTGTTAAATAATTCATTACAATATCATAAAAATACATTCATTCAATGCATCTTCCTTTCTCCCTTCTCTTCTTTTCCTTCTCCATTTCTTACATAATATTCCTTGATATTTACAAGACACATTTTTTTAAACTGTGGCTTTATTAGTTGACATTTAGGTTGTTTCTAATATATCACACTTAAAAACTATCCTATAATGAACACACTTTTTTTTATATCTTTATATTTTTTTCTCTGAACGTATGTAAATATTCCTGCAGTGTAGAAATCCTCAGAGTGAAACTTCTGCTACAAAGGTCATGACTAGTACTTTAAATTTTAGAGACTTTACTAAATTGTCATTCAAGAGGGCTGCACGAAGTGTGTCTTACTTTCTCCACGCTTAGCTCCTCTTACCTAACTTTAGCACAAGGTAACATGCACATAAAGTGATAATACTGTACCACACCCTGATGTAGACAAGATGCTTTCACACCGGGATGCACGGAGTTAGGAGCTCTGTGGACCTCAGGCATGTCTTCATTACTTGCACCCCATTCCTAGCACAACTATGGGTGAGAAGCTCAGGCCCAGACAACATCACAATATCAACCTTCTAACTTTTGTCTGTTAATGAGTGCTAATATCTCATTATTGTTTTAGTTTACATTTTCCCTATAGCCAGTGAGATTTAGAGTATTTTTATATTTTTTCTGCCATTTTTTATTTTTTCTTCCATGAATGCCCTTTTTTGCCTAATTCATTTTGATTTCTAGGAACTCCCTTTTAGACTCTGTATAAAATTCTTTAAGACATAGATACAGATATGATAGGCTCTTTTTTAACCTGCACAAGGTATATTTTGCCATAAAGAAAAGTTGAATTTCTGAGTCATTAAATATTTCAGTCCTTTGACTTTATTTGGGGGTTTAGACACCCTTTTTTTAAACCAAATTATTTAAAATAATTATCATTATTTTAATACTTTTATAGTATCAGAACTCCATGTGAAATTTGTTTTGTGCTATAATTTGAAATAGGAAGCCAATTTATCTCCTTTTGAAATAGCCATCCTAAGGTCACTTATCTTCTGATTTTAATTATAGCTTTATTATTCTAAATCTCCATAATATAAAAATCTGTTTTGCACCTCTATTCTCTTTCATAACCCACCACTTATTTCTTTACCAAGATGACTAATTTTATAATATATTTAAAATCTTGTGGACACCAAGGCACGTTTTTTAACCCTTAAAATTGTGGCATACTTGTTCTTTAACATTACTGCCAAGCTAGGCTTCAGGAAATAAAAGCAGGGCACTAGTTCACTTGTGAGGGTGAAATAACAGGGAAGATTTGGTGCAATGTGTCAGCGCTGAGACTGTGATTGGTGAAGACGCCGGAACGAATACAGTGAGAACTGATAGTCGAGGACCAGGATGTGTGAGCTCCTCACGAGGTTCCTCTCCTGTGGCATGTTCACATTGATAAGGTAAAATCGAAGACAATGTTTAAAAACACTTCCCCAGCAGCAGCAGCAGCAGGTGCAGCCTAAGGAGCATTCAGGTTATAGTTGAATTAACTTCGAGTCTGAGCTGACTTGACCTCGAAGTTTTATGGACTTGTAATCACCAGATAACCCCAGGCTTGCCTCTTTCTAAAATTACCCAGTCCCATCCCTCAGTAGAGCAAGTGATCGCTTTCAGAAAAACCATCATAACTATATTGTATAGACTTGGTTATTGTAATAAAGAGACACAAAAGTTCAATGACTCAAATAAAATTTCTCTTCTATCTAACAAAACAGGATAAAGTTTTGCCCCATGGGGTTATCCAGTGACTTGGTTCCTTCTGCCTTGTTTCTCTGCCAGTGAAGAGGGTGGTTTCATTTACATAACTGAACTGATTTGCAGCACCATGTTCTAATTCTGAGTCACGAGGAAGGGCAAAGAAAAGACGTGGAGGCACAAGCTGTCTTTGAAAAACAAAAAGTGAAAATGTCACATATCACTTCCGCTTATATCCTTTGGTTAAAATTTAGCCATAGGACCATACTGTTATGCAAGGGATGCTGGGAAATGTATATATAGCTGAGTAGTCACTGTCCTGCTAAAATTCAGTGGGAGGGGTGTTCTTTTATTAAAATGAAGGAGGGGAAAATGTATTCTGGGGAATACTTAGTAATATTTAGCCTCATCTAGTTCTCAATTTTGATACCACACAAAGTAAGAAAAAATATTCACATGATACTAAACCAAAACATACATATATGTGTACATACACATATCAAACTTATCTATCTAAATCTACCTATGTTTCATCATTTTTAAGACACATTTTTACTCTATAGCAGCTCTGAAACTGAAATGTGTTTTAACAATTCATGGTATCTTAAAGTCTCTGTCAGCCAGGAAGCAGTGACGATATGGTTGATTTTATTTGCACAGTCATAAACTTGGCCATTAAGAGAGGGTTAAAATCTGTGGTGATTAAAGGAGGCTGGACCTTGGCTGATGAACACACAATGCCATATACAGATGATGTATTACAGAGTTTTATTTGAAATCTTTATAATTTCATTAAGCAATGCCACCCCAATAAATTTAATAAAAAATTTTAAAAAAGAGTAAGTTCTACACAGGAAAAAATATTTTAAAACCATGTGAGGAAAAAAAATGAGCATTGGTCTTGCTTTACAATCTTAGATTGGAAAAAAATCAAGAATAATTCAGCACCACAGATAGCAGAATGATATGGATAACAATACTGTCTTGTATACCTAAAAATCTGTAAGGTGACTAGACCTCATGTTAAGTGTCCTTACAACAATAAATATTTTAAAAAAGAAACAAAAATTTCAGAATAGGTGTCAGCTTCTTGGAAGAAAATTTCAAGGGAAAGAGTGGAATGCTCAAAAGACATGTTACACTGCCAATGCTCTTGATGGCCCAGGGGACAATAATGGACAGGAAAATACAAGCTTTGATGAATCTGATTTGAAAAATGAATTACTAAGAGTTTGAATTTGAACACATAGAATTCTCTTATTTATTTCGGTAACATGCTCCTTTTTATGTATGTACAAGACTGATATATGATAAAAGTATCAATATATCCTAAGTAAGTCCAGAGTGCTTTAAGTGATACAAAACATTAAGACTGTCAAAAATATTATCCAAAACTTGGAGACAGACAACAGAGATGACTGGGTGTTCTTTCACTGGTGTGCTGGGTTTGATTTTCTATTGACCTGGGTTTTTTTACAACTCTGTAAAGATAGAGGTTAGTTTATAGATTTATCTCCAGTAGAAATGCAAATAATTTCTGTCCAGTGACACTGCTCTAGATTTTCAATTGGAGACTGGTGTCTCAAAGAAAAGAGATCTTCAGAAATCCTGTCTGGTGGTGGCGGTACTGGCTGCTGTCAGAGAGAATCCTCTTGGTGGCCATGGCTGGGGTAGGAGTGTCCTGGGAAAGCACCCTGAATACAGCAGCAGTGTTGGTGTTAGTTTTGTGGCCTAATTTGACAGCCTGGGTCCTCAGAGGGTGTGTAGTCTCTGAGTCTGCCTCTCCTGCTACCTTGAAAATTCTGCAAGCCACTTAATACTCTTTTAACAACTTCTCAATCTTCTTTAGTCAATTAGAGTCTGTTTCTGTTGCTTGAAACAGTGAACACTGGCTGGAACAGACTTTGGAATGAGAACTGTCTGTAGGCAGCAGTGTTTCTGGGGATAAATGGGGTTCTCTACCTGCCCAGGTGTGTTGGTAACCCAAACAAATGGGATTTGAGATGACAGAAAGGGTTTTGTTGAATTTAGATAAAGAAACCCAAAGACTAGGGAGATAGAAATGTTGCAAAGGATTTCTCTTGGCCATGTGTTCAGCCCCCATAGCCATGGTCCTAGAGGTAACTTGCAAGGCACTCCTTTCACCAAAGTGCTGAAGGCACTGCCAGCACCTCTGAATGTACTGGGGGTGGAGGGTCAAAGATAGTTAATGTGGTCTGATTGGGGCTAAAGGCAGTGAAAACACTGTGTCCTGGAGTTTTCTCTTGGTTTTCTGACTATTCTTTCTTAGTCCCCTTGATGGTTGCCCTCTGTAGGCTGGTGACACAGATGACAGACGCAGTATTGAAAATGGCTCCTTGGTTTCAATGTCGATATCAGGATCCCCAAGATTCTGGCCCTAGGCTAACTGATGTTTCCTGGGGACCTAGAATGCCAGTGTAGCCTCCTAATCAAGGAGTAGGGATTTATTCAGTCTTGCAATAAATGAAAAGTTTAGCTGTATCCACTCCAGAGTAGGCCCAGGGGAAGGAGGCAGTGAATGCTCCAGTTCATTAAGGTATAATTGGAGGAGATGTGGTCTGCCTCTGGCAGAATTCCCACCAGCACCTTGACCTGTAGGTGAGGTCTGAGCTGCTACGGCAGGAAAGGCCAATGAAAACCCACTAGAACTCCTCTTCTATACAAAAGTTGTAAATGAAAAGGGATACTGCACCCATGGAGAAATCGTGAAAGTTTACTTAGTTCTCCAACCTTCCTGACAATTGTAAAGATGCCCAGCATCCTTTAAAAAAATTGTCCTGCTTACATCAGTTGGAGCCATTTCCATTTGAAATGCTCTGATACAGCCATATACAATAATCTTCCCAATGAATTAATTATATAGTTAACCCCTCCCCCCCCAAAAAAAGAAAGGAGGAGGTATGGTCTTAGTAGTTCGGTGTATATATCACAGGTTGGTAACTGCATTTTGAACAGAAAGAACTAGTTCCTGTCATGAGATAGCCGAGAGCTCCTGCAGGCCCTCTGAAGTTGACCAACCAGACGAGAGGCCAGGGTTAGACACGACCAGCATATTTTTACTGATTTAAACAATGTATGCACACCCATTTATTAGACCACAGGCAAATGTCCTGGGTTTGGTCAAAATCAGAATGCAGCATCATTATGGAACAGAGATCTTGGGAAACATAAATAAATGCAAAATCTCCAGGATCACTCTACTATAAAAACATAATGGAGACTCATGCTCCCATTCCTGGAAAAATAATAACTGGCTTCTAATAGGAAAATAGTTACAGGAAGAACAGGAATTTAGAAAATATAATTTGCAGAGAGAACAGCAAGCATACATTTAAGGGCCCATAAAAGCCTCTGTATAATAAATGCAGTTTAATAAAAAAAGAGACACAATTAAATTATGCTAAAAGAATTAAGATAGTCTCTTGTTGCAGAAATGACAGAAACCATACTTATGAAGACACTGTTGATTTTGTTTGTATAATATTAATTTATATAATCCTGGGCAAAAGCCAAAAGGTAAACTACAGAGTCTTTTGTTTGTTTGTTTTTCAATCAGAATCAACAGCAACTATGCATGTCTTTTATATTTAAGCATTTGATCATTCAATATAGTTTTTTCCAGAACCTTTCTTTTCCAGGATTGGCAGGGGCTGGAACATGAAAAAAAAACAAAACCAAAACATAGTACATTTGAGCAACTGAAAACAGTTGCTGGAACACAGAGAGTATAAAGAGATTCAGATAAGCAAGACCAGATGATACGGTCCCCTTGGATGGCATTAGAGAAATTAGACATCATACAATATGCAGTGGGAGACACTGAAATGTTTTAAGTAAGACACTAACACAATTCAATTTGTGCTTTGGAAAGATCACAGCTGCCACATGGAGAATGGATTGGAGAGGCCAAAGTGGGCACATCAGTCAAGTAGGCGGTGTGCAGGAGCTTAGCGTAAGGAATAAATGTTGTAAGGATTCAAGAGAAAAATAGTCAGTGAAATTAATAGAGATTGATTAGGTAAATGTATGTGTTTATGGGGAAGAGGAGGGAACCCAGATTCTGATTTGATCAATAAGGTGGCTGATGATACCAATCTTAATTACAAACTATAAAAAAAGTTTATACATAAGAAGAACAGTGATTGGGATAGTGTATATGATAAGTTGGGTGCTTGGTATGTTGAGTTCCAAGTGCCTGTGAGATATGTAAGTGAATATGTCCAAAAGGCTGCAGGATGCAGGAATTAGAGAGCATTGATAAGCTAAAACATGGGCTTTGAAATGATCAACTTCATTTCACAGTTTGTTGAAGCCAAGTTAATTAAAGAGGGAACCTTGAGGACTAAGCCTAAGGCCCATGGACTCCACAAAGGAGACTGAGGGTCAGGAGACAAGTCAGGACTGTAGATATCATGGAAGCAGAGGAGAGAGAAATTCAGGAAGGAGGAATCAAGTAGGCTTTGGATTGAGAGAGGACCAATGAATTGTGCTAGTAAGCTCTTTTCTGTCCGTTGTTGCTAGGGAAGAGTCATGCTACTTATTGTAATAAGGCATTTTTTTCTCTTCCTTTTTCTCCTTTCCTCCTTCCCCACTGTCTCGTTCAGGACTCCATCCTTTTTTCTGTTCCTCTTTGTTTCCCTTCTCTTCTTACCCCTCCACTTCTCTTTGGTCTTCTTCACAGACCTCTCTCACACTCTATGACCAATAGCATACTCAAAAATTCAGCTACATTCATCACATCTTTTAGGTTCACAGCAAACTTGGAGAGGAAGATACATAAATTTCCCATTTATCCCTGAGCCCCCATACGCACAGCCTTCCAGACTATCAAGAGCCTGCACCAGAGTGGTGCATTTGTTACTATCGATGGCCCTACACTGACACATCATGTCCACCCAGAGTCCGTAGCTGACATTAGGGTTCACTCTTGGTGGTGTACATTCTGTGGACTTGGACAAAGGTATAATGAAAGGTATCCATCATTTTAGTATCATTAAGAGGATTTTCACTGCTCAAAAAATTCTCTGTGTTCCACCTATTCGTCCCCACTCCGCAATCCTTGGGAACCACTGATCTTTTTACTGTCTTCATAGTTTTGCTTATTCCTGGTGATTTTAAAAACACTAAGTGATAAAGACTTTGCTCCCATGGCCTCTCTGAGTCATTCTTATCTCCAGCATCAGACCTATCAGAAAGTTACAAGTAACTTAAAAGCAGCCAAAAGGGAGAACTAAGAGTTTTCCAGAAGCATTGGGCTTACTTTCTATGGGTTGCTTATTTTAAATCTCTGTGAGGACAAAGGTTAACTTGTGGATCTTTTCCAAAACAGATACAAAAAAAAAATCCTGTCTAATGGAAGAGAGAATCCAAAGGTTTAAAGCTCTGTTAGATATCAACCAGTTTTTAATATATACCCAGCCTCTCAAATGATTTTTGATCCAGTTCTAATGTTTATCTCAGTGATGAATGAGTTAAATAAAATAGTTGACAAATGCTTTGTTTTATATTTGCCTGAGGGTCATGATTTTATCTTCTTTAAAATTATATTTTAACGGATCTTATTTCCTCTGTTACAGGCATGGGGTGCTCTGTGAGCGGAATAGTAGGATTAGCACAGACACTTGCTCTTACATCTTATTCTTCTGGCGAGAACTGGGGGTTGTTGTGTATGAGAGCAGACATCTCTCTTTAAAGTGGCAGTTTTCATTGAAAAGAACTGGCTTTGGAAAGACACTGACCAATGGATATCGATTTCATAATCAGAATAACAGTTTATTGTCAGCATCCTGCTCAGCCCCAGCTCCTGTGGCCATCATAGATAGCAGTAGCTCTGTAAGTGACTATACCCAGGTAGAAAAAAGGATACAGTCTTGCACATCTGCTCTGTGTCCCTCCCCGACATAGTCAGGTTATGCATGTTTATGTGTGCTATATGTAGCTACTTAGTAGATACTCCTTTGTCTACCTGAAGGGACCAATGGCTTTAGAGCCCTGAGAAGATAGGTCAAAGGGTGATCAACTTTGGGATAGAAAGAAGGCAGAAGACAGACTAAAAGTACTATAGAACCTGGAGACGCAAACACCTGCCGCTCCGAGTTAGAAGTCAGTAGAGGCTGGAGACCACGAAGTTCTTAGCATCGCAATAAGGGGTGGGAGACATATATTTCTGTATCTGCCTAGTACAGTGTTTGATACTTAGCAGAAGCTTAACCTTTTTTTCCCTTAATTGAATGATTGTGTGATCAGGTGACTGTGTGAAAGAGAAGGCTGGAATGAAGAAGCAGCAGAAATGTTTGAAGGAAAAAAAACAATAGAAAAACCGTGACTGCAGAAGGCTTTGGGAGGAGGCTGAGCAGGGAGCATAGAGAGGTGCTGGAAGGTGAGGTGCTCTGGAAGACCTGTCTCCTGATCCAGGCTCAGCCCGTAGCTGCGCTCCGAAAAGAGCCCTGAGCCGAGAATGAACACGTTGCCATCAACAAAGTCACTGCTGTGGAGTACGTGTCCCCAGAGGAAAGCTAAGAATGACACCATCTACTCTGCCTCCATCAGGGGGAGGCTGAGGCTGAAAGGCTGTCTGTGAGAAAGGGCCCAGGAAATCCCAAGCTCCATTCAAGGCTAAGTATTTATCGAATATGACCAGGTGTTGCAGCCAAGGTAGGAAAAACCTGCATCACCCCGTTACCCGTGAACCATGGCAGCAGAAACGTAAATCCCAAATCCTAGAGTCTCTTAGAACTGGACACATTTTTCAAAGGATCAAAAGCATTCTAGTCACAGGAAAATGAAGTTCCCCATCAGCAATTTCAGTGTCCCAGGACGGCAGCAGCACCCTTAGGTTTCTGACGACCATTGGATTAAAACAGGTGTCTGTGAGGGAAGGTTCAGCAAGGCTCCCCTCTCCCCCCGAGGCTGAATCCAACCCCAGGGGTCTGCTTTGCTCGGACTGGGTTTGCTGATGTTCTGTGACAACCAGTTCCGGATGTTTTATAAACAGTTAGCCTGACAGTGTGATGAATGAGGGTAACATTTGGGTATCATCTGCCTTGCAATGAAAGGCAGATGATTATTTTTGATAAAAAGAATTCGTGGCGATGTAGAAATGGAGGAGTCGGAGCCCTGAGGCTCACACTGTCTTAAGATGGGTGGGGCAGATAAAAACCCACTCGAGATGAGGCCCAACAGTCCGGGTGACCATTCTGATCTGAACATTGGATGGAGCTTCCAGACATGCACCTGCTTTAGAGAAACCTATGTTTGCAGGGCTGAATTGGAGTGAAACAAAAAGAAAGGATGAGAAATTCAACTGTGGCAATAGTAAAATCAACAGGTCAACCTGGAACCTGGGATTCACTTGGACTCACAACTTTTTTTTTTTTAATATATGTCCTAGTTTATTCCTTAATCAAAACTTTAAATTGATATATAATTTATATACCATAAACTTCACCCATTGAAAATGTACAATTCAGGCCTGACCTGTGTGGTGCAGTGGATAAAGCGTTGACCTGGAATGCTGAGGTAGCTGGTTCGAAACCCCAGGTTTGCCCGGTCAAGGCACATAAGAGAAGCAACGAGTTCCAGTTGATGCTTCCTGCTCCCCACACCCTACTTTTCTCTCTCTCTCCCCTCTCTCTAAAATCAACTAATAAAATCTTTAGCAAATTGTACGATTTAGTGGGGTTTTTTTTTGTTTTTTCTTTTTTCAGAGACAGAGAGAGAGTCAGAGAGAGGGATAGATAGGGACAGACAGGAATGGAGAGAGATGAGAAGCATCAATCATCAGTTTTTCACTATGACACCTTAGTTGTTCATTGATTGCTTTGTCATATGTGCCTTGACCATGGGCCTTCAGCAGTCCGAGTAACCCCTTGCTCGAGCCAGTGACCTTGGGTCCAAGCTGGTGAGCTTAGCTCAAACCAGACGAGCCTGTACTCAAGCTGGTGACCTCGGGGTCTCAAACCTGGGTCCTCCGCATCCCAGTCTGATGCTCTATCCATTGTGACACCGCCTGCTCAGGCGATTCAGTGGTTTTTAGTATATTCACAGATGTGTGTACCCATCACTATTCTCTGGTCCCGGAATATTTTCATCACCCCATAAGGAAATGCTGTGCTCCCTAGCAGTCATTCTCTAGTGTCCTTTCTGCCCAGCTTCTGGCGTCCACAAATCTAGTCTTTGTCTCTCTGGATTTGCCTATTCTGGACATTTCGCATAATATGTCGTTTTTTGCACCCGGACTGTTTCACTTAGTATAATATTTTTTAGGTCTGTCCTTTGTCATAGCATGTACCAGTACTCCATTCTTTTTATGGAAATACTCCATTTTGTTATCTATTTATTGGTTGATGGACATTTGGATTGTTTTCTACTTTTTGACTCTTATAAATAGTGCTGTTATGAATATCTATGTACAAATTTTTGTGTGGGAATATGTTTTTAATTCTCTTGGGGCATCCCTGGGACAGGAATCGCTGTGTAGATGCTAACTCTGTGTGTAACTTCTGGAGGAACTTTTCCTTAGATTTTAGGAGAACCATGTGAGTGTCGGTGCCTTGCCTCATCTCTGCCAGTAGAGAAGTGTGCAGGGGCGGTGGCTGGAGGAACGGCCTAAGTGGGGGCCACCCCTTCGATGTCTGAGTCTCTGACAGCACAGATGGGCTGGTTCTCCTTGGGAGGGGAGCATGTCCTTGCTGGGCCTGAGGAGCAGGCTTGTCTGCTCTTAGTCAGGACTGCCAGGCGGACGGAGCCAATGATCTGACAGCTGGAATGATTGCTTTCTCTATTTTCCTTTTCATATCTGGGCGTCTAGAGTCATAAATTCACACCTACTGTGGACCCAGCACACTGTGAGGCTGTTCTGAAGGGTGCACATGGCCTTGGCTCTTCATAGCTTAGCCCAAGGAAAAAGGCTCATGTGTCGAGCAAAAAATTTTGACCAGATACCAAATTGTGTGGTATATAGACTATAAGCTTTCCAGGGAACAGAGAGCATTTGGCATGGGCTGTGAATATATGCAGGGCCCCACACTCACAGGCTCCCCAGAGAGAGTGATGTGAGGCTAAGCTGGCTCTAGTCGTACATACGTAACTTTGCTTCCTTTTCCTCCCGCAGGCATTGTCTGGCATAAAAGTCGTAAGACTGATGAACCCTGCTGGGACAATGATATGGTTTGTTTTGGTCACATGGTAATCCTAAGCCAAAAAGCCTGGAAGGCATATGGGCCTTGTTCTAATGTTCTATGTAGAGCCATGAGTCACCTGGGCAAGTCACCCAGCCTTCTAGATTCTGGCCATAGAAGAGAGTGGGTCTTTCTGGACACCAGATGGCTCTGTGATTTGATTTCTTTCTGGTATATGACTCACGTGGAATGATTTTTAAAATTACTGTCATCTGAACAGTCTTTCTGTTCTTTTCTGCAGCTGAATCTGGGTCCATGGAGATGAAGCCGAATCAGTGTTTTTTTCCACACTTAATTCAATTCAGCACAGCGGGATCTGGATGATGCAAGAAATCAGGAAGCACAGGAACCCAGGCTGAATGTGAGAAAAGAAAGTTCTGGTTCAGCTTAAAGTTAAACCAACACCAGAGTTAGCCAAGGCATCATGTTAATCAAAATTTTGTTTCTGAAGCAGAAGACTAGACATTTTGGGTGACAAAAATAGGAAGCATTTGAACTGCTTAGGGGAGTTTTGTTCTAAGGGTCATATTTGAATTTCCTAGAAACCACTCTTCCTATTATTTCCCTAAAGACAAAGAGCAAGGGTTTGCTTTTTAGTTACCATTGATCAGTGCAAGACTTTTGTACACTAGGGAGAAAAAACTCAGAGTTGTCTGGATTTAATACCATTCAGTGATTTAGAGCAGATACCCTCCATACCTGTGTTCAAGGCCAGGTACATATAGCATAGAAAATATTTCTTTAGGCCAGTCAAATCCAACACATTTGAAAATAAGTGAATTTGGCATAAATCTTTAAGAAAAGGATAGACTCCCAGCATATTGGAGATTTCACATGAGGTAGACACCAAATCAATAAAATCTGAGCTCCCTATTGAATATCTGGAAAGGCCTCTGAAAATCAAGCATAAGAGCTAATACTTGATGAGAGTTTACGATGTATGCCAGGCACTATTTTGAGTACTTCACATGTATTCATTCCAAACAATCCTATGGGCATTATGGCTGCCAGTTACTCTCAAGTACTTCAGAAAGAAAATAAGCAAGAAAGAAGGAGAATGACAAGGCAAATGGGGATAACATTACAAAGGAGTAATCTGAGTAAATAGTAGGATTTCTTTGTACTATTCTAGCAACTTTTCTGTAGGCTTGAAATTATACAAAAATAAATATTTACCAAAAACATATTTGAAGAAAATTTTATTATTATTCTCATTTTAGAGATGAGAAAACTGAGGTATAGAGAGATTAAGTTACTTGTTTTTAGCCACATGACTTAACTTTGTTAAACTCAAAATTAGAGGGGGTAATTACATAATGTCCCATCTCAAATATGATAGCAATTTCAAATATGTCATATCAAGTTCTTTTTAAAATTTCTAATGTTTGTTTTATAATTGAGATACAGTTGACATATAACATCGTATTAGATTCAAGTGTACAAAGTAGCGATTTAATATAGCTTATATTGTGAAATGATCACCACAATAAGTCTAGTTAATGTATATCACCACAAATAGTTACAAGTTTTTGTATGAGAACTTTTCTTGATTACAATTTCTTGTGATGAGAACTTTTACAGTCTACTCTTTTAGCAACTTTCAAATGTACAATATGGTATTATTAACCACAATATTAATTTTTGTTGTATTTCACAAAAGATCAGTTCCCAACAGATTGGAAGAAAGGAAAAATCTTGCCCCCTCACCATAGGTAGTTTGAAAAGCCCTGCTCAAGTTCTATTCTCTGTCTTGACAGATGAGAAAACCAAGGATAAGAGGAGCAAAGAGCTCTCATAATTGGTCAGTGGGAAGGGCAGGAGCTAGGACTGAGCCTTCTGTTTCCAGCTCTGGTGACTTGCACTTCTCTTTGGGACACTATCTGCTTTGTGCCTTCACACAACCTAGGCAGCCATAAGGACAGCCCAGGGCCCCTCTTTCATCTATCTTCAAGTTGCCCCTGGACTCCAAAATGGGAACTGGAACTTGGCTAAAGACTGCCCGTATTAGTCTCTGTTGAGTTCAGTCTCTGGGTTTAGGGAGAGAGACCTATGTGTAAACAACAAGTCTCATTGTTCTCTGCCTCTTCTGCTCACTCGATCACCAATGAGAATGAATAGGAACCCAGGTTATGAGGAATGTTTCTCAAGGATATAGCACCTTTTTAATCCCAAAGAAGTTAATAAATTGTCCAGCTGTGCCAGAGGCACGTGATTGCAGGGGGTAGAAGCCAGCTGGCGTTCTATGTGGAACAAATGAAAAATTTGGGCTGTGGAAGCCAAAGGGAATTCTCCACCTTAATTAAGAAAGAATTCTGCAATAATGAAGGTCTAGGTAGAGAAGGCAAGACCTGGTTTCTTGCTTTATGAAAATGAACCTTGCTTCATTAGAACTTAGTTAACACAAATTGGAAAGAATTAAGGCTAAAACCCATTGAACGTGGTCCAGCTGATGAATTAAAATCTGATAATTCAACTTCTGCCCTTGAAAACAGTCCTCCACGTCTTAGACTATAGGGAATACACTTACCTCCTTTCTAAGGGGATAGGAGTAAGTTAGATGCTTCTCTAAGAGAAATGAACTTTGATGTTTCTGAAATATTACATTTAAAGGGCAATTTTTATTTAAAGGTCAGTAAATACAGGTTTCACATCAACCAAAAGCTTGTTTAGTATCATTTTTGTTGTCTGGCTGCTTGCAAAAGTCAAATCAGTAAACTATGCAGGACAAAAATGTTACTCAGGTTGGATAAGTTCATGTGAATGCTGTGCAAATAGAACCAGAGAAAGGGAAATTTTAGAAATCCAAATAAACACCCTTCATGTGGCTTGTCTTCCAGAACAGTTTCTCAGATTCTCCGATTCTCTTTCCTCTGGGGTCATGTCTCAAGTGCCTTTTAGTGATAACCTGGATACTCCACATTTCAGCAGGATACAAATATTTCTCTCTTGTGTTCTTGTTTGCTATTTCTGTTAGAAAAATAAAAGCTACATCAGCTAGATGGAAATCCTAGAGGGATGTAGAAAGAAAAGATCAATTGTTTGACAATAAATATGGCAAATCCCATGTGATTCAATAAGTGCTTGAAAACAAAAGCAAGAATATTGCACTTTGAATTATTAACTATAAAGTTAGCTCTAGACATGATTAGGTTGGTGATGTGCTGGTGCATAGGAGGGTATATTTTAACACAAAATTTGAAAAGTCTTCTATGACAAAGCAGAGATCAAGAGACATGGAGACCTGAAATTTTCTATTACTGTGATTGTTTTGTTCTTGGCTTAACAAAATGGATCTGGGATAATCTAGTTTGTATAAACTCCTGATATTAAAGTGCAGTGGTGGATTCAGCTGGTTTGCCCCAGTTCAGTAGAACTGATAACTAATTTTTTGTTGAGTATGGCAAACTGGTTGTTAAAATGGCACTTGTAATCAGGGTGGGTGCCTGGGCAGCTGCCCAATGTGGAAATCACAAATTTACATTCCTTACTCTTTTTTTAATGTTGATCTGCGCAATACCGCATTCTAAGCGCCCGTAGGGATGTTCATTCCATCCATAGGTGAAAAAAATTCCAAGTGAGGATGCCAATCAAGAAGTAATATGGAGACGTCACAGAAATGGCGCCGTGAGCAGCGCGTCCGACAGATCTCCCCAAAATCACAACAAATTTATCAACTAGAAACAGGAAAATTTATCTTCGGAGCAAACTGAAAGCAATAGGACTGTTATCACTTGAATCTGAGAGACGAGGGTGTGGAGGAAGCTACCCCAGGGACGTTCACTCAAGCCGCGAGAAAGTGCGCCTGTGGTAAGTCATCCCGCACTCGGAGGCCGCCGCCGGCTGCCGCCGCCGCCGCCGCCGCCGCCGCCGCCGCCGCCGCCGGCCGCCGCCAGCCGCCGCGAGCAGCACCCGGGTCGGTTGCAGGGCGAGCGGCAAGCAGCCGCTGGCGCGCTCCCGGTCTGGTTGCAGACCGAGCATTGCAGACCGAGCACCGCTAACATTCCCAGCGGCCCGCGCACGGGGAGCGGGAGAGGCCCCAGGGCGGTATTCCCTACTTGGGAGATTCTCTCCGCGGGCGGGGCACCTCACCCAGCCATTCAAGCTAACAATCAAGCGTTGGGGGAGGGGCACGCGCAGGCAGCCTGAAATACCTTCGGGAGCACAGCTGCGACCCAATTACTAAAATTAACTTAACCCGTGAAATCTGCGCACCCTCGGTTCTAATTGATAAGATCTCTCTCAGTTCACCGACCCAAGACAAGAGGCTTGATATTTTTTGGTGCCTCTCGCTAAAGGGGCGGGGGCAACTTCTGATTGATAGAGCCTCCATATTCAGGGATAAACGCTAACAAGAAGGACTTGGCAGATAATAAGATCTATAGCACACTAGTCGCAAGCAGAGACTAGTGCCTCTTCTTACCGGCCAAAACAGGCTACAAAGTGTGGAAAGCCTGGGTTGAGAGGTCCAACGGAATGCTAGGCGCTGAACAATCACCTTGACAACAATTGACTCCCACCCCCGCCTGATTACACTGGAGGCCCTGACTGTCAGAGCCCTTCCCAGAGCCTTGCACTGAGTGGGGATAGAGTGGGGATTTCCCAGCTCTTTGAGCCTCTTACTCCCCAGACAGAAGCAGTGGCAGCCTTGTGGCTGGATCGCCAGGCTGCTGGTTTGGGAAGGGGGGACTGGGAGAGAGAATCCACGAAGGCGAACTCTCTCGTCGGTAGACCCTGCAGATGCCGGCAGGCCTTGACTACCAGCAAGACTAAAGCCAATTGTGTGACATTGCCGTAGAACCCCATCAATTGCAAGTCCCTGCCTGGGTGTGGCGCAGGGGCAGGGCCTGGGGTGCAGAGTCGCCGACCGGGAAGAGGGAGAGAGGAGAAGGAGGAAGAGGTTGACATCTCAAAATCAGGAAAAATCCACAGACTTTGCAGCTTGTTCCACTGTTTGTTTTTTTTTTGTTTTTTTTTGTTGTTGTTGTTGTTTGCTCCTTCTATCTTATTGCCTTTATTTCCTCCACCTCAGTCCTTCTATTCTCTGCCCATCTTATGCTTCCCTTTTCTTGAACTACACTACCCATAAGTGTTACATTTTATTTCTCTTCTTCATCCTCACCCTCCTTTGGGGTTATACTCCAGGACACTTAATTCTCACTCTCTCCTCTTTTGTTTTTTTTTGCCTTATTTTGTTTTTTTCTCTTCCTTTTTTATTTCTTCCTTCGTTTTTCTCTTTTTCTTATTTTTTCCTTTCTATTCGTTTTTTCTTTTCTCGTTTTACTTTCCTCCCATTTAATCCTCAATCACGAACAAATTAGTTAATTTGGGACTCAAGGTTTTTTTTGGCTTTGTTTTTCTTTTTCGGTTTTGTTTTTGTTTTTTTCTGGTTGGTTTGTTTTTGTGGCATTGTGGGTCCTCCCAACCCAAGGTCTCCATTGTATTTGGTCTTTGCTCCACTTAATACAACGTATTTTTACTTATTATTTTTATTTTTTCTTCTTGATTATTCCTTTTTTTGTCCTTTTTTCTGGTTCCCTCTTGTCCCTCTCATTACATCTCTTGGTTGACCGTCACCCGCAGGCAGATCAACTTATGCTTGTCTAAGATTTTCTTCCTTTTTTTTTTTATTTTTTTATTTATTTTTTTATTTTTTGCCCCCTTGAACTCTACACCGCAAACCAGGCCCTCCATTATAGGCACGATATTTCCCTGAGGAGGGGAGAGGAGGGAAGGAGAACAAAGAAAAAAAAAGGGGGAAATAATAAATTATTACTGCTTTTTTTTTGTGGGGTGTTTTACCCTTTGTTTTTTGGGTTTTTTTTTGTTTTTGTTTTTTTTTTGTTTTTGTTTTTTTTGTTTTTTTGTTTTTTTGTTTTTTTGTTTTTTTGTTTTTTACTTTTTACTCTTTATTAATTCTAATTAGTGCTATCAACAAGACCACCCTCAGATGCCAATAAGAAAGAGGAAATCGAATATTATGGATACAAAAGAAAGAGAGGTAACACAAATAGATGTGGAAAAATCTATGGAGAAAAGACTTAACATATTGGAAGCCTTGGAGCTAAATGACAGAGAATTTAAAATAGAAATCTTAAAAATACTCAGAGATATACAAGAAAACACGGAAAGGCAATATAGGGAGATCAGAAAACAACTCAATGAACACAAAGAATATATTACCAAGGAAATTGAAACTATAAAAACAAATCAAACAGAAATGAAAAACTCAATTCACGAGCTGAAAAACGAGGTAACAAGCTTAGCTAGCAGAACAACCCAGATTGAAGATAGGATTAGTGAAATAGAAGACAAACAACTTGAGGCACAACAGAGAGAAGAAGAAAGAGACTCAAAAATAATAAAAAACGAGAAAGCCCTACAGGAATTATCTGACTCCATCAGAAAGAATAACATAAGAATAATAGGTATATCAGAGGGAGAAGAGAAAGAAAATGGAATGGAGAATATACTCAAACAAATAATAGACGAGAACTTCCCAAGCCTGTGGAAAGAACTAAAGCCTCAAATTCAAGAAGCAAACAGAACACCGAGTTTTCTTAACCCCAACAAACCCACTCCAAGGCACATCATAATAAAGATGACACAAACCAATGACAAAGAAAAAATTCTCAAGGCAGCCAGGGAAAAGAAGAGTACAACATATAAAGGAAGGCCTATTAGATTATCATCAGATTTCTCAGCAGAAACTCTACAAGCTAGAAGAGAGTGGACCCCAATATTTAAAGCCCTGAAAGAGAGGAACTTTCAGCCAAGAATACTATACCCATCAAAGCTATCCTTCAAGTATGAAGGAGATATAAAAACATTCACAAATACAGAAAAGATGAGAGAATTTATCACGAGAAAGCCCCCACTCCAGGAAATACTAAAGGGGGTTTTCCAACCAGATTCAAAGAACAAAAGAAAACAACACCACAAGTAACAGCTCCACCAAGAACACAATAAAACCAAACTTAAACTGTGACAACAAAGAAAAAAAAAAGGGGGGGAGAGAATGGAGATTAACAGTAGTAAAGGACGATGAAGTGCAGAAATACTTATAAGATAGGGTACTACAATGAATATGGTAGGTACCCTTTTCATTACTTAATGGTAACCACCCTAGAAAAAACCACCACAAAAACACATGACTTAAAAAAGGTAGCAACAGAGGAAAGAAGTATGGAACACAAACAAACAGAAACAAATGATAGAAAAACAAAAGAGAAGAATCAAACTAGATACAAAACTAACAGAAAGCAATTTATAAAATGGCAGTAGGGAACCCACAAGTGTCAATAATTACACTAAATGTAAATGGATTAAACTTACCAATAAAAAGACACAGAGTAGCAGAATGGATTAAAAAAGAAAATCCAACTATATGCTGCCTACAAGAAACACATCTAAGCAACAAGGATAAAAACAAATTCAAAGTGAAAGGCTGGAAAACAATACTCCAAGCAAACAACACCCAAAAAAAAGCAGGTGTAGCAATACTCATATCTGATAATGCTGACTACAAGACAGAAAAAGTACTCAAAGACAAAAATGGTCACTTCATAATGATTAAGGGGACACTGAATCAAGAAGACATAACAATCCTTAATATATATGCACCAAACCAAGGAGCACCAAAATATATAAGACAGCTACTTATTGACCTTAAAACAAAAACTAACAAAAATACAATCATACTTGGAGACCTCAATACTCCGCTGATGGCTCTAGATCGGTCATCCAAACAGAGAATCAATAAAGATATAGTGGCCTTGAACGAAATACTAGAACACCTGGATATGATAGACATCTACAGGACACTTCATCCCAAAGCGACAGAGTATACATTTTTCTCTAGTGTACATGGAACATTCTCAAGAATTGACCATATGTTGGGCCACAAAGACAATATCAGCAAATTTAGAAAAATTGAAATTGTACCAAGCATATTTTCTGATCATAAAGCCTTGAAACTAGAATTCAACTGTAAAAAAGAGGGGGAAAAACCCACAAAAATGTGGAAACTAAACAACATACTTCTAAAAAATGAATGGGTCAAAGAAGAAATAAGCGCAGAGATCAAAAGATACATACAGACAAATGAAAATGAAAATACGACATATCAGAATCTCTGGGATGCAGCAAAAGCAGTAATAAGAGGAAAGTTCATATCACTTCAGGCCTATATGAACAAACAAGAGAGAGCCGAAATAAACCACTTAACTTCACACCTTAAGGAACTAGAAAAAGAAGAACAAAGACAACCCAAAACCAGCCGAAGAAAGGAGATAATAAAAATCAGAGAAGAAATAAATGAAATAGAGAACAGAAAAACTATAGAAAAAATCAATAAAACAAGGAGCTGGTTCTTTGAAAAGATCAACAAAATTGACAAACCCTTGGCAAGACTCACCAAGGAAAAAAGGCACAGGACTCAAATAAATAAAATCCAAAATGAAAGAGGAGAGATCACCACAGACATCATAGATATACAAAGAATTATTGTAGAATACTATGAAAAATTATATGCCACCAAATACAACAATCTAGAAGAAATGGATAAATTCCTAGAACAATACAACCTTCCTAGACTGAGTCATGAAGAAGCAGAAAGCCTAAACAGACCAATCAGCAGGGAGGAAATAGAAAAAACTATTAAAAACCTCCCCAAAAATAAAAGTCCAGGCCCAGACGGTTATACTAGTGAATTCTATCAAACATTCAAAGAAGACTTGGTTCCTATTCTACTCAAAGTCTTCCAAAAAATTGAAGAAGAAGCAATACTTCCAAACACATTTTATGAGGCCAACATAACCCTCATACCAAAACCTGGCAAGGATGGCACAAAGAAAGAAAACTACAGACCAATATCTCTAATGAATACAGATGCTAAAATTCTAAACAAAATACTGGCAAACCGAATACAACAACATATTAAAAAAATAATACATCATGATCAAGTGGGATTCATCCCAGAATCTCAAGGATGGTTCAACATACGCAAAACGGTTAACGTAATACACCATATCAACAAAACAAAGAACAAAAACCACATGATCTTATCAATAGATGCAGAAAAGGCTTTTGATAAAATACAACACAATTTTATGTTTAAGACTCTCAACAAAATGGGTATAGAAGGAAAATATCTCAACATGATAAAGGCCATATATGATAAACCATCAGCCAACATCATTTTAAACGGCAAAAAACTGAGGACTTTCTACCTTAAATCAGGAACAAGACAGGGTTGTCCACTCTCTCCACTCTTATTTAACGTGGTGCTAGAAGTTCTGGCCAGAGCAATCAGACAAGACAAAGAAATAAAAGGCATCCATATTGGAAAAGAAGAAGTAAAGGTATCACTTTTTGCTGATGATATGATCCTATACATCGAAAACCCGAAGGACTCCACAAAAAGATTATTAGAAACAATAAACCAATACAGTAAGGTCGCAGGATACAAAATTAACATACAGAAGTCCATAGCCTTTCTCTATGCCAACAATGAAATATTAGAAAACGAACTCAAAAAAATAATCCCCTTCACGATTACAACAAAAAAAATAAAATACCTAGGAATAAACATAACAAAAAATGTAAAGGACCTATATAATGAAAATTACAAAGCATTGTTAAGGGAAATCGAAAAAGATACAATGAGATGGAAAAATATTCCTTGTTCTTGGATAGGAAGAATAAATATAATCAAAATGGCCATATTACCCAAAGCAATATACAAATTTAATGCAATTCCCATCAAAATCCCTATGAGATTTTTTAAAGAAATGGAACAAAAAATCATCAGATTTATATGGAACTATAAAAAACCCCGAATAGCCAAAACAATCCTAAGGAAAAAGAATGAAGCTGGGGGCATTACAATACCTGACTTTAAACTATATTATAGGGCCACAATAATCAAAACAGCATGGTATTGGCAGAAAAATAGACACTCAGACCAATGGAACAGAATAGAAAGCCCAGAAATAAAACCACATATATATGGTCAAATAATCTTTGATAAAGGGGCCAACAACACACAATGGAGAAAAGAAAGCCTCTTCAACAAATGGTGTTGGGAAAACTGGAAAGCCACATGCAAAAGAATGAAACTCGACTACAGCCTGTCCCCGTGTACTAAAATTAATTCAAAATGGATCAAAGACCTAAATATAAGACCTGAAACAATAAAGTACATAGAAGAAGACATAGGTACTAAACTCATGGACCTGGGTTTTAAAGAACATTTTATGAACTTGACTCCAATGGCAAGAGAAGTGAAGGCAAAGATAAATGAATGGGACTACATCAGAATAAAAAGTTTTTGCTCAGCAAGAGAAACTGATATAAAAATAAACAGACAGCCAACTAAATGGGAAATGATATTTTCAAACAACAGCTCAGATAAGGGCCTAATTTCCAAAATTTACAAAGAACTCATAAAACTCAACAACAAACAAACAAACAATCCAATAAAAAAATGGGAAGAAGACATGAATAGACACTTCTCCCAGGAAGAGATACAAATGGCCAACAGATATATGAAAAAATGCTCAGCTTCATTAGTTATTAGGGAAATGCAAATCAAAACTACAATGAGATACCACCTCAATCCTGTTAGATTAGCTATGATCAACAAGACGGGTAATAGCAAATGTTGGAGAGGCTGTGGAGAAAAAGGAACCCTCATTCACTGTTGGTGGGACTGTAAAGTAGTACAACCATTATGGAGGAAAGTATGGTGGTTCCTCAAAAAACTGCAAATAGAACTACCTTATGACCCAGCAATCCCTCTACTGGGTATATACCCCAAAACCTCAGAAACATTGATACGTGAAGACACATGTAGCCCCATGTTCATTGCAGCACTGTTCACAGTGGCCAAGACATGGAAACAACCAAAAAGCCCTTCAATAGAAGACTGGATAAAGAAGATATGGCACATATACACTATGGAATACTACTCAGCCATAAGAAACGATGACATCAGATCATTTACAGCAAAATGGTGGGATCTTGATAACATTATAAGGAGTGAAATAAGTAAATCAGAAAAAAACAAGAACTACATGATTCCATACATTGGTGGAACATAAAAATGAGACTAAGAGACATGGACAAGAGTGTGGTGGTTACCAGGGGTGGGGGGAGGGGGGACAGGGGGAGGGTTGGGGGGAGGGGGAGGGGCACAGAGAACTAGATGGAGGGTGGCGAAGGACAATCTGACTTTGGGCGAGGGGTATGCAACATAGTTTAATGACAAGATAACCTGGACATGTTTTCTTTGAATATATGTACCCTGATTTATTAATGTCATCCCATTACCATTAATAAAAATTTATTTAAAAAAAAAAAAAAAAAAAAAAAGAAGTAATATGGAAATATCTTAAATAACAGTTTTATTGTTTTTTTGTCAGTTAATATTTAATATTTTTCATTGATATTTTAAAACTCTGTCTTATATTCTAGTTTTGTGTACCTATTTTATTGTTCTTATTTAAGTATTAAATGCATAAAATAATAAACTACCTTTCAGTATATCATTTTTTAAAATAGTTAACAATGGTCATTAGGACAGAGAACTGGTTGTTAAATTATTTGAAAACCACCACTGATGAAGTGGCTTCAGTTTTGTTGCCATTGTTGGAAGGGAATGATCCTGCTCTGTAATCTTGACGCTCAGTGTGAATTTGGGAAATGGAACTTAAATTTGTCTCTCAGTGCTCACTGACTCGAGACACTGAGAGCCAAGCCCATGTGTCTGTCAGAAAAATCAGTTCTTTTCCTGGTAAAGCGCTGTCTCAGGATCATGTGAGAGTCATCACACAAGCTCAGAAAACATGAGATCATCTTTACATAATGAGAGAGTCAGTACTGGGACCCGATTTCATATTTTTTTCCCCACAGATTTTGTTTTCCACTCTTGTCAATCATATCTGAAAGGCTGACAGTTACCAGGGGCTGTGGCCAGGCACGAGGGAGAATGTGTCGTTGCTGGCTGTGTAGGCCATAGCAACATGTCTGCCTCGGAGTAGGCTCAGCACGGATGAGCAAACAGAAAAAATGTGTCAGAAAATAGGTCACTGAAAAAGACCAAAGGTACGTGCTGGGGACATCCACCAGAAACTTTCAATGGCTAGTAACAGGATATTTGTACAGTTATTTTACTTTTCAATAAATTTTCAAGCTGACCAAGAAAATAATTGATGATGGTTTATCACTAGTTGGCAAATTCTCAAAAAGCCAATGGTGGAGAAGAACCCTTGTTTCTTACAATTTCAGTCAGTGCTGAATTTCACCAATCAAAAAATGGATCAAGCACCAAGGACGTTGGGTTAGTGGCAGTTGAAGCATCACATACAAGTAAGACATATTTCTTATTCACAAGAGAAGCTTAGGTCAGTGGGAGAGAAAGATACATGATCACATCTTTCCAATGCAGTAAGGTGGGAACTATGGAACACAGGTGGAGGGTCACCTGATTTTGCTTAGGGAAGTCTGAGGCAGTATTGGAGTACAAGAGAATTTAGTTTTCTGAAAGGAGAAATAGAATTAACCAAAAACAAGCATTTAAGTGAAGAAGCACAGATGTAAAGACAAGAAGTCAGGGATGTGTTTGGTGTTTTCAGCCTATAAATGTAGGACAGCTTCACTACTAATATCTCTGTATGTCCAGAGGTGTATTCTCTCAAAAATCAAATTGTCAAGACTCTTGTCTCACTTTGGACTAAAAAACTGAATTAAAATACAATAATCTCAGACTGCCCCTTCTAAACAAAGAATGCATTGGTCTCAGAGGTGGGGTTATTGCTGGGGAGATGGAAGTGGCAAGCCTCACAGAGAATCTCCCCAGAGCATCCGGCCTTGAATAGGAGCCGAGAACTGCAGCAGTGTGGTGTCATATACAGGGAAAGGCAGAGCGGTAGAGTTCTAGGTCTGCCAGGTCAACACAAAGAGGTGGGATCTTGGAGACTGAAGGCTGAGCAGGAACCATGGGTCATCAGCTGCAGGGCCCAGCGCAGAAGACCATGGAGGACTTCACTCCAGTAGAGACCAGAAGGAGAATACTGCTACCTCCCTCCGATTCCTCTTGTGTACAATGGACAAGTTTAGCTAAATCAGTCATTGGTAAACTTTGTTTCTTAGAGGATTCCATAAAGGTGCCTTGAGCCTGAAGATAGAGAAAGGCCAAGTTGGAAATGCTAACCCTCCCTACCCTCAACTCAACCAGAATATTTTGATTCCATTTGTTTTCATATTGGCAATCCATGTAAGATATAATTTGAAAAAAGTATATTTTACTGTTCACAAAAACTCAGTATCTAGAACTAGAGAATCAAGCTCTGACTCTGTGATTCTTACCCTCCTCTACTCCCTTTACAATCTCATAATACTTGACTTATGCCTGTCTAAAATATGTCCAATTTTACCTTGTGTTATTTTTCATGTTTCAAAGATGTGTACTTCTTTTTTTTCTTCTACAATTTGTCTCTCCATAAAAAAGACAAGTTTATGGCTGTTAAACTCTCCCTAGCTAAACTGACCTCTTTCCTGTTCCTCAAATTCACCAAGCTCGTACCTTAGGGCAGTGGTTCTCAAAGTGTGCACCAGGGCGCACTGGTGTGCCCTAGAAGATTTCCAGGTACGCCCTATGGTATTCCAGAGAAATATGTGCCTGTTGGGACCAAAAAACCAACAGGGTTTTTGGAGTTTAGATTTTTGAGGGACAGAGGTGTGGGGAATTGGCTGTAAGCTGACAGTCTGCCCAATCCCCCCCCCCCCACCACCACTTTCCTGATTAGGTTGCAAAAGGCTGTTAAGCTGTGGTGCTGGATTGTTTACACTACCCTCCATGTTCCCCAGAAAAACTGGAGGCAAGTTTCTTCTATCCTTTGTTTGGTGTAAAGTTAAGATGGTATGTATGGTGGGGGTTTTCTGCACTTGTTAAAATTCTTGGGTTGCCTTAGAAACATGATCAAAGATCTCACTGATTTGCTAATGGCCCACTTTGCCCTATAAAAAAAGCAAGGTGCTGTTTTTGGGCATGCTTTGTTCTTGCCAGAAGCAATTACAGGGCCCTCCTGACCCTATATTTTCTTAATTCTGCGTATTTTCTTAATTCCACACTGTTCCCACTTGGGACCTGGAATTACTAGCTGTGCTTGTTCGCAGCATGTGCCCAGATATAAAAATAAATATAGTTACTCTATCATACCATTTCATTATGGAAATACTGTTCTTATTGTTAACATATCATTATTATATTTATTATTAACACATCTTTATATTATTTTTAGATAAATACACCCAAATAAAATGGATAGATTTCTCAAAAAGAAGCATGTTATTGAAGAATTCGATTTTGGAAGTGAACAAAAGTTAAGTGTAAATAAAATAGGACTTGAAGGTTTATGGGCAGAATTTCATTTATAGCATTTCCCATCACTTAACACTGAACAATACAATTGGATTAGAAACCCATTAATGGAAGCTTCAAGTGATTTTGGTTTAACATTAACATTAACAGAAGAAGAACTGGCAACTATATCCACTGATCGTGGATTGATGATTAAACATAAGAAATTGTCTCTTGAAGCCTTTTGGATTTCTATAAAAGAAGAATATGTGGCAATATCTTAAAAAGCTTTGAACATTTTACTATAATTTTCAACATCCTGTTTATGCGAATTAGGATTTTCTACTTTCAACACAATTAAGAGTAAAAAGAGAGAAATTCTTCAATGTATTGATGAGGAAATGAGAGTTTGCCTTTCAAATATATGCCCAAACATTGAAGAAATCGCTACGACACATCAGGCTCATGTTTCTCATAAACACAAGTATGAAAAAACTTAACTCATTTGCGCCGGGACCTGCCGAATTTACTAAATCTTACTAAGAATCTATCTATCTATCTCTCTATCTATCTATCTATCTATCTATCTATCTATCTATCTATCAAGATAACTTTTTGTTGTTTTCTTATTTTTAACTCCTCTTTCTTATGAATTCTAAAAAGCATAACTCAAAATATGTAACATAAAAATGGTTTTTAACATCAGAATAAATTTAATTTTGTCCTATTTATTTTACTTAATTACCATAAAAGCATGCTTGGATTTTATATTTTTTCTTTAATATTTGACTTAATTATTATAACACATTTCTCAGAAATTTGTATATAGTGCACCTACAATTATTTGTAGGATTTTAAATGCACCCCGACTTCAAAAAGTTTGAGAACCACTGCCTTAGGGTCTTGGCACTTAGGTTTTTTCTATCTGGAATTGTTTTTCCCAGATCTCCATAAAATTTGCTCTTTCACTTTTTTAGTTCCCTTCTCAGATGTGACTATTCTGATGGCCTTTCCTGAGCACCTAATACAGAAAACAGAACCACATTCCCCTGCACACACACACCTAGACATGTTCCAGAGGCTCCTAGTTCTGTTCTCTTTTTCTCCGCAGCGCTTACCATCACTTGTATGTTTTGCATTCATTGTTTGCCTCACTTCCCACTAGAATGTAAATTCCGGTGCAAAGGCCTGTCTCCATTTTGGTTACTGCTCTATCCCTGGAACAGAACCTGGCCTGGGGAAACCCCCTATTTCCCGGAGGCAATTGAGACTCAGCTCCTTTCCTGCCAAGACCCCCTGTTTATAAAGATAAGAGCCCGCCAGTCACTTACAGATTAAACAGGTTTTCTTTTTGCCTATAACATCTAAACCAGTGACTCAATAAAATCTGCTTTCTCTAGTATCAACAGTAACTGGACAGTAACAGTGGTAAAAATAAAAGAGCATGGGGTTTGTAGTTGAGGATTTGGATTCAGGTCTGAACTGTGACACATCCTAGTGGGTGGGGTACTTTCAGGCAAGTTACTTAACCTCTCTAAACTTCGGTTTCCCCATTGTAAAACTGCGTAGTAATTTACCTGTCAGATGAGATTGCTATGAGGATTACATAAAGTGTGTTGTGTGAACAAGTCGGTAGTCTGTAAAGGACCAGGTTAGACGTGGCTTTGGAGAATGAGGCAGAAGACCTAGACTTTGCCCGTGAGCCACTGCGAGCTCCATGACTCTGGTGCTCACCTAACTTCTCTGGAAATGGGACTAAAACTACCCTTTTCTGTTTGAAGGTAGGAAAGTAGATCAGATGATCTACTATGAACACTTTTTAACTTAATCATCCAACCCTGTAGGATCATCTGGTACCATTTGAAGGGCCCCTTCTCTTTCCTTTGGAATATAGTCTACTTTCTATTTCCCCACATTCATAGTCTGTGTCTCAGTCTTGTGGGTTCAGAAAAAAAAATCCATGTATTTGTAGAATACATCTGACACTTGGCTTGACTTGCCTCCCCCAGGAAGCTCTTTTATATTTATTGCCATTGCTGTGAAGCACTCGGGAAGTAGTGTGTTAAGAGGTATTGAATACTGAAGAGAAAGAGAGAGTTAGGAATCTGAGTTCTTCTCCTATTTGTATCACCAACTAGTTAAGCAACCTTAGGCAAGTTGCCATTTCTCTGGGCCTCAGTGTGTGTGTGTATGTGTGTGTGTGTGTGTGTGTGTGTGTGTGTGTGTGTGTGTGTGTGTGTTAGGGAGGAGGGAAATCCCATGAAATGCAGACTGCAGACTCTCAGAGAGAGAAGCTCTCCTGTTTTAATAGCACACCTTATATGGGTATGTTCGCTTGTGAACATGAGACCTGCTGGGCACAGCTTCAGTGGCCTAGGAGTGAAACGAAAAGAATTGTGTTTATCTCCATTATATAAGAAAAAGCTATTAGTAAGGTGACCCAGGAAGAGAGAGCTGCTGTAAGAGTGGCCGTCACCGGGCGAGGGGGTGGGACTCCCAGCAGAAGCCCCAGCAGAGTGGCCAGAGGCTGGGACTCAAATGCAGAAATGGCCCCTGAGAAACTGTGATAGGAAAGGCTAAAGAACTCTTAGGGTAGGGACAACGGATGTCCAGTGCGAAGATATTTTCCAGAATGACCAGGGAGCTGACTTACTGGGCTTGCAGGCACATTTGTTCCAGGCACTTTCCTCTTCACACACGTGCAGTCTCCCCTTCCTCGGGCCAGCTCACTGCAAACCCCTTTTTCCTTTGTAATTTTCATGGCTGTGCTTGGGACACCAAGTCCCTGGCCCTCTGGTTAGAACTGTGCCTTGAAGAACACCTCCTTTCAGGGGGTGTAGTGGACAACATTAATGATGAGATCCTACTCAGATCTTCTAAGATCTTTTTCCCCTTGACCATTTTTGTGTACACTTCTTCATTCTTCTGTCATGCATTTGATTCTAATTGACAGCATTTGAAGCTCTTTGGAAATCTGCTTTTAGTTCTCCCAGCGCCTGTGCTGAGAGCCCTTGGCCCAAGGTGCCTGGACGCTATTCTCTGCAGCCCTGCCCATGGCACAGTGCTCTCGCCTCTGTTGATCTTACTCAGGAGTATAACTCAACACCCCAGAAGTCCCCTGCCTGAGCCTGAAGCCTTGCTTGGCCTCCTCCCCTTTCCACTCTGCTCCCCTCACTCTCTTTCCAGTCTCCCTAGAAATATAAATCACTTTCTTATATAATAAATCACTTGCTCACAAATCTCAGATCTTCATCTCGGGGACCCCAATCTAAAAACACCCCCAATCTCCTAAAGCTTAGGTCCCTTTAAGAATCTGATGAAAGTTCTGGATACTTTGGCTAAAAGAAAATGTACATACAGATGAAAGTGGCTTGCCTTTGCTCCATGATCTTGGTTGTGTCAAAACAGTCTGACTCAGACAGTTGAGATTGTGCAGGAAACCTGGCTTGGAAATGCTGGGGAGAGCCTCAGGATTTCTGTCTACCACATTTGGGGTTCTTGGCGTTCACACAGAGGTGTGGTGGCTCTGCTCGGGGATGTGTGCTGAACTCCCTACTGCAGCACTAGTGCTCAGACTGTTGGTGTGCAGGAAACACACACCCAAACAGTCTCATGTGAGGCTCTGGAGAACTTACATCGATGACACTTCTCCCTTTCCTATCCTCAGTTCTATTCTCAGGAGCTACCTCTTACTACCACCAGCCCTTCCTACCACCATCGACCAGCCATATTCCCCTTGTCTTCCTGCCCTCGTCCAGGGCAACGCCCATCTCTGTCCTCTGCCCTCAGCAAAGAAGTGGATGGAGGTGATCTTCCAGGCAGAACCAGGTCCGAGGAGCACTGAAAAGATACCCTTGTCTATCTATAAGAGGAAGAAGGGAGAAATCACCCTTTTATTCATTTCCTACAAACAAAAACTGATTAAGACAGGCCTTAATTACTCAATCAAATATCCCTGCTCACATACAATATTGCATATAACTTTAGGAAGTTCCTAGTTCCCAGGATTCCTGGTTTTAAACACCTGACCCAAGGAAAGGGAAGTATGGAAGCCAGTTAGCACACATGCTATCCTTTCTTAAATGAAAACGTCTCTTCTTAACTTAGAATCATTGCCTTATATCTCTGGCTTCTCACTCCTTAAATACTAAAGCCACTTTAGTTGAAAGATAAAGCAAGAACACCAGGAAATAGAACCTTTGTTGTTGTTGTTTTTTTTTTTACCAAGTATCCAATTAATAAGCAAACATTGGGACTTGAAAATCATGGTGCATATGCTGGATTAGAGGTTTGAGAGACAATGCCTCCTCAAATCCCTGGGTTTAGGGCCAAGAACAGGATGCTGGTACCATTTTCTTACCATTGTCGGCATTGTGTTGCTATTATCACCATACTTGTTGAATCTGTGTCAAAACCAATGTCATTCAGAGTTTTGGTTCATGAGATGGTGACAGGCCAAGTGATGGCAAAAGTAAATATTCCCAATGGCCAGGTAAACATGCAGGGACTATCACCTTTTATTTCATGGATAATGACAATATACCATTTATCTTTATGTACCTGGAAGATTGCATAATACCTGGTGCTTGCATTACTAATAAATAAATGTTAAGTTGATCTAATTCATCTCATATAAACTCTGTTAGTTGGTTAGCATAAAGGTTTGGTTATATTGTTATATTTTATAAGTATCTCCCTTTGGAAAAGAGGTATATCTTTACATTTCACTTAATGTGTACTGTACCATCTTGAAAGAAACATAGAAGGTCAGATCTCCTTAAATATTCAAATTAATTAATGACTGAGTTCGTATCTCATTATTGCACATTGCTCCCACCACTTATATCCAGAAGGTTACCCTTGTTCTAGATTCTTCCCAGAATAAGAACTCAAATGCAACCCCTTGGGGCTAGACTATGTTGTAACCACTGCTTGATATTTAAAAATAAAACTCAGCCTTAGTATTTGAGAAGGAAGGGAAATGTATGTCTAGTTGGGAGCATATAGTTAGGAAGTGAACCAAGCTTACACACATTCTCTGTTGCCCTTAATATGTTTGTGAGGCTGAGGGTTTACTGGAAGCCCCTCTTCAACAACTGAAAGCAGAATCACCTACAAAATAGCTTTTATTCATTTGCTTACCAGAAAGGAAGAATGGTAGAATAATATTCTAGTAGAGCCCTTTCAAAATATAAAATTATAGCAGTGATTGCTACACAGAGAAGTCATGTTGGTCTTGGCATTATGTTAATAATTATGGGGTATTCTTTATTGGAACTAAAGTCTGTTTTAAAAATCTGATTCCAGCCTTGATAAAAGAGAAATGTGTTTGCCACCGATGCTCGTCATATAGCTGGGGTATGGAAGGAAGTGGTTGCAATATGGTCAAGTGGTCTGTCATTGATGAAAGCACAGCCAAAGGTCGTGCTTGAGTTCCTCCACTAGAATTGGTGCTCCATAAATCATGATGCTGTACAAATCATCTCCATTTAAGTATGACATGACTTCCACTGAAATAGACACAGTGGTGAAATGTTACCTTTTTAAAGAGACAAATGGTTTATTTAGTAACAAGGAATTCTTAATTCCTTTTCTCTCTTCTGATGACTAAACTGAGATAGTCAAATGGATAGCAACATACAAAGATTCCCTTGCAGTCCTTGATCTTTTGCAGAAATGCAAAGATGCCTGGGTTACGTGACTTGCAATTACTATTTTCTAGACAGCAGTGCCAGCTGTTGTGCTTTCAAATGTATCAGCAGTTGCTACATTTCTCTTCTCGTCTTTGGGTTTTGTGGCAGGAAAGAGACGTACTTCCTTGATGTTCTTGGAGTCTGTGAGTCAGTGGATGCCTATGCCCCAGCCAGCTGTGGGGAGCAGTCTGTAGTCAGGGCTATACAGAAGTTTTCATTAATGAACATCATCATTACCAGCCAGCTTGGCCATGGCCTGTTCTTCAAATAGCTGCCACTGCCTCACGGAGTCATTCAGCTTGGTGTAGGCCATTGCAAACAGCCCAGGGCACTCAGTAGGACGCTCTTTTAAAGTCAAAGGGCTCATTTTCTAGGAAGGACCACAGATAAATGTAGTATTGATGACTGTCAGTTATGGCAACTCCCCAACAAACTTATCAGGGATCCTGGCTGTGGTCCAAGACAGGGGCATCCAATAGCTTTTGTCACATATACATCATCAAGAATTTTGCAAGTTCTTTAGTTTCAAAGAAGTTAGTTTCTGGCAGCTTCACCCTCAGGACTTTCTCAAGCTCTTCTACCAGGCTGATTTTCTAGAAGGGTGGAGTGAAATCAATTTCATAGGCTTGACTCTCTGGGCCATCTGGATGGTAGGTGACCAACCTTGTTACTACCTGTAATGTTCTTCACCTTCCTCGAAATGATCTCTGTGATTTTTATAAGATTGTGACAGCCTGTGTAGGCCATGTAGGACTCACAAGTACTGAACTCAGAATTCTGAGTCAAATCATTTCCTTTGTGCCAAAACTGGTGTTCAATTTCATAAACCCAGTCAATGCCACCAAGCACCAGCATCTTACAGTAGAATTTTGAAGCAATTCTCATATACAAATTCATGTCCAGCTCACTGTGGTAGGTGACTGAAGGTTTGGCCACAGCTCCTCCTGGAATGATGTTCGTCAATCTCTACGAATCCCAGCTCATCCAAGAAGCTTCTTATGTATGTGATGATCTTAGAGTGAATGATAAATGTTTGCCTCACAAAGTCATTCAGAATTAAGTCTAAGTATCTCGGATGATACTGTGTTTTCTTGTCTTTGAGGCCAGAGTGAAGATGAGGTAATGCATGCAAGCTAAGAGACAGTAGTTTGATCTCATAGGGCATGATGCTTAGCCCACCCTTCTTGGTTTTCCCAGGATTCCCCTGAACTTCAACTATGTCTCCCCAATGCAGTTTATTATTGATATGAATAAATTCTTCTTCTGATTTATAATACCTGGAATTTGCCACGACTTGCAACTTGACTCCCTCTCCTTGAAGGTCATAGAGAATGAACTTTCTCCCAGAAGCTCTTTTGGCATGGATCTTACCTGTCACCTTTAAGGCGATGTCACCAAGTGGTCCTCAGGTTGTAGGTGACTGTATTCTTGGATAAAATGAGTGAGTGCGATGTCTACATGGAATTTCTGTGGTTAATAGGTCTTCTCCCTTGACCGTCCGTTAGCAGTCTGCTTGTTGCAGATCTTGTAGTATTAGTTTGGGTCCAGGCTTCCCCCTCAGCACCCATATCACTCTCAGTGGTGAGACTGGGGGCAGCAGCTGTGGCCTGGCTTGGTGGTTTCTCGCTAAAGCTCTTTTGTCTTGGCCTTCTTCTCCAATACCTTCTTCTCAGTTTTCAGGGTGATCAGAGACTCTCAGAAAAAAGATGCAGTTTCCCAAATGTTCATATTCCTCTTGTTTTGAGCCCCAAATCAGCAACAGCGTGAGCTTCAGCTGATCGGTACCACTATCTTCGACAGAGTTTTAGGAAACTAATGAGCTTCCATTGGAGGACACTTGAATTTCTACACTTTCATTTTATGAAGCTTCACACCCATACCTTTGGCTTTGAGGTTTGCTCCATTCAGACCGTACTGCAAAGGCCTGAATTCCTATTGCAGCCAGGGGCTTCTCCAGCTCCAGGGATTTGTCTGGTTTTGTGCCATTTTATCCCTTCCATCTGATTCAAATGTTTCAGTACCAGCTCATGGTTGTTCTTAAAAAGAAGGGAAAAAAAAGGAAGAAAGAAAAGAAGAAATAAACACAGCACCTCTCTTTAAAGCAGGAAAATGTGCTGGTTTGAATTTCCTCTTGGCTTTGGGGCAGGTTAGTTGGCAGTTAGTGTCTGGACACATTTCAAAATTCAGAGTAAATTTCACAGAGCTTTATTGCCTCCCTCTGGACCCCACTGGAGAACAAGATGATGCCAGGCTTACCTTCATAACTACACTTTTCATTAGTCAGCTGCCCTTCTGGGGCACATCACAAGTGCTTTCTCTTTATTATCTCATGGTTTTTTTTTCATCTCTGCTTTTGGAAAGGGATGTTGAGTCGTCAGCAGCATTTTATACTTGGGGGGAAAATGGGACTTAAGAAGAAAGAGCCTGATGTCACTTCAGTCTCCTTGCAAGGCAGTTACTGCCTTTTTGTTGTTTCTTATCTTAACAAGCTTTTTATTATAGAATATGTCTAGAGAAACAGAAAAGTTTACAATGGCAGAATCCCTGCATACCCCACACCCAGGTTCCCCCACTGCTAGCCTCTTACATTACTGTGGTACATTTTTCACCCTAATAAACCAATTGATACATCATTATTATTTCAAGTTCATTTTTTATTTCTATTTCTTTAGTTGTAATCTAGTGTCTTTTTTTGTTCTGTGTCATTCTAGATCCTATATTACATTTAGTTGTCATGTCTCTTCCACTGTCGTGTGTGTGTGTGTGTGTGTGTACTAGGCTGGGATGTAATATGTAAGTCATGACCACCCCAAATGAAAACACCGGTATAGAGCAGGTTTTAGTTAACCACTGCTTTAAACTCTTTGTAATTACTGAAAAGAGAATGTTAAGGAACATTCCAAATATAGAAGTATTTGTGATGCTAGTTTGTAACATTAAAAAAACAAACAAAAAAAAAAAAACAAAAAAAAAAAAGAGAGGAGATAGTTATATTTATGGAAAATTGAACAGCAAATAGGAGGTATCCTAGAAATGGAAAGAATTCAAGCTTGAATACCAATCAGGTCTATAGGGACCCATAGAGTTTTCAAAGCAAGCACTAATGCATTCCTGCTCGTGATGTTCATTTCTTTCAGGAACGCTGTTTGTCCTGAGTGACTCATAGCAGTCGCTTTTACTTCTTTTTTTTTTTTTTGAAGTGTCAGATGTGGTGAATTGACTGGGTATAAGAAAGAGTTGGTACGTAGGTCTGGGCTTCAGTGGCTGTTTCCCATGGGAAAACATCAGTTAATTAAAGATGAAAGGCTATCCCGGTCAGCTGTTTTAGGCTGTCCACAGATGGAAGGAAGTAGGGAAGGGGGGTGTGTACATTTGTCACAATCCTCAGCCCAGATCATTTAATGTGGAGTTCCTGTCTTATGGTGCTGGAGGAGAGCGAGTGTGGTAAGGTCGAAGGTGATGAGAAATCTTAAAAGTATTTTTTAGTGCTGAGAGTATAATCCCACACCCAACACATTCTTACACTTATGGTGTCCAGTACTTAAGGTGTCCTTATGGGCTTTGGAAAGGTGACAGGAGAGAGAAAGATGGGGTGGCATTGAAGATGGATTCACTGTTTCTGGCTACCTAAGAATAAAATCTCTATGGGATAGACAAGATTTGACGGGGGTAACTCAACTTTTACGTTTTAAGCCAAAGTGAACAGAATCTGTACACTTAGTGGTTGTAAATAAATGGGATTGAGGTGTGTGTTTTAATTTTTTGAGTTAATTCCCTGCCCTTAGAATACATTGTTGGCAGGAATTTTTAGAATATGTTCATTTTTCTCCTTACTTTCAGGTAGTGATTTTTACTTCAATTTTCTAGGCTTTTAAAAATTTTAGTAATTAAAATTAAGTTGTATAGGATACTTTGAAAAAATTAAAATAGAATAATGATCATTCTAAATTGTAGCAGTTGCTTGATTAACATTGATAGAAGAGTGTTAACCTTAGTCCACTCATTTATATATTCTACCCCTGGCTCACTATGTCTTTCAACTTTTGATTATTTCACTGAGTTATGTCAATTGAAAAGGAAACAAACTAAAACAGAAGTGAACTTATTCTACCTGTGAAGTGATCTGGTAGTTTTGGGGTAAGCAAAGGAGTTGAAAAGGTAAAATACTGCATCTATATTAATCTGTTCTCTCATTAAAATTATGAGGAAAAAGTTATTTCTTTTGTTTTTCTTGCACAGGAATCTTTTCTTATTTTTAAAGTGAATTTATTGGGGTGATTGGTTAATAAAATTACATAGGTTTCAAGTGTACATTTCCATAATACATCATCTGTACATTGCACTGTGCACTCAGTACCCCAGGTCAAGTGAGGAGAAAGTTATTTCTAAGTTTGAGGTATTTGCCTGACCAGTGGTGGCGCAGTGGATAAAGTGTCGACCTGGAACGCTGAGGTCGCCGGTTCAAAACCTGGGGCTTGCCTGGTCAAGGCACATGTGGGAGATGGTGCTTCCTGCTCCTCCCCTCTCCTCTCTCTCTCTCCTCTCTAAAATGAATAAATAAGGCCTGACCAGGCAATGGTGCAGTGGACAGAGCATTGGACTGGGACACGGAGGACTCAGGTTCGAGACGCCGAGGTCGCCAGCTTGAGTCCGGGCTCATCGGGTTTGAGCAAGCAAGGCTCACCAGCTTGAGCCCAAGGTCACTGGCTCAAGCAAGGGGTCACTCGCTCTGCTGTAGCCCCCAGGGTCAAGGCACATATGAGAAATCAATCAATGAACAACTAAGGAACCACAAAGAAGAATGGATGTTTCTCCTCTCTCTCCCTTCCTGTCTGTCTGTCCTTCTCTCTGACTCTCTCTGCCACAAAAAAAAAATAAGTAAATAAGTTTGAGGTATTTACCACCTCTTCCTCTAAGTGAGAATGAACACACACACACATACACACACATGCACACACAGATACACACATGCACACACATGCACACACACACACACACATGCACACACACACACACACTCCCTTGAATCGCGAGTCGGGGCTGGCTTTGCCCTAACATCTCAGTGCCTCCTTGGCTTTTCATATTTACTTTTGATTCATTAAAGATACTTTGCTGTTTCCAATCTGCTTCGGCCTAGTGTTTCTGTTGGGAAAGTAAATGGCAAAAGACCACATGACCACCAAGGGCAAACACTGCTGAAGGCCACAGCTGCCGCCTAAAAGTGGGTAGCGCAGGCTGGTTGGAAAGCCAAGGCGGCGTGAGGAGAAGCGGTCAGAGACGTAGAAAGAAAGAAAATCTCTGTGTCTTCCCCACTGCCTCTGTTTAGGTCCTCTGGGAAGTGGACAACAAGATGGAATTAGCAATGTAAGCCATGTATTGGGAGATAAAGAAGAAAAAAAAAAGAGAGAAGGAGCAGGAGGTGGTAAGGAGAGCCTCAGATCATTATGCACGTCTGACATCCTTGAGGGAAGAGCAGGAGGGAAGAATGGGGTAGGCATTGCTTCAGACTGCAGGGCAGCTCTGAGAAAGTCTTGGCTAGGCTGATGGGGAGCCCCCAAGCAACAACCCGCACCAGAGAAGTTCTGCCATTGGGCAGGAATGCCTACTCAGTCAGCCCCCCACCCCATGCTTGGTCATTGGCTAGCAGCTGCTCTGCAAGAGCAGAGCCTCGGTGTGCGTGTTGCCATGGATCCCAAAGCCTCAGAAGCTGCAGACTGCCAGATCAGTACACTTCTGACTAAAGATTCTCTCTTAAAGGAATCGCTGAGCAGTGCCTCTCCTTGGCTGCCACACCCCTGAATCACGTTAGTGTCAGGACTCAAAAACACAAGAATGGGCGAATTCCATCTCAGATATGTGGTCATGCTGCTCTTCTCCCCCCACACGCCCCTTCATCACACCACAGAACGCTATAAGAACCACAAAATTGAGTTAGAGTGCTAAGAATTTTCCTCTACTTCCTAAAATCCTAAGGCACCCAGCAAAATTTAGCTTGACCCAGTTCAGTTTCTTCAAAAGAAGGTGGTCCAAAAACCCTCTCGAACATTTTGCAGCATGCTGACTCAACTTGGCAGAGCCGGAAGCCTGTTGGCAGAAATGAGAACTATCTCACCTCTCAGATCTGTGCGGAAAGGGAAATTGATTCACTGATCTTCATTCTTTATTCTTTTTTTGTGGTGTTGCCTTTAAATGTTGGAGGGCGTTGGCTTTTCTGTGGCTCTAAAGCATGATTCCTTTTTTAAGGCGAAGGATTAATTTTCAGAATGGAAGAAAGTTAGGCTCTTTTTGTTTTTCACTTTAAGTACAAGAATTAATCACACAGAAGCAGTTGATCCAAACTTTTACAAAGGGGGAGGAGGACGGGAGCATAAGCAAACTACAAGCCAGAAGGTTGTTTCTGAATGCCACTCTGTAGGTAAATTCAGCTTTGCAAGGAATTTTTCAAAATTAGGCCACTAATTTCAATTGAACCTATCATGCAGATCACCTGCTCTTTCACTTTGACCTACCCATTCACAACTCCTCCTCATATTTTGCATCTCTGGGCCCACAAAATAAAATTATCTTTATGTGAGAAATAAATTGGAGTCTGACAAGTCAAACACTCAAAGGGACACAAAATTTCATCTTCAGATTAACAATCGCCCCTCCCGTGAATAAAGAAGTGGTGCTACATACATACAATGGACTATTACTCAACCATAAAGAAGAACGAAATCTTACCATCTGCAACCACATGGATGGAACTAGAGGGTCTTATGCAAAGTGAAATATGTCAGGCTAAGAAAGACAGTTACTATATGATTCCACTTACATGTAGATTCTAAAGAACAAAGTAAATTAACAAACAAAAACAGAAACAGACTCACAGATGCAAGAGAAAAACTGATGGATGCCAGATGGGAGGGGGATGGGAGGCTGGGTGGAAAAGACGAAGAAATTCAAAAGTACAAATTGGCAGTTAGTCTTTTGTAAGAGTCATGAGGATGTAAAGTATATAGCATCGGGAATATAGTCAGTATAATACTGTAACAACTGTGTACGGTGCCAGGTGAGTACTTAAATTATTGGGGGAATCACTTTATAAATTATAGAATTATCTGATCACTATGCTGTATACTTAGAACTAAGATAAAATAATATTGAATATCGAGTTAATGATGATTTAAAAATCTTAAGTGTTAGAAAAGAATCAAGATAATAAGAATACATCATAACATGTGGGAATTGTGTGAAATGAAAATGAGTAGTTTCATTTGCTACACACCATGGCTGGGTTTGTGCCGCCACAGCAGAGTTTAGCAGCTATGACAGCGACCTCACGGCCCACAGAGCCTAAGCTATTTAGTGGGCCTTTAATAGAAAAAGTTTGCTGACATCCACTCTAAACTCAAAACTTCTTCTGTCCCATCACTGCCCCCTGATTTGGGCTTGGGTTCTGCTTTGATGTCTTAGCCTTAGAGACATTTGATATTTCCTCACGGGTCTAGAGAGAATATTTCTTATTTATTTACGTCTATCTGTGCAGAACACAGCAGGGCGTTTCCCCAAAGATGTTTCACATTTGGGCGTCTCTAAGGCTGTGAATTCGGGAACAAAATGACTGGGTTCCCCTGAAAACGATCTCCTCACTTGGGCTGTTGGTTAAAGGAAGGGCTTCTTCTGGTTTTCTCAGATTACGGAGTTTGAAATTTGTTCAGATGGGTATGACTTCCTTTCTCTGCATGGGGCTTCCTTTTTATTTCATTTAAAAAAGAAATTAATGGAAAGATAGTAAAATCCAAAGCAGTTTCCACTTTAAAACTGAGGGGCTTGTGGGTACTAAAATTAGAGTAGACTCAGGTATATGACTGGAAAGTGAAGAGGGTGGGGGGAGAGGATGGGGGAGGCGAGAGCGCAGAGACAGCTGCTAAATTCCAGGGTCATCTGACGAGAAGACAGGAGGACTAGCAATCCTGGTTAGGACCTGGAGCCAGGGAGATTCAGGGAGAACGCCTCAGGAGTCAGCCTGGCTCTGTAAGGACATTTTTGTGGTCGTTGACTCGCTTCCTGCAGAATCTCCATAACTATTTGCCATCTGCGTCTCTCCTGTTCTCTCCCCTGTCTGTGCGGTATAGCTGTGGTTGTACGTGAAAGAGAAAACTTACAACACCCCGTTTCGCAGAGGAACGTGGTGTACCTCCTTCCATAAAGAATCCAGTGACGGCCTGGACCCGGAGCTGCATTCCTCAGCTCCTCTGAGGATGTAGTAAACAAGTTATTGGGACTCAAAGATCCATGAAGAGAGGCTCAGCGTTGTGAATTACGTCTAACATCCCGGTTGCTCCATTTGGCACCATACCCTGCATTGTGAAAAACAATTATTTTGACAATGTTATAGACTGGTCCAACCACGAAACCCACCAACTCCTCCCCTCTCTGCCTTCTAAAATTGCTCTAACAAAATAAAAAAACCCTAACTAACGCAAGATTCCAGGAAGATGGAAAAACCAAATACTAAGGGTTAGAGGGGATGATATAAAGTACATATGTGAGCTTTCAGTTTGACCAAGCTTATAGCGTAGGCTGTTGTGTAAATTCACAATCTGAACCTATAAACTGAAACATGACATCCCTAGTTGGTGGGGGGAATTGCATAGACTTGCACGAGCCAACGCCTGCTACTAAGAATTATTTTTTCTTAACTCTTTAATTTGAGGGTTTCACTTGATTTTGAAGATTAGCTTAATTGCCCTTGGATAATTCTATTATCCTCCTCCCCACCCCCCCACCCCCCCACTCTTTGTGCAATGCTTTCAAAGAGAAGTTTAAATTTAATCAGCTAGAAACATGTGCTTCAATTTGATCTGTCATTGTTATTTCTCTTTACACAGACCTGGCAAATTTTTGGTGCCTTATAAACATTTTCCTTTTAGGGGAAGGGAGTGGGTTTACGGTGCAGAATCCCACACTAACCTATATTGGGACAAAGTATCTGGGGGATGCTTATTACATAGTTTACCTGTGCACTGGAAGAATTTCTTTATGTTTCTGTACCCAATTACAATGTAGTTTATAAGGAAATAGTCTTCCACCAGAACCCATTTTTCCTTCCTGTGAATGTAAGCGAAGCAGCATGTACTTGGCTGATTATTAAACAGTAACTTGTAGAGTTCTTTTTCCTCCCAAACTGGGATTGGCAAAAATTCTATCAGGCATCATAAAATCAAAGAGGAAATCTCAAATAAGACCTTAAAAATTTTAAAAATAATACACAAGAAAACTAGAAAGTAGTTTATCTGGGTATTTTTTTTACATTTAAAAAATATAAAAATGTACAAAATCCAATTAACTATATTTTTATTTTTCAGTATTAAATATTTATCGTCTTGGTAATATTCTTGTGCTTTAAAAAATGGTGTTATTTTCATTTAAAAGGGGCTTGTTGTAAAATATTTAAAAATAGAAAAACTATAGAGATAAACATGAAAAAATTCACCCACAATCCTACCACTCTCCAATAAAATCATTAACATTAGATAAACATCATTTTAGAGTCTATTTTTATGTGTGTATATAGATATATCAACTAGACAGTTTTAAGATGAAATTTTATTATAGAAAACAGTTTAATAAAAATATTATTATTTAACTTGAACTCAATAGAAGAGAAACTGGAGTTGTTAAACTTCAAATAAATGTTTATTTTAGACAAGATATATTATTCCTTACATGTTTCCCCTTAAATTAAAAAAAATCTAAATAAACAACAATCAGAATCATTTTTAAGCTACATGTTTCAATCTTAGCATTCTCAAAATTTCTCCCATTGCTTCCCAAATTTTGTTAGTATCAATATTTTTACATTTTCTAGAAATATAACATCTATGTTTTTACTGTAACTAATTCTCTTAGTTCAATATTTAAATGAATTTAATGCTTCATATATTCTTCAAGATCTGATATTTTTATTTCTATGCTCTTTTTGATAAATATTTTAATTATACTATCAATCCCTGTACCCCACACAGAAGTGCTAATAAAGGTTGTATTCCCCGAATTCTGTCATGTTTGAAGAAGGGTACCCTTTGCCCTTCTAGTCAAACAGCATCTCGGCTAGGTGCCATGTTCTTGGATCACACTTTCTTTTTTTCAGAAATTTATGAACATGACTCCATTGTTTTTGGCTTTTACTATTGTTGTAAAGAACTCTGATTTTTTCCCCCCAGTGTACATGATTTACTTTTCTGGCTAGTATTTTAAAAATCATTTTTTTATCCTTTAATTTAAACAATGTAATTGGGCTATGCTCAGTGTAGTGTGTTCTGTATCAAATGTTTGTAGATAATGGAAGACCCTTTTGAGCTACAGATTCAGGGCTTTTTCTCCCTCAGTTTTAGGGAGATTCTTTTGCATTATATGTTTGGCTTCATTTTGTTTATTTGTTGGGTTTGCTACTTCAAGGACACCAATTATCTTCATGTTGGATCATGTATGCCTGTCTTCCATATCTATTAGTTTGTCTCTAAATGTTTTGATTTCTCTTTTTCAACGTTCTTTATCATGATTAGCTCGTTTTTCTTCTATGTCAGTAATTTTATTTATAGTAATAACCATGTGTTTCTTATTGTCTCTAAATTACAATATTAATTCCTTAATGTTGTTGTTTGGGGACTCTATTTCCTTAAGTCTACAATTACTGTTTCCATTTTGGTAGGCTGTTGCTATTATTAGGCCTTTGAATTCTTGTTTTATCCAGACCACGTACTTATTAAGTTATTTCATAGTGTGAAATATTTTTTCTTCGGCTCTTTAATGTTTTCTTATTATTAAGTTTTTTTTTGTCTTTCCTTTGCTCTCTTCCTTCCTCACAATATAATATTTATGCAATCGCCCTGCTAGTTCTTTATATCTTGTTCATGTTCAGTGTCCATTCTGTCTGTTCTAATGCACTGAGGATTATTTCTTGTTTTCTTTTCACATTATTTGTAACCAATTTATTTGTTCTTCCCAGCTATAGTTTGGTGGCTGAGTGCTTTTGTGTTCTATACACTCTTCTATGACCTCAGAGAATGACAGCAGAAGGAGAGACCAGCTAGAATATTTCTAGTCTTTGTTTGATAAGCCAGGTCTTGTTCACTGTTTTGGAATTTTGCTAATGGTCCTTTGTCAAGGTCTACTTGATGGGTATGCTACCTTCCTATGGGAATATTGCCTTGTCCCTTGGACTATACAACCATGAAACTTTTTTCTGCACAGCTAGTCCTTATTTTACTCCTTTTCCTCCCAACAGCCTCCCTATGCCCCCAATTACTCAGTTTGAAAATGAAAAACGATGATAATTGAGTTGGTTTCTTTTTGGGTTTGAGTTGATCAACTTAGCAGTACAATTTCTGGGAGTTTGGGCAGGAGTAAAAGCAAACCTGTGCTATCTGTTTCATTTCCTTATTTGCCAGTTTTTAAAATTTATATCATTAACCTAATCCCTTTTCCTTGCTTTGTGACTGTTAGTAATTTCCTCCCTACCTTTTAAATTTTTTTTTGTTTTGTTTTGTTTTTTACCCACTCATTTGATACTGGAATGGGAAATACTAAATCGGTTTTGTTTTTTAATTTTATTTTAGTGAGAAGAGGGGAGGCAGAGAGACAGACTCCCGCATGCACCCCAACCAGGATCCACCCAGCAAACCCTTTAGGGGGCAATGCTCTGTCCATCTGGGGCCGTTGTTCCGTTGCTCAGCAACTGAGCCATTTTTTTAGAGCCTGAGGTAGAGCCATCCTCAGCACCTGAGGCCAGCTCGCTCAACCAATGGAGCCATGGCTGCAGGATAGGGAGAGAGAGAAAGAGAGAGTGAAGGGGGAGGGAAGGAGTGTAAGGGGCAGAGAAGCAGATGGTTATTTCTCTATGTGCCCTGACTGGGAATCGAACCTGGGACATCCACATAGGGGGCTGATGTTCTACCACTGAGCCTACTAGCCAAAGCCCCATGACTCAGTTTTAATCTGTAATCTTGCATCAAAAACAGGATACAGCAAAAGTTATATTCAAGAAATCCAACCAATAATTTATATATAAATTCCATTCCATAAGCAATTCAAATGAAGGTAGTTGGGAAGAAATATATGATGATAAGTTGAGAAACTGTAGCAGAAGAAACTCAAGAGAATAAAAGAACAATAGAAAACAGAGGGAGAAATAAAAAATGAGGGAGATTCAGTTGGTTCTGGTAACGGCAAAGCAGTAAACAACTGTTTTGGTGGGCAGGGTTGTCTTTTTGCACTGAGGGCATTGGTGTTGGGAATGCCTTATTACTGTACTTAGACATTTTGGTAGGTCTTTCCACTTTTCAAAAACAGTCCTTCCTGTTCTGGGAAATAGCTTAGCTGTTTTTATTCTCAGACTCTAAAGTTTTTGTTTGAAATGAAGTCTTAGTTCCCTAAATAATTTGTAATATTAGCAGATGATTAAAGGGGTGACTTGGATTTTAAAATTTATTTTGTAATCTGAGAATGGTTGACTGATGTGCCAACTGTCCTGAAAGTTCCTGTCATTTTGCATCACAGACTATAGCATTAGAAGATACTCAGAGAGCAGTGACTACCTGAACATTGGGGTGGAGAAAATGCTTAGGGTGATGATGGAATCAGAATCCGGAAAAGAAGAAAAGTGGGTCCAGATACTGGGTGCAGGCAAGGGGTCAGGGTAGGGACCCAAAGTCCTTGTAAACATCTACCAAAGGATGTTGTAGAAACTACATAAAGCAGGAAATCAGTGTCCAAGTAAAAGTCAACAACCAGGAGAGCCATTGAGAGTAGGGCAGGAAATCAGCGCCCGCTACAAAGGAGTGGAAGCTGAGGTATATTGTCCTCTATCACCCTTATTCTGTCTTGACTGTGGAAAGAGCTAATTGTGAGATGGAAAAACTGCAATGATGAAAAATGATGCTGGCTGAGGGTACAGAGAGAACACCTTATTCCTTTAACATCTGCAGACTGTCCAATTGACATGTTTCTCTTCTCTGACATTGTAGTCTGCCTCAAGATTGCATTTATTTTGATTCAATATTTGTGACTATGTAATTTTTAAATTTCCTTTTTCAAATTCAATTTTCAAAACTGACTTCAAAACTTTATTGAAGTAATGCTTACACACACTAAACTACACTTGCCTAAAATATGCACTTTAATGAGTTTTGACAGATGTATACACTCACGAAACCACCAAGACAATCAAGATCCCATACAGTGCCATCAACATAGGCACATTACCACTTCCTTTGCAAGACCTTCCTCCTTCCACATCCTTCTTAATTCATTTTAATCAGCTTTTCAAAGTATAACTGACAAAATTTAAAGATATTTAAAGTATAAAATATGATGATTTGATATATGTATACTTTGTGAAAGAATTTTTACCATCACCATATATATTTATCCTTTTTTGTGTGCTAAGAACACCTAATTTCTACTCTGAGCAAATTTCAGCCATACAATATAGGTAGTATTATCAACTATAGTCACCATGCTATATATACAGTATATTGGATCCTCAGACCTCCATCTTACCACTGAATGCTATATATACATATATATATTCCACTTTTCTCCATTCATTTTTTCCTATCAACAGAAACTTAGGTTGTTCCTGTATCTTGACTATTGTGAATAATGCTGCAATGAATATGGGAATACAGATATCTCTTCAAGATGAGGTTTAGTTTCCTTTGGATATATACCTACAAGTATAATTGCTGGATCATAAGATAGTTCTATATTAAGTTTCTTGAGGAAACTCTGTACTTTTTTCCATAGTGGTTGTACAAGTTTACATTCTCATCAACAGTGTACAAGGGTTCTCTTTCTCCACATTCTTGCCATCAGTTTTTATCTCTTGTCTTCTTGATAATAGTCACCCTACCAGGTGCGAGGTGTTACCGGCTTGTGGTTTTGATATGCATTTCCCTGGAGATTAATGATATTGAGCATCTTTTCATGGTTCATTACACATTTTAAAATTGGATTATTTGTTTTTCTTTTTGTTACTGAGTTACATGAGTGCCTTGTATATTTTGGGTATTAACCCCCTATTGAATATGTGATTACAAATATTTTTCTCCCGTTCCATAGATTGCCTTTTTATTGTGTTAATGTTTTACTTTGCTGTGCAGAAGTGTTTTAGTTTGATGTAGCCCCACTTGTTTATTTTGCTTTATTTGCTACATTTGCTTTTGTTGCCTTTGCTTTTGATGTCAAATCTGAAAAATCAGAGCTAAGAGCCATGTCAAGGAACTTACCCCCTATGTTTTCTTCTAGGAGTTTTATGATTTTGTTATAAAAGTTGGGTCACTAGATTTGAGCAAGTTTCTTCCAGAGAGATAGTGGCAATCTGATTTTATTTTTTGGAAGGGAGGGGGAGATGGGGATGGTACCCACTGGCTTTCCAGGTTCTGAGGATGATCAAGAGGAGAACCAAAGCCAGCATTTGGATGGGTGCTCATCAGAAGCTGTACCCTCAGGCAGCAACTTTCAAAGTATGAGTCAGACCCTTCCCGGGAAAGGACAGAAAGATGACAATTTTGCCTATTCTCTCTGCATAATTTCTGGGGGGATAGCCACAGCCATGCCCGTGTGCCCGTTAACAACTGCTTCTTTGTTTGCTGTATTCCTGTGGGGTTCAGGAATGCAAGCCCCAGTCGGCGTTTAGAACTTGGTGACTGGAGGCCTGTCCCATAGGTGGCATTGGGGTGCTAGTTGTATGATCCAAACCTTTCATTCCTCAGGGAGAATGGCTTTTCATTCCTCGGGGAGAATGGCTTTTAATCTGAGGAGGCTCCAATTAGTATCTTCTTATGACTGGTAGCTGTGGATTGGGCATGCTGGGGAGTGGAGCTGGCAGAGACTTGGCCTGATGAGTTGCTGCCAGCGCTCTGGAGGAGGAAATGGGCAGAAATGTGGGTTTTGCCCTCTCAACCTATGGTAGCCTCTTCTTTCTGCTTCTGTGGCCTTGCTAGTGGCTGGCCACTTGTTTCCTTCCCTTCTCTTAGGCGTTGACCCTGTCCTTTGCATGGTCACATCATCTATGTCCTTTTTATAGAGTCTTGGCTGCGTAGGGGTACCAGCCTTTCTGTAATTTTTTTTTTGAGCTCCAGCTCCAACTTCTCCTTTCACTTGCTATATTGAGTGTTTGGGACAACTTTGTGAAATGAATTAACTAGGGGTTCCCTGGGCAATCTCTGCATCTGAAGAAACTGATGGGTACTTCAGGAAGCGTGTCTGAGCTGATCTACCGACAGAAGAAGAGGTCTGCTGGCATGTATGAGAAGGGTGAGGGGACAGACACCACCAAGCAGAGAGTGGGAGGAAGGAGCTGCCCTAGAGAAACACAGTTCACCTGCCCAGGGTCCACAGGCGCCTGCAAACTGCCCGATTGTCAAAATGAGAGCGAATTCCACAGAGAGAGGACTTGGTTGCTACTAAGTTTTAAAACATTTAAGAATTCCAAAGAAGACAAAAGTGCTGTGGATATCAACTCAATAATCCCTTCCAGCCCTAGGGTTCTGGGAAAACCCGTTTTGCCAATCTTCTACAAAAGTTCCCAAATCACTCAGAAAATATTATCTGCCTGGAAAACATTCAGTCTTTCCTTATCAGTAGGCTTGTGCTGCCAGCAAAGGTAACTGTGATTTCCTTTAAAGATGTGCAGGGTTATGGGCTGTGCAACAGATGTTTGAGGTTTATGACTACCCATGCTCCAGCCTGATTTCTTTTAAAATAACATCTTTTAGGCACCTTCTAATATACACTGACTACATTCTCTCTCTCTCTCTCTCTCTCTCTCTCTCTCTCTCTCTCAAACACAGACTCTCAACTTCCCTTCCTATTGGGGAGGCGGTTTCAGGAACGCTTGGATTTTTGTAAAATCCTGGCCACTGCTTAGGCCTAAAACTGGGCAGACTGCCCTCATGGTGTATGTGGAGTTAGAGCCCCCGGACACTCATCTCGATGTGTTTGCTCCGATGAACTCTTCTCGTTTTTGGTAAAAAGGTGATTCTTGTTCTTTCTCTCCTCAGTTGGATTCCTGGAGCTAATTCGGCTGCGCTGGGATAAGCGTTCCCTCTTTTTCCCCGTGTGGAAGGAAAACAAAGACAGGTGGTTGCACAAAGGCCCCGGTGAGTAACGCCAAAGCACCTGTGAAAAGTCAAAGTCAATATTTTCTTTAAAGGAAAAGAGAATGGACACAATTGTGCGTTTAACTCAGTTGCAATACAGAAATCACCTGGATAGCAATGCCTGGCTTCTTCAGCCACTCTGTGTGTCCTCAGTGTCGCAAAGTTAGGCAGTGCCCTCTGCCAAATTGTTATCAACAAGATATCCCAGGAAGAATTGCTATGTTTTTATTTCCATATGAAGGAAAAACAATGGTAACATAGCTTATGCGTTTTAAACACTAGCTGTGCACCTGGTACCGAACTAAATGTTGATATTGATTATCTCATTTAATCCTCACAAGAGCCCCATGAAGTAACTACTATTATTTTCATGCACAGATGATAAAACTGTGGCTAAGAGAGGAGCATTCATTTTCACACAGTCATATAGTTTGTAATTGATTTAATCCATGGCTGTCCTGACTTTATCATCCACGCTACATTGCCTTTATCAGTTGAGCAAAACTGATCTAAAGGTTTTCTTTTTTCCTTCCTGGTGTTTCAATTATTTACTAACAATGATTTATTATTTCTTACAATTCAGTGATTCAGCACTCAGTGCTGTTGACCATCTTCAGCGGGAGCTCAGCTGGGGCCCCTCAGTTCTCCCACACGTGCATCTGTTGGCATGTGGTATATTGTCCTTCTGGGCATCCCTATGTGGCCTCTCTCCAGTAGGATACCTAGACTTCCTCACAAGATGGCAGCTTTCACATTAAAACTGTAAGAGAAAGCTTTCCAAAAGAACCCACCTGATTGTGTAAGTGCTGATCATGCCTCTGCGGGTATCACACTTGCTAAAGCCTCATTGGACCAACCAAATCACGTGATTAAGATCAGGTTTAATGTGGGAAGAGACTTTACAGGGGAAGGGTACCAGGAGGTGTTGTTCATTGGGGAAGCCACAATGTCACAGCCCACCACACCAGTAATAACAATCATAAACAATATCTGTCACTTATAAAGCGCTTACCACCTGCCAGTCAGTGTGACTTCTCTTTAATCATCATAGTAACACAACCTATTAGCTTGGTACCTTTATTCTCATTTTATAGGAGAAGTAACTGAGGCTCAGAAACTCCAAGTAAGCTAAGAAGATGACAAGAGTGAACTCAAACATTGGTCATTCTATTCCTAAGGTCCCAATACAAAAACTAGAAGTGTGGTATGTAAAGGGGAAAAAGAAAAGAGTCTACTGATAATGTAACGATAGGTCTTGGAATTTGGAAGAAAAAAAGGCACCAGTTAGTGGTCTTCCGTGATGGGCTCTGTAGGCCCTGTAGTGTGTTTGGGGCTTTCCTCTCTCAAGACTGATTTCCTTATGTTGGCAGTCATCCTTTCCACTCTGACATTTTAAATGCAGAACACAGTCAGTAAACAAGATTGGGTATAATTAGGCTCATCAAAATGTGAAAGAATATAATGCAACTTTTCTTTTAATCAGTTTACTGTTTTAATCCCTGGCAAAAAAAAAAAAAAAAAAAAAAAAAAAAAGGCCAGCCTTTTCTCTGGCTGTGTTTTCTACAAGTTCTTCCCTGAAACCATTTGGGAAGCAGATAGCAGGAGAAAGAATGAGAGTGGAGAGAGCTATAATGCCCTACAATAATGCAGATTTCAAAACATAGCTCAGATTTTTGGAAAATCCCTTCATGAGCATGAAAAATGCAATGACTATGTTCAGATGCTTTTGCCGGCTGAAAACCACCATGACACTTGAGCACGGCTGCAAACATTCTTGGTCCCCACCAGCACCCAGGCTGTGTTCCAGGCGATGAACACAGTGTTTGGCCTGTCTCAGGGCCGGGAGTGTATGAAGCGTGGGCATTGTTGGGTAAGCCTGGTTGGAAGGGCAGTACTTAAAAGCAAGGGAATCATGTGGAAAGATTAATGGAAACATATTAAAATATGATACCTCCAAAAATAATTTCTTGCAAGCAGTAAGAATTAATGCATTGTGAAACAAACAGAGCTTTCACTATTAACCTAAGGGAAGAAAAAAAGGGGGGGGGTGGCTGGCTCAGTGGAAAATATCAGCTGTGATTTTTTTTTGGGGGGGCCTTTTTCATGCTACATGGCACTAATTGATTGAGGCTTGGTTGTATTGGGGGGAGGGGTGCAGAGTGGAAAGAATAAAATTAAATCATGTGATTTGGGGTATATTGTGGAGCGGGAGGATTATTTTATTTTCACTGCTGTGTCTGACTGGTTACTTCACTATTGTTTTGGTGTTAGAGGTAAATTTTAATTTTAGGTAGATTGCTTGTTTTTCTTTCTGAATGTAGACACTTGGAGGAAAAGCTGACTAATGGGCCTGCAAAATCACTGGGTGGGTGTTGACAGGTCTGACTGACATTTGCATGGCATTTCCTCTTCCCCCGCCCTGCTCCCTAGTGGCGGTAGTTTAATGGTACAAAGATCCTGAAAAAATAGCATCTCTTAACCACTTTCTTTCAAAGTGAACCCTACAGAGAAGAGAATCATTTTATCGGAACAAATAACAAGTTCTTACAGGAGCTTGTAATCACTGTCAACTCTTCTCCCCCCACCCCCAAAAATAGACCTGTGGTGTGAAATGAGGACAGCAAATGATTCATATGTGAGTTTATAATTCATTTTAGAAATAAAGCTGAGCTCATAAGGTAGAGGCCAACAAAAATAAGGAGGAATGAATAGACTTAAGGGCACATCAGACTACTTAGGCCAAAATAAAAATATTTGGTATAACTTAAAATAAGTCTATTTATTTTGTGAGAGGTAATGTGCAATTAAAGTTTCCGCTGTCTGTTCAATAGTCACTTAAAAATAGTTTTGTAACAGTCATATAGTGACTTCCAATTTATGGAGAGATTGTGTGCCTGATCTCATCAATGACTCTGTGAAGAAGGCTTCTCATGTAACGTTGCTGACAGATGACAAAACAGGCTGAGAGGTTTTATCACTTCCCTAAGGTCACATGGATACTAAGTGATAGAACCAGGACTTGAACTAGGATATTATGGCTCTAAAGCTCATTTTCTTTTCATTAAATTGTTCTGAAGTTCCCTCTATAAGGTTTTGTAACTACGGTAGCCATGGGCCCGCTCAACTATAATCTGGGTGGTGGAAAGAGTTTTGGATTTAGAATAAGGAGAGCTAGCTATATTAGATTAGAGTCCTACCTGCTATTACTTAGCTGAGTGACTTGAAGAACATCATTAAAACTTTCCATGCCTCGATTTTATCACCTGTAAATAGTGGGGAGATATTTATTTACAGGGTTGTTCAAAAATTCTCAGAAGAGTTAAAAAATTCTCTGAAGATGGAAAGGAAAAGTGCTCTACAGCAGTACACTATTGTTATTTATTAAGCACAGAATATATATCCAGCAATAGGCCAAGAGCTATGGGAAATTCAAAAGGCTTTTTTATAGTCTGTCTTTACTATTTTCCCATCCATTCTAGAGGCTCCATGCCCTAGTCACATTAAACTTTTTTGTTTTTCCATATATAACATACCTTTTCCTATTCCTGTACCTTCACATATTTCAGTCTTCCTGTCTGGGATGCCCTTTGCCAAGGAACTCTTATGCATCCTACAGAGGCCTTTCTAATGCTTCTGGGTAGAGTTAATTTTTTCTCTTCCATTAAAAAACAAACAAGCCCTGGTTGGATAGCTCGATTGGTTAAGGCATCCCATACACTGGGATCCCATACACTGTGTTCACAGCTTTATTATAGCTCTTCCCACAGTGTATTGTATCCCATCTGTTTAAAAATATTTGGTATAATATACATATATATATATATATATATTATCTACTTATATATATATTATCTATATATAAATATATATCTACTTCTGCCCCTTCCTAAGCCATGAGCTTTTCCTGGGCAGCTGCTGCTGTCTGTATTAAGTGTGTGTGCTTGGTACATTGGTTGCTGAATAAATGATTACACAAGTAAGAATTGCTGTCCTGACTGGTGGATACATGGCTATCTAACTTAGGAGCAACACAAAGATATGGAACAACAGCAAAGTATGAGGAACCATGGATTATATGATATGGTAGGCACAGTCCCTGAGCAGTGCTTAAATGCAAGTGAGAAGGAGACCATTGAATTAAAGTAACCAGGGAAATAAGTGTGTGGAGTTAATGATAGGAAGTGAGTGGGGGAAAACATTAAATTCACCAGAATTCCTTTAGGAGGGGGGCCTACTGGTTTGGGAGCCCTGCTGTGATAGACACTAAGAACTGCTAAGTCAAGGAAACTGCTTGGGGACAGAACTGTTTGGCGAGAGGAAGGGGATTTATTTAAAGTCCCAGGGAGGAAAGAATAAGGAGGAGGATTAATGATGATGGTTGAAGACCACAGGCCCAAGCATTCTTAATGAAGTTGCCTAAATCCTGAAGAGCTTAAACTGAATAGATGTTTTTTGGTTGTTTATTTGGTTTTTAAATTTTCATTTATTGATTTCAGTGAGAGAGGAATGGGAAGAGAGAGAGAGGAAGAGAGAGAGGGAAATATCAAGCTGTTTCTGTATGTGCCCTGATAGGGGATTGAACCGGCAACCTCTGCGCTTCAGGATGATGCCCTAGCCAATCGAGCTATCCAACCAGGGCTTGTTTGTTTTTTAATGGAAGTAATGGATAGACTTGAACCAGAGACATTCTGTGAGAAAGTTGGAGCAGAGAGGCAAAGAGAGGAGCAAGGCACAGGTAGTTCTAGAGAAGATGAAAAGAACCCTTCTGAGAGTCCAAAGAATTAGATACAGAGTTTGAGCCATGTTTAACCAAATCTCTAAGGAATGGAGCAGGGGGCAGAGGGAGGGGGAAGATGACATCTAGATGACAGTATCAAAAATGATTATCTCTCCATAGCTAAAAGCTGCCATGAGTCTTAAGGAATCAATGTTAGAGCAAAATGACACTCAGTCCTCTTTGTAGACATTCCTGTAGCCACTGACCCTTAGACTTACAGTCCATAAATGTCAGATCCCTGACCATGTTAAAAATAGAGGAAAAGTTTTCACCTGTCTCTGGATAAGTGAGGAAAAACAACATTGGTATGAGGTTTTCATAATACTAAATTAATTAAAGAACTGTCTTTATTTTGAAATCATATTCTTGTACATCTTTCTGTTATGTCCTATTCTTTTAAGAATTGATGGTTTCTTTTTGGCACCCTTACATGACAAACTTAAAATGTGTCAATTTTATGTCCCTCTCCTAAATTTCCTGGAAACTTCTCTGGTCTATAAAATCCAGAAGTCTGCAAACTCTTAATGTGACCTGTAGTATAATTTCAATTAGCTGGTTTGTCTTGAATGAAAAGGAAGGAAGGAGACTTAGTTTCAGCTCCAAAATTCACTATTGCTGGTCTCAGTTGATGTCGTTTAAAGCAATGCTTTTTTGAGTCACATTATCCATTTCCTCTTCAAATTAAAATTTTTGAGTGGAAGAATTGCCACAGGGCCCCTCTGCCGACTGTCTGCGTATGGACAGGGTTTGGTTCTGTAATCAATATGCTATTCAGCTAAGTAAATCCTGCAGCTCACATAAACAATGCCTTGCATTGTGTTATTACAAAGCAGTGTTTATGTCATCATTACATATTTTCACTTACATAATTATGAAACACACAGTTATTATTATGCTGTACAGTAATTGACCACAAATGGCATGCATTTCATGTACATGGCTGCAATTCCTGTGACTTTCTGTATCAGGGCCAGATTCATGGGCGCACAACCTGTGCAGTCCCACAGGACCCACGCTCAGGAGGGCCTGCGCTTGGTTTAATGTTCTGTAGTTGCTGTCTTGAACTCGTTAATGGCTTTTGAACAAGGGGGTCCCACATTTCCCCTTTCCATTAAATCCTTCAAATTACGTTGCTGGTCCTTGTTCTATCCAGCTGCTCCCGCAAGGTTTCGGGTCAGGCTGGGAGAAAGAAATCAAGGCTGGGTGGAGAGGGAAGGAGCCAGGTCTGTCCTCCACAGCTCCCTGGATTTTTCTGCTGGCTCAAGAGGTCTGCCTCCAGTCCAACCAGGAGGGCTTCTTCTGTTATGTATATATAAGACTTTGGCCCTTTTCTTCCATTGGAGGAAGGAGAAAGAGTTAGATTTGAAGAATTACCCCAGAGTAAAGGAAGGGAGCTGGACATGTGTGTTAAAGGAAAGGATTGCTGATGGAGAGAGTGAAAAAATGGGCAAGATGCATTTGAAGATTTGAAAACATGAGACAATTTGAAAAGTCAGTGGGAGCTGCTGAACCTCCAAGACAAAGCACAAGGAGACCTTGGAAAGGAAGTGCTCCAGAGGAAATCCTTTTCCATACCTATCACCCTCCATGATGGGCCTCTGCCTTATCGTAGAGGCTGGGCTCAGTTGGCTTTAAGTCTTATTGAGGATACCTGGCAGAGAGATGGGTAGACTATTCTGGGCTGTCTGATTTTTTGCAGAAAGGTTAAAGCCCCAAATATCTTCTCATACGGCTTAATATCCCATCTGACAGAGAGCATTCAGGTTAATGCCAACCAATCACCTTGGAAGGTTGAGGGGGTGGGGCAGGAGACTCCTCCTCTGTCCCTCCTTTGGTCGAACCCTTGTGCTGGATGTGCCTGTATATAGCAGATGGTGAGCTCTGCTGAGATAAAAGCAGAGGTAATAATTTGCTGTAGTCAGGTGGTCAAGGAAGAGCCTTCAGGAAAACAGAAACACTTAATGGGGCCAACTGTTGCTGTGAGACATGCAGCATAACCCCCCCAGCTTTCCCCCCCTAGTCCAGAACACCTTCAGGAGATGCAATATTGCTCCTTATGGTTTAATGGTTTATATTGCAACTCAAATAATTGCCAAGTTCTAAACCCAAGTTGATTCAACATGACAATAAAGATTGTTCACGTGGGCTCAGAGAACAGAGGGACAGTGGGCAATGGACCTCTGGGTGGTGTGGCCTCTGTGAGGATCTCAGTGCTGCCATGATGTTCCCTGTGAGGTCCTGAGAATGTGGGTGTGAGGCCCCGTGCTGAGCTGTGGTGGGGATGGTGGGCATGCCTGTGAGCAGAGTGAAGCCTGTACAGCTGTCAACCTGTTGGCTTTGGGGATCAGCCATCTTTGCCCAAAATCTTAATAAAACTTTTGCACTTGTTAGGCTGATGTTTTGTTTAACTCATATAGTGGATATATATATATTACCATAGGCTACAGTAAATATTTACAAATGCAGTCTCATGTGAGTATTTAGATTTTGAGTGAAAGCATCTCATGCACGGATATTTACTTTGCCTATGTTCTCCAGTTCTCAGTAACCATGACTAATTACCCTTCTCACAGAGAGTAGAGAACAAGTTGGCTCTCATACTGGCAACACACACACACAGACACAAAAAACACAAAACAATTCACTATGCACAATCTGGTAGTGGGCATACAGTTAGAATGCAGGAGTAAGAAAACAAATGCAAACCCTAAAACCACACTACTAATTAATAAATGAGCTAAGTCTTGTTGCTAAAGGGGCTGAACCACCATTCCACTAATTCTTACTCTGGCTTTTGCTAGGAAGGCAAATAATCATTCAACTCTGAGTCTGATGTGGTAAATGAATCCAATCAAATAAAGACATTTATTGAGTATTGTTGATACCCTGAGAAATGAGCAGATAATATGACAAGATCTTTGCCTTCAAAGAACTTATATTTGTAAAGAAAATGCACTAACAATGCAAAGTAATCAAAAAAGATGTGAATGACACTTGAAGGTAGCAGTAGAAAAAAGGCAGAGATGATTGTTTTATAAATGAAATGTATGGAATTGTCACAGAGTGGTAAGAGATTCTTTGGGGCTGGCAGGATAGGAAAATCTTTCTGGAGGAGGTAGATGTGAGTTGAATTCTAAAAGGGGACATTCCAGACAAGAGAAGGCATGAGCAGCATCACAGAGGTGGTAAGACCCATGTGCATGAGAATGAGATGGATAAGCCAATCTGGCTGAAATGAAGTTTCGGGATGATGTATTGGAGGTGGCAGTGGCAATAGCTAGTGTGTTGAATTACAGAGAGCCTTGACCCTTGGGGACAAGAGAGTCACCATGCATCATGAGAGACTTGTTCCAACAAGGTAACCATCTCTGAACCCATCTTTCCCTCCGAGCCATCTTGGCCTTCTTTTCCTTTCTGCCTCTACCTTGATACCAAGATTCAACTCCCAATACATAGACCTAGCCTTCCTGGCTCCATTGGTCCACATCTGACACAAGTCTAGGCCTGGCAAGTAAGTGAGCAAAGCCATGTGAGGACTTCTTAAAGCTCACTACCTACTATTCCAACTTGGATAGGGCCAGTTTTGCAAATGGGGTAATGAGTCTTCTTGCCTCGGGGTATATGGAACCTCTGTCTGCATGCACAATGGAAACACAGGTGGCTTCTATTCAATACTTCCAGAACCCACTCACCTGGCCTCTGACCCAAAAGCCTGAGAAGTGGGCGTAAGATTAGGCATTTGCTTAAAGGGCGGGTATTGCGTAAGGATTGATCTCCAGCCCTGAGCAAGCCTTAAGGAACACAGACCTGATAATGCATTATTATAAGGAAATGAAAGGCACAGACTTTGTGGTGGTGGTGCCTTCAGAGCTAAGTAATGCTGGAGGGTAATTATGAAGCAGGAGAATGATTATAGGAACGGCAGACTAAACATTTAAGCCCTGTGTGGGGGCTGGCTGACAAGTGGAGGTAATTAATAGGCAGTTACAATGTGGAAGATTCTGGAAAATAGAGTTTTGTCATCCGAAATTCACAGTCTCTGACAGAAGAATATTAGTAAGATGAATGTAGTTGACTCCAGTAAAATTGAGAAGGGCATTCTCAAATCACTTTTGGAAAAAGTCCCCATGGTGTTGGGTTTCCTGTGTCCTCTTATGAAAGTATTCTCCTTGAAGTGTTACAGTTGGCGAGCGTCTGGGGAAAGGAGATGTCACAAGCAAACGCTACAGCTGAACAAGCAAGCCACTGGGAAGATTAGACACTTGTTAGTTTTTATAAAGTTAGGTGTCTGGTCTCTGTTTCTTCGCCTTCCAAAGGCACTTCCTGGCGGAGAGTTGTAGCGGAGCCTCAGAGAAACCCTGGTCGGCAGCATCTGCTCTGGGCTGGCAGACTGCAGCTGGCCCTCTGCGCGGCTTGCTGATTTTCTGGGTCAAGTGTGGCCATGCTGGGGATGGGCTTCAGCCAAACAGGACCCTCTGGTCCTCCTCCCCTTCTCCTTCCCCAGAAGCACTGATTATTAGAAGGCGTGACAGGGATTCCTGCGTTCCTCTGTGTCAGAGGGAAAAGGAAGGGAACATCATGGGCCTTTTGGAGAACCTGGAGCCCAGTCCCCAGAGCTGGGTTTTAGAAGAACATAAAACTGTACTTTGATGACCTCCAACTTCCTTTTTGGCCTTTATTTTTTGGGGCCCTTTCCTCAGCACCACACTGATCCTCACTGCTGACAACCCCTTGTCCTAGTCCCTAAATGCAGTGGTGGGATTTAAATAATTTAACCGGTTCTCTGCCCTAATGACTGTTTTAAGTATGAAAAAATGATATACCTAATTTATTATTTAATAATAATAAAGTTTATTATTTTATGCATTTAATACTTAAATAAGAACAATAAAAGAGGTACATAAAACTAGATTATAAGAGTTTTAAAATATTAATGAAAAAATATTAAATAATACTTGACAAAAAATAATAAAACTGTTATTTAAGATATTTTCATATTGCTTCTTGATTGGAGTCCTCACTTGCAATTATTTTTTATCTATGGATGGAATGAACACTACTCCGGGTGCTTAGAATATGCTGTTGCTCAGATGAATGTTAAAAAGGAGTAAGGAATGTAAATTTGTGAGTTCCACATTGGGTGGCTGCCCAGGTGCCCACCTGAGAGAGAACCCTGATTACAAGTGTCATTTTAACAACCAATTTGCCTAACTCAACAAAAAATTAGTTAGCGGTTCTGCTGACAAGTGTCATTTTAACAACCAGTTTGCCTAACTCAACAAAAAATTAGCGGTTCTGCTGAACTGGTGTGAATCTCACCACTGCCTAAATGTCTCATTTAATCTTCCTAAATATCAACAGTGTCTTTTTTCCTTACTGTATGTACCTCACCTTCCAAAATGATCCTGATCCCCACCTCTTCACAATGTCCATTTCCTCAGGGGGACTTCCAGAAGAAGCAAATAGATGGATTAATTCCAACTAAGGTGTGAAGGGTTGGTGCCCTTGGTGAGTTAGAAAATTAAGGAAGTTATTCAGTACAGAAAATTGTTTAAAGCCAAGTGGTTAAGAATATTTTATATCTGTCCTTCTACATATATTATCTTGTGCATCTCTGTGAAGCAGATAATCTTACTACTTATTTCAATTTTATAGAAGTGGAAACAGACACTTAAAACTTGAGTAACTGACTTAAATAAATACGTAGTCTAGATAGGCCTTGAACTCTGTTCTCTGGCTCCAAGAGGCTCTCTGCTCATTGCCTCACACTCTTCTGCTTGAACAGCAGATAAAAATTTATTTGGATCAACTGATTCTTCACAACTTTTGAACACCTAATAGGTTAATAGCTAAAAGTCAATAATCTGCTAATGAAATGCAATGGACTAAATTGTGTCTCCACAAAATTCATATGTTGAAGCCTAACCAACATAATGGCATTTGGAGGTGGGGCCTTTAGGAGATAGTTTGAGATAAAGTTATGAGGGTGGGGCCCTCAAGATGGGATTAATGTCCTTATAAGAAGAGACACCAGACAGCTTACTCTCTATCTCTCACCAGGCCATGTCAGGGCACAGCAAGAAGACAAGTCAGGAAGAGTTCTCACTGGAATCTAACCATGCTGGCACCCTGTGCTCAGACTTTCAGCCCCAAAAATTATGAGAAAAAATTTCTGTTGCTTAAGCCCTACATTCTGTATATATTTTTTTATAGTAGCCCAAGCTATCTAATAGAGGAGAAGGAGCTGAGACCATTGTGTCAATGTGAAGCTATATCTGTTTACTTACCATGTGATGAATCCTAAGAAACCAAGGAAGAACTAGGAAGACACCAAAAAAAACCCAAAAAACTAAAACAACCAGGGAAGTCAACTGCTCCTTTTTTACTAGGTTTTCTAAAGATTCTGTGTTACTACAAGACTCTGAGTACAGGTCTATAAGATAGTTCATAATTTCTCTTACTCCAGTAATATCAGCTTGAAGTTTTTCTCCTGCCCTCACCCACCCAAATTGGTTATAATGTTCCCAATTATATTAGTTATAAAAAAGATAAATGCATAACCATGTGCGCTCATTTAAAATCATACTCTTTTTGACTTAGTTGATTCCATGTGGTCTTTTGGATGAAAAGAAGTGCCCTTGAAAGAGCTTTAGTCTCTGGAAGTTACTTTCTATCATGTCAAAGCCACATATCTGGTGAGTGGCAGATGGTCAAGTTTCCCTTGGAATAAGCCAAGTGAGGATGATTTGCATCAGCCAAGGGTGATGTCATAGTCCAAGATCAATGAAATGTGCTTATGCAAAGGAGGGATGCATTATCTCTCATACCCAAACCAAGAGAGGACTTTGGGAGATTTTAGGGGTAATTCAGATGAAAACAGTCATCATAAGCCTCTGTCACCCCAACCCTGACCTCTGCTGTTCTTTATTCTGTTTCATTCTATTTGACAAACATCTTCCCAACAGCTGGAAATAAGAACAGCAGAAGCAACCAACTCTTGCAGCTCACAGCTGGGGTCCAGTGCTCACCTCCCAAACCAGTTGACATTGATGGTAGCTGCATTAAATCACCTGAAGATAAGAAATACTGTTCATAAAAGAAGTGTGGAAGGGACATTACAGATTCCAAACAAACAATACCATACATGGCTGTGGGAATCACAGCGGATGATGATAAAGCTGGTTATTTATGCATTACATGTAGGTTTCAAAGAAAACTTTAATTTGTAGAATCTACAATTCCTGCTATTATTTGAATATTACTAAAATAGAACTATGAATGAATGGAAACTTTTATTTTAAATATGTAATATCTCTGCTTAACAGATACCAGCTTCTTGGAACTCACCCATTTCAAAGACAATGACAGTTTTAGATAGAAAGTAACTCTAAAAAAGAGGTTTTGAAAAATAATGATAATGAGGAAAAATTCAAGTAATAAAATATTTATTCACCCATTATTTTCCTTCAAGTATATATACTGTAACTGTGAAATAATAACACCAAAAATTTAAAAAGTGGTGGTCATACTAGAATCTTAAACTAAAAAAATTTAAATATAGTCATTTTGTTGGTACAATAATAACAGCTAATGCTTTTTGAATATTTACTAATTACAAGTAACTATTATAAAATTTTTATTGGCGTATTCTGAATGAATACTCAAACAAGTTGTTGGCAAACTAAGGCCTATGTGCCAAAATCCAGCCCACCATCTGTTTTCTTACAAAGTTTTTTTGGAGCACAGCAACGTCCATTCATTTATGCCATTTTTTATGGCCACTTTGACACCACAGAATTAATGAGTTGCAACAGACACTGTATGGACTGCCTAAAGAATTTATCATCTGGTCTTTTATACAAAAAGTTAACTGATTCCTGCAAAACAGTCCTGGTGAAGTCAGTACAAACTTATCCTCCCTTGATCCCAAGGTTACATACTGCTATTGTCAGGGAAGTGAGTCAAACCCAAGTCTGTCTGAACAGAAAGTCTATAATCCTCTTAGATATTCCACCCCTTAGAAGCTGTGTAGGGGACATTTCACTTAACTGCTCCATGTCTCAGATTTCTCCACAACTCTTCCAGTTGTTAATTAATGTTGCTGGTCATCCTTGACATCAGTACAGCCCTTGGACCCAAAGATGTCTCCCAAACACTACTTCTCAGAGTCTCCAACATTTTGGAGTACCTTCTTCAACATTTTCAAAGTTCCCCTCAGTCACCTGAGAACAACTGGGGTAGCAGTCTCATCTGGGCAGTGTCCCAGGACCAATATCCTTGGGAACCCTTGTTCACATTTCTCTCCTTTGGGGAGTTCTTTGATCTCTACTCTCCATCTTCCATGTGGGACATGGTAGATGTCCCCAAGAACTCCAGGACTTATATCTATAGTATCATTCTAGGGCTCATGTCCAGGCCTTGATTCTGGGGGAGGGGGGTAGCTTGACAAGCAATTGCTCCCCAGGATAACCCAATCATTCCTTACTGAAATTTCATAAGATTGAGCCACTGTACAAGTGCAGACACACTTATTTTGATGACTTTCAGGTAGAAGACACAAGTTCAGAGCTCTGGGATACCCTTGGCCCACTGCCAACCCTTGGCTGTCACACATTGGGTCGATGTGTCAGCTCTCACCCGTTCATGTTCCATTATATAGCAGCCTCCGGTCTGTAGTACCCTGGGGCAGCCAGAGTGGCATCATACATTCTTTACCCTGTTCACCATCCATCACTGGCACCAGAGAAAGCTATATCCTTCTTATCAGAGGACTTTTGAGCATTTACCTATAAATGCCAGCAGACCCGTCTGATTGATGTACTGCCTAGGTGCCAATATGTGTTGACATTGAACTCCATGTTTAAGCCATGTTGGTGAGAGATAGAGATTCCTTGCATAATGGGACCACTCTTCTTTGTTTACACCTCTCACTCTGGTGGGGTTTGTGGAAAGTTGTTTGTGGAGGTGCTGTCAATGTTGAAAGAAATCACATTTTAGGAATTCAGTGGTTACCCAAAGGAGTTCTAAGGAAGATATGGTTGGAAAATATGCTGTTCTATGTTTATTCTAGAAAATGTTAAACAGTGCATTTCACATGGTCAGAAAGTGAATTAACATTCAAATTTTCCTTCCTGCTCTGGGTAACACTTGCCTTTGTGATTATCAGCCATGAAGCCAGTAACAGCCCTGGAGAGAGTCCGTGGAAGCTAGGATTCTTGCTGGCAGGAAGGATGATGAGGCTTATGAGTGATGAGATAACCAGCACTAAATAAATGATGTTAGGGAAATGCAGAGGCAAGAAGATCTATGTTGTTTCAATACACCAGCAATTTTCAACCTTTTCATCTCATGGCACACATAAACTAATTACTAAAATTTTGTAGCACACTGAAAAATATATTTTTTGTCTATCCACAAAAAAAAAATAGGTGTAATTTTGATTCATTCATACAAGATGGCTATTGTTGTGTTGGCTGTTGTCATTTTTTAAATTTGACAATCTAAAGGAAAAGAGTTCAGTGCCCCTGACTAAACGGTCAGATATTGCACATTTTAATAATTTTTGTGATGCAGTGGTTGAAAATCGCTATAATACACACATGTTCTGAAAAGCCATTGTGTGGTGAGTGTTAATTACAGTGTTGTTACCCATTTCTCTCAGTGGGAAAGGTAAAATTGGCACATCTAATGACAAAGAACACAAAAAGATGGTCTGGCTCCTGCACAGGAAATGATGGTGTCTAGACACTATGAATAATCTTCATTTACACTGATTGGACAATGAACAAACACGAAAATATCTTTTTCTACCCATTATTCTAAACTCCATTGATAAATCATTATGCCTCATGTAGGCCCATGAATTTTGTAAAATGTTTAGAAAATGACTGTCATTCTCAGATCTAGCATCTAGACAGTTAGATCACAGTATGCCAAGAATGCCAACATGCCCAGGATGGCACAAATGGAAATACTTTTAGATGCCCTGTTGTGTACTCTCCTGTCTGTGGTTAGAACTTGTCCCTGTAAATCTTACTTGCCTGTGGATCAAGTGTCCTGTGACTGGTGACAGCTGCAGTGTTGGATGAGATAATAGGGTGTTGTGTGTAACTCGTGTCTATATTTTTTACCATAGTAAGCTAGTAAAAGAAAATCACAATTTTACGTTCTTTAAAAATATTTGGATAGTTTAAGATGCAATTTTTTGCTTTCAACCAGGAGCCCATGGAGTCAATTTTTATACGTTGTTCCTCTTTGTTATTATGAATAACTTATATGTCTTCATTCCTGATACTATTTGAATATTCTAGAAATAGCTGATGCCACCATTTAAGACATAAACTCAGCTGCTGCCAACACACTGTCTTACTGCGTGTTCATGCGGCAGTAGGGTAGGGCATTTGAAACACATTTGCTCATTTAGATAATGTATGGTAAATGTGACAGGCTTGGGAATTTTTTTTTTTTTTTTGCCAACTTGTACATTAGTGTCTCTTAAGTGGCAGATTAAAATTTTCACAAAGCACTAATGCTGATTAAAAATGTTTGTTTAGGCTTGTTCAGGACTCTAAGTGCTTACAGGCTCCAAATCACATTCTTGTCCTTTATTAAACCAACAACATTTTAGAAGCTGTAACGGCTCTATCTTATTATAGCAAACAATAATACATTTCTAGAGGGCTATGTTCTATGTTCTTTTATAAAGTAAATAACAAAAATGTATAAACATGGAAAAAACAATCCCGATCCATGGAAACATTTTGCAAGAATATACATATAAATATTTAAAAGGTTTTCAATCTTATTAGTATTAATATCCTTTCAGTACATTGGAGACATGCATCGTACCTTGTTTTCTTTTCCTCAAGAATTTTTTTTCAAAATTTATGGCCGCTCTTGCATCCACCCAAGGCTCCTGTAATGTCTTGACTTCTGGTGGGTTTAATATGTAGACTAATAAAATAATTCTTTGTGAATACTAATTTTAGTTTCTACTTGTTATCCATTGGTTCACTCTTTCAGCCTTTCCTTCATTCAACCACAGCTCTGTGCCTGGCTGGGAGTTGAGTCTGAGGACGGTACTGTCTCATAAGGAGGGTGGATGCAGTTATAACACCATGAGAGAGCCACAGTGCAAAGTGTGATGGGGCCACAAAGGAGAGGACAACCGAGTCTAACGCAGGCTTCCCAGAGGAGGCAGCAAGGGGCTAGGCAGAGAGGAGAAGCCCCTGCAAAGACATAGAAGGAACTGGAGACAGGTCAGAGAGAGCGGGTCAGGGGTTTGAGGCAGGGCTCCGTGGTTTTCAGTGGGATAGACTGGAGCATGTTCTCTGCCAGGTTCTCCAGTCGTTCGTGACATTGATAAACTGTTTTAGCCATAGATAGAGGCCGTGTCACAGTTCTGCCCTTCCTGTCAGATTGAAGACTTTGGTTATTTAGCTCCTCTCAACTCAGAGGATGGCTCCTGGGCCTCCCAGGCTCCCTGTCCTGGGTGTGCTTCCCATCCACTGTCACAGGTGAAGAGTTTGCCCAGTTCCTGATGCTGCTGCCACCACTGCCACATGGCATTCAGGCCTCACCTGGTGTGACATTCAGTATCTCATCTAGAGCTACACTGTCTCCTTCACCCGTTTATACTACATTTGAGTTGCAGGACACAGGTCCTATGAAGAGCTCAGGGTGGTCCCATAAATAGTTATGGGGACAGTGAGATAACAAGTACTCTGGGTGGGGCTCCCCACAATGCAATGGTTGGACATCAAATGCCTAATTGGGGCCTTGAGGCATTGCACCTTTGGTCCCTGGGGCAGGTAGGTTGGGCTCTAGTCAGCCATAGCAGCCCTTTCATTTTCCCAAGTGTACTTCAAATGCCTTTATTTTTTCTGGCGGTCTCCACCTTCAACACCCAGGCTGTCTCTTTGCCAGTCAGCTTCCAGAAGGACATTTACAACACCTCTCACAGCAGACCTGGGTCTCAGCAAACCCTCTGGCCTCTTCCTTGATTTGCCCCTCACATACTGGGAAGGTTGATTTCTTTTTGCCTGGCATTGGTGTGGGAAGGGAAACTTATGAGAAAGAGCTACTGAGGAATATCTCCCGGGCAATAGCCGACTCCCTCTGCAGTCTTCTTTGCTTTCCTTTTGTTGTTGTCTGGATGACAGGAATAATCTGGCCCCTGCCCACATCAAATGCTGTCTGGGGCTGGAACAAGCCTCAAAACATGTTTTAAATTTTTATTTCCCTCCATCTCCCCCAAGTTTGCCCACCATGTACACAGTTGACTTGCATTACACCAGCAACAATCAATTGTGAGTGACAGTGACAAGTTAGCCTGAAGGTAGCCGACTTGGCTCTCACGGCTAAGGTATAGCACCTGTGTCTGATTAGACACTGTGTTCCCATTTGAACATGAGGCATAAGAAAGCAGCTTTCTCTCATGCACTTGTAAGGGGATGTTTTCTGGAAACATTACTACAGGGCTAGACTCTGCTCCTGCTGATCTCCTGCCTGGAATGTTCTCTCCTTCCTCTACACCAGCCAGAGCAGCCCTGAATCAGCGTAAACTCCTCACCAGGCAGGTGGGGATATCCTGGTCTTATCTCTTTAAAGAACCTAAGTCTTCAAGGGGGGGGGGGGATCTTCTTTATTCTTTATATATTTTTAAAATGTTTGTTTTATTGATTTTAGAGAGAGAGTCAGGAAGAGAGAGAGAGAGAGAGAGAGAGAGAGAGAGAGAGGAGAGAGAGAAAGGAACATCCACTGTTCCTGTATGTGCCCTGAGTGGGGATCAAATGGCCAACCTCTGTGCTCCAGGATGATGCTCCAACCAACAGAACTATTGGGCCAGGGCGGGTCTTCTTTATTAATTCTCTGTCTCAGCTTGCTTGAGCCGCCATGACAAACACCACAGACTGGATGGCTTACACAACAGAAATTTATTTTCTCACAGTTCTGAAGGCTGTGGGCTGGTTTCTCCTGAGGCCTCTCTCCTTGGCTGACAGATGGTACCTTCTGGCTGTGGACTCACGGCCTTTTCTCTGTGTATGCAGAGAGAGAGAGAGAGCTCTTTCCTATTCTTTCAAGGCCCCCAATACTAATGGAAGGGTCTATCCTTATGACCTGACCTTATTTAACCTTAATTATTTCTTTAAAGCCTCTGTTTCCAGATACAGTCACATTGAAGTTTCAACATACGGATTTAAGGAGAGCATAATTCAAATCTATAGCAGTCTCTTTCCTTAAAATATCCCATTTTCCTGCATTCTCTCCAGTGCTTAGGTATTGCATTAGTTTTTTATGGCTGCTTTAGCAAATGACTACAAATTTGGTGGCTTCAAAACAACAGTAATTTATTCCCTCATGGTTCTAGAGGCCAGAAGCCTTGAGTCAGTATCACTGGCTGGAATCAAGCTGTCAGCAAGCCTGCACTCCCTCCGGAAGCCCTAAGCTGCCAGGGAAAATCTGTTCCTTATCTCTTCCAGCTTGACTATGGCCACAGCACACCTACCTCTGTCTCTGCAGTGTGTGTCCTCCACTTCTGAGTGGCAAAGTATCCTTTACCTCTCTCCTATTATTACAACTGCAATTGCATTTGGCACTCACCTGGATAATTTAGGATAATTCTCCACATCAAGATCCTTAACTTAATCATGTTTGTAAAGATCCTTTTTTTAAAAAATAAGGTAACATTTTTAGGTTCTAGGGATTAGGATCTGTTATTGTTGGGGACCACTATGCAGCCGACCACAGATAGATTGTTCAGATACTATTATGCGGTGTTATAATAGTGACATCAACACTTGAGTGGAGCATGTCCAGGCAGGATCACACCCTCCAAACCATCCTCCAGAGACAGCTGGCTCCTTCCTCTCCCATGACCTTCTCTTAGGATCTGAAGGCAGGGCTGAGGGCATAAGTGGAGGAGTCTTGCTGGGGAGAAGATAGTCCAGGATAGGAAGAAAGGGGAGTGTCTTCTATGCATTCCTATTTCATGGCTGGTGAGAGGGGTGGGCACTTTACTCCTGGAAACCAATGTATTGGCAATTCTTGGTTTATTTCTGGTTTGAGCCATCTCCAAGAGTGGGATCTCAGGGGGGAAGACTTGCTTCCCTTTCTCTTCCACAAGGCCTGCCCCTTTCTGTGTTCTCCTACCTTCCAGGTTTTTCTTTCAGTTACTTAGAACGCCTAATGAAATGTTTATTGTGCTTATGAAGTCCCGAGAGCCAACTGTGTTAAAAATGAACAATTTAAACCACCACTTATAAAAGAAAAAAAAAAAAAAAAGAAGAAAAAGGGGTTACTGCAGAGTGAATTTTTACAAACAGTGCTTTATTTGGTCACTGTGGCCGCGGTCTGCTTCAAGGATGGGAGAACTTTATTGGATGTTAATCTAATATCTAAGATTGTGTTCGTCTGCTCTTCCTTCTTGCCATTTATGGTGAAAAATGTGAGACCAGAACATCATAAATGTGTTGCTGCTCGTTTCTAGTCCCATCCCAATTTTATTTTCACATAATTTTCTTCTCCTACCATTTATCAACGCCACTGTTTACATTACAAAGACATGCCTGAGCATTATTGCTTACTCTGAGAAATGCAGTGTGTACTATTAATGTTGTCTCAGGCTCTTCAAAGTTCTGTGTGTTTCTACAACATTATGATCAGTTACCTGAGCATGCAGAAAAACTATTAGCAAAAAGACTTCAAGATAAAATTGTAACCTCTTCAAGGAAAGTGTGTCACTAAGATGCCATTATTAAGGGGTGAGGTGGGGGGGGGTGCTAGAGGGAAGGTTAGGCAGTGATTTAAAAATATCAATCAACGTTTGGCATCAAGCCATTAATAATGCCTTGACACCTGTGGCCTGAAGGGAGAGTAGATTCAATCAAGTCAATCACTGAGAGTTTTATATTAATCTTCTCCTATGCTTATTTGTGTTGATTCAAAATTAGATTTGATTGCACTGGTTGTATATTTACTCTTTTGGCACCAGGAAGAGCACCCAACTATAGCCTTTATTATCTCCTCAGGTGAAGGCCACATTTGGTGACAAATACATCTCTTGAAAAAGCGGCTCCCCACCCCCTTACTTTGGGTCCCTGGCAAAAGTTTGCATTAAGTGAACTCATTCTTATGCTTCTCCTGGTCTCTCTTACTCTTAGTGACTCTTTTGCCCCAGTCCAGTTACTAGAAACTTGTGCTCGTAAACATCTGATAAATGAGTTCATATCCTGTGTTGATGGTTTTAGGATGCTGATACTCTTAGAAATATTCTAAGGGATTCCATGCTTAGAATAATATCTTATCTAAAGGAACCCATCTCCAACAGTGGATTTCGGGCTTGGGGCAACTACATAGAGGAGAAATTGTTCTCAGCAGTTTTTTCCCCAAGGTCACACCGTGACCCTGAAGACAGGGCCCTAATTCTTCCACCCCTGGAACTGAGGTCCTGCTTATTTCACTTATAAACAAGGTGGGGCATTAATATGGGACAACATCTTTTGGGGTTAAAATGCACATTCATTGTGACTTGTATTAAAGGAGGAATTTTAATACAATTAAGGAACCTCAAGGTACCTCAAGGAACTCTTTGTTTAAGACCCAAATATAATAAAGGACTGTCCCACTTCTCATTTGCGGTGTAAATGTTGGGGCCTTTGTGCTTTTGTGCTGAGATAACCATTTTCCTGATGACCTTGTCGGGTAAGAGCTCTAGCCCCGAAGTCGTCCTGGGAAGAAGCAGATCCTCAGACAGAAAACCAGAGTCTGGACTCCGGGACTTCTGCATCTCCCTGAGCTTTAGTTTTGTGAGTTTGGACCTCAAAGAACTTGAGAAAACATCAGGGGCTGTTTGCTTCTACCCTATTGAGTTAGTTTTCCTACTCAGCGGAGAGTCCTCCTTGACATTTAGACTATCAGACTCTTCTTTCTATCTCCTAAAGAGCTATCTCCTCTCATACTAGAAATGCTCCATCAGAAATTACAACCAGCTTAGTGGAAAAGTAGGGCTGAGAAGGGGCGTGAGGAAACTGCTGGTGGGACAGCTGTCCAAGGGTGTTCAGTCCGGGGACTATAACACAAACCTGTTTCATCAGATGCCGTTTCAGGAGGTACTTAGCCCCTCTCACTTCTTTCATCATCATAAATGACTTTCCCTGAACACCCAACAGCCTCCTGGTTAAAAATATTCTCAGTCTGCCTTCAGGTTACAGTGCCGGCGCCATGGAATAGCATGAGGTTTCACAACACGGTGGCGAATTGGACACGCATTTCTAACCTTGGGGATCACCTGCTCAGCAGTCTCAGATTCTAGAGTCTCTTCTTATTCCAATGACACAGCCTTCTCAGGCCCAGGCCCAACTCTTCCAGGCCAGGAGCAGAGAGCACTTTCTACTTCAATCCCTGTCCCTGGACTGTTCTGAGTAGACACCCTGCAGGGATGCAGTGTATATGTCTATTTATTCATAATCTTCTTTCCCTGAGTAAGCCCCTTCCTTAAAAAAAAAAAAATCTACCGGTCTTTTGAGGGTTTTTTTGGGTCCTCCTCTGCCATGAAGCCACCCTGTCTTTCCTTCCCCAATGGTCTTTTGGCAATGATTGAATCACACATGTCTCGACTAACTCCAATAATCATTTTACGGTGAGGATAATACACACTTTACTTACACAGCCTTACTAACTTTGATGTAGGGCAGATATCTGCGTGATAAGTCTCTGGAGCATTGACTCTATTCTGCATAGTGGCTTTGATTTGGGCAGAAGTTTTTATCTATCACCGGGGTCAATATGCTTCCCATAAAGGAAATCTGGCTGACCTTCAAAGCATGAAGATTACAGACCTCCCTTGCAAGCTGATGCAAGTGAATTCACTATCGAATTTTTAAAGTAAATATGGAAGATAATTAAATACAGTGTAGTTGTAAAACAGATTTCATTGTGTTCTATATCACTTCATAAAATAAGCATAGTTATCATTCCTTCACATGACTTCTTGTAGCATTTTTTACCATATAACAGCTCCCTAACAACTCAAGTAAGAAATGTCCAGGCCTACCTCTTAATAAACACTTGCTCAAAGAATAAGGTGGAAATTAAACGTGCTCCAATGGAAGGCCGGTCAGATGACATGCTGCACCATCAGAATCAAGCACGTGACATTCTGGGATTATCAGATGAAACAAACGTGCAAAAAAATACCTATCAGGGAGATCATCTTCTTCTTTATTGCCTGACCACGCGGTAGCGCAGTGGCTAGAGCGTCGGACTGGGATGCCGAAGACCCAGGTTCAGGACCCCGAGGTCGCCGGCTTGAGCGTGGGCTCATCTGGTTTGAACAAAACTCACCAGCTTGGACCCAAGGTCGCTGGCTCGAGCAAGGGGTTACTCAGCCTGTTGAAGGCCCGTGATCAAGGCACATATGAGAAAGCAATCAATAAACTAAGGTGTCGCAATGCACAACAAAAAACTAATGATTGATGCTTCTCATCTCTCCGTTCCTGTCTATCCCTGTCTATCCCTCTCTGACTGTGTCTCTGTAAAAAAAAAATAAAAAAAAAAATGCATTGCTTAGCCAGAACCAGTAAGTGAAAGTGTGTGAATATAGCTTTTGAATACAGTATTGTGATGTTCTTTAGTCCTGTTCAACCAAACAAACCAGAATCAATGGCAACTTATCATTTGGTATCTGGAAACTTCTACCCCAAAGTATGAGAAAAGACTCAGGGCAGCACCCAATGACCCTACTTATATAGTTCATTGACTTATCTGAGAACAAGATAACTGTCAATCATTCAAATCAGTCTGGTGGACTAGGTCTGAAGTCTGAGAATTTTGTTTATTAGAACACTATATTTGGATTAGGCTGATAACAGAATTCCCAAAAAAGAAACTCTTATTGGAGTGAAAGCTTCATGTGTATTCATCCTTTTTTTTTTTGTATATTTCACAGTAAAATTTTCTCTCCAGGTTCCATAGTAAAAGGATCAGAACCACCACCTAGTATGTAATTTTATTTTGTGTTTTAAAATATTTATCAAGTTAATTCATGGACTCATGGACTTCACTCAGTCCATGACTTCAAGTGTTGTGAGGAAATTTGAGGAAAAAAGTAGTCAGTTTCAGTGACATTAAAAAGGAATAGATTGTGATTACAGAGTTCTGGCTTCTCTTTTCTGTTCAACCAGATCTTTTGTGTTGACAGTGATTTGACTCACTGAAATGTGATAGTTAATGACATTGTATTTGTTAAGAGCAAAGTACTCTGATGTTTTGATCTTTTTAGGCAGAAATGTATTTCATCCTTTGTTATGTCTCTTCCCAGGGGGAAAAAAAAATCCCACCTAAGAACCCTGTCTGCTACAACATGAGTGGTCTCTTACTTGACACAAATTGCATGGTCTCTTTTCTTGCTCATTGGGTCAACAGGTGGCTCGCAATTCTGAGTTTGCAAATAAAGTGCATCTTGATAAATTAGGTTAAAAGTAGAAGGATCACAGACTGAGAGCACCACTTCAGCTCTTAGCAAGTGCCAGTCAGACGTGCTTTTCTGCAGGAGAAACTCACCATCATCAGCTCTGCACCTGCTCCCCAGAAGAGGAACCAGGTACGAGAAGGATTGCCACAGAACTGACTCAAGAAAATCATTCATAAGCCGGATGTGGCTTTGTTTCCTCTCTAACAAGGGCATGTTTGTTGCCATCTCAGCCATACCTACCCTAACAGTAGAGACTGTATGTGGAAGGGCTCAGAGGAGCCCTACTTAATGGCCAAGTACTTCCAAGGATGTATTATCGCTTGAATTCTATCGAGAAAACCCAATCCTGGCAGAACTGCACTCCATATGTCAGAGAAGGAGCGCAGAGGAAATGCACAGACATCTCTCATCATTTCACCTAATAGTTTCATCTTTTCCTTGAGCTTATGATGCAGATGAAAAGTAAAATGAGAGCATGAATATAATCAATCATAATCGAGAAGGGGAAGACACCGAGTCTGGCTAAAAATTATGAGATACATCAGACTCTTCCTTATTTCCAAGATTTAGAAGTGTCTGGAAAGTCTCTATTTGGAACTGTGAACCGCACTCACTAGTGCAGTGTGGTCGACAGAAAAGAAGACTGAAAAACTGTTGGATAGAAATACAAGTGGGGAATTAAGGCTGGCAGTCCACGCACTGAGGAAACTGGCGTCCTTCTCTACGTAGTCCTGACTGTGGCTTACCTACATACAGTTCAAAGGTTATTTCAGATGGCCAGATGATAGAACTGCAACAACTCGAAACCTGGTCAGAGAATCACTGGCGTATTTGGGAGTGGAAGTCATTTCAGGGCTATCCAGGGACACAAGTAGGTTTACGTTGTTCATATGGAAAATAATAAAAGTTAATAAATAATAATGTAAGAATAAACTGTGTTTCATGTACTCACAACTCTAAACCTACTTGTGCCCCATCTGTATTTCAAGGAGAAATAATAGTTATTGTGTGCAAGGGTTTGTCTTTGAGGGGGAAGGTGTGGGTAATAGAAGGACAGGAAATGGTGTGTACACTTCCTGTACCTGTTTCCTTAACTGACACCCGCAGGGCATCTCCTGCTTCCTGGGGGGGGGGGGCAAGTGTTCTCTGCTGCTCTCTTTTTAGCCTCTTTAATCTTGTCTATGGCACCTGCCCCATATAGACACCTGTCCTATAGGGATGGAATTGGGAGGAGGGTCAGGGAAGTGAATTTTGAGAGGCTGGCTTCAGTATTGACATTTAAAAATAAAAATTCTGATCTCGCATGTTTGTTTTTCCTAATATTGAGGGATGCTGTTTGGGGCACCTCAAACCTTGCGAAATAAGCAAAATTACAGAGTAGATGGAAATGAACTCTTACCTTATTTTAAAGACTCATGTACTCTTTAGAGAAACAATTTTTTCTAGCTCTGGACTATGTAATAAGAAAATATTAGTATTCTTTTGTTTTTGTTTATTACTATAATCATGCAAGTTTATTTTAACATTTACTCTTTATTGTGTTGCATGAAGTACCTATGTAATGCAAGTATGTACTGTACTAAAATACCCATATTTTCAAAGAACATTACGTGGTGTAGCCCACAGTCTCTGCAGAAGCATCACGAGTAACCTGTGCCTTTATACTTGACAATCCATTGTTGGCTGCTAAGAGAAGTATAACAGCGAAGAGAACAGAAAATAAAGCTCAAGTATGAATACACTTTTCCAAACATACACAAATGCAGCTTACAATGGAACCACCATGGAAACAAGTCAAATGACAACATTCGATGTAGTATCTATAAAATGTAGACTCTGCAATAAAAAGCCAAAGGCACATAAAAATATATTTTAACTTTAAAAATAACTTAGTTACAGTAATACTTTTCTTGTGTCTTACCAACATGTAGCTGACAGTCAAATTTCTGCAATATCGACATAATATATATAGGGATATATAAGAGCTACAAGAAAATCCCCCAAACCCATGAAGTTATTCAGATGTGAAGACAGAGAAAAGTTGTAACACTGAAGAATTGCTATGGTGAGCCCAAACAACATAATATAGAAAAGAGTCTAGAAAAAAGACTTAGGTGTTGGATTTTGACTTCCTCGTGCTCAGAAAATGCCGCAGTACGATCGAGTTCCTCACTGCGACTTGAGCAGCCCTCTGGAGCTAGTGCCCATCCTGGCGGAGCTGGATCCCTGTACATCTACAAACAAAACATGTGGACTGAACATCAGCTGGGCCTGGTGACTCACTTCCTCTTTTGGCCAGGACAGGTCTCTTTATTTGTTTTAAAACTGTTTTTGCAAACAGGACATAACAGGTAAAAAAATACTTTGTAGGAACATTATTTTAGAAAACCCCTCACAGAACTGCAAATACAGCCAGTGAAGCTCTTCCCTTCGCCTGTGGTTTGTCGTTGTTGTTGTGATTTTGATACCTTCTGTCCCAAAGGAATTGCCAGAGGTGTCCTGTTACTTATTTTTATCCATGACATTGAGCACCTCATCCAAAAACGAGGGCCCAAGATCGAGCTGCAGGGAGAGTAGGGAGCCTGTGAGATCAGAGAGGGACTCTTCTGATTTCGTCTTTTCCTTGACGAGCTGGCACGGGGTGGGGTGGGCAAACATGTCCTCGGCTGGCCAGTCGGGGTACTGTTCAGACAGGCTGGAGGAGTGGCTGTCCCTGCCCTGGCTGGACTGCGACGCGGACCCGCTGGAGCCCCACGAGACATCTCCCTGGTGGCCTGTCCCGTTTTCCAATAGACTGCTTTTCTCTGGAGCCTTTTCCTCTGTGACAGGCTCACAGCTAAGCCTGGGCAGCTTTGCTGGCCCGAAGGACTCCTGTTTGGAATTAAATGTCACTGGTGACAATAAGGGCAACATGAGTGCTTGGGACCCTCCGATGGTCGGGAGGGAGATAGCGTTTTTGAGCACAGGGGAGGGCGTTTCCGTGAACATAGAGTCGGACGTGCTGTTGGCCCGGAAGAACTCGTTGTGCCCAGGAAACTGGCCCAGGTGTGCTTTCTCCTGGTTTCCAGGTAAAAGCTCATAGTTCCCTTGAAGAAAGGAAATATCTCCGAAGACGTCATGCTGGCCCTCCTTGCCGATGTGAATGGTGTGGCGAAAGTCTCCAAGGGGAGGACTGATCATATCAGGAGACAAAATGTCCCGCAGTTTAAATTTCTTTCCTTTCTTGTTATTGGCAGCTTTCAGGTAGATTGGGGTCTTGGCTGGCATTTTGAAATCTGAGAACGCCTCTTTTGCAAAAAAGGAAAAAAGGCCCACTTTCTTCACAGAGCTTATATGTTTCCGACAATCCTTTCCGATAGGAACTGTCACACCATTTTTCTCAAGTAGCTTCAGAAGTGGCTGTGAACGGAGGTGGAGGGTGAAGAGACCTTCCTGAAGTTACAGCCAAGTGGGGCTTTCTGAAGAGCCAGTGACAACACCCGATCCCTTCCTCAACATGGAGAAACCTGGAAAAGAAACCAAAGCACGTTATTACTAGCTGACCCTTCGGGGCTCACTCGGGCCTGCCTTTTTCCACAAGAGCCTAGAAATAAGGGAAGGACCAGTTACCATTTAAAGTCAAGCTTTATTTTGTTGTTTCCCTCCATAAAGTGGGATAAAAACTTAAATCTTAACAAGGGTCCACTAATCTTAGTCTTACTTCGAGTGGGATGGGGAGAGATTAAAACACCCCAAAACTATTATAAAGAACTCTGTCAGCACCTGACCAGAGTGATGTCAGCTCCTTACACACAGCTGGATCTGTTTTAAAATATATTTTCTCTTTTGCTTTGGCATTTACATTAGCAAGACTAATATTCTGTTGTTGAGTTTTGTAGATAAATAAAATGAATGCAATAAAATGAGCAGTCCTATAAAAACGGGGGCTGGAAATATCATTTACTAAGTGACAGTGACTATTATGTGCTAGTGTCCAACAAAATCTTAAGGAAATGCATTCTCACAGATAAGAAAACTCTAAGATTCAAAGTAAAAAAGACAAAAATTAAAAAAACCAACACCCTTTCTCAATTACATACGGGAAATTTTGTTTCTGAGGCATTCTGCAATGGAAGAAAAGGAACATGCTTCTTTTCAAAGAAAAAACTGTGACCATACTGAATAGGTTGGCTATTCTCTTGGAAGTACTTTTGAAGCATTTACTGACAACCTCGTGTCCTCTCCCTGTGCTAAACAGAACTCCAAGGTAACTCTGTGATCTGCCTCTGTGGGCAGAAATTGTGACTTCCTTTTAACCAACAGAATATGGAAAGGTGATGGGGATGTCACACCTCGATTAGGTAACATCTTAAAAGATTCTATCTTGGCAGACTGGAGGTGTGAACTCCCCTTACTGGTTTTGAACCAGGCTGACAGAGGGCCAATGCAGATTAATTCTGTAGCAACCTGAGAGAACGGAAGTTGACCTTTGCTCCAGTTGAGCCCCTGATGAGATTACGGCTCGGACATCTGGTTCACAGCCTAAGGAGACCATGACCAACAGAAACTGTGAAACATTAAATGGTATTGCTGTAAACCACTGAACGGGTGGTAATCTAAAAAACTAACACAACCTCCCTGCCCCAGGCTACATGACAAGATTAGAGGTGATGAGCTAGGAGAAGGCTTGGGGGCCCCTGTCTACAGACAGGAAATCTTCATCTTTGAAAAGAACCTTCCTACTCTTCAGTCACATCCACAGACTAGGGAAAGCTCCAGCCTCTCCTGCGGCAGGCATGCCCGCAATGGCTCTGCCGCCACCTCTCCCTGGCCGCAGAGCAGGTAAATGAATGAGCACTCCGAGGGGCGGGTCAGACGGTGGTTTGAAGACAGCCACACTTGCTTTGGAGCAGCTGGAGGCTGGCATGCATTTGCCCCATACTTCTTTCCTTTCAGCAAGAGTTTTAAATTCATTTCCCTGTGGCAGGTGGCATGAACTGTACTCCAGAGCTCACTGGCAGGGTGACAACTGGCTCTGCTGGGGACTACCCTCGCACCCAGGCCTGAGAGGGCAGAGTATGATGAGCCACAGACCCACCCCACCTGGCTGCAGACATGAGGAGGAGGCCGAGGCAGCCGAGAGGCTTTGACCTCCGAGGGGGCTGATGTCCAAGCTGCCAAATGGAACCGCACAGCCCCCATCTCTTGATTTCTCTTTAATCCCAATTAAGGCACTGGTCAACCTCCCTAAAGTGCAGTGCTGTGGCCACATGGACAGGCCCTGGGGGACTGTTTCCCCACTTCAGGTTAGAAATGCACGAAACAGTGTTACAGAGAAGCTTGATACAAAGTGAGAAGACAGGGAACCTAATCATCGGAAGACCTCCCTTCTCATAGTTCTAACTCTCACTTGGGTCTGGCAGCTGTAACAAGTTTAAACACTGGGTCTTCCTGCTTCAACCTCAGAAGTCCCTTCCCCTGTAAGTGCAGCACAGCCCAGGGCCCCTGCCACCCAGGGGCAGCTGGCGTGGCTCTCCTGCCTACTGGGCCCCGTGCCAGCCCGGTGCCACGACTGCCTGCAGGAGCAGCTGGGGTGCCTCCTGCAGAACTTAGGGGCAGCCCTGAGGACAGCTGCCCACGGGAGAGGTGTCCTCCCACACAGGGCCGGGGGGCAGCTGCCATGCAAAGACACAGTGTAGCTCCACCGCTCAAGTGCATGGAAAGGCTGCCTGTGGTCAGCTGCTGGGACCAGGGTTATGCAAGGCCAGAAACTGAGGCAGGCCAGGTCACATTATTTAGAAAAATAAAAGGCCCCAAAGTAGCTGCCATTCTCTGTGGTTCTCTCTCTCACCCGATTCATATTCTCTTCATTCAATGCCTGGGGGCGTCGAGGAGAAAAGTGAGGAGGGGGCGATAAAACTCCTGCTGTCCTCAGCGGCTCCAGGAGGGACGCCCAGTCCACGGTGCCAGCCTGGCCACAGCCACGCCACGCCACGCCACGCCACGGTCACGGGTATGCAGGCTCCCCGGCAGAGGCTCGCTTGGCCTGGTCAAAGCTGGGCATTAGGTCTGTGGCATGGACTGAAAAGTAGCAGAGAAGTGACAAAATATAGAGAAAAAAGTAAGAAAAGGGTGTGAGTGCAGGCTCAATAAGCCATTGGCAATGCGTTGGGGAGAGTGGGAGAGGAAAGAAGATACCGTAAAAGGCATTTTTCTTTCTTTCTACAAATATTTACACAGTATTTACTGCATAACAGGGACATAGGCTTCGAGGCTTTGGGAACAGTAATGGGTACTGAATCTCTGCTCTGTGCCAGTGCTGAGAGCTCCCAAATACACTGGATGTCTTTTTAAAAGGGAATTGGGGCAAAATGTAAGTTTTACAGGTTTAGACACGATGATTTTGATGTGACATGGGGGAACTATCTGAGCTCTGACCCCCTCCCCTTCTTATCTGTTCTCTTCGTCCTCTGGCTCAGGGCCAACCATGCTTGATCCCAGGAGAGATTATCTACTGACATCTCACATTGACTGCTTCCGCGCCTCCATTCTGAATATTCAGGCCTCCCTCACCTCCATTCTGAATATTCAGGCACCCTCACTTATCAGCCAGTGGACATCCACGCCCTGCTTCCTTCCGGGGCTGACTGCTCTTTCAACCACTTGCCTGCCATCGAGAACGCAGACACCCCCTGGGCGGTTTCTTCACTGCTCACAGAGGGCCTCTTCCCAGAGAGGGTGTGTGTGCATCTCCTGGGAGTGACCGCCACTAAATACCACAGACAATGTTTATGTACCAGGCACCGTTGCAACCTTCGCCATGTACTGGCTCACTCACAAGAACCCACAGGGCTGCTACTGTTAACATCCCCATTTTATAGTAGATGCACTGAGGTACAGTCACCTGGGTCACCAGGCCAAGGCCACATGGCAACCAGGCACTAAGCCACGTGGCTGGGCTCCAGAATTTGAGGTCTTTGATCCTTAATGAATACACTCTGAAATTATGGAGATGCATTGCAAAGCCTGCTTAAGATACAAAAATGTGATAAGGCACTGAGCTGATAAGGGCGGGCCACAAGACTTGCAAACAGGGCTTAAGGGCTTGCACTCAAACAGGTCTAACCTCAATGGAAGGCAGCTTAGCAATATCTACCAAAACTGCAAATCGTGTGTGTGCCTTTGGCAATGGAATTCCACTTACAGACATTTTTGGAGATTTATCCAACTTACGTATATGGAAAACCATATGTGTACAGTTATCAATCCAGCACAGTTTATAAAAGCCTAGAGTTAGAAAGAATAGCCTAGACTTAGAAAGAACTAAGTTAAGGTGAATTCATACAAAAGAATATTACACAGGCCTAGAAAATGATGAAACAGATCTTTAAATGCTGATATAGAAAGGGCTTCAAAGATATATATCTGCAAAGGAAAAAAAGATAGGTGCAAAGGCGTGTTGATGCATCTGTATTGGCTTGTGTGCCTGTCAAACACCTCTGGAGACACACACAAGTAATGGGACTGCCCACAGCAACAGGAAGTAGATGGAAGGGGTTGAGGGTAAGAGAGAAACTTGTCATACTATATCCTTTTATGTTTTTGGGTTTTCAAGTGAATTATGGAGTCGTTTTTTGTTTTG